>NW_027646009.1:677238-1354476 GCF_951394435.1 Stenella coeruleoalba | reverse complement strand
CAGGGGCACTGTAATTCACAAACCTGCAGAGTTATAAATGACAGCTATCGTCCAAAAATAGACTGAAGTAAGGCTGCCAAGAGGACTTGAAAGCGGGGCAGAATTGCAGGAAACCGATTTCAGGAGGTAGACTGGAATTGCATTGAAAGCATAGGAAAAGAGGCAGAACGTCCACAATGATGCACTTGGCCAAAAAGGGCGTATGCGGTTTTTCCTGAATATATTCAGGAAAAAACGCATACGCCCTTTTTGGCCAACCAAGCAAGCTTGCAAAGGAAATCTGCACTACAATGAAGTCTCACTTCCCCCCGGTCAAAAGGGCCATCTGAAGAAAGTGTAAAATCCAGAAAGGCAGGACAGGCCATGGAGAACTGGGAGCCTTGTTATGCTGATGGGCGGGATGTAAATTGCCAACAGACACTCGGGAGAAGTGTATGGTGTTTCCTGAAACATCTAAAAAACAAAGCAACAGAGCCTAGGGCACTTCCACTTATGGTCCTATAGCTTAGGGAAATTAAAATCAAAAAGACACAGCCACCCCAAAGTTTGGGACGCCTCTGTTTACAAGAACCTCGTTTACCGTACAAGTTCACTATCACAGAAAGTGAAAAATGGATAAAGAACTTGTGGTACTTACGTACAATGCAGTATCACTCAGCAATGAAATCTATGTCATCAGGCCCGTAGCAGCATAATGAGTGGATTCAGGTACGATGATTCTAACTGAAATAAGTCACACAGAAAAAGAAACATCATAAGATATCACTAATACATGGAATGTAAACTTGGCTACACAGGAACTGAATTCCAAAACAGAACAGGGTCTCAAATTTAGAAAACCAACTTATGCTTGCTTAAGGGGAAAGGTGAGTTGGGGTGCTGCATAAAACCAGAGATTGAAATGAGCACAGATAAAGTTCCTTAAGCCAAATATGGAATAGACAAGAGCTACTCCTTGCTCAACGAAATGGACTCAACACCCCATATTAAACGCCTAAGAATGTACCTGACTAGTAAGTATCTTAAAACCTATGGATTGCTATGTCTCCAAAAGAGAATCAAGCGTGTGTACAGGGGCATAAACGCAGCAGTGATAGGATTGGAGAGGTTCGGTGAGCAAATGAAGACCCTTTGAAGTCATATTGCATGGTACCCATTCCACGGGTCTCAACTCTCCAGGTTTAAGGTATTCTTCCTTCAGCTAAAACATGCATGTGGAACCCAGAGTATGATCAACCATGTGAACGGGAGACGTGTTCAAATATGTCTCAGTTTTCCTCCCCTGGTACTCGGGTGCAACATTCCAGACGCTTTACTAACACTCTCTCGACTTGGAGAGTCAGCGCCTTTAACCTCCTGTTTGGCCAAGTTTGCAATTTCTGCGGAAGATGAACAGGAATAGGGAGAACCAATGAGAGACTAGCTGGAGGTGTCTGGACGGGCAAATTTAACACTCATTTCCCACCAGGAAGAGGAAATAACCAAAGGCTCAGCGTGCCGTGCCGGAACCAGATTAGGGCCTGAAGCCAACCTGCGGTGTTGCGGCCAGCTCAAAAGAAAGCGAGTTGAAGAAAGGAGCTCAGGGTCTCTGTAATTCACAAACCTGCAGAGTTATAAATGACAGCTATCGTCCAAAAATATACTGAAGGAAGACTGCCAAGAGGACTTGAAAGCGGGGCAGAATTGCAGGAAACCGATTTCAGGAGGTAGACTGGAATTGCATTGAAAGCATAGGAAAAGAGGCAGAACGTCCACAATGATGCACTTGGCCAAAAAGGGCGTATGCGTTTTTTTCCTGAATATATTCAGGAAAAAACGCATACACCCTTTTTGGCCAACCAAGCAAGCTTGCAAAGGAAATCTGCACTACAATGAAGTCTCACTTCCCCCAGGTCAAAAGGACCATCTGAAAAAAGTGTAAAATCCAGAAAGGCAGGACAGGCCATGGAGAACTGGGAGCCTTGTTATGCTGATGGGCGGGATGTAAATTGCCAACAACCACTCGGGAGAAGTGTATGGTGTTTCCTGAAACATCTAAAAAACAAAGCAACAGAGCCTAGGGCACTTCCACTTATGGTCCTATAGCTTAAGGAAATTAAAATCAAAAAGACACAGCCACCCCAAAGTTTGGGACGCCTCTGTTTACAAGAACCTCGTTTACCGTAGAAGTTCATTATCACAAAAAGTGAAAAATGGATAAAGAACCTGTGGTACTTACGTACAATGCAGTATCACTCAGCAATGAAATCTATGTCCTCAGGCCCATAGCAGCATAATGAGTGGATTCAGGTACGATGATTCTAACTGAAATAAGTCACACAGAAAAAGAAACATCATAAGATATCAGTAATACACGGAATGTAAACTTGGCTACACAGGAACTGAATTCCAAAACAGAACAGGGTCTCAAATTTAGAAAACCAACTTATGCTTGCTTAAGGGGAAAGGTGAGTTGGGGTGCTGCATAAAACCAGAGATCGAAATGAGCACAGATAAAGTTCCTTTAGCCAAATATGGAATAGACAAGAGCTACTCCTTGCTCAACGAAATGGACTCAACACCCCATATTAAACGCCTAAGAATGTACCTGACTAGTAAGTATCTTAAAACCTATGGATTGCTATGTCTCCAAAAGAGAATCAAGCGTGTGTACAGGGGCATAAACGCAGCAGTGATAGGATTGGAGAGGTTCGGTGAGCAAATGAAGACCCTTTGAAGTCATATTGCATGGTACCCATTCCACGGGTCTCAACTCTCCAGGTTTAAGGTATTCTTCCTTCAGCTAAAACATGCATGTGGAACCCAGAGTATGATCAACCATGTGAACGGGAGACGTGTTCAAATATGTCTCAGTTTTCCTCCCCTGGTACTCGGGTGCAACATTCCAGACGCTTTACTAACACTCTCCCCACTTGGAGAGTCAGCGCCTTTAACCTCCTGTTTGGCCAAGTTTGCAATTTCTGCGGAAGATGAACAGGAATAGGGAGAACCAATGAGAGACTAGCTGGAGGTGTCTGGACGGGCAAATTTAACTCTCATTTCCCACCAGGAAAAGGAAATAACCAAAGGATCAGTGTGCCGTTCCGGAACCAGATTAGGGCCTGAAGCCATTCTGTGGTGTTGCGGCCAGCTCAAAAGAAAGCGAGTTGAAGAAAGGAGCTCAGGGGCACTGTAATTCACAAACCTGCAGAGTTATAAATGACAGCTATCGTCCAAAAATATACTGAAGTAAGGCTGCCAAGAGGACTTGAAAGCGGGGCAGAATTGCAGGAAACCGATTTCAGGAGGTAGACTGGAATTGCATTGAAAGTATAGGAAAAGAGGCAGAACGTCCACAATGATGCACTTGGCCAAAAAGGGCGTATGCGTTTTTTCCTGAATATATTCAGGAAAAAACGCATACGCCCTTTTTGGCCAACCAAGCAAGCTTGCAAAGGAAATCTGCACTACAATGAAGTCTCACTTCCCCCCGGTCAAAAGGGCCATCTGAAAAAAGTGTAAAATCCAGAAAGGCAGGACAGGCCATGGAGAACTGGGAGCCTTGTTATGCTGATGGGCGGGATGTAAATTGCCAACAGACACTCGGGAGAAGTGTATGGTGTTTCCTGAAACATCTAAAAGACAAAGCAACAGAGCCTAGGGCACTTCCACTTATGGTCCTATAGCTTAGGGAAATTAAAATCAAAAAGACACAGCCACCCCAAAGTTTGGGACGCCTCTGTTTACAAGAACCTCGTTTACCGTACAAGTTCACTATCACAAAAAGTGAAAAATGGATAAAGAACTTGTGGTACTTACGTACAATGCAGTATCACTCAGCAATGAAATCTATTACATCAGGCTCGTAGCAGCATAATGAGTCGATTCAGGTACGATGATTCTAACTGAAATAAGTCACACAGAAAAAGAAACATCATAAGATATCACTAATACACGGAATGTAAACGTGGCTACACAGGAACTGAATTCCAAAACAGAACAGGGTCTCAAATTTAGAAAACCAACTTATGCTTGCTTAAGGGGAAAGGTGAGTTGGGGTGCTGCATAAAACCAGAGATTGAAATGAGCACAGATAAATTTCCTTAAGCCAAATATGGAATAGACAAGAGCTACTCCTTGCTCAATGAAATGCACTCAACACCCCATATTAAACGCCTAAGAATGTACCTGACTAGTAAGTATCTTAAAACCTATGGATTGCTATGTCTCCAAAAGAGAATCAAGCGTGTGTACAGGGGCATAAACGCAGCAGTGATAGGATTGGAGAGGTTCGGTGAGCAAATGAAGACCCTTTGAAGTCATATTGCATGGTACCCATTACACGTGTCTCAACTCTCCAGGTTTAAAGTATTCTTCCTTCAGTTAAAACATGCATGTGGAACCCAGAGTATGATCAACCGTGTGAACGGGAGACGTGTTCAAATATGTCTCAGTTTTCCTCCCCTGGTACTCGGGTGCAACATTCCAGACGCTTTACTAACACTCTCCCCACTTGGAGAGTCAGTCCCTTGAACCTCCTTTTTGGCCCAGTTTGCAATTTCTGCGGAAGATGAACAGGAATAGGGAGAACCAATGAGAGACGAGCTGGAGGTGTCTGGACGGGCAAATTTAACTCTCATTTCCCACCAGGAAGAGGAAATAACCAAAGGCTCAGCGTGCCGTGCCGGAACCAGATTAGGGCCTGAAGCCAACCTGCGGTGTTGCGGCCAGCTCAAAAGAAAGCGAGTTGAAGAAAGGAGCTCAGGGGCACTGTAATTCACAAACCTGCAGAGTTATAAATGACAGCTATCTTCCAAAAATATACTGAAGTAAGACTGCCAAGAGGACTTGAAAGCGGGGCAGAATTGCAGGAAACCGATTTCAGGAGGTAGACTGGAATTGCACTGAAAGCATAGGAAAAGAGGCAGAACGTCCACAATGATGCACTTGGCCAAAAAGGGCGTATGCGTTTTTTCCTGAACATATTCAGGAAAAAACGCATACGCCCTTTTTGGCCAACCAAGCAAGCTTGCAAAGGAAATCTGCACTACAATGAAGTCTCACTTCCCCCCGGTCAAAAGGGCCATCTGAAAAAAGTGTAAAATCAAGAAAGTCAGGACAGGCCATGGAGAACTGGGAGCCTTGTTATGCTGATGAGCGGGATGTAAATTGCCAACAGACACTCGGGAGAAGTGTATGGTGTTTCCTGAAACATCTAAAAAACAAAGCAACAGAGCCTAGGGCACTTCCACTTATGGTCCTATAGCTTAGGGAAATTAAAATCAAAAAGACACAGCCACCCCAAAGTTTGGGACGCCTCTGTTTACAAGAACCTCTTTTACCGTACAAGTTCACTATCACAGAAAGTGAAAAATGGATAAAGAACTTGTGGTACTTACGTACAATGCAGTATCACTCAGCAATGAAATCTATGTCATCAGGTCCGTAGCAGCATAATGAGTGGATTCAGGTACGATGATTCTAACTGAAATAAGTCACACAGAAAAAGAAACATCATAAGATATCACTAATACACGGAATGTAAACTTGGCTACACAGGAACTTAATTCCAAAACATAACAGGGTCTCAAATTTAGAAAATCAACTTATGCTTGCTTAAGGGGAAAGGTGAGTTGGGGTGCTGCATAAAACCAGAGATTGAAATGAGCACAGATAAAGTTCCTTAAGCCAAATATGGAATAGACAAGAGCTACTCCTTGCTCAACGAAATGGACTCAACACCCCATATTAAACGCCTAAGAATGTACCTGACTAGTAAGTATCTTAAAACCTATGGATGGCTATGTCTCCAAAAGAGAATCAAGCGTGTGTACAGGGGCATAAACGCAGCAGTGATAGGATTGGAGAAGTTCGGTGAGCAAATGAAGACCCTTTGAAGTCATATTGCATGGTACCCATTCCAAGGGTTTCAACTACCCAGGTTTAAGGTATTCTTCCTTCAGCTAAAACATGCATGTGGAACCCAGAGTATGATCAACCATGTGAACGGGAGACGTGTTCAAATATGTCTCAGTTTTCCTCCCCTGGTACTCGGGTGCAACATTCCGGACGCTTTACTAACACTCTCCCCACTTGGAGAGTCAGCGCCTTTAACCTCCTGTTTGGCCAAGTTTGCAATTTCTGCGGAAGATGAACAGGAATAGCGAGAACCAATGAGAGACTAGCTGGAGGTGTCTGGACGGGCAAATTTAACTCTCATTTCCCACCAGGAAGAGGAAATAACCAAAGGATCAGTGTGCCGTTCCGGAACCGGATTAGGGCCTGAAGCCATTCTGCGGTGTTGCGGCCAGCTCAAAAGAAAGCGAGTTGAAGAAAGGAGCTCAGGGGCACTGTAATTCACAAACCTGCAGAGTTATAAATGACAGCTATCGTCCAAAAATATACTGAAGTAAGGCTGCCAAGAGGACTTGAAAGCGGGGCAGAATTGCAGGAAACCGATTTCAGGAGGTAGACTGGAATTGCATTGAAAGCACAGGAAAAGAGGCAGAACGTCCACAATGATGCACTTGGCCAAAAAGGGCGTATGCGTTTTTTCCTGAATATATTCAGGAAAAAACTCATACGCCCTTCTTGGCCAACCAAGCAAGCTTGCAAAGGAAATCTGCACTACAATGAAGTCTCACTTCCCCCCGGTCAAAAGGGCCATCTGGAAAAAGTGTAAAATCCAGAAAGGCAGGACAGGCCATGGAGAACTGGGAGCCTTGTTATGCTGATGGGCGGGATGTAAATTGCCAACAGACACTCGGGAGAAGTGTATGGTGTTTCCTGAAACATCTAAAAAACAAAGCAACAGAGCCTAGGGCACTTCCACTTATGGTCCTATAGCTTAGGGAAATTAAAATCAAAAAGACACAGCCGCCCGAAAGTTTGAGGCCCCTCTGGTTACAAGAACCTCGTTTACTGTACAAGTTCACTATCACAAAAAGTGAAAAATGGATAAAGAACTTGTGGTACTTACGTACAATGCAGTATCACTCAGCAATGAAATCTATGTCATCAGGCCCGTAGCAGCATAATGAGTGGATTCAGGTACGATGATTCTAACTGAAATAAGTCACACAGAAAAAGAAACATCATAAGATATCAGTAATACACGGAATGTAAACTTGGCTACACAGGAACTGAATTACAGAACAGAACAGGGTCTCAAATTTAGAAAACCAACTTATGCTTGCTTAAGGGTAAAGGTGAGTTGGGGTGCTGCATAAAACCAGAGATCGAAATGAGCACAGATAAATTTCCTTAAGCCAAATATGGAATAGACAAGAGCTACTCCTTGCTCAACAAAATGGACTCAACACCCCATATTAAACGCCTAAGAATGTACCTGACTAGTAAGTATCTTAAAACCTATGGATTGCTATGTCTCCAAAAGAGAATCAAGCGTGTGTACAGGGGCATAAACGCAGCAGTGATAGGATTGGAGAGGTTCGGTGAGTAAATGAAGACCCTTTGAAGTCATATTGCATGGTACCCATTCCACGGGTTTCAACTACCCAGGTTTAAGGTATTCTTCCTTCAGCTAAAACATGCATGTGGAACCTAGAGTATGATCAACCATGTGATCGGGAGACGTGTTCAAATATGTCTCAGTTCTCGTACCCTGGTACTCGGGTGCAACATTCCAGACGCTTTACTAACACTCTCCCCACTTGGAGAGTCAGCGCCTTTAACCTCCTGTTTGGCCCAGTTTGCAATTTCTGCGGAAGATGAACAGGAATAGGGAGAACCAATGAGAGACTAGCTGGAGGTGTCTGGACGGGCAAATTTAACACTCATTTCCCACCAGGAAGAGGAATTAACCAAAGGCTCAGCGTGCCGTGCCGGAACCAGATTAGGGCCTGAAGCCATCCTGCGGTGTTGCGGCCAGGTCACAAGAAAGCGAGTTGAAGAAAGGAGCTCAGGGGCACTGTAATTCACAAACCTGCAGAGTTATAAATGACAGCTATCGTCCAAAAATATACTGAAGTAAGGCTGCCAAGAGGACTTGAAAGCGGGGCAGAATTGCAGGAAACCGATTTCAGGAGGTAGACTGGAATTGCATTGAAAGCATAGGAAAAGAGGCAGAGCGTCCACAATGATGCACTTGGCCAAAAAGGGCGTATGCGTTTTTTCCTGAATATATTCAGGAAAAAACGCATACGCCCTTTTTGGCCAACCAAGCAAGCTTGCAAAGGAAATCTGCACTACAATGAAGTCTCACTTCCCCCGGTCAAAAGGGCCATCTGAAAAAAGTGTAAAATCCAGAAAGGCAGGACAGGCCATGGAGAACTGGGAGCCTTGTTATGCTGATGGGCGGGATGTAAATTGCCAACAGCCACTGGGGAGAAGTGTATGGTGTTTCCTGAAACATCTAAAAAACAAAGCAACAGAGCCTAGGGCACTTCCACTTATGGTCCTATAGCTTAGGGAAATTAAAATCAAAAAGACACAGCCACCCCAAAGTTTGGGACGCCTCTGTTTACAAGAACCTCGTTTACCGTACAAGTTCAATATCACAGAAAGTGAAAAATGGATAAAGAACTTGTGGTACTTACGTACAATGCAGTATCACTCAGCAATGAAATCTATGTCATCAGGCCCGTAGCAGCACAATGAGTGGATTCAGGTACGATGATTCTAACTGAAATAAGTCACACAGAAAAAGAAACATCATAAGATATCACTAATACACGGAATGTAAACTTGGCTACACAGGAACTGAATTCCAGAACAGAACAGGGTCTCAAATTTAGAAAACCAACTTATGCTTGCTTAAGGTGAAAGGTGAGTTGGGGTGCTGCATAAAACCAGAGATTGAAATGACCACAGATAAAGTTCCTTAAGACAAATATGGAATAGACAAGAGCTACTCCTTGCTCAACGAAATGGACTCAACACCCCATATTAAACGCCTAAGAATGTACGTGACTAGTAAGTATCTTAAAACCTATGGATTGCTATGTCTCCAAAAGAGAATCAAGCATGTGTACAGGGGCATAAACGCAGCAGTGATAGGATTGGAGAGGTTCGGTGAGCAAATGAAGACCCTTTGAAGTCATATTGCATGGTACCCATTCCACGGGTCTCAACTCTCCAGGTTTAAGGTATTCTTCCTTCAGCTAAAACATGCATGTGGAACCTAGAGTATGATCAAAGGTGTGAACGGGAGACATGTTCAAATATGTCTCAGTTTTCCTCCCCTGGTACTCGGGTGCAACATTCCAGACGCTTTACTAACACTCTCCCCACTTGGAGAGTCAGCGCCTTTAACCTCCTGTTTGGCCCAGTTTGCAATTTCTGCGGAAGATGAACAGGAATAGGGAGAACCAAAGAGAGACTAGCTGGAGGTGTCTGGACGGGCAAATTTAAGTCTCGTTTCCCACCAGGAAGAGGAAATAACCAAAGGCTCAGTGTGCCGTGCCGGAACCATATTAGGGCCTGAAGCCATCCTGCGGTGTTGCGGCCAGGTCACAAGAAAGCGAGTTGAAGAAAGGAGCTCAGGGGCACTGTAATTCACAAACCTGCAGAGTTATAAATGACAGCTATCGTCCAAAAATAGACTGAAGTAAGGCTGCCAAGAGGACTTGAAAGCGGGGCAGAATTGCAGGAAACCGATTTCAGGAGGTAGACTGGAATTGCATTGAAAGCACAGGAAAAGAGGCAGAACGTCCACAATGATGCACTTGGCCAAAAAGGGCATATGCGTTTTTTCCTGAATATATTCAGGAAAAAACTCATACGCCCTTCTTGACCAACCAAGCAAGCTTGCAAAGGAAATCTGCACTACAATGAAGTCTCACTTCCCCCCGGTCAAAAGGGCCATCTGGAAAAAGTGTAAAATCCAGAAAGGCAGGACAGGCCATGGAGAACTGGGAGCCTTGTTATGCTGATGGGCGGGATGTAAATTGCCAACAGACACTCGGGAGAAGTGTATGGTGTTTCCTGAAACATCTAAAAAACAAAGCAACAGAGCCTAGGGCACTTCCACTTATGGTCCTATAGCTTAGGGAAATTAAAATCAAAAAGACACAGCCGCCCGAAAGTTTGAGGCCCCTCTGGTTACAAGAACCTCGTTTACTGTACAAGTTCACTATCACAAAAAGTGAAAAATGGATAAAGAACTTGTGGTACTTACGTACAATGCAGTATCACTCAGCAATGAAATCTATGTCATCAGGCCCGTAGCAGCATAATGAGTGGATTCAGGTACGATAATTCTAACTGAAATAAGTCACACAGAAAAAGAAACATCATAAGATATCAGTAATACACGGAATGTAAACTTGGCTACACAGGAACTGAATTACAGAACAGAACAGGGTCTCAAATTTAGAAAACCAACTTATGCTTCCTTAAGGGTAAAGGTGAGTTGGGGTGCTGCATAAAACCAGAGATCGAAATGAGCACAGATAAAGTTCCTTAAGCCAAATATGGAATAGACAAGAGCTACTCCTTGCTCAACAAAATGGACTCAACACCCCATATTAAACGCCTAAGAATGTACCTGACTAGTAAGTATCTTAAAACCTATGGATTGCTATGTCTCCAAAAGAGAATCAAGCGTGTGTACAGGGGCATAAACGCAGCAGTGATAGGATTGGAGAGGTTCGGTGAGTAAATGAAGACCCTTTGAAGTCATATTGCATGGTACCCATTCCACGGGTTTCAACTACCCAGGTTTAAGGTATTCTTCCTTCAGCTAAAACATGCATGTGGAACCTAGAGTATGATCAACCATGTGATCGGGAGACGTGTTCAAATATGTCTCAGTTCTCGTACCCTGGTACTCGGGTGCAACATTCCAGACGCTTTACTAACACTCTCCCCACTTGGAGAGTCAGCGCCTTTAACCTCCTGTTTGGCCCAGTTTGCAATTTCTGCGGAAGATGAACAGGAATAGGGAGAACCAATGAGAGACTAGCTGGAGGTGTCTGGACGGGCAAATTTAACACTCATTTCCCACCAGGAAGAGGAATTAACCAAAGGCTCAGCGTGCCGTGCCGGAACCAGATTAGGGCCTGAAGCCATCCTGCGGTGTTGCGGCCAGGTCACAAGAAAGCGAGTTGAAGAAAGGAGCTCAGGGGCACTGTAATTCACAAACCTGCAGAGTTATAAATGACAGCTATCGTCCAAAAATATACTGAAGTAAGGCTGCCAAGAGGACTTGAAAGCGGGGCAGAATTGCAGGAAACCGATTTCAGGAGGTAGACTGGAATTGCATTGAAAGCATAGGAAAAGAGGCAGAGCGTCCACAATGATGCACTTGGCCAAAAAGGGCGTATGCGTTTTTTCCTGAATATATTCAGGAAAAAACGCATACGCCCTTTTTGGCCAACCAAGCAAGCTTGCAAAGGAAATCTGCACTACAATGAAGTCTCACTTCCCCCGGTCAAAAGGGCCATCTGAAAAAAGTGTAAAATCCAGAAAGGCAGGACAGGCCATGGAGAACTGGGAGCCTTGTTATGCTGATGGGCGGGATGTAAATTGCCAACAGCCACTGGGGAGAAGTGTATGGTGTTTCCTGAAACATCTAAAAAACAAAGCAACAGAGCCTAGGGCACTTCCACTTATGGTCCTATAGCTTAGGGAAATTAAAATCAAAAAGACACAGCCACCCCAAAGTTTGGGACGCCTCTGTTTACAAGAACCTCGTTTACCGTACAAGTTCAATATCACAGAAAGTGAAAAATGGATAAAGAACTTGTGGTACTTACGTACAATGCAGTATCACTCAGCAATGAAATCTATGTCATCAGGCCCGTAGCAGCACAATGAGTGGATTCAGGTACGATGATTCTAACTGAAATAAGTCACACAGAAAAAGAAACATCATAAGATATCACTAATACACGGAATGTAAACTTGGCTACACAGGAACTGAATTCCAGAACAGAACAGGGTCTCAAATTTAGAAAACCAACTTATGCTTGCTTAAGGTGAAAGGTGAGTTGGGGTGCTGCATAAAACCAGAGATTGAAATGACCACAGATAAAGTTCCTTAAGACAAATATGGAATAGACAAGAGCTACTCCTTGCTCAACGAAATGGACTCAACACCCCATATTAAACGCCTAAGAATGTACGTGACTAGTAAGTATCTTAAAACCTATGGATTGCTATGTCTCCAAAAGAGAATCAAGCATGTGTACAGGGGCATAAACGCAGCAGTGATAGGATTGGAGAGGTTCGGTGAGCAAATGAAGACCCTTTGAAGTCATATTGCATGGTACCCATTCCACGGGTCTCAACTCTCCAGGTTTAAGGTATTCTTCCTTCAGCTAAAACATGCATGTGGAACCTAGAGTATGATCAAAGGTGTGAACGGGAGACATGTTCAAATATGTCTCAGTTTTCCTCCCCTGGTACTCGGGTGCAACATTCCAGACGCTTTACTAACACTCTCCCCACTTGGAGAGTCAGCGCCTTTAACCTCCTGTTTGGCCCAGTTTGCAATTTCTGCGGAAGATGAACAGGAATAGGGAGAACCAAAGAGAGACTAGCTGGAGGTGTCTGGACGGGCAAATTTAAGTCTCGTTTCCCACCAGGAAGAGGAAATAACCAAAGGCTCAGTGTGCCGTGACGGAACCATATTAGGGCCTGAAGCCATCCTGCGGTGTTGCGGCCAGGTCACAAGAAAGCGAGTTGAAGAAAGGAGCTCAGGGGCACTGTAATTCACAAACCTGCAGAGTTATAAATGACAGCTATCGTCCAAAAATATACTGAAGTAAGGCTGCCAAGAGGACTTGAAAGCGGGGCAGAATTGCAGGAAACCGATTTCAGGAGGTAGACTGGAATTGCATTGAAAGCACAGGAAAAGAGGCAGAACGTCCACAATGATGCACTTGGCCAAAAAGGGCGTATGCGTTTTTTCCTGAATATATTCAGGAAAAAACGCATACGCCCTTTTTGGCCAACCAAGCAAGCTTGCAAAGGAAATCTGCACTACAATGAAGTCTCACTTCCCCCCGGTCAAAAGGGCCATCTGAAAAAAGTGTAAAATCCAGAAAGGCAGGACAGGCCATGGAGAACTGGGAGCCTTGTTATGCTGATGGGCGGGATGTAAATTGCCAACAGACACTCGGGAGAAGTGTATGGTGTTTCCTGAAACATCTAAAAAACAAAGCAACAGAGCCTAGGGCACTTCCACTTATGGTCCTATAGCTTAGCGAAATTAAAATCAAAAAGACACAGCCACCCCAAAGTTTGGGACGCCTCTGTTTACAAGAACCTCGTTTACAGTACAAGTTCAACATCGCAGAAAGTGAAAAATGGATAAAGAAGTTGTGGTATTTACTTACAAATCAATATCACTCAGCAATGAAATCTATGTCATCAGGCCCTTAGCAGCACAATGAGTGGATTCAGGTATGATGATTCTAACTGAAATAAGTCACACAGAAAAAGAAACATCATAAGATATCAGTAATACACGGAATGTAAACTTGGCTACACAGGAACTGAATTACAGAACAGAACAGGGTCTCAAATTTAGAAAACCAACTTATGCTTGCTTAAGGGGAAAGGTGAGTTGCGGTGCTGCATAAAACCAGAGATCGAAATGAGCACAGATAAAGTTCCTTAAGCCAAATATGGAATAGACAAGAGCTACTCCTTGCTCAACGAAATGGACTCAACACCGCATATTAAACGCCTAAGAATGTACCTGACTAGTAAGTATCTTAAAACCTATGGATTGCTATGTCTCTGAAAGAGACTCAAGCATGTGTACAGGGGCATAAACGCAGCAGTGATGGGATTGGAGAGGTTCGGTGAGCAAATGAAGACCCTTTGAAGTCATATTGCATGGTACCCATTCCACGGGTTTCAACTACCCAGGTTTAAGGTATTCTTCCTTCAGCTAAAACATGCATGTGGAACCTAGAGTATGATCAACCATGTGATCGGGAGACGTGTTCAAATATGTCTCAGTTTTCCTCCCCTGGTACTCGGGTCCAACATTCCAGACGCTTTACTAACACTCTCCCCACTTGGAGAGTCAGCGCCTTTAACCTCCTGTTTGGCCCAGTTTGCAATTTCTGCGGAAGATGAACAGGAATAGCGAGAACCAATGAGAGACTAGCTGGAGGTGTCTGGACGGGCAAATTTAACTCTCATTTCCCACCAGGAAGAGGAATTAACCAAAGGCTCAGCGTGCTGTGCCGGAACCAGATTAGGGCCTGAAGCCATCCTGCGGTGTTGCGGCCAGCTCACAAGAAAGCGAGTTGAAGAAAGGAGCTCAGGGGCACTGTAATTCACAAACCTGCAGAGTTATAAATGACAGCTATCGTCCAAAAATATACTGAAGTAAGGCTGCCAAGAGGACTTGAAAGCGGGGCAGAATTGCAGGAAACTGATTTCAGGAGGTTGACTGGAATTGCATTGAAAGCATAGGAATAGAGGCAGAACGTCCACAATGATGCACTTGGCCAAAAAGGGCGTATGCGTTTTTTCCTGAATATATTCAGGAAAAAACGCATACGCCCTTTTTGGCCAAGCAAGCAAAGTTGCAAAGGAAATCTGCACTACAATGAAGTCTCACTTCCCCCCGGTCAAAAGGGCCATCTGAAAAAAGTGTAAAATCCAGAAAGGCAGGACAGGCCATGGAGAACTGGGAGCCTTTTTATGCTGATGGGCGGGATGTGAATTGCCAACAGACACTCGGGAGAAGTGTATGGTGTTTCCTGAAACATCTAAAAAACAAAGCAACAGAGCCTAGGGCACTTCCACTTATGGTCCTATAGCTTAGGGAAATTAAAATCAAAAAGACACAGCCACCCCAAAGTTTGGGACGCCTCCGTTTACAAGAACCTCGTTTACCGTACAAGTTCAATATCACAGAAAGTGAAAAATGGATAAAGAACTTGTGGTACTTACGTACAATGCAGTATCACTCAGCAATGAAATCTATGTCATCAGGCCCGTAGCAGCATAATGAGTGGATTCAGGTACGATGATTCTAACTGAAATAAGTCACACAGAAAAAGAAACATCATAAGATATCACTAATACACGGAATGTAAACTTGGCTACACAGGTACTGAATTCCAAAACAGAACAGGGTCTCAAATTTAGAAAACCAACTTATGCAGGCTTAAGGGGAAAGGTGAGTTGGGGTGCTGCATAAAACCAGAGATTGAAATGAGCACAGATAAAGTTCCTTAAGGCAAATATGGAATAGACAAGAGCTACTCCTTGCTCAACGAAATGGACTCAACACCCCATATTAAACGCCTAAGAATGTACCTGACTATTAGGTATCTTAAAACCTATGGATTGCTATGTCTCCAAAAGAGAATCAAGCCTGTGTACAGGGGCATAAACGCAGCAGTGATAGGATTGGAGAGGTTCGGTGAGCAAATGAAGACCCTTTGAAGTCATATTGCATGGTACCCATTCCACGGGTTTCAACTACCCAGGTTTAAGGTATTCTTCCTTCAGCTAAAACACGCATGTGGAACCCAGAGTATGATCAACCATGTGAACGGGAGACGTGTTCAAATATGTCTCAGTTTTCCTCCACTGGTACTCGGGTGCAACATTCCAGACGCTTTACTAACACTCTCCCCACTTGGAGAGTCAGTGCCTTTAACCTCCTATTTGGCCCAGTTTGCAATTTCTGCGGAAGATGAACAGGAATAGCGAGAACCAATGAGAGACTTGCTGGAGGTGTCTGGACGGGCAAGTTTAACTCTCATTTCCCACCAGGAAGAGGAATTAACCAAAGGCTCAGCGTGCTGTGCCGGAACCAGATTAGGGCCTGAAGCCATCCTGCGGTGTTGCGGCCAGGTCACAAGAAAGCGAGTGGAAGAAAACAGCTCACAGGCACTGTAATTCACAAACCTGCAGAGTTATAAATGACAGCTATCGTCCAAAAATATACTGAAGTAAGGCTGCCAAGAGGACTTGAAAGCGGGGCAGAATTGCAGGAAACCGATTTCAGGAGGTAGACTGGAATTGCATTGAAAGCATAGGAAAAGAGGCAGAACGTCCACAATGATGCACTTGGCCAAAAAGGGCGTATGCGTTTTTTCCTGAATATATTCAGGAAAAAACGCATACGCCCTTTTTGGCCAACCAAGCAAGCTTGCAAAGGAAATCTGCACTACAATGAAGTCTCACTTCCCCCCGGTCAAAAGGGCCATCTGAAAAAAGTGTAAAATCCAGAAAGGCAGGACAGGCCATGGAGAACTGGGAGCCTTGTTATGCTGATGGGCGGGATGTAAATTGCCAACAGACAGTCGGGAGAAGTGTATGGTGTTTCCTGAAACATCTAAAAAACAAAGCAACAGAGCCTAGGGCACTTCCACTTATGGTCCTATAGCTTAGGGAAATTAAAATCGAAAAGACACATCAACCCCAAAGTTTTGAATAGCTCTGTTTACAAGAACCTCGTTTACAGTACAAGTTCAACATCACAGAAAGTGAAAAATGGATAAAGAAGTTGTGGTATTTACTTACAAAGCAATATCACTCAGCAATGAAATCTATGTCATCAGGCCCTTAGCAGCACAATGAGTGGATTCAGGTATGATGATTCTAACTGAAATAAGTCACACAGAAAAAGAAACATCATAAGATATCAGTAATACACCGAATGTAAACTTGGCTACACAGGAACTGAATTACAGAGCAGAACAGGGTCTCAAATTTAGAAAACCAACTTATGCTTGCTTAAGGGGAAAGGTGAGTTGGGGTGCTGCATAAAACCAGAGATTGAAATGAGCACGGATAAAGTTCCTTAAGCCAAATATGGAATAGACAAGAGCTACTCCTTGCTCAACGAAATGGACTCAACACCGCATATTAAACGCCTAAGAATGTACCTGACTAGTAAGTATCTTAAAACCTATGGATTGCTATGTCTCCGAAAGAGAATCAAGCATGCGTACAGGGGCATAAACGCAGCAGTGATAGGATTGGAGAGGTTCGGTGAGCAAATGAAGACCCTTTGAAGTCATATTGCATGGTACCCATTCCACGGGTTTCAACTACCCAGGTTTAAGGTATTCTTCCTTCAGCTAAAACATGCATGTGGAACCTAGAGTATGATCAACCATGTGATCGGGAGACGTATTCAAATATGTCTCAGTTTTCGTACCCTGGTACTCGGGTGCAAGGTTCCAGACGCTTTACTAACACTCTCCCAACTTGGAGAGTCAGTCCCTTTAACCTCCTGTTTGGCCAAGTTTGCAATTTCTGCGGAAAATGAACAGTAATAGCGAGAACCAATGAGAGACTAGCTGGAGGTGTCTGGACGGGCGAATTTAACTCTCATTTCCCACCAGGAAGAGGAATTAACCAAAGGCTCAGCGTGCCGAGCCGGAACCAGATTAGGGCCTGAAGCCATCCTGCGGTGTTGCGGCCAGCTCACAAGAAAGCGAGTTGAAGAAAGGAGCTCAGGGGCACTGTAATTCACAAACCTGCAGAGTTATAAATGACAGCTATCGTCCAAAAATATACAGAAGTAAGGCTGCCAAGAGGACTTGAAAGCGGGGCAGAATTGCAGGAAACCGATTTCAGGAGGTAGACTGGAATTGCATTGAAAGCATAGGAAAAGAGGCAGAACGTCCACAATGATGCACTTGGCCAAAAAGGGCGTATGCATTTTTTCCTGAATATATTCAGGAAAAAACGCATACGCCCTTTTTGGCCAACCAAGCAAGCTTGCAAAGGAAATCTGCACTACAATGAAGTCTCACTTCCCCCCGGTCAAAAGGGCCATCTGAAAAAAGTGTAAAATCCAGAAAGGCAGGACAGACCATGGAGAACTGGGAGCCTTGTTATGCTGAAGGGCGGGATGTAAATTGCCAACAGACACTCCGGAGAAGTGTATGGTGTTTCCTGAAACATCTAGAAAATAAAGCAACAGAGCCTAGGACACTTCCACTTATGGTCCTATAGCTTAGGGAAATTAAAATCAAAAAGACACAGCCACCCCAATGGTTGGGACGCCTCTGTTTACAAGAACCTCATTTACTGTACAAGTTCAATATCACAGAAAGTGAAAAATGGATAAAGAACTTGTGGTACTTACGTACAATGCAGTATCACTCAGCAATGAAATCTATGTCATCAGGCCCCTAGCAGCATAATGAGTGGATTCAGGTACGATGATTCTAACTGAAATAAGTCACACAGAAAAAGAAACATCATAAGATATCGGTAATAAATGGAATGAAAACTTGAGTACACAGGAACTGAATTGCAGAACAGAACAGGGTCTCAAATTTAGAAAACCAACTTATGCTTGCTTAAGGGGAAAGGTGAGTTGGGGTGCTGCATAAAACCAGAGATTGAAATGAGCACAGATAAAGTTCCTTAAGCCAAATATGGAATAGACAAGAGCTACTCCTTGCTCAACGAAATGGACTCAACACCGCATATTAAACGCCTAAGAATGTACCTGACTAGTAAGTATCTTAAAACCTATGGATTGCTATGTCTCCGAAAGAGAATCAAGCATGTGTACAGGGGCATAAACGCAGCAGTGATAGGATTGGAGAGGTTCGGTGAGCAAATGAAGACCCTTTGAAGTCATATTGCATGGTACCCATTCCACGGGTTTCAACTCTCCAGGTTTAAGGTATTCTTCCTTCAGCTAAAACATGCATGTGGAACCTAGAGTATGATCAACCATGTGATCGGGAGACGTGTTAAAATATGTCTCAGTTATCGTACCCTACTACTCGGGTGCAACATTCCAGAAGCTTTACTAACACTCTCCCGACTTGGAGAGTCAGCGCCTTTAACCTCCTAATTGGCCCAGTTTGCAATTTCTTGGAAGATGAACAGGAATAGCGAGAACCAATGAGAGACTAGCTGGAGGTGTCTGGACGGGCAAATTTAACTCTCATTTCCCACCAGGAAGAGGAAATAACCAAAGGCTCAGCGTGCCGTGCCGGAACCAGTTTAGGGCCTGAAGACATCCTGCGGTGTTGCGGCCAGGTCACAAGAAAGCGAGTTGAAGAAAGGAGTTCAGGGGCACTGTAATTCACAAACCTGCAGAGTTATAAATGACAGCTATCGTCCAAAAATAGACTGAAGTAAGGCTGCCAAGAGGACTTGAAAGCGGGGCAGAATTGCAGGAAACCGATTTCAGGAGGTAGACTGGAATTGCATTGAAAGCATAGGAAAAGAGGTAGAACGTCCACAATGATGCACTTGGCCAAAAAGGGCGTATGCGTTTTTTCCTGAATATATTCAGGAAAAAACGCATACGCCCTTTTTGGCCAACCAAGCAAGCTTGCAAAGGAAATCTGCACTACAATGAAGTCTCACTTCCCCCCGGTCAAAAGGGCCATCTGAAAAAAGTGTAAAATCCAGAAAGGCAGGACAGGCCATGGAGAACTGGGAGCCTTGTTATGCTGATGGGCGGGATGTAAATTGCCAACAGACACTCGGGAGAAGTGTATGGTGTTTCCTGAAACATCTAAAAAACAAAGCAACAGAGCCTAGGGCACTTCCACTTATGGTCCTATAGCTTAGGGAAATTAAAATCAAAAAGACACAGCCACCCCAAAGTTTGGGACGCCTGTGTTTACAAGAACCTCGTTTACCGTACAAGTTCAATATCACAGAAAGTGAAAAATGGATAAAGAACTTGTGGTACTTACGTACAATGCAGTATCACTCAGCAATGAAATCTATGTCATCAGGCCCGTAGCAACATAATGAGTGGATTCAGGTACGATGATTCTAACTGAAATAAGTCACACAGAAAAAGAAACATCATAAGATATCACTAATACACGGAATGTAAACTTGGCTACACAAGAACTGAATTACAGAACAGAACAGGGTCTCAAATTTAGAAAACCAACTTATGCTTGCTTAAGGGGAAAGGTGAGTTGGGGTGCTGCATAAAACCAGAGATTGAAATGAGCACAGATAAAGTTCCTTAAGCCAAATATGGAATAGACAAGAGCTACTCCTTGCTCAACGAAATGGACTCAACACCCCATATTAAACGCCTAAGAATGTACCTGACTAGTAAGTATCTTAAAACCTATGGATTGCTATGTCTCCAAAAGAGAATCAAGCGTGTGTACAGGGGCATAAACGCAGCAGTGATAGGATTGGAGAGGTTCGGTGAGCAAATGAAGACCCTTTGAAATCATATTGCATAGTACCCATTCCACGGGTTTCAACTACCCAGGTTTAAGGTATTCTTCCTTCAGCTAAAACATGCATGTGGAACCTAGAGTATGATCAACCATGTGATCGAGAGACGTGTTCAAATATGTCTCAGTTTTCGTACCCTGGTACTTGGGTGCAACATTCCAGACGCTTTACTAACACTCTCCCCACTTGGAGAGTCAGCGCCTTTAACCTCCTGTTTGGCCCAGTTCGCAATTTCTGCGGAAGATGAACAGGAATAGGGAGAACCAATGAGAGACTAGCTGGAGGTGTCTGGATGGGCAAATTTAACTCTCATTTCCCACCAGGAAGAGGAAATAACCAAAGGCTCAGCGTGCCGTGCCGGAAGCAGATTAGGGCCTGAAGCCATCCTGCGGTGTTGCGGCCAGATCACAAGAAAGCGAGTTGAAGAAAGGAGCTCAGGGGCACTGTAATTCACAAACCTGCAGAGTTATACATGACAGCTATCGTCCAAAAATATACTGAAGTAAGGCTGCCAAGAGGACTTGAAAGCGGGGCAGAATTGCAGGAAACCGATTTCAGGAGGTAGACTGGAATTGCATTGAAAGCATAGGAAAAGAGGCAGAACGTCCACAATGATGCACTTGGCCATAAAGGGCGTATGCGTTTTTACCTGAATATATTCAGGAAAAAACGCATACGCCCTTTTTGGCCAACCAAGCAAACTTGCAAAGGAAATCTGCACTACAATGAAGTCTCACTTCTCTCCGATCAAAAGGGCCATCTGAAAAAAGTGTAAAATCCAGAAAGGCAGGACAGGCCATGGAGAACTGGGAGCCTTCTTATGCTGATGGGCGGGATGTAAATTGCCAACAGACACTCGGGAGAAGTGTATGGTGTTTCCTGAAACATCGAAAAAACAAAGCAACAGAGCCTAGGGCACTTCCACTTATGGTCCTATAGCTTAGGGAAATTAAAATCAAAAAGACACAGCCGCCCGAAAGTTTGGGACGCCTCTGTTTACAAGAACCTCGTTTACCGTACAAGTTCAATATCACAGAAAGTGAAAAATGGATAAAGAACTTGTGGTACTTACGTACAATGCAGTATCACTCAGCAATGAAATCTATGTCATCAGGCCCGTAGCAGCGTAATGAGTGGATTCAGGTACGATGATTCTAACTGAAATAAGTCACACAGAAAAAGAAACATCATAAGATATCACTAATACACGGAATGAAAACTTGGCTACACAGGAACTGAATTCCAAAACAGAACAGGGTCTCAAATTTAGAAAACCAACTTATGCTTGCTTAAGCGGAAAGGTGAGTTGGGGTGCTGCATAAAACCAGAGATTGAAATGAGCACAGATAAAGTTCCTTAAGCCAAATATGGAATAGACAAGAGCTACTCCTTGCTCAACGAAATGGACTCAACACCCCATATTAAACGCCTAAGAATGTACCTGACTTGTAAGTATCTTAAAACCTATGGATTGCTATGTCTCCAAAAGAGAATCAAGCGTGTGCACAGGGGCATAAATGCAGCAGTGATAGGATTGGAGAGGTTCGGTGAGCAAATGAAGACCCTTTGAAGTCATATTGCATGGTACCCATTCCACGGGTCTCAACTCTCCAGGTTTAAGGTATTCTTCCTTCAGCTAAAACATGCATGTGGAACCTAGAGTATGATCAACCATGCGAGCGGGAGACGTGTTCAAATATGTCTCAGTTTTCGTACCCTGGTACTCGGGTGCAACATTCCAGACGCTTTACTAACACTCTCCCGACTTGGAGAGTCAGTCCCTTTAACCTCCTGTTTGGCCCAGTTTGCAATTTCTGCGGAAGATGAACAGGAATAGCGAGAACCAATGAGAGACTAGCTGGAGGTGTCTGGACGGGCAAATTTAACTCTCATTTCTCACCAGGAAGAGGAAATAACCAAAGGCTCAGCGTGCCGTGCCAGAACCAGATTAGGGCCTGAAGCCATCCTGCGGTGTTGCGGCCAGGTCACAAGAAAGCGAGATGAAGAAAGGAGCTCAGGGTCACTGTAATTCACAAACCTGCAGACTTATAAATGACAGCTATCGTCCAAAAATATACTGAAGTAAGGCTGCCAAGAGGACTTGAAAGCGGGACAGCATTGCAGGAAACCGATTTAAGGAGGTAGACTGGAATTGCATTCAAAGCATACGAATAGAGGCAGAACGTCCACAATGATGCACTTGGCCAAAAAGGGCGTATGCGTTTTTTCCTGAATATATTCAGGAAAAAACGCATACGCCCTTTTTGGCCAACCAAGCAAACATGCAAAGGAAATCTGCACTACAATGAAGTCTCCCTTCCCCCCAGTCAAAAGGGCCATCTGAAAAAAGTGTAAAATCCAGAAAGGCAGGACATTCCATGGAGAACTGGGAGCCTTGTTATGCTGATGGGCGGGATGTAAATTGCCAACAGACAGTCGGGAGAAGTGTATGGTGTTTCCTGAAACATCTAAAAAACAAAGCAACAGAGCCTAGGGCACTTCCACTTATGGTCCTATAGCTTAGGGAAATTAAAATCGAAAAGACACATCAACCCCAAAGTTTTGAATAGCTCTGTTTACAAGAACCTCGTTTACAGTACAAGTTCAACATCACAGAAAGTGAAAAATGGATAAAGAAGTTGTGGTATTTACTTACAAAGCAATATCACTCAGCAATGAAATCTATGTCATCAGGCCCTTAGCAGCACAATGAGTGGATTCAGGTATGATGATTCTAACTGAAATAAGTCACACAGAAAAAGAAACATCATAAGATATCAGTAATACACCGAATGTAAACTTGGCTACACAGGAACTGAATTACAGAGCAGAACAGGGTCTCAAATTTAGAAAACCAACTTATGCTTGCTTAAGGGGAAAGGTGAGTTGGGGTGCTGCATAAAACCAGAGATTGAAATGAGCACGGATAAAGTTCCTTAAGCCAAATATGGAATAGACAAGAGCTACTCCTTGCTCAACGAAATGGACTCAACACCGCATATTAAACGCCTAAGAATGTACCTGACTAGTAAGTATCTTAAAACCTATGGATTGCTATGTCTCCGAAAGAGAATCAAGCATGCGTACAGGGGCATAAACGCAGCAGTGATAGGATTGGAGAGGTTCGGTGAGCAAATGAAGACCCTTTGAAGTCATATTGCATGGTACCCATTCCACGGGTTTCAACTACCCAGGTTTAAGGTATTCTTCCTTCAGCTAAAACATGCATGTGGAACCTAGAGTATGATCAACCATGTGATCGGGAGACGTATTCAAATATGTCTCAGTTTTCGTACCCTGGTACTCGGGTGCAAGGTTCCAGACGCTTTACTAACACTCTCCCAACTTGGAGAGTCAGTCCCTTTAACCTCCTGTTTGGCCAAGTTTGCAATTTCTGCGGAAAATGAACAGTAATAGCGAGAACCAATGAGAGACTAGCTGGAGGTGTCTGGACGGGCGAATTTAACTCTCATTTCCCACCAGGAAGAGGAATTAACCAAAGGCTCAGCGTGCCGAGCCGGAACCAGATTAGGGCCTGAAGCCATCCTGCGGTGTTGCGGCCAGCTCACAAGAAAGCGAGTTGAAGAAAGGAGCTCAGGGGCACTGTAATTCACAAACCTGCAGAGTTATAAATGACAGCTATCGTCCAAAAATATACAGAAGTAAGGCTGCCAAGAGGACTTGAAAGCGGGGCAGAATTGCAGGAAACCGATTTCAGGAGGTAGACTGGAATTGCATTGAAAGCATAGGAAAAGAGGCAGAACGTCCACAATGATGCACTTGGCCAAAAAGGGCGTATGCGTTTTTTCCTGAATATATTCAGGAAAAAACGCATACGCCCTTTTTGGCCAACCAAGCAAGCTTGCAAAGGAAATCTGCACTACAATGAAGTCTCACTTCCCCCCGGTCAAAAGGGCCATCTGAAAAAAGTGTAAAATCCAGAAAGGCAGGACAGACCATGGAGAACTGGGAGCCTTGTTATGCTGAAGGGCGGGATGTAAATTGCCAACAGACACTCCGGAGAAGTGTATGGTGTTTCCTGAAACATCTAGAAAATAAAGCAACAGAGCCTAGGACACTTCCACTTATGGTCCTATAGCTTAGGGAAATTAAAATCAAAAAGACACAGCCACCCCAATGGTTGGGACGCCTCTGTTTACAAGAACCTCGTTTACTGTACAAGTTCAATATCACAGAAAGTGAAAAATGCATAAAGAACTTGTGGTACTTACGTACAATGCAGTATCACTCAGCAATGAAATCTATGTCATCAGGCCCCTAGCAGCATAATGAGTGGATTCAGGTACGATGATTCTAACTGAAATAAGTCACACAGAAAAAGAAACATCATAAGATATCGGTAATAAATGGAATGAAAACTTGAGTACACAGGAACTGAATTGCAGAACAGAACAGGGTCTCAAATTTAGAAAACCAACTTATGCTTGCTTAAGGGGAAAGGTGAGTTGGGGTGCTGCATAAAACCAGAGATTGAAATGAGCACAGATAAAGTTCCTTAAGCCAAATATGGAATAGACAAGAGCTACTCCTTGCTCAACGAAATGGACTCAACACCGCATATTAAACGCCTAAGAATGTACCTGACTAGTAAGTATCTTAAAACCTATGGATTGCTATGTCTCCGAAAGAGAATCAAGCATGTGTACAGGGGCATAAACGCAGCAGTGATAGGATTGGAGAGGTTCGGTGAGCAAATGAAGACCCTTTGAAGTCATATTGCATGGTACCCATTCCACGGGTTTCAACTCTCCAGGTTTAAGGTATTCTTCCTTCAGCTAAAACATGCATGTGGAACCTAGAGTATGATCAACCATGTGATCGAGAGACGTGTTCAAATATGTCTCAGTTTTCGTACCCTGGTACTTGGGTGCAACATTCCAGACGCTTTACTAACACTCTCCCCACTTGGAGAGTCAGCGCCTTTAACCTCCTGTTTGGCCCAGTTCGCAATTTCTGCGGAAGATGAACAGGAATAGGGAGAACCAATGAGAGACTAGCTGGAGGTGTCTGGATGGGCAAATTTAACTCTCATTTCCCACCAGGAAGAGGAAATAACCAAAGGCTCAGCATGCCGTGCCGGAAGCAGATTAGGGCCTGAAGCCATCCTGCGGTGTTGCGGCCAGATCACAAGAAAGCGAGATGAAGAAAGGAGCTCAGGGGCACTGTAATTCACAAACCTGCAGACTTATAAATGACAGCTATCGTCCAAAAATAGACTGAAGTAAGGCTGCCAAGAGGACTTGAAAGCGGGACAGCATTGCAGGAAACCGATTTAAGGAGGTAGACTGGAATTGCATTCAAAGCATACGAATAGAGGCAGAACGTCCACAATGATGCACTTGGCCAAAAAGGGCGTATGCGTTTTTTCCTGAATATATTCAGGAAAAAACGCATACGCCCTTTTTGGCCAACCAAGCAAACATGCAAAGGAAATCTGCACTACAATGAAGTCTCCCTTCCCCCCAGTCAAAAGGGCCATCTGAAAAAAGTGTAAAATCCAGAAAGGCAGGACATTCCATGGAGAACTGGGAGCCTTGTTATGCTGATGGGCGGGATGTAAATTGCCAGCAGACACTCAGGAGAAGTGTATGGTGTTTCCTGAAACATCTAAAAAACAAAGCAACAGAGCCTAGGGCACTTCCACTTATGGTCCTATAGCTTAGGGAAATTAAAATCAAAAAGACACAGCCACCCCAAAGTTTGGGACGCCTCTGTTTACAAGAACCTCGTTTACAGTACAAGTTCAACATCGCAAAAAGTGAAAAATGGATAAAGAAGTTGTGGTATTTACTTACAAAGCAATATCACTCAGCAATGAAATCTATGTCATCAGGCCCTTAGCAGCACAATGAGTGGATTCAGGTATGATGATTCTAACTGAAATAAGTCACACAGAAAAAGAAACATCATGAGATATCAGTAATACACAGAATGTAAACTTGGCTACACAGGAACTGAATTCCAAAACAGAACAGGGTCTCAAATTTAGAAAACAAACTTATGCTTTTTTAAGGGGAAAGGTGAGTTGGGGTGCTGCATAAAACCAGAGATTGAAATGAGCACAGATAAAGTTCCTTAAGCCAAATATGGAATAGACAAGAGCTACTCCTTGCTCAACGAAAAGGACTCAACACCCCATATTAAACGCCTAAGAATGTACCTGACTAGTAAGTATCTTAAAACCTATGGATTGCTATGTCTCCGAAAGAGAATCAAGCATGTGTACAGGGGCATAAACGCAGCAGTGATAGGATTGGAGAGGTTCGGTGAGCAAATGAAGACCCTTTGAAGTCATATTGCATGGTACCCATTCCACGGGTTTCAACTACCCAGGTTTAAGGTATTCTTCCTTCAGCTAAAACATGCATGTGGAACCTAGAGTATGATCAACCATGTGATCGGGAGACGTGTTCAAATATGTCTCAGTTTTCGTACCCTGGTACTCGGGTGCAACATTCCAGACGCTTTACTAACACTCTCCCGACTTGGAGAGTCAGTCCCTTTAACCTCCTGTTTGGCCCAGTTTGCAATTTCTGCGGAAGATGAACAGGAATAGCGAGAACCAATGAGAGACTAGCTGGAGGTGTCTGGACGGGCAAATTTAACTCTCATTTCCCACCAGGAAGAGGAAATAACCAAAGGCTCAGCGTGCCGTGCCGGAACCAGATTAGGGTCTGAAGCCATCCTGCGGTGTTGCGGCCAGCTCACAAGAAAGCGAGTTGAAGAAAGGAGCTCAGGGGCACTGTAATTCACAAACCTGCAGAGTTATAAATGACAGCTATCGTTCAAAAATATACTGAAGTAAGGCTGCCAAGAGGACTTGAAAGCGGGGCAGAATTGCAGGAAACCGATTTCAGGAGGTAGACTGGAAATGCATTGAAAGCATAGGAAAAGACGCAGAACGTCCACAATGATGCACTTGGCCAAAAAGGGCATATGCGTTTTTTCCTGAATATATTCAGGAAAAAACGCATACGCACTTTTTGGCCAACCAAGCAAGCTTGCAAAGGAAATCTGCACTACAATGAAGTCTCACTTCCCCCCGGTCAAAAGGGCCATCTGAAAAAAGTGTAAAATCCAGAAAGGCAGGACAGGCCATGGAGAACTGGGAGCCTTGTTATGCTGATGGGCGGGATGTAAATTGCCAACAGACACTCGGGAGAAGTGTATGGTGTTTCCTGAAACATCTAAAAAACAAAGCAACAGAGCCTAGGGCACTTCCACTTATGGTCCTATAGCTTAGGGAAATTAAAATCAAAAAGACACAGCCACCCAAAAGTTTGAGACGCCTCTGTTTACAAGAACCTCGTTTACCGTACAAGTTCAATATCACAGAAAGTGAAAAATGGATAAAGAACTTGTGGTACTTACGTACAATGCAGTATCACTCAGCAATGAAATCTATGTCATCAGGCCCGTAGCAGCATAATGCGTGGATTCAGGTACTAGGATTCTAACTGAAATAAGTCACACAGAAAAAGAAACATCATAAGATATCACTAATACACGGAATGTAAACTTGGCTACACAGGAACTGAATTCCAAAACAGAACAGGGTCTCAAATTTAGAAAACCAACTTATGCTTGCTTAAGGGGAAAGGTGAGTTGGGGTGCTGCATAAAACCAGAGATTGAAATGAGCACAGATAAAGTTCCTTAAGCCAAATATGGAATAGACAAGAGCTACTCCTTGCTCAACGAAATGGACTCAACACCGCATATTAAACGCCTAAGAATGTACCTGACTGGTAAGTATGTTAAAACCTATGGATTGCTATGTCTCTGAAAGAGAATCAAGCATGTGTACAGGGGCATAAACGCAGCAGTGATAGTATTGGAGAGGTTCGGTGAGCAAATGAAGACCCTTTGAAGTCATATTGCATGGTACCCATTCCACGGGTTTCAACTACCCAGTTTTAAGGTATTCTTCCTTCAGCTAAAACATGCATGTGGAACCTAGAGTATGATCAACCATGTGATCGGGAGACGTATTCAAATACGTCTCAGTTTTCGTACCCTGGTACTCGGGTGCAACATTCCAGATGCTTTACTAACACTCTACTGACTTGGAGAGTCAGTCCCTTTAACCTCCTGTTTGGCCCAGTTTGCAATTTCTGCAGAAGATGAACAGGAATAGCGAGAACCAATGAGAGACTAGCTGGAGGTGTCTGGACGGGCAAATTTAACTCTCATTTCCCACCAGGAAGAGGAAATAACCAAAGGCTCAGCGTGCCGTGCCAAACCAGATTAGGGCCTGAAGCCATCCTGCGGTGTTGCGGCCAGGTCACAAGAAAGCGAGTTGAAGAAAGGAGCTCAGGGGCACTGTAATTCACAAACCTGCAGAGTTATAAATGACAGCTATCGTCCAAAAATAGACTGAAGTAAGGCTGCCAAGAGGACTTGAAAGCGGGGCAGAATTGCAGGAAACCGATTTCAGGAGGTAGACTGGAATTGCATTGAAAGCATAGGAAAAGAGGCAGAACGTCCACAATGATGCACTTGGCCAAAAAGGGCGTATGCGTTTTTTCCTGAATATATTCAGGAAAAAACGCATACGCCCTTTTTGGCCAACCAAGCAAGCTTGCAAAGGAAATCTGCACTACAATGAAGTCTCACTTCCCCCCGGTCAAAAGGGCCATCTGAAAAAAGTGTAAAATCCAGAAAGGCAGGACAGGCCATGGAGAACTGGGAGCCTTGTTATGCTGATGGGCGGGATGTAAATTGCCAACAGACACTCGGGAGAAGTGTATGGTGTTTCCTGAAACATCTAAAAAACAAAGCAACAGAGCCTAGGGCACTTCCACTTATGGTCCTATAGCTTAGAGAAATTAAAATCAAAAAGACAAAGCCACCCCAAAGTTTGGGACGCCTCTGTTTACAAGAACCTCGTTTACCGTACAAGTTCAGTATCACAGAAAGTGAAAAATGGATAAAGAACTTGTGGTACTTACGTACAATGCAGTATCACTCAGCAATGAAATCTATGTCATCAGGCCCGTAGCAGCATAATGAGTGGATTCAGGTACGATGATTCTAACTGAAATAAGTCACACAGAAAAAGAAACATCATAAGATATCACTAATACACGGAATGTAAACTTGGCTACACAGGAACAGAATTACAGAAAAGAACGGGGTCTCAAATTTAGAAAACCAACTTATGCTTGCTAGAGGGGAAAGGTGAGTTGGGGTGCTGCATAAAACCAGAGATTGAAATTAGCACAAATAAAGTTCCTTAAGCCAAATATGGAATAGACAAGAGCTACTCCTTGCTCAATGAAATGGACTCAACACCGCATATTAAACGCCTAAGAATGTACCTGACTAGTAAGTATGTTAAAACCTATGGATTGCTATGTCTCTGAAAGAGAATCAAGCATGTGTACAGGGGCATAAACGCAGCAGTGATAGTATTGGAGAGGTTCGGTGAGCAAATGAAGACCCTTTGAAGTCATATTGCATGGTACCCATTCCACGGGTTTCAACTACCCAGTTTTAAGGTATTCTTCCTTCAGCTAAAACATGCATGTGGAACCTAGAGTATGATCAACCATGTGATCGGGAGACGTATTCAAATATGTCTCAGTTTTCATACCCTGGTACTCGGGTGCAACATTCCAGATGCTTTACTAACACTCTACTGACTTGGAGAGTCAGTCCCTTTAACCTCCTGTTTGGCCCAGTTTGCAATTTCTGCGGAAGATGAACAGGAATAGCGAGAACCAATGAGAGACTAGCTGGAGGTGTCTGGACGGGCAAATTTAACTCTCATTTCCCACCAGGAAGAGGAATTAACCAAAGGCTCAGCGTGCCGTGCCGAACCAGATTAGGGCCTGAAGCCATCCTGCGGTGTTGCGGCCAGGTCACAAGAAAGCGAGTTGAAGAAAGGAGCTCAGGGGCACTGTAATTCACAAACCTGCAGAGTTATAAATGACAGCTATCGTCCAAAAATATACTGAAGTAAGGCTGCCAACAGGACTTCAAAGCGGGGCAGAATTGCAGGAAACCGATTTCAGGAGGTAGACTGGAATTGCATTGAAAGCATAGGAAAAGAGGCAGAACGTCCACAATGATGCACTTGGCCAAAAAGGGCGTATGCGTTTTTTCCTGAATATATTCAGGAAAAAACGCATACGCCCTTTTTGGCCAACCAAGCAAGCTTGCAAAGGAAATCTGCACTACAATGAAGTCTCACTTCCCCCCGGTCAAAAGGGCCATCTGAAAAAAGTGTAAAATCCAGAAAGGCAGGACAGGCCATGGAGAACTGGGAGCCTTGTTATGCTGATGGGCGGGATGTAAATTGCCAACAGACACTCGGGAGAAGTGTATGGTGTTTCCTGAAACATCTAAAATACAAAGCAACAGAGCCTAGGGCACTTCCACTTATGGTCCTATAGCTTAGGGAAATTAAAATCAAAAAGACACAGCCACCCCAAAGTTTCGAACGGCTCTGTTTACAAGAACCTCGTTTACAGTACAAGTTCAACATCGCAGAAAGTGAAAAATGGATAAAGAAGTTGTGGTATTTACTTACAAAGCAATATCACTCAGCAATGAAATCTGTGTCATCTGGCCCTTAGCAGCACAATGAGTGCATTCAGGTATGTTGATTCTAACTGAAATAAGTCACACAGAAAAAGAAACATCATAAGATATCAGTAATACAGGGAATGGAAACTTGGCTACACAGGAACTGAATTACAGAACAGAACAGGGTCTCAAATTTAGAAAAACAACTTATGCTTGCTTAAGGGTAAAGGTGAGTTGGGGTGCTGCATAAAACCAGAGATTGCAATGAGCACAGATAAAGTTCCTTAAGCCAAATATGGAATAGACAACAGCTACTCCTTGCTCAACGAAATGGACTCAACACCCCATATTAAACGCCTAAGAATGTTCCTGACTAGTAAGTATCTTAAAACCTATGGATTGCTATGTCTCCGAAAGAGAATCAAGCATGTGTACAGGGGCATAAACGCAGCAGTGATAGGATTGGAGAGGTTCGGTGAGCAAATGAAGACCCTTTGAAGTCATATTGCATGGTACCCATTCCACGGGTTTCAACTCTCCATGTTTAAGGTATTCTTCCTTCAGCTAAAACATGCATGTGGAACCTAGAGTATGATCAACCATGTGATCGGGAGACGTGTTCAAATATGTCTCAGTTTTCGTACCCTGGTACTCGGGTGCAACATTCCAGACGCTTTACTAACACTCTCCCGACTTGGAGAGTCAGTCCCTTTAACCTCCTGTTTGGCCCAGTTTGCAATTTCTGCCGAAGATGAACAGGAATAGCGAGAACCAATGAGAGACTAGCTGGAGGTGTCTGGACGGGCAAATTTAACTCTCATTTCCCACCAGGAAGAGGAATTAACGAAAGGCTCAGCGTGCTGTGCCGGAACCAGATTAGGGCCTGAAGCCATCCTGCGGTGTTGCGGCCAGGTCACAAGAAAGCGAGTTGAAGAAAGGAGCTCAGGGGCACTGTAATTCACAAACCTGCAGAGTTATAAATGACAGCTATCGTCCAAAAATAGACTGAAGTAAGGCTGCCAAGAGGACTTGAAAGCGGGGCAGAATTGCAGGAAACCGATTTCAGGAGGTAGACTGGAATTGCATTGAAAGCATAGGAAAAGAGGCAGAACGTCCACAATGATGCACTTGGCCAAAAAGGGCGTATGCGTTTTTTCCTGAATATATTCAGGAAAAAACGCATACGCCCTTTTTGGCCAACCAAGCAAGCTTGCAAAGGAAATCTGCACTACAATGAAGTCTCACTTCCCCCCGGTCAAAAGGGCCATCTGAAAAAAGTGTAAAATCCAGAAAGGCAACAGTCCATTGAGAACTGGGAGCCTTCTTATGCTGATGGGCGGGATGTAAATTGCCAACAGACACTTGGGAGAAGTGTATGGTGTTTCCTGAAACATCTAAAAAACAAAGCAACAGAGCCTAGGGCACTTCCACTTATGGTCCTATAGCTTAGGAAAATTAAAATCAAAAAGACACAGCCACCCCAAAGTTTGGAACGGCTCTGTTTACAAGAACCTCGTTTACAGTACAAGTTCAACATCGCAGAAAGTGAAAAATGGATAAAGAACTTGTGGTACTTACGTACAATGCAGTGTCACTCAGCAATGAAATCTATGTCATCAGGCCCGTAGCAGCATAATGAGTGGATTCAGGTACGATGATTCTAACTGAAATAAGTCACACAGAAAAAGAAACATCATAAGATATCACTAATACACGGAATGTAAACTTGGCTACACAGGAACTGAATTCCAAAACAGAACAGGTTCTCAAATTTAGAAAACCAACTTATGCTTGCTTAAGGGTAAAGGGGAGTTGGGTTGCTGCATAAAACCAGAGATTGAAATGAGCACAGATAAAGTTCCTTAAGCCAAATATGGAATAGACAAGAGCTACTCCTTGCTCAATGAAATGGACTCAACACCGCATATTAAACGCCTAAGAATGTACCTGACTAGTAAGTATCTTAAAACCTATGGATTGCTATGTCTCCGAAAGAGAATCAAGCATGTGTACAGGGGCATAAACGCAGCAGTGATAGGATTGGAGAGGTTCGGTGAGCAAATGAAGACCCTTTGAAGTCATATTGCATGGTACCCATTCCACGGGTTTCAACTACCCAGGTTTAAGGTATTCTTCCTTCAGCTAAAACATGCATGTGGAACCTATAGTATGATCAACCATGTGATCGGGAGATGTGTTCAAATATGTCTCAGTTTTCGTACCCTGGTACTCGGGTGTAACATTCCGGACGCTTTACTAACACTCTCCCGACTTGGAGAGTCAGTCCCTTTAACCTCCTGTTTGGTCCAGTTTGCAATTTCTGCGGAAGATGAACAGGAATAGCGAGAACCAATGAGAGACTAGCTGGAGGTGTCTGGACGGGCAAATTTAACTCTCATTTCCCACCAGGAAGAGGAATTAACCAAAGGCTCAGCGTGCCGTCCCGGAACCATATTAGGGTCTGAAGCCATCCTGCGGTGTTGCGGCCAGGTCACAAGAAAGCGAGTTGAAGAAAGAAGCTCAGGGGCACTGTAATTCACAAACCTGCAGAGTTATAAATGACAGCTATCTTCCAAAAATATACTGAAGTAAGGTTGCCAAGAGGACTTGAAAGCGGGGCAGAATTGCAGGAAACCGATTTCAGGAGGTAGACTGGAATTGCATTGAAAGCATAGGAAAAGAGGCAGAACGTCCACAATGATGCACTTGGTCAAAAAGGGCATATGCGTTTTTTCCTGAATATATTTAGGAAAAAACGCATACGCCCTTTTTGGCCAACCAAGCAAACTTGCAAATGAAATCTGCACTACAATGAAGTCTCACTTCCCCCCGGTCAAAAGGGCCATCTGAAAACAGTGTAAAATCCAGAAAGGCAGGACAGGCCATGGAGAACTGGGAGCCTTGTTATGCTGATGGGCGGGATGTAAATTGTCAACAGACACTCGGGAGAAGTGTATGGTGTTTCCTGAAACATCTAAGAAACAAAGCAACAGAGCCTAGGGCACTTCCACTTATGGTCCTATAGCTTAGGGAAATTAAAATCAAAAAGACACAGCCACCCCAAAGTTTGGGACGCCTCTGTTTACAAGAACCTCGTTTACCGTACAAGTTCAATATCACAGAAAGTGAAAAATGGATAAAGAACTTGTGGTACTTACGTACAATGCAGTATCACTCAGCAATGAAATCTATGTCATCAGGCCCGTAGCAGCATAATGAGTGGATTCAGGTACGATGATTCTAACTGAAATAAGTCACACAGAAAAAGAAACATCATAAGATATCACTAATACACGGAATGTAAACTTGGCTACACAGGAAATGAATTCCAAAACAGAACAGGGTCTCAAATTTAGAAAACCAACTTATGCTTGCTTAAGGGGAAAGGTGAGTTGGGGTGCTGCATAAAACCAGAGATTGAAATGAGCACAGATAAAGTTCCTCAAGCCAAATATGGAATACACAAGAGCTACTCCTTGCTCAACGAAATGGACTCAACACCGCATATTAAACGCCTAAAAATGTACCTGACTAGTAAGTATCTTAAAACCTATGGATTGCTATGTCTCCAAAAGAGAATCAAGCATGTGTACAGGGGCATAAACGCAGCAGTGATAGGATTGGAGAGGTTCGGTGAGCAAATGAAGACCCTTTGAACTCATATTGCATGGTACCCATTCCACGGGTCTCAACTCTCCAGGTTTAAGGTATTCTTCCTTCAGCTAAAACATGCATGTGGAACCTAGTGTATGACCAACCATGTGATCGAGAGACGTGTTCAAATATGTCTCAGTTTTCGTACCCTGGTACTCGGATGCAACATTCCAGACGCTTTACTAACACTCTCCCGACTTGGAGAGTCAGTCCCTTTAACCTCCTGTTTGGCCCAGCTTGCAATTTCTGCGGAAGATGAACAGGAATACCGAGAACCAATGAGAGACTAGCTGGAGGTGTCTGGACGGGCAAATTTAACTCTCATTTCCCACCAGGAAGAGGAATTAACCAAAGGCTCAGCGTGCCGTGACAGAACCAGATTAGGGCCTGAAGCCATCCTGCGATGTTGCGGCCAGCTCACAAGAAAGCAAGTTGAAGAAAGGAGCTCAGGGGCACTGTAATTCACAAACCTGCAGAGTTATAAATGACAGCTCTCGTCCAAAAATATACTGAAGTAAGGCTGCCAAGAGGACTTGAAAGCGGGGCAGAATTGCAGGAAACTGTTTTCAGGAGGTAGACTGGAATTGCATTGAAAGCATAGGAATAGAGGCAGAACGTCCACAATGATGCACTTGGCCAAAAAGGGCGTATGCGTTTTTTCCTGAATATATTCAGGAAAAAACGCATACGCCCTTTTTGGCCAACCAAGCAAGCTTGCAAAGGAAATCTGCACTACAATGAAGTCTCACTTCCCCCCCGGTCAAACGGGCCATCTGAAAAAAGTGTAAAATCCAGAAAGGCAGGACAGGCCATGGAGAACTGGGAGCCTTGTTATGCTGATGGGCGGGATGTAAATTGCCAACAGACACTCGGGAGAAGTGTATGGTGTTTCCTGAAACATCTAAAAAACAAAGCAAAAGAGCCTAGGGCACTTCCACTTATGGTCCTATAGCTTAGGGAAATTAAAATCAAAAAGACACAGCCACCCAAAAGTTTGGGATGCCTCTGTTTACAAGAACCTCGTTTACAGTACAAGTTCAACATCACAGAAAGTGAAAAATGGATAAAGAAGTTGTGGTATTTACTTACAAAGCAATATCACTCAGCAATGAAATCTGTGTCATCAGGCCCTTAGCAGCACAATGAGTGGATTCAGGTATGATGATTCAAACTGAAATAAGTCACACAGAAAAAGAAACATCATAAGATATCAGTAATACACGGAATGTAAACTTGGCTACACAGGAACTGAATTACAGAACAGAACAGGGTCTCAAATTTAGAAAACCAACTTATGCTTGCTTAAGGGGAAAGGTGAGTTGGGGTGCTGCATAAAACCAGAGATTGAAATGAGCACAGATAAAGTTCCTTAAGCCAAATATGGAATAGACAAGAGCTACTCCTTGCTCAACGAAATGGACTCAACACCCCATATTAAACGCCTAAGAATGTACCTGACTAGTAAGTATCTTAAAACCTATGGATTGCTATGTCTCCGAAAGAGAATCACGCATGTGTACAGGGGCATAAACGCAGCAGTGATAGGATTGGAGAGGTTCGGTGAGCAAATGAAGACCCTTTGAAGTCATATTGCATGGTACCCATTCCACGGGTCTCAACTCTCCAGGTTTAAGGTATTCTTCCTTCAGCTAAAACATGCACGTGGAACCCAGAGTATGATCAACCGTGTGAACGGGAGACGTGTTCAAATATGTCTCAGTTTTCCTCCCCTGGTACTCGGGTGCAACATTCCAGACACTTTACTAGCACTCGCCCCACTTGGAGAGTCAGCACCTTTAACCTCATGTTTGGCCCAGTTTGCAATTTCTGCGGAAGATGAACAGGAATAGGGAGAACCAATGAGAGACTAGCTGGAGGTGTCTGGACGGGCAAATTTAACTCTCATTTCGCACCAGGAAGAGGAAATAACCAAAGGCTCAGCGTGCCATGCCTGAACCAGATTAGGGCCTGAAGCCATCCTGCGGTGTTGTGGCCGGCTCACAAGAAAGCGAGTTGAAGAAAGGAGCTCAGGGGCACTGTAACTCACAAACCTGCAGAGTTATAAATGACAGCTATCGTCCAAAAATAGACTGAAGTAAGGCTGCCAAGAGGACTTGAAAGCGGGGCAGAATTGCAGGAAACCGATTTCAGGAGGTAGACTGGAATTGCATTGAAAGCATAGGAAAAGAGGCAGAACGTCCACAATGATGCACTTGGCCAAAAAGGGCGTGTGCGTTTTTTCCTGAATATATTCAGGAAAAAACGCACACGCCCTTTTGGGCAACCAAGCAAGCTTGCAAAGGAAATCTGCACTACAATGAAGTCTCACTTCCCCCCGGTCAAAAGGGCCATCTGAAAAAAGTGTAAAATCCAGAAAGGCAGGACAGGCCATGGAGAACTGGGAACCTTGTTATGCTGATGGGCGGGATGTAAACTGCCAACAGACACTCCGGAGAAGTGTATGGTGTTTCCTGAAACATCTAAAAAACAAAGCAACAGAGCCTAGGGCACTTCCACTTATGGTCCTATAGCTTAGGGAAATTAAAATCAAAAAGACACAGCCACCCCAAAGTTTGGGACGCCTCTGTTTACAAGAACCTCATTTACCGTACAAGTTCAATATCACAGAAAGTGAAAAATGGATAAAGAACTTGTGGTACTTACATACAATGCAGTATCACTCAGCAATGAAATCTATGTCATCAGGCCCATAGCCGCATAATGAGTGGATTCAGGTACGATGATTCTAACTGAAATAAGTCACACAGAAAAAGAAACATCATAAGATATCACTAATACACGGAATGTAAACTTGGCTACACAGGAACTGAATTCCAAAACAGAACAGGGTCTCAAATTTAGAAAACCAACTTATGCTTGCTTAAGGGGAAAGGTGAGTTGGGGTGCTGCATAAAACCAGAGATTGAAATGAGCACAGGTAAAGTTCCTTAAGCCAAATATGGAATAGACAAGAGCTACTCCTTGCTCAACGAAATGGACTCAACACCCCATATTAAACACCTAAGAATGTACCTGACTAGTAGGTATCTTAAAACCTATGGATTGCTATGTCTCCAAAAGAGTATCAAGCGTGTGTACAGGGGCATAAACGCAGCAGTGATAGGATTGGAGAGGTTCGGTGAGCAAGTGAAGACCCTTTGAAGTCATATTGCATGGTACCCATTCCACGGGTCTCAACTCTCCAGGTTTAAGGTATTCTTCCTTCAGCTAACACATGCATGTGGAACCCAGAGTATGATCAACCGTGTGAATGGGAGACGTGTTCAAATATGTCTCAGTTTTCCTCCCCTGGTACTCGGGTGCAACATTCCATACGCTTTACTAACACTCTCCCCACTTGGAGAGTCAGCGCCTTTAACCTCCTGTTTGGCCCAGTTTGCAATTTCTGCGGAAGATGAACAGGAATAGGGAGAACCAATGAGAGACTAGCTGGAGGTGTCTGGACGGGCAAATTTAACTCTCATTTCCTACCAGGAAGAGGAATTAACCAAAGGCTCAGCGTGCCGTGCCGGAACCAGATTAGGTCCTGAAGCCATCCTGCGGTGTTGCGGCCAGGTCACAAGAAAGCGAGTTGAAGAAAGGAGCTCAGGGGCACTGTAATTCACAAACCTGCAGAGTTATAAATGACAGCTATCGTCCAAAAATATACTGAAGTAAGGCTGCCAAGGGGACTTGAAAGCGGGGCAGAATTGCAGGAAACCGATTTCAGGAGGTAGACTGGAATTGCATTGAAAGCATAGGAAAAGAGGCAGAACGTCCACAATGATGCACTTGGCCAAAAAGGGCGTATGCGTTTTTTCCTGAATATATTCAGGAAAAAACGCATACGCCCTTTTTGGCCAACCAAGCAAGCTTGCAAAGGAAATCTGCACTACAATGAAGTCTCACTTCCCCCCGGTCAAAAGGGCCATCTGAAAAAAGTGTAAAATCCAGAAAGGCAGGACAGGCCATGGAGAACTGGGAGCCTTGTTATGCTGATGGGCGGGATGTAAATTGCCAACAGACACTCGGGAGAAGTGTATGGTGTTTCCTGAAACATCTAAAAAACAAAGCAACAGAGCCTAGGGCACTTCCACTTATGGTCCTATAGCTTAGGGAAATTAAAATCAAAAAGACACAGCCACCCCAAAGTTTGGGACGCCTTTGTTTACAAGAACCTCGTTTACCGTACAAGTTCAATATCACAGAAAGTGAAAAATGGATAAAGAACTTGTGGTACTTACGTACAATGCAGTATCACTCAGCCATGAAATCTATGTCATCAGGCCCATAGCAGCATAATGAGTGGATTCAGGTACGATGATTCTAACTGAAATAAGTCACACAGAAAAAGAAACATCATAAGATATCAGTAATACACGGAATGTAAACATGGCTACACAGGAACTGAATTCCAAAACAGAACAGGGTCTCAAATTTAGAAACCCAACTTATGCTTGCTTAAGGGGAAAGGTGAGTTGGGGTGCTACATAAAACCAGAGATTGAAATGAGCACAGATAAAGTTCCTTAAGCCAAATATGGAATAGACAAGAGCTACTCCTTGCTCAACGAAATGGACTCAACACCGCATATTAAACACCTAAGAATGTACCTGACTAGTAAGTATCTTAAAACCTATGGATTGCTATGTCTCCAAAAGAGAATCAAGCGTGTGTACAAGGACATAAACGCAGCAGTGATAGGATTGGAGAGGTTCGGTGAGCAAATGAAGACCCTTTGAAGTCATATTGCATGGTACCCATTCCACGGGTCTCAACTCTCCATGTTTAAGGTATTCTTCCTTCAGCTAAAACATGCATGTGGAACCCAGAGTATGATCAACCGTGTGAACGGGAGACGTGTTCAAATTTGTCTCAGTTTGCCTCCCCTGGTACTCGGGTGCAACATTCCAGATGCTTTACTAACACTCTCCCCACTTGGAGAGTCAGCGCCTTTAACCTCCTGTTTGGCCCAGTTTGCAATTTCTGCGGAAGATGAACAGGAATAGGGAGAACCAATGAGAGACTAGCTGGAGGTGTCTGGACAGGCAAATTTAACTCTCATTTCCCACCAAAAAGAGGAAATAACCAGAGGCTCAGCGTGCCGTGCCAGAACCAGATTAGGGCCTGAAGCCATCCTACGGTGTTGCGACCAGGTCACAAGAAAGCGAGTTGAAGAAAGGAGATCAGGGGCACTGTAATTCACAAACATGCAGAGTTATAAATGACAGCTATCGTCCAAAAATATACTGAAGTAAGGCTGCCAAGAGGACTTGAAAGCGGGGCAGAATTGCAGGAAACCGATTTCAGGAGGTAGACTGGAATTGCATTGAAAGCATAGGAAAAGAGGCAGAACGTCCACAATGATGCACTTGGCCAAAAAGGGCGTATGCGTTTTTTCCTGAATATATTCAGGAAAAAACGCATACGCCCTTTTTGGCCAACCAAGCAAGCTTGCAAAGGAAATCTGCACTACAATGAAGTCTCACTTCCCCCCGGTCAAAAGGGCCATCTGAAAAAAGTGTAAAATCCAGAAAGGCAGGACAGGCCATGGAGAACTGGGAGCCTTGTTATGCTGATGGGCGGGATGTAAATTGCCAACAACCACTCGGGAGAAGTGTATGGTGTTTCCTGAAACATCTAAAAAACAAAGCAACAGAGCCTAGGGCACTTCCACTTATGGTCCTATAGCTTAGGGAAATTAAAATCAAAAAGACACAGCCACCCCAAAGTTTGGAATGGCTCTGTTTACAAGAACCTCGTGTACAGTACAAGTTCAATATCACAGAAAGTGAAAAATGGATAAAGAACTTGTGGTACTTACGTACAATGCAGTATCACTCAGCAATGAAATCTATGTCATCAGGCCCGTAGCAGCATAATGAGTGGATTCAGTTACGATGATTCTAACTGAAATAAGTCACACAGAAAAAGAAACATCATAAGATATCACTAATACACGGAATGTAAACTTGGCTACACAGGAACTGAATTACAGAACAGAACAGGGTCTCAAATTTAGAAAACCAACTTATGCTTGCTTAAGGGGAAAGGTGAGTTGGGGTGCTGCATAAAACCAGAGATTGAAATGAGCACAGATAAAGGTCCTTAAGCCAAATATGGAATAGACAAGAGCTACTCCTTGCTCAACGAAATGGACTCAACACCCCATATTAAACGCCTAAGAATGTTCCTGACTAGTAAGTATCTTAAAACCTATGGATTGCTATGTCTCCAAAAGAGAATCAAGCATGTGTACAGGGGCATAAACGCAGCAGTGATAGGATTGGAGAGGTTCGGTGAGCAAATGAAGACCCTTTGAAGTCATATTGCATGGTACCCATTCCACGGGTTTCAACTACCCAGGTTTAAGGTATTCTTCCTTCAGCTAAAACATGCATGTGGAACCTAGAGTATGATCAACCATGTGATCGAGAGACGTGTTCAAATATGTCTCAGTTTTCGTACCCTGGTACTCGGGTGCAACATTCCAGACGCTTTACTAACACTCTCCCGACTTGGAGAGTCAGCGCCTTTAAACTCCTGTTTGGCCCAGTTCGCAATTTCTGCGGAAGATGAACAGGAATAGGGAGAACCAATGAGAGACTAGCTGGAGGTGTCTGGACGGGCAAATTTAACTCTCATTTCCCACCAGGAAGAGGAATTAACCAAAGGCTCAGTGTGCCGCGCCAGAACCAGATTAGGGCCTGAAGCCATCCTGCGGTGTTGCGGCCAGCTCACAAGAAAGCGAGTTGAAGAAAGTAGCTCAGGGGCAATGTAATTCACAAACCTGCAGAGTTATAAATGACAGCTATCGTCCAAAAATATACTGAAGTAAGGCTGCCAAGAGGACATGAAAGCGGGGCAGAACTGCAGGAAACCGATTTCAGGAGGTAGACTGGAATTGCATTGAAAGCATAGGAAAAGAGGCAGAACGTCCACAATGATGCACTTGGCCAAAAAGGGCGTATGCGTTTTTTCCTGAATATATTCAGGAAAAAACGCATACGCCCTTTTTGGCCAACCAAGCAAGCTTGCAAATGAAATCTGCACTACAATGAAGTCTCACTTCCCCCCGGTCAAAAGGGCCATCTGAAAAAAGTGTAAAATCCAGAAAGGCAGGACAGGCCATGGACAACTGGGAGCCTTGTTATGCTGATGGGCGGGATGTAAATTGCCAACAGACACTCGGGAGAAGTGCACGGTGTTTCCTGAAACATCTAAAAACAAAAGCAACAGAGACTAGGGCACTTCCACTTCTGGTCCTATAGCTTAGGGAAATTAAAATCAAAAAGACACAGCCACCCCAAAGTTTGGGACGCCTCTATTTACAAGAACCTCGTTTACAGTACAAGTTCAACATCGCAGAAAGTAAAAAATGGATAAAGAAGTTGTGGTATTTACTTACAATGCAGTATCACTCAGCCATGAAATCTATGTCATCAGGCCCGTAGCAGCATAATGAGTGGATTCAGGTACGATGATTCTAACTGAAATAAGTCACACAGAAAAAGAAACATCATAAGATATCACTAATACAAGGAATGTAAACTTGGCTACACAGGAACTGAATTCCAAAACAGAACAGGGTCTCAAATTTAGAAACGCAACTTATGCTTGCTTAAGGGGAAAGGTGAGTTGGGGTGCTGCATAAAACCAGAGATTGAAATGAGCACAGATAAAGTTCCTTAAGCCAAATATGGAATAGACAAGAGCTACTCCTTGCTCAACGAAATGGACTCAACACCCCATACTAAACGCCTAAGAATGTACCTGACTAGTAAGTATCTTAAAACCTATGGATTGCTATGTCTCCAAATAGAATCAAGCGTGTGTACAGGGGCATAAACGCAGCAGTGATAGGATTGGAGAGGTTCGGTGAGCAAATGAAGACCCTTTGAAGTCATATTGCATGGTACCCATTCCACGGGTTTCAACTACCCAGGTTTAAGGTATTCTTCCTTCAGCTAAAACATGCATGTGGAACCTAGAGTATGATCAACCATGTGATCGGGAGACGTGTTCAAATATGTCTCAGTTTTCGTACCCTGGTACTCGGGTGCAACATTCCAGACGCTTTACTAACACTCTCCCGACTTGGAGAGTCAGTCCCTTTAACCTCCTGTTTGGCCCAGTTTGCAATTTCTGCCGAAGATGAACAGGAATAGCGAGAACCAATGAGAGACTAGCTGGAGGTGTCTGGACGGGCAAATTTAACTCTCATTTCCCACCAGGAAGAGGAATTAACGAAAGGCTCAGCGTGCCGTGCCGGAACCAGATTAGGGCCTGAAGCCATCCTGCGGTGTTGCGGCCAGGTCACAAGAAAGCGAGTTGAAGAAAGGAGCTCAGGGGCACTGTAATTCACAAACCTGCAGAGTTATAAATGACAGCTATCGTCCAAAAATAGACTGAAGTAAGGCTGCCAAGAGGACTTGAAAGCGGGGCAGAATTGCAGGAAACCGATTTCAGGAGGTAGACTGGAATTGCATTGAAAGCATAGGAAAAGAGGCAGAACGTCCACAATGATGCACTTGGCCAAAAAGGGCGTATGCGTTTTTTCCTGAATATATTCAGGAAAAAACGCATACGCCCTTTTTGGCCAACCAAGCAAGCTTGCAAAGGAAATCTGCACTACAATGAAGTCTCACTTCCCCCCGGTCAAAAGGGCCATCTGAAAAAAGTGTAAAATCCAGAAAGGCAACAGGCCATTGAGAACTGGAAGCCTTCTTATGCTGATGGGCGGGATGTAAATTGCCAACAGACACTTGGGAGAAGTGTATGGTGTTTCCTGAAACATCTAAAAAACAAAGCAACAGAGCCTAGGGCACTTCCACTTATGGTCCTATAGCTTAGGAAAATTAAAATCAAAAAGACACAGCCACCCCAAAGTTTGGAACGGCTCTGTTTACAAGAACCTCGTTTACAGTACAAGTTCAACATCGCAGAAAGTGAAAAATGGATAAAGAACTTGTGGTACTTACGTACAATGCAGTGTCACTCAGCAATGAAATCTATGTCATCAGGCCCGTAGCAGCATAATGAGTGGATTCAGGTACGATGATTCTAACTGAAATAAGTCACACAGAAAAAGAAACATCATAAGATATCACTAATACACGGAATGTAAACTTGGCTACACAGGAACTGAATTCCAAAACAGAACAGGTTCTCAAATTTAGAAAACCAACTTATGCTTGCTTAAGGGTAAAGGGGAGTTGGGTTGCTGCATAAAACCAGAGATTGAAATGAGCACAGATAAAGTTCCTTAAGCCAAATATGGAATAGACAAGAGCTACTCCTTGCTCAATGAAATGGACTCAACACCGCATATTAAACGCCTAAGAATGTACCTGACTAGTAAGTATCTTAAAACCTATGGATTGCTATGTCTCCGAAAGAGAATCAAGCATGTGTACAGGGGCATAAACGCAGCAGTGATAGGATTGGAGAGGTTCGGTGAGCAAATGAAGACCCTTTGAAGTCATATTGCATGGTACCCATTCCACGGGTTTCAACTACCCAGGTTTTAGGTATTCTTCCTTCAGCTAAAACATGCATGTGGAACCCAGAGTATGATCAACCATGTGATCGGGAGACGTGTTCAAATATGTCTCAGTTTTCCTCCCCTGGTACTCGGGTGCAACATTCCAGATGCTTTACTAACACTCTCCCCACTTGGAGAGTCAGCGCCTTTAACCTCCTGTTTGGCACAGTTTGCAATTTCTGCGGAAGATGAACAGGAATAGCGAGAACCAATGAGAGGCTAGCTGGAGGTGTCTGGACGGGCAAATTTAACTCTCATTTCCCAACAGGAAGAGGAAATAACCAAAGGCTCAGCGTGCCGTACCGGAACCAGATTAGGGCCTGAAGCCATCCTGCGGTGTTGCGGGCAGGTCACAAGAAAGCGAGTTGAAGAAAGGAGCTCAGGGGCACTGTAATTCACAAACCTGCAGAGTTATAAATGACAGCTATCGTCCAAAAATATACTGAAGTAAGGCTGCCAAGAGGACTTGAAAGCGGGGCAGAATTGCAGGAAACCGATTTCAGGAGGTAGACTGGAATTGCATTGAAAGCATAGGAAAAGAGGCAGAACGTCCACAATGATGCACTTGGCCAAAAAGGGCGTATGCGTTTTTTCCTGAATATATTCAGGAAAAAACGCATACGCCCTTTTTGGCCAACCAAGCAAGCTTGCAAAGGAAATCTGCACTACAATGAAGTCTCACTTCCCCCGGGTCAAAAGGGCCATCTGAAAAAAGTGTAAAATCCAGAAAGGCAGGACAGGCCATGGAGAACTGGGAGCCTTGTTATGCTGATGGGCGGGATGGAAATTGCCAACAGACACTCGGGAGAAGTGTATGGTGTTTCCTGAAACATCTAAAAAACAAAGCAACAGAGCCTAGGGCACTGCCACTTATGGTCCTATAGCTTAGGGAAATTAAAATCAAAAAGACACAGCCACCCCAAAGTTTGGGACGCCTCTGTTTACAAGAACCTCGTTTACAGTACAAGTTCAACATCGCAGAAAGTGAAAAATGGATAAAGAAGTTGTGGTATTTACTTACAAAGCAATATCACTCAGCAATGAAATCTGTGTCATCAGGCCCTTAGCAGCACAATGAGTGGATTCAGGTATGATGATTCTAACTGAAGTAAGTCACACAGAAAAAGAAACATCATAAGATATCAGTAATACACAGAATGTAAACTTGGCTACACAGGAACTGAATTACAGAACAGAACAGGGTCTCAAATTTAGAAAAACAACTTATGCTTGCTTAAGGGGAAAGGTGAGTTGGGGTGCTGCATAAAACCAGAGATTGAAATGAGCACAGATAAAGTTCCTTAAGTGAAATATGGAATAGACAAGAGCTACTCCTTGCTCAACGAAATGGACTCAACACCGCATATTAAACGCCTAAGAATGTACCTGACTAGTAAGTATCTTAAAACCTATGGATTGCTATGTCTCCGAAAGAGAATCAAGCATGTGTACAGGGGCATAAACGCAGCAGTGATAGGATTGGAGAGGTTCGGTGAGCAAATGAAGACCCTTTGAAGTCATATTGCATGGTACCCATTACACGGGTCTCAACTCTCCAGGTTTAAGGTATTCTTCCTTCAGCTAAAACATGCATGTGGAACCCAAGTATGATCAACCATGTGAACGGGAGACGTGTTCAAATATGTCTCAGTTTTCCTCCCCTGGTACTCGGGTGCAACATTCCAGACGCTTTACTAACACTCTCCCCACTTGGAGAGTCAGCGCCTTTAACCTCCTGTTTGGCCCAGTTTGCAATTTCTTCGGAAGATGAACAGGAATAGCGAGAACCAATGAGAGACTAGCTGGAGGTGTCTGGACGGGCAAATTTAACTCTCATTTCCCACCAGGAAAAGGAAATAACCAAAGGCTCAGCGTGCCGTGCCGGAACCAGATTAGGGCCTGAAGCCATCCTGCGGTGTTGCGGCCAGGTCACAAGAAAGCAAGTTGAAGAAAGGAGCTCAGGGGCACTGTAATTCACAAACCTGCAGAGTTATAAATGACAGCTATCATCCAAAATAGACTGAAGTAAGGCTGCCAAGAGGACTTGAAAGCGGGGCAGAATTGCAGGAAACCGATTTCAGGAGGTAGACTGGAATTGCATTGAAAGCATAGGAAAAGAGGCAGAACGTCCACAATGATGCACTTGGCCAAAAAGGGCGTATGCGTTTTTTCCTGAATATATTCAGGAAAAAACGCATACGCCCTTTTTGGCCAACCAAGCAAGCTTGCAAAGGAAATCTGCACTACAATGAAGTCTCACTTCCCCCCGGTCAAAAGGGCCATCTGAAAAAAGTGTAAAATCCAGAAAGGCAGGACAGGCCATGGAGAACTGGGAGCCTTGTTATGCTGATGGGCGGGATGTAAATTGCCAACAACCACTCGGGAGAAGTGTATGGTGTTTCCTGAAACATCTAAAAAACAAAGCAACAGAACCTAGGGCACTTCCTCTTATGGTCCTATAGCTTAGAGAAATTAAAATCAAAAAGACACAGCCACCCCAAAGTTTGGAACGGCTCTGTTTACAAGAACCTCGTTTACAGTACAAGTTCAACATCGCAGAAAGTGAAAAATGGATAAAGAAGTTGTGGTATTTACTTACAAAGCAATATCACTCAGCAATGAAATCTGTGTCATCAGGCCCTTAGCAGCACAATGAGTGGATTCAGGTATGATGATTCTAACTGAAGTAAGTCACACAGAAAAAGAAACATCATAAGATATCAGTAATACACGGAATGTAAACTTGGCTACACAGGAACTGAATTACAGAACAGAACAGGGTCTCAAATTTAGAAAACCAACTTATTCTTGCTTAAGGGGAAAGGTGAGTTGGGGTGCTGCATAAAACCAGAGATTGCAATGAGCACAGATAAAGTTCCTTAAGCCAAATATGGAATAGACAACAGCTACTCCTTGCTCAACGAAATGGACTCAACACCCCATATTAAACGCCTAAGAATGTTCCTGACTAGTAAGTATCTTAAAACCTATGGATTGCTATGTCTCCGAAAGAGAATCAAGCATGTGTACAGGGGCATAAATGCAGCAGTGATAGGATTGGAGAGGTTCGGTGAGCAAATGAAGACCCTTTGAAGTCATATTGCATGGTACCCATTCCACGGGTTTCAACTACCCAGGTTTAAGGTATTCTTCCTTCAGCTAAAACATGCATGTGGAACCTAGAGTATGATCAACCATGTGATCGGGAGACTTGTTCAAATATGTCTCAGTTTTCCTCCCCTGGTACTCGGGTGCAACATTCCAGACGCTTTACTAACACTCTCCCCACTTGGAGAGTCAGTCCCTTTAACCTCCTGTTTGGCCCAGTTTGCAATTTCTGCGGAAGATGAACAGGAATAGCGAGAACCAATGAGAGGCTAGCTGGAGGTGTCTGGACGGGCAAATTTAACTCTCATTTCCCACCAGGAAGAGGAATTAACCAAAGGCTCAGCGTGCCGTGCCGGAACCAGATTAGGGCCTGAAGCCATCCTGCGGTGTTGCGGCCAGCTCACAAGAAAGCGAGTTGAAGAAAGGAGCTCAGGGGCACTGTAATTCACAAACCTGCAGAGTTATAAATGACAGCTATCGTCCAAAAATAGACTGAAGTAAGGCTGCCAAGAGGACTTGAAAGCGGGGCAGAATTGCAGGAAACCGATTTCAGGAGGTAGACTGGAATTGCATTGAAAGCATAGGAAAAGAGGCAGAACGTCCACAATGATGCACTTGGCCAAAAAGGGCATATGCGTTTTTTCCTGAATATATTTAGGAAAAAACGAATACGCCCTTTTTGGCCAACCAAGCAAACTTGCAAAGGAAATCTGCACTACAATGAAGTCTCACTTCCCCCCGGTCAAAAGGGCCATCTGAAAACAGTGTAAAATCCAGAAAGGCAGGACAGGCCATGGATAACTGGGAGCCTTGTTATGCTGATGGGCGGGATGTAAATTGTCAACAGACACTCGGGAGAAGTGTATGGTGTTTCCTGAAACATCTAAGAAACAAAGCAACAGAGCCTAGGGCACTTCCACTTATGGTCCTATAGCTTAGGGAAATTAAAATCAAAAAGACACAACCACCCCAAAGTTTGGGACGCCTCTGTTTACAAGAACCTCATTTACCGTACAAGTTGAATATCACAGAAAGTGAAAAATGGATAAAGAACTTGTGGTACTTACGTGCAATGTAGTATCACTCAGCAATGAAATCTATGTCATCAGGCCCGTAGCAGCATAATGAGTGGATTCAGGTACGATGATTCTAACTGAAATAAGTCACACAGAAAAAGAAACATCATAAGATATCACTAATACACGGAATGGAAACTTGGCTACACAGGAACTGAATTCCAAAACAGAACAGGGTCTCAAATTGAGAAAACCAACTTATGCTTGCGTAAGGGTAAAGGTGAGTTGGGGTGCTACATAAAACCAGAGATTGAAATGAGCACAGATAAAGTTCCTTAAGCCAAATATGGAATAGACAAGAGCTACTCCTTGCTCAACGAAATGGACTCAACACCCCATATTAAACTCCTAAGAATGTACCTGACTAGTAAGTAACTTAAAACCTATGGATTGCTATGTCTCCGAAAGAGAATCAAGCGTGTGTACAGGGGCATAAAGGCAGCAGTGATAGGATTGGAGAGGTTCGGTGAGCAAATGAAGACCCTTTGAACTCATATTGCATGGTACCCATTCCACGGGTCTCAACTCTCCAGGTTTAAGGTATTCTTCCTTCAGCTAAAACATGCATGTGGAACCTAGTGTATGACCAACCATGTGATCGAGAGACGTGTTCAAATATGTCTCAGTTTTCGTACCCTGGTACTCGGATGCAACATTCCAGACGCTTTACTAACACTCTCCCGACTTGGAGAGTCAGTCCCTTTAACCTCCTGTTTGGCCCAGCTTGCAATTTCTGCGGAAGATGAACAGGAATACCGAGAACCAATGAGAGACTAGCTGGAGGTGTCTGGACGGGCAAATTTAACTCTCATTTCCCACCAGGAAGAGGAATTAACCAAAGGCTCAGCGTGCCGTGACAGAACCAGATTAGGGCCTGAAGCCATCCTGCGGTGTTGCGGCCAGCTCACAAGAAAGCAAGTTGAAGAAAGGAGCTCAGGGGCACTGTAATTCACAAACCTGCAGAGTTATAAATGACAGCTCTCGTCCAAAAATATACTGAAGTAAGGCTGCCAAGAGGACTTGAAAGCGGGGCAGAATTGCAGGAAACTGTTTTCAGGAGGTAGACTGGAATTGCATTGAAAGCATAGGAATAGAGGCAGAACGTCCACAATGATGCACTTGGCCAAAAAGGGCGTATGCGTTTTTTCCTGAATATATTCAGGAAAAAACGCATACGCCCTTTTTGGCCAACCAAACAAGCTTGCAAAGGAAATCTGCACTACAATGAAGTCTCACTTCCCCCCGGTCAAACGGGCCATCTGAAAAAAGTGTAAAATCCAGAAAGGCAGGACAGGCCATGGAGAACTGGGAGCCTTGTTATGCTGATGGGCGGGATGTAAATTGCCAACAGACACTCGGGAGAAGTGTATGGTGTTTCCAGAAACATCTAAAAAACAAAGCAAAAGAGCCTAGGGCACTTCCACTTATGGTCCTATAGCTTAGGGAAATTAAAATCAAAAAGACACAGCCACCCAAAAGTTTGGGATGCCTCTGTTTACAAGAACCTCGTTTACAGTACAAGTTCAACATCACAGAAAGTGAAAAATGGATAAAGAAGTTGTGGTATTTACTTACAAAGCAATATCACTCAGCAATGAAATCTATGTCATCAGGCCCTTAGCAGCACAATGAGTGGATTCAGGTATGATGATTCAAACTGAAATAAGTCACACAGAAAAAGAAACATCATAAGATATCAGTAATACACGGAATGTAAACTTGGCTACACAGGAACTGAATTACAGAACAGAACAGGGTCTCAAATTTAGAAAACCAACTTATGCTTGCTTAAGGGGAAAGGTGAGTTGGGGTGCTGCATAAAACCAGAGATTGAAATGAGCACAGATAAAGTTCCTTAAGTCAAATATGGAATAGACAAGAGCTACTCCTTGCTCAACGAAATGGACTCAACACCCCATATTAAACGCCTAAGAATGTACCTGACTAGTAAGTATCTTAAAACCTATGGATTGCTATGTCTCCGAAAGAGAATCACGCATGTGTACAGGGGCATAAACGCAGCAGTGATAGGATTGGAGACGTTCGGTGAGCAAATGAAGACCCTTTGAAGTCATATTGCATGGTACCCATTCCACGGGTCTCAACTCTCCAGGTTTAAGGTATTCTTCCTTCAGCTAAAACATGCACGTGGAACCCAGAGTATGATCAACCGTGTGAATGGGAGACGTGTTCAAATATGTCTCAGTTTTCCTCCCCTGGTACTCGGGTGCAACATTCCAGACACTTTACTAACACTCGCCCCACTTTGAGAGTCAGCACCTTTAACCTCATGTTTGGCCCAGTTTGCAATTTCTGCGGAAGATGAACAGGAATAGGGAGAACCAATGAGAGACTAGCTGGAGGTGTCTGGACGGGCAAATTTAACTCTCATTTCGCACCAGGAAGAGGAAATAACCAAAGGCTCAGCGTGCCATGCCTGAACCAGATTAGGGCCTGAAGCCATCCTGCGGTGTTGTGGCCGGCTCACAAGAAAGCGAGTTGAAGAAAGGAGCTCAGGGGCACTGTAACTCACAAACCTGCAGAGTTATAAATGACAGCTATCGTCCAAAAATAGACTGAAGTAAGGCTGCCAAGAGGACTTGAAAGCGGGGCAGAATTGCAGGAAACCGATTTCAGGAGGTAGACTGGAATTGCATTGAAAGCATAGGAAAAGAGGCAGAACGTCCACAATGATGCACTTGGCCAAAAAGGGCGTGTGCGTTTTTTCCTGAATATATTCAGGAAAAACCGCACACGCCCTTTTGGGCAACCAAGCAAGCTTGCAAAGGAAATCTGCACTACAATGAAGTCTCACTTCCCCCCGGTCAAAAGGGCCATCTGAAAAAAGTGTAAAATCCAGAAAGGCAGGACAGGCCATGGAGAACTGGGAACCTTGTTATGCTGATGGGCGGGATGTAAACTGCCAACAGACACTCCGGAGAAGTGTATGGTGTTTCCTGAAACATCTAAAAAACAAAGCAACAGAGCCTAGGGCACTTCCACTTATGGTCCTATAGCTTAGGGAAATTAAAATCAAAAAGACACAGCCACCCCAAAGTTTGGGACGCCTCTGTTTACAAGAACCTCATTTACCGTACAAGTTCAATATCACAGAAAGTGAAAAATGGATAAAGAACTTGTGGTACTTACGTACAATGCAGTATCACTCAGCAATGAAATCTATGTCATCAGGCCCGTAGCAGCATAATGAGTGGATTCAGGTACGATGATTCTAACTGAAATAAGTCACACAGAAAAAGAAACATCATAAGATATCACTAATACACGGAATGTAAACTTGGCTACACAGGAACTGAATTCCAAAACAGAACAGGGTCTCAAATTTAGAAAACCAACTTATGCTTGCTTAAGGGGAAAGGTGAGTTGGGGTGCTGCATAAAACCAGAGATTGAAATGAGCACAGGTAAAGTTCCTTAAGCCAAATATGGAATAGACAAGAGCTACTCCTTGCTCAACGAAATGGACTCAACACCCCATATTGAACGCCTAAGAATGTACCTGACTAGTAGGTATCTTAAAACCTATGGATTGCTATGTCTCCAAAAGAGTATCAAGCGTGTGTACAGGGGCATAAACGCAGCAGTGATAGGATTGGAGAGGTTCGGTGAGCAAGTGAAGACCCTTTGAAGTCATATTGCATGGTACCCATTCCACGGGTCTCAACTCTCCAGGTTTAAGGTATTCTTCCTTCAGCTAACACATGCATGTGGAACCCAGAGTATGATCAACCGTGTGAATGGGAGACGTGTTCAAATATGTCTCAGTTTTCCTCCCCTGGTACTCGGGTGCAACATTCCATACGCTTTACTAACACTCTCCCCACTTGGAGAGTCAGCGCCTTTAACCTCCTGTTTGGCCCAGTTTGCAATTTCTGCGGAAGATGAACAGGAATAGGGAGAACCAATGAGAGACTAGCTGGAGGTGTCTGGACGGGCAAATTTAACTCTCATTTCCTACCAGGAAGAGGAATTAACCAAAGGCTCAGCGTGCCGTGCCGGAACCAGATTAGGGCCTGAAGCCATCCTGCGGTGTTGCGGCCAGGTCACAAGAAAGCGAGTTGAAGAAAGGAGCTCAGGGGCACTGTAATTCACAAACCTGCAGAGTTATAAATGACAGCTATCGTCCAAAAATATACTGAAGTAAGGCTGCCAAGGGGACTTGAAAGCGGGGCAGAATTGCAGGAAACCAATTTCAGGAGGTAGACTGGAATTGCACTGAAAGCATAGGAAAAGAGGCAGAACGTCCACAATGATGCACTTGGCCAAAAAGGGCGTATGCGTTTTTTCCTGAATATATTCAGGAAAAAACGCATACGCCCTTTTTGGCCAACCAAGCAAGCTTGCAAAGGAAATCTGCACTACAATGAAGTCTCACTTCACCCCGGTCAAAAGGGCCATCTGAAAAAAGTGTAAAACCCAGAAAGGCAGAACAGGCCATGGAGAACTGGGAGCCTTGTTATGCTGAAGGGCGGGATGTAAATTGCCAACAGACACTCCGGAGAAGTGTATGGTGTTTCCTGAAACATCTAGAAAACAAAGCAACAGAGCCTAGGACACTTCCACTTATGGTCCTATAGCTTAGGGAAATTAAAATCAAAAAGACACAGCCACCCCAATGTTTGGGACGCCTCTGTTTACAAGAACCTCGTTTACTGTACAAGTTCAATATCACAGAAAGTGAAAAATGGATAAAGAACTTGTGGTACTTACGTACAATGCAGTATCACTCAGCAATGAAATCTATGTCATCAGGCCCCTAGCAGCATAATGAGTGGATTCAGGTACGATGATTCTAACTGAAATAAGTCACACAGAAAAAGAAACATCATAAGATATCGGTAATAAATGGAATGAAAACTTGAGTACACAGGAACTGAATTGCAGAAGAGAACAGGGTCTCAAATTTAGAAAACCAACTTATGCTTGCTTAAGGGGAAAGGTGAGTTGGGGTGCTGCATAAAACCAGAGATTGAAATGAGCACAGATAAAGTTCCTTAAGCCAAATATGGAATAGACAAGAGCTACTCCTTGCTCAACGAAATGGACTCAACACCGCATATTAAACGCCTAAGAATGTACCTGACTAGTAAGTATCTTAAAACCTATGGATGGCTATGTCTCCGAAAGAGAATCAACCATGTGTACAGGGGCATAAACGCAGCAGTGATAGGATTGGAGAGGTTCGGTGAGCAAATGAAGACCCTTTGAAGTCATATTGCATGGTACCCATTCCACGGGTTTCAACTCTCCAGGTTTAAGGTATTCTTCCTTCAGCTAAAACATGCATGTGGAACCTAGAGTATGATCAACCATGTGATCGGGAGACGTGTTAAAATATGTCTCAGTTATCGTACCCTGCTACTCGGGTGCAACATTCCAGAAGCTTTACTAACACTCTCCCGACTTGGAGAGTCAGCGCCTTTAACCTCCTGTTTGGCCCAGTTTGCAATTTCTTGGAAGATGAACAGGAATAGCGAAAACCAATGAGAGACTAGCTGGAGGTGTCTGGACGGGCAAATTTAACTCTCATTTCCCACCAGGAAGAGGAAATAACCAAAGGCTCAGCGTGCCGTGCCGGAACCAGTTTAGGGCCTGAAGACATCCTGCGGTGTTGCGGCCAGGTCACAAGAAAGCGAGTTGAAGAAAGGAGTTCAGGGGCACTGTAATTCACAAACCTGCAGAGTTATAAATGACAGCTATCGTCCAAAAATAGACTGAAGTAAGGCTGCCAAGAGGACTTGAAAGCGGGGCAGAATTGCAGGAAACCGATTTCAGGAGGTAGACTGGAATTGCATTGAAAGCATAGGAAAAGAGGTAGAACGTCCACAATGATGCACTTGGCCAAAAAGGGCGTATGCGTTTTTTCCTGAATATATTCAGGAAAAAACGCATACGCCCTTTTTGGCCAACCAAGCAAGCTTGCAAAGGAAATCTGCACTACAATGAAGTCTCACTTCCCCCCGGTCAAAAGGGCCATCTGAAAAAAGTGTAAAATCCAGAAAGGCAGGACAGGCCATGGAGAACTGGGAGCCTTGTTATGCTGATGGGCGGGATGGAAATTGCCAACAGACACTCGGGAGAAGTGTATGGTGTTTCCTGAAACATCTAAAAAACAAAGCAACAGAGCCTAGGGCACTTCCACTTATGGTCCTATAGCTTAGGGAAATTAAAATCAAAAAGACACAGCCACCCCAAAGTTTGGGACGCCTTTGTTTACAAGAACCTCGTTTACCGTACAAGTTCAATATCACAGAAAGTGAAAAATGGATAAAGAACTTGTGGTACTTACGTACAATGCAGTATCACTCAGCCATGAAATCTATGTCATCAGGCCCGTAGCAGCATAATGAGTGGATTCAGGTACGATGATTCTAACTGAAATAAGTCACACAGAAAAAGAAACATCATAAGATATCAGTAATACACGGAATGTAAACATGGCTACACAGGAACTGAATTCCAAAACAGAACAGGGTCTCAAATTTAGAAACCCAACTTATGCTTGCTTAAGGGGAAAGGTGAGTTGGGGTGCTACATAAAACCAGAGATTGAAATGAGCACAGATAAAGTTCCTTAAGCCAAATATGGAATAGACAAGAGCTACTCCTTGCTCAACGAAATGGACTCAACACCGCATATTAAACACCTAAGAATGTACCTGACTAGTAAGTATCTTAAAACCTATGGATTGCTATGTCTCCAAAAGAGAATCAAGCGTGTGTACAAGGACATAAACGCAGCAGTGATAGGATTGGAGAGGTTCGGTGAGCAAATGAAGACCCTTTGAAGTCATATTGCATGGTACCCATTACACGGGTCTCAACTCTCCATGTTTAAGGTATTCTTCCTTCAGCTAAAACATGCATGTGGAACCCAGAGTATGATCAACCGTGTGAACGGGAGACCTGTTCAAATTTGTCTCAGTTTGCCTCCCCTGGTACTCGGGTGCAACATTCCAGATGCTTTACTAACACTCTCCCCACTTGGAGAGTCAGCGCCTTTAACCTCCTGTTTGGCCCAGTTTGCAATTTCTGCGGAAGATGAACAGGAATAGGGAGAACCAATGAGAGACTAGCTGGAGGTGTCTGGACAGGCAAATTTAACTCTCATTTCCCACCAAAAAGAGGAAATAACCAGAGGCTCAGCGTGCCGTGCCAGAACCAGATTAGGGCCTGAAGCCATCCTACGGTGTTGCGACCAGGTCACAAGAAAGCGAGTTGAAGAAAGGAGATCAGGGGCACTGTAATTCACAAACATGCAGAGTTATAAATGACAGCTATCGTCCAAAAATATACTGAAGTAAGGCTGCCAAGAGGACTTGAAAGCGGGGCAGAATTGCAGGAAACCGATTTCAGGAGGTAGACTGGAATTGCATTGAAAGCATAGGAAAAGAGGCAGAACGTCCACAATGATGCACTTGGCCAAAAAGGGCGTATGCGTTTTTTCCTGAATATATTCAGGAAAAAACGCATACGCCCTTTTTGGCCAACCAAGCAAGCTTGCAAAGGAAATCTGCACTACAATGAAGTCTCACTTCCCCCCGGTCAAAAGGGCCATCTGAAAAAAGTGTAAAATCCAGAAAGGCAGGACAGGCCATGGAGAACTGGGAGCCTTGTTATGCTGATGGGCGGGATGTAAATTGCCAACAGACACTCGGGAGAAGTGTATGGTGTTTCCTGAAACATCTAAAAAACAAAGCAACAGAGCCTAGGGCACTTCCACTTATGGTCCTATAGCTTAGGGAAATTAAAATCAAAAAGACACAGCCACCCCAAAGTTTGGAATGGCTCTGTTTACAAGAACCTCGTGTACAGTACAAGTTCAATATCACAGAAAGTGAAAAATGGATAAAGAACTTGTGGTACTTACGTACAATGCAGTATCACTCAGCAATGAAATCTATGTCATCAGGCCCGTAGCAGCATAATGAGTGGATTCAGTTACGATGATTCTAACTGAAATAAGTCACACAGAAAAAGAAACATCATAAGATATCACTAATACACGGAATGTAAACTTGGCTACACAGGAACTGAATTACAGAACAGAACAGGGTCTCAAATTTAGAAAACCAACTTATGCTTGCTTAAGGGGAAAGGTGAGTTGGGGTGCTGCATAAAACCAGAGATTGAAATGAGCACAGATAAAGGTCCTTAAGCCAAATATGGAATAGACAAGAGCTACTCCTTGCTCAACGAAATGGACTCAACACCCCATATTAAACGCCTAAGAATGTTCCTGACTAGTAAGTATCTTAAAACCTATGGATTGCTATGTCTCCAAAAGAGAATCAAGCATGTGTACAGGGGCATAAACGCAGCAGTGATAGGATTGGAGAGGTTCGGTGAGCAAATGAAGACCCTTTGAAGTCATATTGCATGGTACCCATTCCACGGGTTTCAACTACCCAGGTTTAAGGTATTCTTCCTTCAGCTAAAACATGCATGTGGAACCTAGAGTATGATCAACCATGTGATCGAGAGACGTGTTCAAATATGTCTCAGTTTTCGTACCCTGGTACTCGGGTGCAACATTCCAGACGCTTAACTAACACTCTCCCCACTTGGAGAGTCAGCGCCTTTAAACTCCTGTTTGGCCCAGTTCGCAATTTCTGCGGAAGATGAACAGGAATAGGGAGAACCAATGAGAGACTAGCTGGAGGTGTCTGGACGGGCAAATTTAACTCTCATTTCCCACCAGGAAGAGGAATTAACCAAAGGCTCAGTGTGCCGCGCCAGAACCAGATTAGGGCCTGAAGCCATCCTGCGGTGTTGCGGCCAGCTCACAAGAAAGCGAGTTGAAGAAAGTAGCTCAGGGGCAATGTAATTCACAAACCTGCAGAGTTATAAATGACAGCTATCGTCCAAAAATATACTGAAGTAAGGCTGCCAAGAGGACTTGAAAGCGGGGCAGAACTGCAGGAAACCGATTTCAGGAGGTAGACTGGAATTGCATTGAAAGCATAGGAAAAGAGGCAGAACGTCCACAATGATGCACTTGGCCAAAAAGGGCGTATGCGTTTTTTCCTGAATATATTCAGGAAAAAACGCATACGCCCTTTTTGGCCAACCAAGCAAGCTTGCAAATGAAATCTGCACTACAATGAAGTCTCACTTCCCCCCGGTCAAAAGGGCCATCTGAAAAAAGTGTAAAATCCAGAAAGGCAGGACAGGCCATGGACAACTGGGAGCCTTGTTATGCTGATGGGCGGGATGTAAATTGCCAACAGACACTCGGGAGAAGTGCACGGTGTTTCCTGAAACATCTAAAAACCAAAGCAATAGAGACTAGGGCACTTCCACTTCTGGTCCTATAGCTTAGGGAAATTAAAATCAAAAAGACACAGCCACCCCAAAGTTTGGGACGCCTCTATTTACAAGAACCTCGTTTACAGTACAAGTTCAACATCGCAGAAAGTAAAAAATGGATAAAGAAGTTGTGGTATTTACTTACAATGCAGTATCACTCAGCCATGAAATCTATGTCATCAGGCCCGTAGCAGCATAATGAGTGGATTCAGGTACGATGATTCTAACTGAAATAAGTCACACAGAAAAAGAAACATCATAAGATATCACTAATACAAGGAATGTAAACTTGGCTACACAGGAACTGAATTCCAAAACAGAACAGGGTCTCAAATTTAGAAACGCAACTTATGCTTGCTTAAGGGGAAAGGTGAGTTGGGGTGCTGCATAAAACCAGAGATTGAAATGAGCACAGATAAAGTTCCTTAAGCCAAATATGGAATAGACAAGAGCTACTCCTTGCTCAACGAAATGGACTCAACACCCCATACTAAACGCCTAAGAATGTACCTGACTAGTAAGTATCTTAAAACCTATGGATTGCTATGTCTCCAAATAGAATCAAGCGTGTGTACAGGGGCATAAACGCAGCAGTGATAGGAGTGGAGAGGTTCGGTGAGCAAATGAAGACCCTTTGAAGTCATATTGCATGGTACCCATTCCACAGGTCTCAACTCTCCAGGTTTAAGGTATTCTTCCTTCAGCTAAAACATGCATGTGGAAGCCAGAGTATGATCAAACGTGTGATCGGGAGACATGCTCAAATATGTCTCAGTTTTCCTCCCCTGGTACTCGGGTGCAACATTCCAGACGCTTTACTAACACTCTCCCCACTTGGAGAGTCAGCGCCTTTAACCTCCTGTTTGGCACAGTTTGCAATTTCTGCGGAAGATGAACAGGAATAGCGAGAACCAATGAGAGGCTAGCTGGAGGTGTCTGGACGGGCAAATTTAACTCTCATTTCCCAACAGGAAGAGGAAATAACCAAAGGCTCAGCGTGCCGTACCGGAACCAGATTAGGGCCTGAAGCCATCCTGCGGTGTTGCGGGCAGGTCACAAGAAAGCGAGTTGAAGAAAGGAGCTCAGGGGCACTGTAATTCACAAACCTGCAGAGTTATAAATGACAGCTATCGTCCAAAAATAGACTGAAGTAAGGCTGCCAAGAGGACTTCAAAGCGGGGCAGAATTGCAGGAAACCGATTTCAGGAGGTAGACTGGAATTGCATTGAAAGCATAGGAAAAGAGGCAGAACGTCCACAATGATGCACTTGGCCAAAAAGGGCGTATGCGTTTTTTCCTGAATATATTCAGGAAAAAACGCATACGCCCTTTTTGGCCAACCAAGCAAGCTTGCAAAGGAAATCTGCACTACAATGAAGTCTCACTTCCCCCGGGTCAAAAGGGCCATCTGAAAAAAGTGTAAAATCCAGAAAGGCAGGACAGGCCATGGAGAACTGGGAGCCTTGTTATGCTGATGGGCGGGATGGAAATTGCCAACAGACACTCGGGAGAAGTGTATGGTGTTTCCTGAAACATCTAAAAAACAAAGCAACAGAGCCTAGGGCACTGCCACTTATGGTCCTATAGCTTAGGGAAATTAAAATCAAAAAGACACAGCCACCCCAAAGTTTGGGACGCCTCTGTTTACAAGAACCTCGTTTACAGTACAAGTTCAACATCGCAGAAAGTGAAAAATGGATAAAGAAATTGTGGTATTTACTTACAAAGCAATATCACTCAGCAATGAAATCTGTGTCATCAGGCCCTTAGCAGCACAATGAGTGGATTCAGGTATGATGATTCTAACTGAAGTAAGTCACACAGAAAAAGAAACATCATAAGATATCAGTAATACACGGAATGTAAACTTGGCTACACAGGAACTGAATTACAGAACAGAACAGGGTCTCAAATTTAGAAAAACAACTTATGCTTGCTTAAGGGGAAAGGTGAGTTGGGGTGCTGCATAAAACCAGAGATTGAAATGAGCACAGATAAAGTTCCTTAAGTCAAATATGGAATAGACAAGAGCTACTCCTTGCTCAACGAAATGGACTCAACACCGCATATTAAACGCCTAAGAATGTACCTGACTAGTAAGTATCTTAAAACCTATGGATTGCTATGTCTCCGAAAGAGAATCAAGCATGTGTACAGGGGCATAAACGCAGCAGTGATAGGATTGGAGAGGTTCGGTGAGCAAATGATGACCCTTTGAAGTCATATTGCATGGTACCCATTCCACGGGTTTCAACTCTCCAGGTTTAAGGTATTCTTCCTTCAGCTAAAGCATGCATGTGGAACCCAAGTATGATCAACCATGTGAACGGGAGACGTGTTCAAATATGTCTCAGTGTTCCTCCCCTGGTACTCGGGTGCAACATTCCAGACGCTTTACTAACACTCTCCCCACTTGGAGAGTCAGCGCCTTTAACCTCCTGTTTGGCCCAGTTTGCAATTTCTGCGGAAGATGAACAGGAATAGCGAGAACCAATGAGAGGCTAGTTGGAGGTGTCTGGACGGGCAAATTTAACTCTCATTTCCCACCAGGAAGAGGAATTAACCAAAGGCTCAGCATGCCGGGCCGGAACCAGATTAGGGCCTGAAGCCATCCTGCGGTGTTGCGGCCAGGTCACAAGAAAGCGAGTTGAAGAAAGGAGCTCAGGGGCACTGTAATTCACAAACCTGCAGAGTTATAAATGACAGCTATCGTCCAAAAATAGACTGAAGTAAGGCTGCCAAGAGGACTTGAAAGCGGGGCAGAATTGCAGGAAACCGATTTCAGGAGGTAGACTGGAATTGCATTGAAAGCATAGGAAAAGAGGCAGAACGTCCACAATGATGCACTTGGCCAAAAAGGGCGTATGCGTTTTTTCCTGAATATATTCAGGAAAAAACGCATACGCCCTTTTTGGCCAACCAAGCAAGCTTGCAAAGGAAATCTGCACTACAATGAAGTCTCACTTCCCCCCGGCCAAAAGGGCCATCTGAAAAAAGTGTAAAATCCAGAAAGGCAACAGACCATTGAGAACTGGCAGCCTTGTTATGCTGATGGGCGGGATGTAAATTGCCAACAGACACTTGGGAGAAGTGTATGGTGTTTCCTGAAACATCTAAAAAACAAAGCAACAGAGCCTAGGGCACTTCCACTTATGGTCCTATAGCTTAGGGAAATTAAAATCAAAAAGACACAGCCACCCCAAAGTTTGGAACGGCTCTGTTTACAAGAACCTCGTTTACAGTACAAGTTCAACATCGCAGAAAGTGAAAAATGGATAAAGAAGTTGTGGTATTTACTTACAAAGCAATATCACTCAGCAATGAAATCTGTGTCATCAGGCCCTTAGCAGCACAATGAGTGGATTCAGGTATGATGATTCTAACTGAAATAAGTCACACAGAAAAAGAAACATCATAAGATATCAGTAATACACGGAATGTAAACTTGGCTACACAGGAACTGAATTACAGAACAGAACAGGGTCTCAAATTTAGAAAACCAACTTATTCTTGCTTAAGGGTAAAGGTGAGTTGGGGTGCTGCATAAAACCAGAGATTGAAATGAGCACAGATAAAGTTCCTTAAGCCAAATATGGAATAGAGAAGAGCTACTCCTTGCTCAACGAAATGGACTCAACACCCCATATTAAACGCCTAAGAATGTACCTGACTTGTAAGTATCTTAAAACCTATGGATTGCTATGTCTCCGAAAGAGAATCAAGCATGTGTACAGGGGCATAAACGCAGCAGTGATAGGATTGGAGAGGTTCGGTGAGCAAATGAAGACCCTTTGAAGTCATATTGCATGGTACCCATTCCACGGGTTTCAACTACCCAGGTTTAAGGTATTCTTCCTTCAGCTAAAACATGCATGTGGAACCTAGAGTATGATCAACCATGTGATCGGGAGACGTGTTCAAATATGTCTCAGTTTTCCTCCCCTGGTACTCGGGTGCAACATTCCAGACGCTTTACTAGCACTCTCCCCACTTGGAGAGTCAGTCCCTTTAACCTCCTGTTTGGCCCAGTTTGCAATTTCTGCGGAAGATGAACAGGAATAGCGAGAACCAATGAGAGACTAGCTGGAGGTGTCTGGACGGGCAAATTTAACTCTCATTTCCCACCAGGAAGAGGAATTAACCAAAGGCTCAGCATGCCGGGCCGGAACCAGATTAGGGCCTGAAGCCATCCTGTGGTGTTGCGGCCAGGTCACAAGAAAGTGAGTTGAAGAAAGGAGCTCAGGGGCACTGTAATTCACAAACCTGCAGAGTTATAAATGACAGCTATCGTCCAAAAATAGACTGAAGTAAGGCTGCCAAGAGGACTTGAAAGCGGGGCAGAATTGCAGGAAACCGATTTCAGGAGGTAGACTGGAATTGCATTGAAAGCATAGGAAAAGAGGCAGAACGTCCACAATGATGTACTTGGCCAAAAAGGGCGTATGCGTTTTTTCCTGAATATATTCAGGAAAAAACGCATACGCCCTTTTTGGCCAACCAACCAAGCTTGCAAAGGAAATCTGCACTAAAATGAAGTCTCACTTCCCCCCGGTCAAAAGGGCCATCTGAAAAAAGTGTAAAATCCAGAAAGGCAGGACAGGCCATAGAGAACTGGGAGCCTTGTTATGCTGATGGGCGGGATGTAAATTGCCAACAGACACTTGGGAGAAGTGTATGGTGTTTCCTGAAACATCTAAAAAACAAAGCAACAGAGCCTAGGGCACTTCCACTTATGGTCCTATAGCTTAGGGAAATTAAAATCAAAAAGACACAGCCACCCCAAAGTTTGCAACGGCTCTGTTTACAAGAACCTCGTTTACAGTACAAGTTCAACATCACAGAAAGTGAAAAATGGATAAAGACGTTGTGGTATTGACTTACAAAGCAATATCACTCAGCAATGAAATCTATGTCATCAGGCCCTTAGCAGCACAATGAGTGGATTCAGGTATGATGATTCTAACTGAAATAAGTCACACAGAAAAAGAAACATCATAAGATATCAGTAATACACGGAATGGAAACTTGGCTACACAGGAACTGAATTACAGAACAGAACAGGGCCTCAAATTTAGAAAACCAACTTATGCTTGCTTAAGGGTAAAGGTGAGTTGGGGTGCTGCATAAAACCAGAGATTGAAATGAGCACAGATAAAGTTCCTTAAGCCAAATATGGAATAGTCAAGAGCTACTCCTTGCTCAACGAAATGGACTCAACACCGCATATTAAACGCCTAAGAATGTACCTGACTAGTAAGTATCGTAAAACCTATGGATTGCTATGTCTCCAAAAGAGAATCAAGCATGTGTACAGGGGCATAAACGCAGCAGTGATAGGAGTGGAGAGGTTCGGTGAGCAAATGAAGACCCTTTGAAGTCATATTGCATGGTACCCATTCCACGGGTTTCAACTACCCAGGTTTAAGGTATTCTTCCTTCAGCTAAAACATGCATGTGGAACCTAGAGTATGATCAACCATGTGATCGGGAGACGTGTTCAAATATGTCTCAGTTTTCCTCCCCTGGTACTCGGGTGCAACATTCCAGAAGCTTTACTAACACTCTCCCCACTTGGAGAGTCAGCGCCTTTAACCTCCTGTTTGGCCCAGTTTGCAATTTCTGCGGAAGATGAATAGGAATAGCGAGAACCAATGAGAGGCTAGCTGGAGGTGTCTGGACGGGCAAATTTAACTCTAATTACCCACCAGGAAGAGGAAATAACCAAAGGCTCAGGGTGCCGTACCGGAACCAGATTAGGGCCTGAAGCCATCCTGCGGTGTTGCGGCCAGCTCAAAAGAAAGCGAGTTGAAGAAAGGAGCTCAGGGTCACTGTAATTCACAAACCTGCAGAGTTATAAATGACAGCTATCGTCCAAAAATAGACTGAAGTAAGGCTGCCAAGAGGACTTGAAAGTGGGGCAGAATTGCAGGAAACCGATTTCAGGAGGTAGACTGGAATTGCATTGAAAGCATAGGAAAAGAGGCAGAACGTCCACAATGATGCACTTGGCCAAAAAGGGCGTATGCGTTTTTTCCTGAATATATTCAGGAAAAAACGCATACGCCCTTTTTGGCCAACCAAGCAAGCTTGCAAAGGAAATCTGCACTACAATGAAGTCTCACTTCCCCCCGGTCAAAAGGGCCATCTGAAAAAACTGTAAAATCCAGAAAGGCAGGACAGGCCATAGAGAACTGGGAGCCTTGTTATGCTGATGGGCGGGATGTAAATTGCCAACAGACACTCAGGAGAAGTGTATGGTGTTTCCTGAAACATCTAAAAAACAAAGCAACAGAGCCTAGGGCACTGCCACTTATGGTCCTATAGCTTAGGGAAATTAAAATCAAAAAGACACAGCCACCCCAAAGTTTGGGACGCCTCTGTTTACAAGAACCTCGTTTACAGTACAAGTTCAACATCGCAGAAAGTGAAAAATGGATAAAGAAGTTGTGGTATTTACTTACAAAGCAATATCACTCAGCAATGAAATCTGTGTCATCAGACCCTTAGCAGCACAATGAGTGGATTCAGGTATGATGATTCTAACTGAAGTAAGTCACACAGAAAAAGAAACATCATAAGATATCAGTAATACACGGAATGTAAACTTGGCTACACAGGAACTGAATTACAGAACAGAACAGGGTCTCAAATTTAGAAAACCAACTCATGCTTGCTTAAGGGTAAAGGTGAGTTGGGGTGCTGCATAAAACCAGAGATTGAAATGAGCACAGATAAAGTTCCTTAAGTCAAATATGGAATAGACAAGAGCTACTCCTTGCTCAACAAATTGGACTCAACACCCCATATTAAACGCCTAAGAATGTACCTGACTAGTAAGTATCTTAAAACCTATGGATTGCTATGTCTCCGAAAGAGAATCAAGCATGTGTACAGGGGCATAAACGCAGCAGTGATAGGATTGGAGAGGTTCGGTGAGCAAATGAAGACCCTTTGAAGTCATATTGCATGGTACCCATTACACGGGTCTTAACTCTCCAGGTTTAAGGTATTCTTCACTCAGCTAAAACATGCATGTGGAACCCAAGTATGATCAACCATGTGAACGGGAGACGTGTTCAAATATGTCTCAGTTTTCCTCCCCTGGTACTCGGGTGCAACATTCCAGACGCTTTACTAACACTCTCCCCACTTGGAGAGTCAGTCCCTTTAACCTCCTGTTTGGCCCAGTTTGCAATTTCTGTGGAAGATGAACAGGAATAGCAAGAACCAATGAGAGACTAGCTGGAGGTGTCTGGACGGGTAAATTTAACTCTCATTTCCCACCAGGAAGAGGAAATAACCAAAGGCTCAGCGTGCCGTGTCGGAACCAGATTAGGGCCTGAAGCCATCCTGCGGTGTTGTGGCCAGGTCACAAGAAAGCGAGTTGAAGAAAGGAGCTCAGGGGCACTGTAATTCACAAACCTGCAGAGTTATAAATGACAGCTATCGTCCAAAAATAGACTGAAGTAAGGCTGCCAAGAGGACTTGAAAGCGGGGCAGAATTGCAGGAAACCGATTTCAGGAGGTAGACTGGAATTGCATTGAAAGCATAGGAAAAGAGGCAGAACGTCCACAATGATGCACTTGGCCGAAAAGTGCGTATGCGTTTTTTCCTGAATATATTCAGGAAAAAACGCATACGCCCTTTTTGGCCAACCAAGCAAGCTTGCAAAGGAAATCTGCACTACAATGAAGTCTCACTTCCCCCCGGTCAAAAGGGCCATCTGAAAAAAGTGTAAAATCCAGAAAGGCAGGACAGGCCATGGAGAACTGGGAGCCTTGTTATGCTGATGGGCGGGATGTAAATTGCAAACAGACACTCGGGAGAAGTGTATGGTGTTTCCTGAAACATCTAAAAAACAAAGCAACAGAACTTAGGGCACTTCCACTTATGGTCCTATAGCTTAGGGAAATTAAAATCAAAAAGACACAGCCACCCCAAAGTTTGGAATGGCTCTGTTTACAAGAACCTCGTTTACAGTACAAGTTCAACATCGCAGAAAGTGAAAAATGGATAAAGAAGTTGTGGTATTTACTTACAAAGCAATATCACTCAGCAATGAAATCTATGTCATCAGGCCCTTAGCATCACAATGAGTGGATTCAGGTATGATGATTCTAACTGAAATAAGTCACACAGAAAAAGAAACATCATAAGATATCAGTAATACACGGAATGTAAACTTGGCTACACAGGAACTGAATTACAGAACAGAACAGGGTCTCAAATTTAGAAAACCAACTTATGCTTGCTTAAGGGAAAAGGTGAGTTGGGGTGCTGCATAAAACTAGAGATTGAAATGAGCACAGATAAAGTTCCTTAAGTCAAATATGGAATAGACAAGAGCTACTCCTTGCTCAACGAAATGGACTCAACACCGCATATTAAACGCCTAAGAATGTACTTGACTAGTAATTATCGTAAAACCTATGGATTGTTATGTCTCCAAAAGAGAATCAAGCATGTGTACAGGGGCATAAACGCAGCAGTGATAGGATTGGAGAGGTTCGGTGAGCAAATGAAGACCCTTTGAAGTCATATTGCATGGTACCCATTACACGGGTCTCAACTCTCCAGGTTTAAGGTATTCTTCCTTCAGCTAAAACATGCATGTGGAACCCAAGTATGATCAACCATGTGAACGGGAGACGTGTTCAAATATGTCTCAGTTTTCCTCCCCTGGTACTCGGGTGCAACATTCCAGACGCTTTACTAACACTCTCCCCACTTGGAGAGTCAGCGCCTTTAACCTCCTGTTTGGCCCAGTTTGCAATTTCTGCGGAAGATGAACAGGAATAGCGAGAACCAATGAGAGGCTAGCTGGAGGTGTCTGGACGGGCAAATTTAACTCTCATTTCCCACCAGGAAGAGGAATTAACCAAAGGCTCAACGTGCCGTGCCGGAACCAGATTAGGGCCTGAAGCCATCCTGCGGTGTTGCGGCCAGGTCACAAGAAAGCGAGTTGAAGAAAGGAGCTCAGGGGCACTGTCATTCACAAACCTGCAGAGTTATAAATGACAGCTATCGTCCAAAAATAGACTGAAGTAAGGCTGCCAAGAGGACTTGAAAGCGGGGCAGAATTGCAGGAAACCGATTTCAGGAGGTAGACTGCAATTGCATTGAAAGCATAGGAAAAGAGGCAGAACGTCCACAATCATGCACTTGGCCAAAAAGGGCGTATGCGTTTTTTCCTGAATATATTCAGGAAAAAACGCATACGCCCTTTTTGGCCAACCAAGCAAGCTTGCAAAGGAAATCTGCACTACAATGAAGTCTCACTTCCCCCCGGTCAAAAGGGCCATCTGAAAAAAGTGTAAAATCCAGAAAGGCAGGACAGGCCATGTAGAACTGGGAGCCTTGTTATGCTGATGGGCGGGATGTAAATTGCCAACAGACACTCGGGAGAAGTGTATGGTGTTTCCTGAAACATCTAAAAAACAAAGCAACAGAGCCTAGGGCACTGCCACTTATGGTCCTATAGCTTAGGGAAATTAAAATCAAAAAGACACAGCCACCCCAAAGTTTGGGACGCCTCTGTTTACAAGAACCTCGTTTACAGTACAAGTTCAACATCGCAGAAAGTGAAAAATGGATAAAGAAGTTGTGGTATTTACTTACAAAGCAATATCACTCAGCAATGAAATCTATGTCATCAGGCCCTTAGCATCACAATGAGTGGATTCAGGTATGATGATTCTAACTGAAATAAGTCACACAGAAAAAGAAACATCATAAGATATCAGTAATACACGGAATGTAAACTTGGCTACACAGGAACTGAATTACAGAACAGAACAGGGTCTCAAATTGAGAAAACCAACTTATGCTTGCTTAAGGGGAAAGGTGAGTTGGGGTGCTGCATAAAACCAGAGATTGAAATGAGCACAGATAAAGTTCCTTAAGTCAAATATGGAATAGACAAGAGCTACTCCTTGCTCAACGAAATGGACTCAACACCGCATATTAAACGCCTAAGAATGTACCTGACTAGTAAGTATCGTAAAACCTATGGATTGCTATGTCTCCGAAAGAGAATCAAGCATGTGTACAGGGGCATAAACGCAGCAGTGATAGGATTGGAGAGGTTCGGTGAGCAAATGAAGACCCTTTGAAGTCATATTGCATGGTACCCATTACACGGGTCTCAACTCTCCAGGTTTAAGGTATTCTTCCTTCAGCTAAAACATGCATGTGGAACCCAAGTATGATCAACCATGTGAACGGGAGACGTGTTCAAATATGTCTCAGTTTTCCTCCCCTGGTACTCGGGTGCAACATTCCAGACGCTTTACTAACACTCTCCCCACTTGGAGAGTCAGCGCCTTTAACCTCCTGTTTGGCCCAGTTTGCAATTTCTGCGGAAGATGAACAGGAATAGCGAGAACCAATGAGAGGCTAGCTGGAGGTGTCTGGACGGGCAAATTTAACTCTCATTTCCCACCAGGAAGAGGAAATAACCAAAGGCTCAGGGTGCCGTACCGGAACCAGATTAGGGCCTGAAGCCATCCTGTGGTGTTGCGGCCAGCTCAAAAGAAAGCGAGTTGAAGAAAGGAGCTCAGGGGCACTGTAATTCACAAACCTACAGAGTTATAAATGACAGCTATCGTCCAAAAATAGACTGAAGTAAGGCTGCCAAGAGGACTTGAAAGCGGGGCAGAATTGCAGGAAACCGATTTCAGGAGGCAGACTGGAATTGCATTGAAAGCATAGGAAAAGAGGCAGAACGTCCACAATGATGCACTTGGCCAAAAAGGGCGTATGCGTTTTTTCCTGAATATATTCAGGAAAAAACGCATACGCCCTTTTTGGCCAACCAAGCAAGCTTGCAAAGGAAATCTGCACTACAATGAAGTCTCACTTCCCCCCGGTCAAAAGGGCCATCTGAAAAAAGTGTAAAATCCAGAAAGGCAACAGGGCATTGAGAACTGGGAGCCTTGTTATGCTGATGGGCGGGATGTAAATTGCCAACAACCACTCGGGAGAAGTGTATGGTGTTTCCTGAAACATCTAAAAAACAAAGCAACAGAGCCTAGGGCACTTCCACTTATGGTCCTATAGCTTAGGGAAATTAAAATCAAAAAGACACAGCCACCCCAAAGTTTGGAACGGCTCTGTTTACAAGAACCTCGTTTACAGTACAAGTTCAACATCGCAGAAAGTGAAAAATGGATAAAGAACTTGTGGTACTTACGTACAATGCAGTATCACTCAGCAATGAAATCTATGTCATCAGGCCCGTAGCAGCATAATGAGTAGATTCAGGTACGATGATTCTAACTGAAATAAGTCACACAGAAAAAGAAACATCATAAGATATCAGTAATACACGGAATGTAAACTTGGCTACACAGAAACTGAATTACAGAACAGAACAGGGTCTCAAATTTAGAAAAACAACTTATTCTTGCTTAAGGGTAAAGGTGAGTTGGGGTGCTGCAAAAAACCAGAGATTGAAATGAGCACAGATAAAGTTCCTTAAGCCAAATATGGAATAGACAAGAGCTACTCCTTGCTCAACGAAATGGACTCAACACCGCATATTAAACGCCTAAGAATGTACCTGACTAGTAAGTATCTTGAAACCTATGGATTGCTATGTCTCCAAAAGAGAATCAAGCGTGTGTACAGGGGCATAAACGCAGCAGTGATAGGATTGGAGAGGTTCGGTGAGCAAATGAAAACCCTTTGAAGTCATATTGCATGGTACCCATTACACGGGTCTCAACTCTCCAGGTTTAAGGTATTCTTCCTTCAGCTAAAACATGCATGTGGAACCCAGAGTATGATCAACCACGTGAACGGGAGACGTGTTCAAATATGTCTCAGTTTTCCTCCCCTGGTACTCGGGTGCAACATTCCAGACGCTTTACTAACACTCTCCCGACTTGGAGAGTCAGTCCCTTTAACCTCCTGTTTGGCCCAGTTTGCAATTTCTGCGGAAGATGAACAGGAATAGTGAGAACCAATGAGAGACTAGCTGGAGGTGTCCGAACGGGAAAATTTAACTCTCATTTCCACCCAGGAAGAGGAATTAACCAAAGGCTCAGCATGCCGGGCCAGAACCAGATTAGGGCCTGAAGCCATCCTGCGGTGTTGCGGCCAGGTCACAAGAAAGCGAGTTGAAGAAAGGAGCTCAGGGGCACTGTAATTCACAAACCTGCAGAGTTATAAATGACAGCTATCGTCCAAAAATAGACTGAAGTAAGGCTGCCAAGAGGACTTGAAAGCGGGGCAGAATTGCAGGAAACCGATTTCAGGAGGCAGACTGGAATTGCATTGAAAGCATAGGAAAAGAGGCAGAACGTCCACAATGATGCACTTGGCCAAAAAGGGCGTATGCGTTTTTTCCTGAATATATTCAGGAAAAAACGCATACGCCCTTTTTGGCCAACCAAGCAAGCTTGCAAAGGAAATCTGCAGTACAATGAACTCTCACTTCCCTCCAGTCAAAAGGGCCATCTGAAAAAAGTGTAAAATCCAGAAAGGCAACAGGCCATTGAGAACTGGGAGCCTTGTTATGCTGATGGGCGGGATGTAAATTGCCAACAGACACTCGGGAGAAGTGTATGGTGTTTCCTGAAACATCTAAAAAACAAAGCAACAGAGCCTAGGGCACTTCCACTTATGGTCCTATAGCTTAGGAAAATTAAAATCAAAAAGACACAGCCACCCCAAAGTTTGGAACGGCTCTGTTTACAAGAACCTCGTTTACAGTACAAGTTCAACATCGCAGAAAGTGAAAAATGGATAAAGAAGTTGTGGTACTTACGTACAATGCAGTATCACTCAGCAATGAAATCTATGTCATCAGGCCCTTAGCATCACAATGAGTGGATTCAGGTATGATGATTCTAACTGAAATAAGTCACACAGAAAAAGAAACATCATAAGATATCAGTAATACACGGAATGTAAACTTGGCTACACAGGAACTGAATTACAGAACAGAACAGGGTCTCAAATTTAGAAAACCAACTTATGCTTGCTTAAGGGAAAAGGTGAGTTGGGGTGCTGCATAAAACTAGAGATTGAAATGAGCACAGATAAAGTTCCTTAAGTCAAATATGGAATAGACAAGAGCTACTCCTTGCTCAACGAAATGGACTCAACACCGCATATTAAACGCCTAAGAATGTACCTGACTAGTAATTATCGTAAAACCTATGGATTGTTATGTCTCCAAAAGAGAATCAAGCATGTGTACAGGGGCATAAACGCAGCAGTGATAGGATTGGAGAGGTTCGGTGAGCAAATGAAGACCCTTTGAAGTCATATTGCATGGTACCCATTACACGGGTCTCAACTCTCCAGGTTTAAGGTATTCTTCCTTCAGCTAAAACATGCATGTGGAACCCAAGTATGATCAACCATGTGAACGGGAGACGTGTTCAAATATGTCTCAGTTTTCCTCCCCTGGTACTCGGGTGCAACATTCCAGACGCTTTACTAACACTCTCCCCACTTGGAGAGTCAGCGCCTTTAACCTCCTGTTTGGCCCAGTTTGCAATTTCTGCGGAAGATGAACAGGAATAGCGAGAACCAATGAGAGGCTAGCTGGAGGTGTCTGGACGGGCAAATTTAACTCTCATTTCCCACCAGGAAGAGGAATTAACCAAAGGCTCAACGTGCCGTGCCGGAACCAGATTAGGGCCTGAAGCCATCCTGCGGTGTTGCGGCCAGGTCACAAGAAAGCGAGTTGAAGAAAGGAGCTCAGGGGCACTGTCATTCACAAACCTGCAGAGTTATAAATGACAGCTATCGTCCAAAAATAGACTGAAGTAAGGCTGCCAAGAGGACTTGAAAGCGGGGCAGAATTGCAGGAAACCGATTTCAGGAGGTAGACTGCAATTGCATTGAAAGCATAGGAAAAGAGGCAGAACGTCCACAATCATGCACTTGGCCAAAAAGGGCGTATGCGTTTTTTCCTGAATATATTCAGGAAAAAACGCATACGCCCTTTTTGGCCAACCAAGCAAGCTTGCAAAGGAAATCTGCACTACAATGAAGTCTCACTTCCCCCCGGTCAAAAGGGCCATCTGAAAAAAGTGTAAAATCCAGAAAGGCAACAGGGCATTGAGAACTGGGAGCCTTGTTATGCTGATGGGCGGGATGTAAATTGCCAACAACCACTCGGGAGAAGTGTATGGTGTTTCCTGAAACATCTAAAAAACAAAGCAACAGAGCCTAGGGCACTTCCACTTATGGTCCTATAGCTTAGGGAAATTAAAATCAAAAAGACACAGCCACCCCAAAGTTTGGAACGGCTCTGTTTACAAGAACCTCGTTTACAGTACAAGTTCAACATCGCAGAAAGTGAAAAATGGATAAAGAACTTGTGGTACTTACGTACAATGCAGTATCACTCAGCAATGAAATCTATGTCATCAGGCCCGTAGCAGCATAATGAGTAGATTCAGGTACGATGATTCTAACTGAAATAAGTCACACAGAAAAAGAAACATCATAAGATATCAGTAATACACGGAATGTAAACTTGGCTACACAGAAACTGAATTACAGAACAGAACAGGGTCTCAAATTTAGAAAAACAACTTATTCTTGCTTAAGGGTAAAGGTGAGTTGGGGTGCTGCAAAAAACCAGAGATTGAAATGAGCACAGATAAAGTTCCTTAAGCCAAATATGGAATAGACAAGAGCTACTCCTTGCTCAACGAAATGGACTCAACACCGCATATTAAACGCCTAAGAATGTACCTGACTAGTAAGTATCTTGAAACCTATGGATTGCTATGTCTCCAAAAGAGAATCAAGCGTGTGTACAGGGGCATAAACGCAGCAGTGATAGGATTGGAGAGGTTCGGTGAGCAAATGAAGACCCTTTGAAGTCATATTGCATGGTACCCATTCCACGGGTCTCAACTCTCCAGGTTTAAGGTATTCTTCCTTCAGCTAAAACATGCATGTGGAACCCAGAGTATGATCAACCACGTGAACGGGAGACGTGTTCAAATATGTCTCAGTTTTCCTCCCCTGGTACTCGGGTGCAACATTCCAGACGCTTTACTAACACTCTCCCGACTTGGAGAGTCAGTCCCTTTAACCTCCTGTTTGGCCCAGTTTGCAATTTCTGCGGAAGATGAACAGGAATAGTGAGAACCAATGAGAGACTAGCTGGAGGTGTCCGAACGGGAAAATTTAACTCTCATTTCCACCCAGGAAGAGGAATTAACCAAAGGCTCAGCATGCCGGGCCAGAACCAGATTAGGGCCTGAAGCCATCCTGCGGTGTTGCGGCCAGGTCACAAGAAAGCGAGTTGAAGAAAGGAGCTCAGGGGCACTGTAATTCACAAACCTGCAGAGTTATAAATGACAGCTATCGTCCAAAAATAGACTGAAGTAAGGCTGCCAAGAGGACTTGAAAGCGGGGCAGAATTGCAGGAAACCGATTTCAGGAGGCAGACTGGAATTGCATTGAAAGCATAGGAAAAGAGGCAGAACGTCCACAATGATGCACTTGGCCAAAAAGGGCGTATGCGTTTTTTCCTGAATATATTCAGGAAAAAACGCATACGCCCTTTTTGGCCAACCAAGCAAGCTTGCAAAGGAAATCTGCAGTACAATGAACTCTCACTTCCCTCCAGTCAAAAGGGCCATCTGAAAAAAGTGTAAAATCCAGAAAGGCAACAGGCCATTGAGAACTGGGAGCCTTGTTATGCTGATGGGCGGGATGTAAATTGCCAACAGACACTCGGGAGAAGTGTATGGTGTTTCCTGAAACATCTAAAAAACAAAGCAACAGAGCCTAGGGCACTTCCACTTATGGTCCTATAGCTTAGGAAAATTAAAATCAAAAAGACACAGCCACCCCAAAGTTTGGAACGGCTCTGTTTACAAGAACCTCGTTTACAGTACAAGTTCAACATCGCAGAAAGTGAAAAATGGATAAAGAAGTTGTGGTACTTACGTACAATGCAGTATCACTCAGCAATGAAATCTATGTCATCAGGCCCGTAGCAGCATAATGAGTAGATTCAGGTACGATGATTCTAACTGAAATAATTCACACAGAAAAAGAAACATCATAAGATATCAGTAATACACGGAATGTAAACTTGGCTACACAGGAACTGAATTACAGAACAGAACAGGGTCTCAAATTTAGAAAAACAACTTATTCTTGCTTAAGGGTAAAGGTGAGTTGGGGTGCTGCATAAAACCAGAGATTGAAATGAGCACAGATAAAGTTCCTTAAGCCAAATATGGAATAGACAAGAGCTACTCCTTGCTCAACAAAATGGACTCAACACCCCATATTAAACGCCTAAGAATGTACCTGACTAGTAAGTATCTTGAAACCTATGGATTGCTATGTCTCCGAAAGAGAATCAAGCATGTGTACAGGGGCATAAACACAGCAGTGATAGGATTGGAGAGGTTCGGTGAGCAAATGAAGACCCTTTGAAGTCATATTGCATGGTACCCATTACACGGGTCTCAACTCTCCAGGTTTAAGGTATTCTTCCTTCAGCTAAGACATGCATGTGGAACCCAAGTATGATCAACCATGTGAACGGGAGACGTGTTCAAATATGTCTCAGTTTTCCTCCCCTGGTACTTGGGTGCAACATTCCAGACGCTTTACTAACACTCTCCCCACTTGGAGAGTCAGCGCCTTTAACCTCCTGTTTGGCCCAGTTTGCAATTTCTGCGGAAGATGAACAGGAATAGCGAGAACCAATGAGAGGCTAGCTGGAGGTGTCTGGACGGGCAAATTTAACTCTCATTTCCCACCAGGAAGAGGAAATAACCAAAGGCTCAGCGTGCCGTACCGGAACCAGATTAGGGCCTGAAGCCATCCTGTGGTGTTGCGGCCAGCTCAAAAGAAAGCGAGTTGAAGAAAGGAGCTCAGGGGCACTGTAATTCACAAACCTACAGAGTTATAAATGACAGCTATCGTCCAAAAATAGACTGAAGTAAGGCTGCCAAGAGGACTTGAAAGCGGGGCAGAATTGCAGGAAACCGATTTCAGGAGGCAGACTGGAATTGCATTGAAAGCATAGGAAAAGAGGCAGAACGTCCACAATGATGCACTTGGCCAAAAAGGGCGTATGCGTTTTTTCCTGAATATATTCAGGAAAAAACGCATACGCCCTTTTTGGCCAACCAAGCAAGCTTGCAAAGGAAATCTGCACTACAATGAAGTCTCACTTCCCCCCGGTCAAAAGGGCCATCTGAAAAAAGTGTAAAATCCAGAAAGGCAACAGGCCATTGAGAACTGGGAGCCTTGTTATGCTGATGGGCGGGATGTAAATTGCCAACAGACACTCGGGAGAAGTGTATGGTGTTTCCTGAAACATCTAAAAAACAAAGCAACAGAGCCTAGGGCACTTCCACTTATGGTCCTATAGCTTAGGGAAATTAAAATCAAAAAGACACAGCCACCCCAAAGTTTGGAACAGCTCTGTTTACAAGAACCTCGTTTACAGTACAAGTTCAACATCGCAGAAAGTGAAAAATGGATAAAGAACTTGTGGTACTTACGTACAATGCAGTATCACTCAGCAATGAAATCTATGTCATCAGGCCCGTAGCAGCATAATGAGTAGATTCAGGTACGATGATTCTAACTGAAATAAGTCACACAGAAAAAGAAACATCATAAGATATCAGTAATACACGGAATGTAAACTTGGCTACACAGGAACTGAATTACAGAACAGAACAGGGTCTCAAATTTAGAAAACCAACTTATGCTTGCTTAAGGGGAAAGGTGAGTTGGGGTGCTGCATAAAACTAGAGATTGAAATGAGCACAGATAAAGTTCCTTAAGTCAAATATGGAATAGACAAGAGCTACTCCTTGCTCAACGAAATGGACTCAACACCGCATATTAAACGCCTAAGAATGTACCTGACTAGTAATTATCGTAAAACCTATGGATTGTTATGTCTCCAAAAGAGAATCAAGCATGTGTACAGGGGCATAAACGCAGCAGTGATAGGATTGGAGAGGTTCGGTGAGCAAATGAAGACCCTTTGAAGTCATATTGCATGGTACCCATTACACGGGTCTCAACTCTCCAGGTTTAAGGTATTCTTCCTTCAGCTAAAACATGCATGTGGAACCCAAGTATGATCAACCATGTGAACGGGAGACGTGTTCAAATATGTCTCAGTTTTCCTCCCCTGGTACTCGGGTGCAACATTCCAGACGCTTTACTAACACTCTCCCCACTTGGAGAGTCAGCGCCTTTAACCTCCTGTTTGGCCCAGTTTGCAATTTCTGCGGAAGATGAACAGGAATAGCGAGAACCAATGAGAGGCTAGCTGGAGGTGTCTGGACGGGCAAATTTAACTCTCATTTCCCACCAGGAAGAGGAATTAACCAAAGGCTCAACGTGCCGTGCCGGAACCAGATTAGGGCCTGAAGCCATCCTGCGGTGTTGCGGCCAGGTCACAAGAAAGCGAGTTGAAGAAAGGAGCTCAGGGGCACTGTCATTCACAAACCTGCAGAGTTATAAATGACAGCTATCGTCCAAAAATAGACTGAAGTAAGGCTGCCAAGAGGACTTGAAAGCGGGGCAGAATTGCAGGAAACCGATTTCAGGAGGTAGACTGCAATTGCATTGAAAGCATAGGAAAAGAGGCAGAACGTCCACAATCATGCACTTGGCCAAAAAGGGCGTATGCGTTTTTTCCTGAATATATTCAGGAAAAAACGCATACGCCCTTTTTGGCCAACCAAGCAAGCTTGCAAAGGAAATCTGCACTACAATGAAGTCTCACTTCCCCCCGGTCAAAAGGGCCATCTGAAAAAAGTGTAAAATCCAGAAAGGCAGGACAGGCCATGTAGAACTGGGAGCCTTGTTATGCTGATGGGCGGGATGTAAATTGCCAACAGACACTCGGGAGAAGTGTATGGTGTTTCCTGAAACATCTAAAAAACAAAGCAACAGAGCCTAGGGCACTGCCACTTATGGTCCTATAGCTTAGGGAAATTAAAATCAAAAAGACACAGCCACCCCAAAGTTTGGGACGCCTCTGTTTACAAGAACCTCGTTTACAGTACAAGTTCAACATCGCAGAAAGTGAAAAATGGATAAAGAAGTTGTGGTATTTACTTACAAAGCAATATCACTCAGCAATGAAATCTATGTCATCAGGCCCTTAGCATCACAATGAGTGGATTCAGGTATGATGATTCTAACTGAAATAAGTCACACAGAAAAAGAAACATCATAAGATATCAGTAATACACGGAATGTAAACTTGGCTACACAGGAACTGAATTACAGAACAGAACAGGGTCTCAAATTGAGAAAACCAACTTATGCTTGCTTAAGGGTAAAGGTGAGTTGGGGTGCTGCATAAAACCAGAGATTGAAATGAGCACAGATAAAGTTCCTTAAGTCAAATATGGAATAGACAAGAGCTACTCCTTGCTCAACGAAATGGACTCAACACCGCATATTAAACGCCTAAGAATGTACCTGACTAGTAAGTATCGTAAAACCTATGGATTGCTATGTCTCCGAAAGAGAATCAAGCATGTGTACAGGGGCATAAACGCAGCAGTGATAGGATTGGAGAGGTTCGGTGAGCAAATGAAGACCCTTTGAAGTCATATTGCATGGTACCCATTACACGGGTCTCAACTCTCCAGGTTTAAGGTATTCTTCCTTCAGCTAAAACATGCATGTGGAACCCAAGTATGATCAACCATGTGAACGGGAGACGTGTTCAAATATGTCTCAGTTTTCCTCCCCTGGTACTCGGGTGCAACATTCCAGACGCTTTACTAACACTCTCCCCACTTGGAGAGTCAGCGCCTTTAACCTCCTGTTTGGCCCAGTTTGCAATTTCTGCGGAAGATGAACAGGAATAGCGAGAACCAATGAGAGGCTAGCTGGAGGTGTCTGGACGGGCAAATTTAACTCTCATTTCCCACCAGGAAGAGGAAATAACCAAAGGCTCAGGGTGCCGTACCGGAACCAGATTAGGGCCTGAAGCCATCCTGTGGTGTTGCGGCCAGCTCAAAAGAAAGCGAGTTGAAGAAAGGAGCTCAGGGGCACTGTAATTCACAAACCTACAGAGTTATAAATGACAGCTATCGTCCAAAAATAGACTGAAGTAAGGCTGCCAAGAGGACTTGAAAGCGGGGCAGAATTGCAGGAAACCGATTTCAGGAGGCAGACTGGAATTGCATTGAAAGCATAGGAAAAGAGGCAGAACGTCCACAATGATGCACTTGGCCAAAAAGGGCGTATGCGTTTTTTCCTGAATATATTCAGGAAAAAACGCATACGCCCTTTTTGGCCAACCAAGCAAGCTTGCAAAGGAAATCTGCACTACAATGAAGTCTCACTTCCCCCCGGTCAAAAGGGCCATCTGAAAAAAGTGTAAAATCCAGAAAGGCAACAGGGCATTGAGAACTGGGAGCCTTGTTATGCTGATGGGCGGGATGTAAATTGCCAACAACCACTCGGGAGAAGTGTATGGTGTTTCCTGAAACATCTAAAAAACAAAGCAACAGAGCCTAGGGCACTTCCACTTATGGTCCTATAGCTTAGGGAAATTAAAATCAAAAAGACACAGCCACCCCAAAGTTTGGAACGGCTCTGTTTACAAGAACCTCGTTTACAGTACAAGTTCAACATCGCAGAAAGTGAAAAATGGATAAAGAACTTGTGGTACTTACGTACAATGCAGTATCACTCAGCAATGAAATCTATGTCATCAGGCCCGTAGCAGCATAATGAGTAGATTGAGGTACGATGATTCTAACTGAAATAAGTCACACAGAAAAAGAAACATCATAAGATATCAGTAATACACGGAATGTAAACTTGGCTACACAGAAACTGAATTACAGAACAGAACAGGGTCTCAAATTTAGAAAAACAAATTATTCTTGCTTAAGGGGAAAGGTGAGTTGGGGTGCTGCATAAAACCAGAGATTGAAATGAGCACAGATAAAGTTCCTTAAGCCAAATATGGAATAGACAAGAGCTACTCCTTGCTCAACGAAATGGACTCAACACCCCATATTAAACGCCTAAGAATGTACCTGACTAGTAAGTATCTTGAAACCTATGGATTGCTATGTCTCCAAAAGAGAATCAAGCGTGTGTACAGGGGCATAAACGCAGCAGTGATAGGATTGGAGAGGTGCGGTGAGCAAATGAAGACCCTTTGAAGTCATATTGCATGGTACCCATTACACGGGTCTCAACTCTCCAGGTTTAAGGTATTCTTCCTTCAGCTAAAACATGCATGTGGAACCCAGAGTATGATCAACCACGTGAACGGGAGACGTGTTCAAATATGTCTCAGTTTTCCTTCCCTGGTACTCGGGTGCAACATTCCAGACGCTTTACTAACACTCTCCCGACTTGGAGAGTCAGTCCCTTTAACCTCCTGTTTGGCCCAGTTTGCAATTTCTGCGGAAGATGAACAGGAATAGCGAGAACCAATGAGAGACTAGCTGGAGGTGTCTGAACGGGCAAATTTAACTCTCATTTCCCACCAGGAAAAGGAATTAACCAAAGGCTCAGCATGCCGGGCCAGAACCAGATTAGGGCCTGAAGCCATCCTGCGGTGTTGCGGCCAGGTCACAAGAAAGCGAGTTGAAGAAAGGAGCTCAGGGGCACTGTAATTCACAAACCTGCAGAGTTATAAATGACAGCTATCGTCCAAAAATAGACTGAAGTAAGGCTGCCAAGAGGACTTGAAAGCGGGGCAGCATTGCAGGAAACCGATTTCAGGAGGTAGACTGGAATTGCATTGAAAGCATAGGAAAAGAGGCAGAACGTCCACAATGATGCACTTGGCCAAAAAGGGCGTATGCGTTTTTTCCTGAATATATTCAGGAAAAAACGCATACGCCCTTTTTGGCCAACCAAGCAAGCTTGCAAAGGAAATCTGCACTACAATGAAGTCTCACTTCCCCCCGGTCAAAAGGGACATCTGAAAAAAGTGTAAAATCCAGAAAGGCAACAGGCCATTGAGAACTGGGAGCCTTGTTATGCTGATGGGCGGGATGTAAATTGCCAACAGCCACTTGGGAGAAGTGTATGGTGTTTCCTGAAACATCTAAAAAACAAAGCAACAGAGCCTAGGGCACTTCCACTTATGGTCCTATAGCTTAGGGAAATTAAAATCAAAAAGACACAGCCACCCCAAAGTTTGGAACGGCTCTGTTTACAAGAACCTCGTTTACAGTACAAGTTCAACATCGCAGAAAGTGAAAAATGGATAAAGAACTTGTGGTACTTACGTACAATGCAGTATCACTCAGCAATGAAATCTATGTCATCAGGCCCGTAGCAGCATAATGAGTAGATTCAGGTACGATGATTCTAACTGAAATAAGTCACACAGAAAAAGAAACATCATAAGATATCAGTAATACACGGAATGTAAACTTGGCTACACAGGAACTGAATTACAGAACAGAACAGGGTCTCAAATTTATAAAAACAACTTATTCTTGCTTAAGGGTAAAGGTGAGTTGGGGTGCTGCATAAAACCAGAGATTGAAATGAGCACAGATAAAGTTCCTTAAGCCAAATATGGAATAGACAAGAGCTACTCCTTGCTCAACGAAATGGACTCAACACCCCATATTAAACGCCTAAGAATGTACCTGACTAGTAAGTATCTTGAAACCTATGGATTGCTATGTCTCCGAAAGAGAATCAAGCATGTGTACAGGGGCATAAACGCAACAGTGATAGGATTGGAGAAGTTCGGTGAGCAAATGAAGACCCTTTGAAGTCATATTGCATGGTACCCATTACACGGGTCTCAACTCTCCAGGTTTAAGGTATTCTTCCTTCAGCTAAGACATGCATGTGGAACCCAAGTATGATCAACCATGTGAACGGGAGACGTGTTGAAATATGTCTCAGTTTTCCTCCCCTGGTACTCGGGTGCAACATTCCAGACGCTTTACTAACACTCTCCCCACTTGGAGAGTCAGCGCCTTTAACCTCCTGTTTGGCCCAGTTTGCAATTTCTGCGGAAGATGAACAGGAATAGCGAGAACCAATGAGAGGCTAGCTGAAGGTGTCTGGACGGGCAAATTTAACTCTCATTTCCCACCAGGAAGAGGAAATAACCAAAGGCTCAGCGTGCCGTACCGGAACCAGATTAGGGCCTGAAGCCATCCTGCGGTGTTGCGGCCAGCTCAAAAGAAAGCGAGTTGAAGAAAGGAGCTCAGGGGCACTGTAATTCACAAACCTGCAGAGTTATAAATGACAGCTATCGTCCAAAAATAGACTGAAGTAAGGCTGCCAAGAGGACTTGAAAGCGGGGCAGAATTGCAGGAAACCGATTTCAGGAGGTAGACTGCAATTGCATTGAAAGCATAGGAAAAGAGGCAGAACGTCCACAATGATGCACTTGGCCAAAAAGGGCGTATGCGTTTTTTCCTGAATATATTCAGGAAAAAACGCATACGCCCTTTTTGGCCAACCAAGCAAGCTTGCAAAGGAAATCTGCACTACAATGAAGTCTCAATTCCCCCCGGTCAAAAGGGCCATCTCAAAAAAGTGTAAAATCCAGAAAGGCAGGACAGGCCATGGAGAACTGGGAGCCTTGTTATGCTGATGGGCGGGATGTAAATTGCCAACAACCACTCGGGAGAAGTGTATGGTGTTTCCTGAAACATCTAAAAAACAAAGCAACAGAGCCTAGGGCACTTCCACTTATGGTCCTATAGCTTAGGGAAATTAAAATCAAAAAGACACAGCCACCCCAAAGTTTGGAACGGCTCTGTTTACAAGAACCTCGTTTACAGTACAAGTTCAACATCGCAGAAAGTGAAAAATGGATAAAGAAGTTGTGGTATTTACTTACAAAGCAATATCACTCAGCAATGAAATCTGTGTCATCAGGCCCTTAGCAGCACAATGAGTGGATTCAGGTATGATGATTCTAACTGAAGTAAGTCACACAGAAAAAGAAACATCATAAGATATCAGTAATACACGGAATGTAAACTTGGCTACACAGGAACTGAATTACAGAACAGAACAGGGACTCAAATTTAGAAAAACAACTTATGCTTGCTTAAGGGTAAAGGTGAGTTGGGGTGCTGCATAAAACCAGAGATTGAAATGAGCACAGATAAAGTTCCTTAAGTCAAATATGGAATAGACAAGAGCTACTCCTTGCTCAACGAAATGGACTCAACACCGCATATTAAACGCCTAAGAATGTACCTGACTAGTAAGTATCGTAAAACCTATGGATTGCTATGTCTCCGAAAGAGAATCAAGCATGTGTACAGGGGCATAAACGCAGCAGTGATAGGATTGGAGAGGTTCGGTGAGCAAATGAAGACCCTTTGAAGTCATATTGCATGGTACCCATTACACGGGTCTCAACTCTCCAGGTTTAAGGTATTCTTCCTTCAGCTAAGACATGCATGTGGAACCCAAGTATGATCAACCATGTGATCGGGAGACGTGTTCAAATATGTCTCAGTTTTCCTCCCCTGGTACTCGGGTGCAACATTCCAGACGCTTTACTAACACTCTCCCCACTTGGAGAGTCAGTCCCTTTAACCTCCTGTTTGGCCCAGTTTGCAATTTCTGCGGAAGATGAACAGGAATAGTGAGAACCAATGAGAGGCTAGCTGGAGGTGTCTGGACGGGCAAATTTAACTCTCATTTCCCACCAGGAAGAGGAATTAACCAAAGGCTCAGCGTGCCGTGCCGGAACCAGATTAGGGCCTGAAGCCATCCTGCGGTGTTGCGGCCAGCTCAAAAGAAAGCGAGTTGAACAAAGGAGCTCAGGGGCACTGTAATTCACAAACCTGCAGAGTTATAAATGACAGCTATCGTCCAAAAATAGACTGAAGTAAGGCTGCCAAGAGGACTTGAAAGCGGGGCAGAATTGCAGGAAACCGATTTCAGGAGGTAGACTGGAATTGCATTGAAAGCATAGGAAAAGAGGCAGAACGTCCACAATGATGCACTTGGCCAAAAAGGGCGTATGCGTTTTTTCCTGAATATATTCAGGAAAAAACGCATACGCCCTTTTTGGCCAACCAAGCAAGCTTGCAAAGGAAATCTGCACTACAATGAAGTCTCACTTCCCCCCGGTCAAAAGGGCCATCTGAAAAAAGTGTAAAATCCAGAAAGGCAGGACAGGCCATGGAGAACTGGGAGCCTTGTTATGCTGATGGGCGGGATGTCAATTGCCAACAACCACTCGGGAGAAGTGTATGGTGTTTCCTGAAACATCTAAAAAACAAAGCAACAGAACCTAGGGCACTTCCACTTATGGTCCTATAGCTTAGGGAAATTAAAATCAAAAAGACACAGCCACCCCAAAGTTTGGAACGGCTCTGTTTACAAGAACCTCGTTTACAGTACAAGTTCAACATCGCAGAAAGTGAAAAATGGATAAAGAAGTTGTGGTATTTACTTACAAAGCAATGTCACTCAGCAATGAAATCTGTGTCATCAGGCCCGTAGCAGCACAATGAGTGGATTCAGGTATGATGATTCTAACTGAAGTAAGTCACACAGAAAAAGAAACATCATAAGATATCAGTAATACACGGAATGTAAACTTGGCTACACAGGAACTGAATTACAGAACAGAACAGGGTCTCAAATTTAGAAAACCAACTTATGCTTGCTTAAGGGTAAAGGTGAGTTGGGGTGCTGCATAAAACCAGAGATTGAAATGAGCACAGATAAAGTTCCTTAAGTCAAATATGGAATAGACAAGAGCTACTCCTTGCTCAACGAAATGGACTCAACACCGCATATTAAACGCCTAAGAATGTACCTGACTAGTAAGTATCTTAAAACCTATGGATTGCTATGTCTCTGAAAGAGAATCAAGCATGTGTACAGGGGCATAAACGCAGCAGTGATAGGATTGGAGAGGTTCGGTGAGCAAATGAAGACCCTTTGAAGTCATATTGCATGGTACCCATTACACGGGTCTTAACTCTCCAGGTTTAAGGTATTCTTCCTTCAACTAAAACATGCATGTGGAACCCAAGTATGATCAACCATGTGAAGGGGAGGCGTGTTCAAATATGTCTCAGTTTTCCTCCCCTGGTACTCGGGTGCAACATTCCAGATGCTTTAGTAACACTCTCCCCACTTGGAGAGTCAGCGCCTTTAACCTCCTGTTTGGCCCAGTTTGCAATTTCTGCGGAAGATGAACAGGAATAGCGAGAACCAATGAGAGACTAGCTGGAGGTGTCTGGACGGGCAAATTTAACTCTCATTTCCCACCAGGAAGAGGAAATAACCAAAGGCTCAGCGTGCCGTGCCGGAACCAGATTAGGGCCTGAAGCCATCCTGCGGTGTTGCGGCCAGGTCACAAGAAAGCGAGTTGAAGAAAGGAGCTCAGGGGCACTGTAATTCACAAACCTGCAGAGTTATAAATGACAGCTATCGTCCAAAAATAGACTGAAGTAAGGCTGCCAAGAGGACTTGAAAGCGGGGCAGAATTGCAGGAAACCGATTTCAGGAGGTAGACTGGAATTGCATTGAAAGCATAGGAAAAGAGGCAGAACGTCCACAATGATGCACTTGGCCAAAAAGGGCGTATGCATTTTTTCCTGAATATATTCAGGAAAAAACGCATACGCCGTTTTTGGCCAACCAAGCAAGCTTGCAAAGGAAATCTGCACTACAATGAAGTCTCACTTCCCCCCGGTCAAAAGGGCCATCTGAAAAAAGTGTAAAATCCAGAAAGGCAGGACAGGCCATGGAGAACTGGGAGCCTTGTTATGCTGATGGGCGGCATGTAAATTGCCAACAGCCACTGGGGAGAAGTGTATGGTGTTTCCTGAAACATCTAAAAAACAAAGCAACAGAGCCTAGGGCACTGCCACTTATGGTCCTATAGCTTAGGGAAATTAAAATCAAAAAGACACAGCCACCCCAAAGTTTGGGACGCCTCTGTTTACAAGAACCTCGTCTACAGTACAAGTTCAACATCGCAGAAAGTGAAAAATGGATAAAGAAGTTGTGGTATTTACTTACAAAGCAATATCACTCAGCAATGAAATCTATGTCATCAGGCCCTTAGCATCACAATGAGTGGATTCAGGTATGATGATTCTAACTGAAATAAGTCACACAGAAAAAGAAACATCATAAGATATCAGTAATACACGGAATGTAAACTTGGCTACACAGGAACTGAATTACAGAACAGAACAGGGTCTCAAATTTAGAAAACCAACTTATGCTTGCTTAAGGGTAAAGGTGAGTTGGGGTGCTGCATAAAACCAGAGATTGAAATGAGCACAGATAAAGTTCCTTAAGTCAAATATGGAATAGACAAGAGCTACTCCTTGCTCAACGAAATGGACTCAACACCGCATATTAAACGCCTAAGAATGTACCTGACTAGTAAGTATCGTAAAACCTATGGATTGCTATGTCTCCAAAAGAGAATCAAGCATGTGTACAGGGGCATAAACGCAGCAGTGATAGGATTGGAGAGGTTCGGTGAGCAAATGAAGACCCTTTGAAGTCATATTGCATGGTACCCATTCCACGGGTCTCAACTCTCCAGGTTTAAGGTATTCTTCCTTCAGCTAAAACATGCATATGGAACCTAGAGTATGATCAACCATGTGATCGGGAGACGTGTTCAAATATGTCTCAGTTTTCCACCCCTGGTACTCGGGTGCAACATTCCAGACGCTTTACTAACACTCTCCCCACTTGGAGAGTCAGTCCCTTTAACCTGCTGTTTGGCCCAGTTTGCAATTTCTGCGGAAGATGAACAGGAATAGCGAGAACCAATGAGAGGCTAGCTGGAGGTGTCTGGACGGGCAAATTTAACTCTCATTTCCCACCAGGAAGAGGAAATAACCAAAGGCTCAGCGTGCCGGGCCGAACCAGATTAGGGCCTGAAGCCATCCTGCGGTGTTGCGGCCAGGTCACAAGAAAGCGAGTTGAAGAAAGGAGCTCAGGGGCACTGTAATTCACAAACCTGCAGAGTTATAAATGACAGCTATCGTCCAAAAATAGACTGAAGTAAGGCTGCCAAGAGGACTTGAATGCGGGGCAGAATTGCAGGAAACCGATTTCAGGAGGTAGACTGGAATTGCATTGCAAGCATAGGAAAAGAGGCAGAACGTCCACAATGATGCACTTGGCCAAAACGGGCGTATGCGTTTTTTCCTGAATATATTCAGGAAAAAACGCATACGCCCTTTTTGGCCAACCAAGCAAGCTTGCAAAGGAAATCTGCACTACAATGAAGTCTCACTTCCCCCCGGTCAAAAGGGCCATCTGAAAAAAGTGTAAAATCCAGAAAGGCAGGATAGGCCATGGAGAACTGGGAGCCTTGTTATGCTGATGGGCGGCATGTAAATTGCCAACAGACACTCGGGAGAAGTGTATGGTGTTTCCTGAAACATCTAAAAAACAAAGCAACAGAGCCTAGCGCACTGCCACTTATGGTCCTATAGCTTAGGGAAATTAAAATCAAAAAGACACAGCCACCCCAAAGTTTGGGACGCCTCTGTTTACAAGAACCTCGTCTACAGTACAAGTTCAACATCGCAGAAAGTGAAAAATGGATAAAGAAGTTGTGGTATTTACTTACAAAGCAATATCACTCAGCAATGAAATCTATGTCATCAGGCCCTTAGCATCACAATGAGTGGATTCAGGTATGATGATTCTAACTGAAATAAGTCACACAGAAAAAGAAACATCATAAGATATCAGTAATACACGGAATGTAAACTTGGCTACACAGGAACTGAATTACAGAACAGAACAGGGTCTCAAATTTAGAAAACCAACTTATGCTTGCTTAAGGGTAAAGGTGAGTTGGGGTGCTGCATAAAACCAGAGATTGAAATGAGCACAGATAAAGTTCCTTAAGTCAAATATGGAATAGACAAGAGCTACTCCTTGCTCAACGAAATGGACTCAACACCGCATATTAAACGCCTAAGAATGTACCTGACTAGTAAGTATCGTAAAACCTATGGATTGCTATGTCTCCAAAAGAGAATCAAGCATGTGTACAGGGGCATAAACGCAGCAGTGATAGGATTGGAGAGGTTCGGTGAGCAAATGAAGACCCTTTGAAGTCATATTGCATGGTACCCATTACACGGGTCTCAACTCTCCAGGTTTAAGGTATTCTTCCTTCAGCTAAAACATGCATATGGAACCTAGAGTATGATCAACCATGTGATCGGGAGACGTGTTCAAATATGTCTCAGTTTTCGTACCTGGTACTTGGGTGCAACATTCCAGACGCTTTACTAACACTCTCCCGACTTGGAGAGTCAGTCCCTTTAACCTCCTGTTTGGCCCAGTTTGCAATTTCTGCGGAAGATGAACAGGAATAGCGAGAACCAATGAGAGGCTAGCTGGAGGTGTCTGGACGGGCAAATTTAACTCTCATTTCCCACCAGGAAGAGGAAATAACCAAAGGCTCAGCGTGCCGGGACGGAACCAGATTAGGGCCTGAAGCCATCCTGCGGTGTTGCGGCCAGCTCAAAAGAATGCGAGTTGAACAAAGGAGCTCAGGGGCACTGTAATTCACAAACCTGCAGAGTTATAAATGACAGCTATCGTCCAAAAATAGACTGAAGTAAGGCTGCCAAGAGGACTTGAAAGCGGGGCAGAATTGCAGGAAACCGATTTCAGGAGGTAGACTGGAATTGCATTGAAAGCATAGGAAAAGAGGCAGAACGTCCACAATGATGCACTTGGCCAAAAAGGGCGTATGCGTTTTTTCCTGAATATATTCAGGAAAAAACGCATACGCCCTTTTTGGCCAACCAAGCAAGCTTGCAAAGGAAATCTGCACTACAATGAAGTCTCACTTCCCCCCGGTCAAAAGGGCCATCTGAAAAAAGTGTAAAATCCAGAAAGGCAGGACAGGCCATGGAGAACTGGGAGCCTTGTTATGCTGATGGGCGGGATGTCAATTGCCAACAACCACTCGGGAGAAGTGTATGGTGTTTCCTGAAACATCTAAAAAACAAAGCAACAGAACCTAGGGCACTTCCACTTATGGTCCTATAGCTTAGGGAAATTAAAATCAAAAAGACACAGCCACCCCAAAGTTTGGAACGACTCTGTTTACAAGAACCTCGTTTACAGTACAAGTTCAACATCGCAGAAAGTGAAAAATGGATAAAGAAGTTGTGGTATTTACTTACAAAGCAATATCACTCAGCAATGAAATCTGTGTCATCAGGCCCTTAGCAGCACAATGAGTGGATTCAGGTATGATGATTCTAACTGAAGTAAGTCACACAGAAAAAGAAACATCATAAGATATCAGTAATACACGGAATGTAAACTTGGCTACACAGGAACTGAATTACAGAACAGAACAGGGTCTCAAATTTAGAAAACCAACTTATGCTTGCTTAAGGGTAAAGGTGACTTGGGGTGCTGCATAAAACCAGAGATTGAAATGAGCACAGATAAAGTTCCTTAAGTCAAATATGGAATAGACAAGAGCTACTCCTTGCTCAACGAAATGGACTCAACACCGCATATTAAACGCCTAAGAATGTACCTGACTAGTAAGTATCTTAAAAACCTATGGATTGCTATGTCTCCGAAAGAGAATCAAGCATGTGTACAGGGGCATAAACGCAGCAGTGATAGGATTGGAGAGGTTCGGTGAGCAAATGAAGACCCTTTGAAGTCATATTACATGGTACCCATTACACGGGTCTTAACTCTCCAGATTTAAGGTATTCTTCCTTCAGCTAAAACATGCATGTGGAACCCAAGTATGATCAACCATGTGAACGGGAGACGTGTTCAAATATGTCTCAGTTTTCCTCCCCTGGTACTCGGGTGCAACATTCCAGACGCTTTACTAACACTCTCCCCACTTGGAGAGTCAGCGCCTTTAACCTCCTGTTTGGCCCAGTTTGCAATTTCTGCGGAAGATGAACAGGAATAGCGAGAACCAATGAGAGGCTAGCTGGAGGTGTCTGGACGGGCAAATTTAACTCTCATTTCCCACCAGGAAGAGGAAATAACCAAAGGCTCAGCGTGCCGTGCCGGAACCAGATTAGGGCCTGAAGCCATCCTGCGGTGTTGCGGCCAGGTCACAAGAAAGCGAGTTGAAGAAAGGAGCTCAGGGGCACTGTAATTCACAAACCTGCAGAGTTATAAATGACAGCTATCGTCCAAAAATAGACTGAAGTAAGGCTGCCAAGAGGACTTGAAAGCGGGGCAGCATTGCAGGAAACCGATTTCAGGAGGTAGACTGGAATTGCATTGAAAGCATAGGAAAAGAGGCAGAACGTCCACAATGATGCACTTGGCTAAAAAGGGCGTATGCGTTTTTTCCTGAATATATTCAGGAAAAAACGCATACGCCCTTTTTGGCCAACCAAGCAAGCTTGCAAAGGAAATCTGCACTACAATGAAGTCTCACTTCCCCCCGGTCAAAAGGGACATCTGAAAAAAGTGTAAAATCCAGAAAGGCAACAGGCCATTGAGAACTGGGAGCCTTGTTATGCTGATGGGCGGGATGTAAATTGCCAACAGCCACTTGGGAGAAGTGTATGGTGTTTCCTGAAACATCTAAAAAACAAAGCAACAGAGCCTAGGGCACTTCCACTTATGGTCCTATAGCTTAGGGAAATTAAAATCAAAAAGACACAGCCACCCCAAAGTTTGGAACGGCTCTGTTTACAAGAAACTCGTTTACAGTACAAGTTCAACATCACAGAAAGTGAAAAATGGATAAAGAAGTTGTGGTATTCACTTACAAAGCAATATCACTCAGCAGTGAAATCTATGTCATCAGGCCCTTAGCATCGCAATGAGTGGATTCAGGTATGATGATTCTAACTGAAATAAGTCACACAGAAAAAGAAACATCATAAGATATCACTAATACATGGAATGTAAACTTGCCTACACAGGAACTGAATTACAGAACAGAACAGGGTCTCAAATTTAGAAAACCAACTTATGCTTGCTTTAGGGTAAAGGTGAGTTGGGGTGCTGCATAAAACCAGAGATTGAAATGAGCACAGATAAAGTTCCTTAAGACAAATATGGAATAGACAAGAGCTACTCCTTGCTCAACGAAATGGACTCAACACCCCATATTAAACGCCTAAGAATGTTCCTGACTAGTAAGTATCTTAAAACCTATGGATTGCTATGTCTCCAAAAGAGAATCAAGCATGTGTACAGGGGCATAAACGCAGCAGTGATAGGATTGGAGAGGTTCGGTGAGCAAATGAAGACCCTTTGAAGTCATATTGCATGGTACCCATTCCACGGGTTTCAACTACCCAGGTTTAAGGTATTCTTCCTTCAGCTAAAACATGCATGTGGAACCTAGAGTATGATCAACCATGTGATCGGGAGACGTGTTCAAATATGTCTCAGTTTTCGTACCCTGGTACTTGGGTGCAACATTCCAGACGCTTTACTAACACTCTCCCGACTTGGAGAGTCAGTCCCTTTAACCTCCTGTTTGGCCCAGTTTGCAATTTCTGCGGAAGATGAACAGGAATAGTGAGAACCAATGAGAGGCTAGCTGGAGGTGTCTGGACAGGCAAATTTAACTCTCATTTCCCACCAGCAAGAGGAATTAACCAAACGCTCAGCGTGCCGTGCCGGAACCAGATTAGGTCCTGAAGCCATCCTGCGGTGTTGCGGCCAGGTCACAAGAAAGCGAGTTGAAGAAAGGAGCTCAGGGGCACTGTAATTCACAAACCTGCAGAGTTATAAATGACAGCTATCGTCCAAAAATAGACTGAAGTAAGGCTGCCAAGAGGACTTGAAAGCGGGGCAGAATTGCAGGAAACCAATTTCAGGAGGTAGACTGGAATTGCATTGAAAGCATAGGAAAAGAGGCAGAACGTCCACAATGATGCACTTGGCCAAAAAGGGCGTATGTGTTTTTTTCCTGAATATATTCAGTAAAAAACGCATACGCCCTTTTTGGCCAACCAAGCAAGCTTGCAAAGGAAATCTGCACTACAATGAAGTCTCACTTCCCCCCGGTCAAAAGGGCCATCTGAAAAAACTGTAAAATCCAGAAAGGCAGGACAGGCCATGGAGAACTGGGAGCCTTGTTATGCTGATGGGCGGGATGTAAATTGCCAACAACCACTCGGGAGAAGTGTATGGTGTTTCCTGAAACATCTAAAAAACAAAGCAACAGAACCTAGGGCACTTCCACTTATGGTCCTATAGCTTAGGGAAATTAAAATCAAAAAGACACAGCCACCCCAAAGTTTGGAACGGCTCTGTTTACAAGAACCTCGTTTACAGTACAAGTTCAACATCGCAGAAAGTGAAAAATGGATAAAGAAGTTGTGGTATTTACTTACAAAGCAATATCACTCAGCAATGAAATCTGTGTCATCAGGCCCTTAGCAGCACAATGAGTGGATTCAGGTATGATGATTCTAACTGAAGTAAGTCACACAGAAAAAGAAACATCATAAGATATCAGTAATACACGGAATGTAAACTTGGCTACACAGGAACTGAATTCCAAAACAGAACAGGGTCTCAAATTTAGAAAACCAACTTATGCTTGCTTAAGGGTAAAGGTGAGTTGGGGTGCTGCATAAAACCAGAGATTGAAATGAGCACAGATAAAGTTCCTTAAGTCAAATATGGAATAGACAAGAGCTACTCCTTGCTCAACGAAATGGACTCAAAACCGCATATTAAACGCCTAAGAATGTACCTGACTAGTAAGTATCTTAAAAACCTATGGATTGCTATGTCTCCGAAAGAGAATCAAGCATGTGTACAGGGGCATAAACGCAGCAGTGATAGGATTGGAGAGGTTCGGTGAGCAAATGAAGACCCTTTGAAGTCATATTGCATGGTACCCATTACACGGGTCTTAACTCTCCAGGTTTAAGGTATTCTTCCTTCAGCTAAAACATGCATGTGGAACCCAAGTATGGTCAACCATGTGAACGGGAGACGTGTTCAAATATGTCTCAGTTTTCCTCCCCTGGTACTCGGGTGCAACATTCCAGACGCTTTACTAACACTCTCCCCACTTGGAGAGTCAGCGCCTTTAACCTCCTGTTTGGCCCAGTTTGCAATTTCTGCGGAAGATGAACAGGAATAGCGAGAACCAATGAGAGACTAGCTGGAGGTGTCTGGACGGGCAAATTTAACTCTCATTTCCCACCAGGAAAAGGAAATAACCAAAGGCTCAGCGTGCCGTGCCGGAACCAGATTAGGGCCTGAAGCCATCCTGCGGTGTTGCGGCCAGGTCACAAGAAAGCAAGGTGAAGAAAGGAGCTCAGGGGCACTGTAATGCAGAAACCTGCAGAGTTATAAATGACAGCTATCGTCCAAAAATAGACTGAAGTAAGGCTGCCAAGAGGACTTGAAAGCGGGGCAGAATTGCAGGAAACCGATTTCAGGAGGTAGACTGGAATTGCATTGAAAGCATAGGAAAAGAGGCAGAACGTCCACAATGATGCACTTGGCCAAAAAGGGCGTATGCGTTTTTTCCTGAATATATTCAGGAAAAAACGCATACGCCCTTTTTGGCCAACCAAGCAAGCTTGCAAAGGAAATCTGCACTACAATGAAGTCTCACTTCCCCCCGGTCAAAAGGGCCATCTGAAAAAAGTGTAAAATCCAGAAAGGCAGAACAGGCCATGGAGAACTGGGAGCCTTGTTATGCTGATGGGCGGGATGTAAATTGCCAACAACCACTCGGGAGAAGTGTATGGTGTTTCCTGAAACATCTAAAAAACAAAGCAACAGAACCTAGGGCACTTCCACTTATGGTCCTATAGCTTAGGGAAATTAAAATAAAAAAGACACAGCCACCCCAAAGTTTGGAACGGCTCCGTTTACAAGAACCTCGTTTACAGTACAAGTTCAACATCGCAGAAAGTGAAAAATGGATAAAGAAGTTGTGGTATTTACTTACAAAGCAATATCACTCAGCAATGAAATCTGTGTCATCAGGCCCTTAGCAGCACAATGAGTGGATTCAGGTATGATGATTCTAACTGAAGTAAGTCACACAGAAAAAGAAACATCATAAGATATCAGTAATACACGGAATGTAAACTTGGCTACACAGGAACTGAATTACAGAACAGAACAGGGTCTCAAATTTAGAAAACCAACTTATGCTTGCTTAAGGGGAAAGGTGAGTTGGGGTGCTGCATAAAACCAGAGATTGAAATGAGCACAGATAAAGTTCCTTAAGTCAAATATGGAATAGACAAGAGCTACTCCTTGCTCAACGAAATGGACTCAACACCACATATTAAACGCCTAAGAATGTACCTGACTAGTAAGTATCTTAAAACCTATGGTTTGCTATGTCTCCGAAAGAGAATCAAGCATGTGTACAGGGGCATAAACGCAGCAGTGATAGGATTGGAGAGGTTCGGTGAGCAAATGAAGACCCTTTGAAGTCATATTGCATGGTACCCATTCCACGGGTTTCAACTACCCAGGTTTAAGGTATTCTTCCTTCAGCTAAAACATGCATGTGGAACCTAGAGTATGATCAACCATGTGATCGGGAGACGTGTTCAAATATGTCTCAGTTTTCGTACCCTGGTACTCGGGTGCAACATTCCAGACGCTTTACTAACACTCTCCCGACTTGGAGAGTCAGTCCCTTTAACCTCCTGTTTGGCCCAGTTTGCAATTTCTGTGGAAGATGAACAGGAATAGCGAGAACCAATGAGAGACTAGCTGGAGGTGTCTGGACGGGCAAATTTAACTCTCATTTCCCACCAGGAAGAGGAAATAACCAAAGGCTCAGCGTGCCGTGCCGGAACCAGATTAGGGCCTGAAGCCATCCTGCGGTGTTGCGGCCAGGTCACAAGAAAGCGAGTTGAAGAAAGGAGCTCAGGGGCACTGTAATTCACAAACCTGCAGAGTTATAAATGACAGCTATCGTCCAAAAATAGACTGAAGTAAGGCTGCCAAGAGAACTTGAAAGCGGGGCAGAATTGCAGGAAACCGATTTCAGGAGGTAGACTGGAATTGCATTGAAAGCATAGGAAAAGAGGCAGAACGTCCACAATGAAGCACTTGGCCAAAAAGGGCGTATGCGTTTTTTCCTGAATATATTCAGGAAAAAACGCATACGCTCTTTTTGGCCAACCAAGCAAGCTTGCAAAGGAAATCTGCACTACAATGAAGTCTCACTTCCCCCCGGTCAAAAGGGCCATCTGAAAAAAGTGTAAAATCCAGAAAGGCAGGACAGGCCATGGAGAACTGGGAGCCTTGTTATGCTGATGGGCGGGATGTAAATTGCCAACAGACACTCGGGAGAAGTGTATGGTGTTTCCTGAAACATCTAAAAAACAAAGCAACAGAGCCTAGGGCACTGCCACTTATGGTCCTATAGCTTAGGGAAATTAAAATCAAAAACACACAGCCACCCCAAAGTTTGGGACGCCTCTGTTTACAAGAACCTCGTTTACAGTACAAGTTCAACATCGCAGAAAGTGAAAAATGGATAAAGAAGTTGTGGTATTTACTTACAAAGCAATATCACTCAGCAATGAATTCTATGTCATCAGGCCCTTAGCATCACAATGAGTGGATTCAGGTATGATGATTCTAACTGAAATAAGTCACACAGAAAAAGAAACATCATAAGATATCAGTAATACACGGAATGTAAACTTGGCTACACAGGAACTGAATTCCAAAACAGAACAGGGTCTCAAATTTAGAAAACCAACTTATGCTTGCTTAAGGGGAAAGGTGAGTTGGGGTGCTGCATAAAACCAGAGATTGAAATGAGCACAGATAAAGTTCCTTAAGCCAAATATGGAATAGACAAGAGCTACTCCTTGCTCAACGAAATGGACTCAAAACCCCATATTAAACCCCTAAGAATGTACCTGACTAGTAAGTATCTTAAAACCTATGGATTGCTATGTCTCCAAAAGAGAATCAAGCGTGTGTACAGGGGAATAAACACAGCAGTGATAGGATTGGAGAGGTTCGGTGAGCAAATGAAGACCCTTTGAAGTTATATTGCATGGTACCCATTACACGGGTCTCAACTCTCCAGGTTTAAGGTATTCTTCCTTCAGCTAAAACATGCATGTGGAACCCAGAGTATGATCAACCATGTGAACGGGAGACGTGTTCAAATATGTCTCAGTTTTCCTCCCCTGGTACTCGGGTGCAACATTCCAGACGCTTTACTAACACTCTCCCCACTTGGAGAGTCAGTGCCTTTAACCTCCTGTTTGGCCCAGTTTGCAATTTCTGCGGAAGATGAACAGGAATAGCGAGAACCAATGAGAGGCTAGCTGGAGGTGTCTGGACGGGCAAATTTAACTCTCATTTCCCACCAGGAAGAGGAAATAACCAAAGGCTCAGCGTGCCGTGCCGGAAACAGATTAGGGCCTGAAGCCATCCTGCGGTGTTGCGGCCAGCTCAAAAGAAAGCGAGTTGAACAAAGGAGCTCAGGGGCACTGTAATTCACAAACCTGCAGAGTTATAAATGACAGCTATCGTCCAAAAATATACTGAAGTAAGGCTGCCAAGAGGACTTGAAAGCGGGGCAGAATTGCAGGAAACCGATTTCAGGAGGTAGACTGGAATTGCATTGAAAGCATAGGAAAAGAGGCAGAACGTCCACAATGATGCACTTGGCCAAAAAGGGCGTATGCGTTTTTTCCTGAATATATTCAGGAAAAAACGCATACGCCCTTTTTGGCCAACCAAGCAAGCTTGCAAAGGAAATCTGCACTACAATGAAGTCTCACTTCCCCCCGGTCAAAAGGGCCATCTGAAAAAAGTGTAAAATCCAGAAAGGCAGGACAGGCCATGGAGAACTGGGAGCCTTGTTATGCTGATGGGCGGGATGTAAATTGCCAACAACCACTGGGGAGAAGTGTATGGTGTTTCCTGAAACATCTAAAAAACAAAGCAACAGAACCTAGGGCACTTCCACTTATGGTCCTATAGCTTAGGGAAATTAAAATCAAAAAGACACAGCCACCCCAAAGTTTGGAATGGCTCTGTTTACAAGAACCTCGTTTACAGTACAAGTTCAACATCGCAGAAAGTGAAAAATGGATAAAGAAGTTGTGGTATTTACTTACAAAGCAATATCACTCAGCAATGAAATCTGTGTCATCAGGCCCTAAGCAGCACAATGAGTGGATTCAGGTATGACGATTCTAACTGAAGTAAGTCACACAGAAAAAGAAACATCATAAGATATCAGTAATACACGGAATGTAAACTTGGCTACACAGGAACTGAATTACAGAACAGAACAGGGTCTCAAATTTAGAAAACCAACTTATGCTTGCTTAAGGGTAAAGGTCAGTTGGGGTGCTGCATAAAACCAGAGATTGAAATGAGCACAGATAAAGTTCCTTAAGCCAAATATGGAATAGACAAGAGCTACTCCTTGCTCAACGAAATGGACTCAAAACCCCATATTAAACCCCTAAGAATGTACCTGACTAGTAAGTATCTTAAAACCTATGGATTGCTATGTCTCCAAAAGAGAATCAAGCGTGTGTACAGGGGAATAAACACAGCAGTGATAGGATTGGAGAGGTTCGGTGAGCAAATGAAGACCCTTTGAAGTTATATTGCATGGTACCCATTCCACGGGTTTCAACTACCCAGGTTTAAGGTATTCTTCCTTCAGCTAAAACATGCATGTGGAACCTAGAGTATGATCAACCATGTGATCGGGAGACGTGTTCAAATATTTCTCAGTTTTCGTACCCTGGTACTCGGGTGCAACATTCCAGACGCTTTACTAACACTCTCCCGACTTGGAGAGTCAGTCCCTTTAACCTCCTGTTTGGCCCAGTTTGCAATTTCTGCGGAAGATGAACAGGAATAGCGAGAACCAATGAGAGACTAGCTGGAGGTGTCTGGACGGGCAAATTTAACTCTCATTTCCCACCAGGAAGAGGAATTAACCAAAGGCTCAGCGTGCCGTGCCGGAACCAGATTAGGTCCTGAAGCCATCCTGCGGTGTTGCGGCCAGGTCACAAGAAGCGAGTTGAAGAAAGGAGATCAGGGGCACTGTAATTCACAAACCTGCAGAGTTATAAATGACAGCTATCGTCCAAAAATAGACTGAAGTAAGGCTGCCAAGAGGACTTGAAAGCGGGGCAGAATTGCAGGAAACCGATTTCAGGAGGTAGACTGGAATTGCATTGAAAGCATAGGAAAAGAGGCAGAACGTCCACAATGATGCACTTGGCCAAAAAGGGCGTATGCGTTTTTTCCTGAATATATTCAGGAAAAAACGCATACGCCCTTTTTGGCCAACCAAGCAAGCTTGCAAAGGAAATCTGCACTACAATGAAGTCTCAGTTCCCCCCGGTCAAAAGGGCCATCTGAAAAAAGTGTAAAATCCAGAAAGGCAGGACAGGCCATGGAGAACTGGGAGCCTTGTTATGCTGATGGGCGGGATGTAAATTGCCAACAACCACTCGGGAGAAGTGTATGGTGTTTCCTGAAACATCTAAAAAACAAAGCAACAGAACCTAGGGCACTTCCACTTATGGTCCTATAGCTTAGGGAAATTAAAATCAAAAAGACACAGCCACCCCAAAGTTTGGAACGGCTCCGTTTACAAGAACCTCGTTTACAGTACAAGTTCAACATCGCAGAAAGTGAAAAATGGATAAAGAAGTTGTGGTATTTACTTACAAAGCAATATCACTCAGCAATGAAATCTGTGTCATCAGGCCCTTAGCAGCACAATGAGTGGATTCAGGTATGATGATTCTAACTGAAGTAAGTCACACAGAAAAAGAAACATCATAAGATATCAGTAATACACGGAATGTAAACTTGGCTACACAGGAACTGAATTACAGAACAGAACAGGGTCTCAAATTTAGAAAACCAACTTATGCTTGCTTAAGGGGAAAGGTGAGTTGGGGTGCTGCATAAAACCAGAGATTGAAATGAGCACAGATAAAGTTCCTTAAGTCAAATATGGAATAGACAAGAGCTACTCCTTGCTCAACGAAATGGACTCAACACCGCATATTAAACGCCTAAGAATGTACCTGACTAGTAAGTATCTTAAAACCTATGGATTGCTATGTCTCCGAAAGAGAATCAAGCATGTGTACAGGGGCATAAACGCAGCAGTGATAGGATTGGAGAGGTTCGGTGAGCAAATGAAGACCCTTTGAAGTCATATTGCATGGTACTCATTACACGGGTCTCAACTCTCCAGGTTTAAGGTATTCTTCCTTCAGCTAAAACATGCATGTGGAACCCAAGTATGATCAACCATGTGAACGGGAGACGTGTTCAAATATGTCTCAGTTTTCCTCCCCTGGTACTCGGGTGCAACATTCCAGACGCTTTACTAACACTCTCCCCACTTGGAGAGTCAGCGCCTTTAACCTCCTGTTTGGCCCAGTTTGCAATTTCTGCGGAAGATGAACAGGAATAGCGAGAACCAATGAGAGACTAGCTGGAGGTGTCTGGACGGGCAAATTTAACTCTCATTTCCCACCAGGAAGAGGAAATAACCAAAGGCTCAGCGTGCCGTGCCGGAACCAGATTAGGGCCTGAAGCCATCCTGCGGTGTTGCGGCCAGGTCAAAAGAAAGCAAGTTGAAGAAAGGAGCTCAGGGGCACTGTAATTCACAAACCTGCAGAGTTATAAATGACAGCTATCGTCTAAAAATAGACTGAAGTAAGGCTGCCAAGAGGACTTGAAAGCGGGGCAGAATTGCAGGAAACCGATTTCAGGAGGTAGACTGGAATTGCATTGAAAGCATAGGAAAAGAGGCAGAACGTCCACAATGATGCACTTGGCCAAAAAGGGCGTATGCGTTTTTTCCTGAATATATTCAGGAAAAAAAGCATACGCCCTTTTTGGCCAACCAAGCAAGCTTGCAAAGGAAATCTGCACTACAATGAAGTCTCACTTCCCCCCGGTCAAAAGAGCCATCTGAAAAAAGTGTAAAATCCAGAAAGGCAGGACAGGCCATGGAGAACTGGGAGCCTTGTTATGCTGATGGGCGGGATGTAAATTGCCAACAGACACTCGGGAGAAGTGTATGGTGTTTCCTGAAACATCTAAAAAACAAAGCAACAGAGCCTAGGGCACTTCCACTTATGGTCCTATAGCTTAGGGAAATTAAAATCAAAAAGACACAGCCACCCCAAAGTTTGGGACGCCTCCGTTTACAAGAACCTCGTTTACCGTACAAGTTCAATATCACAGAAAGTGAAAAATGGATAAAGAAATTGTGGTACTTACGTACAATGCAGTATCACTCAGCAATGAAATCTATGTCATCAGGCCCGTAGCAGCATAATGAGTGGATTCAGGTACGATGATTCTAACTGAAATAAGTCACACAGAAAAAGAAACATCATAAGATATCACTAATACACGGAATGTAAACTTGGCTACACAGGAACTGCATTCCAAAACAGAACAGGGTCTCAAATTTAGAAAACCAACTTATGCTTGCTTAAGGGGAAAGGTGAGTTGGGGTGCTGCATAAAACCAGAGATTGAAATGAGCACAGATAAAGTTCCTTAAGCCAAATATGGAATAGACAAGAGCTACTCCTTGCTCAACGAAATGGACTCAACACCCCATATTAAACGCCTAAGAATGTAACTGACTAGTAAGTATCTTAAAACCTATGGATTGCTATGTCTCCAAAAGAGAATCAAGCGTGTGTACAGGGGCATAAACGCAGCAGTGATAGGATTGGAGAGGTTCGGTGAGCAAATGAAGACCCTTTGAAGTCATATTGCATGGTACCCATTCCACGGGTCTCAACTCTCCATGTTTAAGGTATTCTTCCTTCAGCTAAAACATCCATGTGGAACCCAGAGTATGATCAACCATGTGAACGGGAGACGTGTTCAAATATGTCTCAGTTTTCCTCCCCTGGTACTCGGGTGCAACATTCCAGACGCTTTACTAACACTCTCCCGACTTGGAGAGTCAGTCCCTTTAACCTCCTGTTTGGCCCAGTTTGCAATTTCTGCGGAAGATGAACAGGAATAGCGAGAACCAATGAGAGACTAGCTGTAGGTGTCTGGACGGGCAAATTTAACTCTCACTTCCCACCAGGAAGAGGAATTAACCAAAGGCTCAGCATGCCGGGCCGGAAGCAGATTAGGGCCTGAAGCCATCCTGCGGTGTTGCGGCCAGGTCACAAGAAAGTGAGTTGAAGAAAGGAGCTCAGGGGCACTGTAATTCACAAACCTGCAGAGTTATAAATGACAGCTATCGTCCAAAAATAGACTGAAGTAAGGCTGCCAAGAGGACTTGAAAGCGGGGCAGAATTGCAGGAAACCGATTTCAGGAGGTAGACTGGAATTGCATTGAAAGCATAGGAAAAGAGGCAGAACGTCCACAATGATGCACTTGGCCAAAAAGGGCGTATGCGTTTTTTCCTGAATATATTCAGGAAAAAACGCATACGCCCTTTTTGGCCAACCAAGCAAGCTTGCAAAGGAAATCTGCACTACAATGAAGTCTCACTTCCCCCTGGTCAAAAGGGCCATCTGAAAAAAGTGTAAAATCCAGAAAGGCAGGACAGGCCATGGAGAACTGGGAGCCTTGTTATGCTGATGGGCGGGATGTAAATTGCCAACAGACACTCGGGAGAAGTGTATGGTGTTTCCTGAAACATCTAAACAACAAAGCAACAGAGCCTAGGGCACTTCCACTTATGGTCCTATAGCTTAGGGAAATTAAATTCAAAAAGACACAGCCACCCCAAAGTTTGGAACGGCTCTGTTTACAAGAACCTCGTTTACAGTACAAGTTCAACATCGCAGAAAGTGAAAAATGGATAAAGAAGTTGTGGTATTCACTTACAAAGCAATATCACTCAGCAATGAAATCTATGTCATCAGGCCCTTAGCATCACAATGAGTGGATTCAGGTATGATGATTCTAACTGAAATAAGTCACACAGAAAAAGAAACATCATAAGATATCACTAATACACGGAATGTAAACTTGGCTACACAGGAACTGAATTACAGAACAGAACAGGGTCTCAAATTTAGAAAACCAACTTATGCTTGCTTAAGGGTAAAGGTGAGTTGGGGTGCTGCATAAAACCAGAGATTGAAATGAACACAGATAAAGTTCCTTAAGCCAAATATGGAATAGACAAGAGCTACTCCTTGCTCAACGAAATGGACTCAACACCCCATATTAAATGCCTAAGAATGTTCCTGACTAGTAAGTATCTTGAAACCTATGGATTGCTATGTCTCCAAAAGAGAATCAAGCATGTGTACAGGGGCATAAACGCAGCAGTGATAGGATTGGAGAGGTTCGGTGCGCAAATGAAGACACTTTGAAGTCATATTGCATGGTACCCATTCCACGGGTTTCAACTACCCAGGTTTAAGGTATTCTTCCTTCAGCTAAAACATGCATGTGGAACCTAGAGTATGATCAACCATGTGATCGGGAGACGTGTTCAAATATGTCTCACTTTTCGTACCCTGGTACTTGGGTGCAACATTCCAGACGCTTTACTAACACTCTCCCGACTTGGAGAGTCAGTCCCTTTAACCTCCTGTTTGGCCCAGTTTGCAATTTCTGCGGAAGATGAACAGGAATAGCGAGAACCAATGAGAGACTAGCTGGAGGTGTCTGGACGGGCAAATTTAACTCTCATTTCCCACCAGGAAGAGGAATTAACCAAAGGATCAGCGTGCCGTGCCGGAACCAGATTAGGTCCTGAAGCCATCCTGCGGTGTTGCGGCCAGGTCACAAGAAAGCGAGTTGAAGAAAGGAGCTCAGGGGCACTGTAATTCACAAACCTGCAGAGTTATAAATGACAGCTATCGTCCAAAAATAGACTGAAGTAAGGCTGCCAAGAGGACTTGAAAGCGGGGCAGAATTGCAGGAAACCGATTTCAGGAGGTAGACTGGAATTGCATTGAAAGCATAGGAAAAGAGGCAGAACGTCCACAATGATGCACTTGGCCAAAAAGGGCGTATGCGTTTTTTCCTGAATATATTCAGGAAAAAACGCATACGCACTTTTTGGCCAACCAAGCAAGCTTGCAAAGGAAATCTGCACTACAATGAAGTCTCACTTCCCCCCGGTCAAAAGGGCCAACTGAAAAAAGTGTAAAATCCAGAAAGGCAGGACAGGCCATGGAGAACTGGGAGCCTTGTTATGCTGATGGGCGGGATGTAAATTGCCAACAACCACTCGGGAGAAGTGTATGGTGTTTCCTGAAACATCTAAAAAACAAAGCAACAGAGCCTAGGGCACTTCCACTTATGGTCCTATAGCTTAGGGAAATTAAAATCAAAAAGACACAGCCACCCCAAAGTTTGGAACGGTTCTGTTTACAAGAACCTCGTTTACAGTACAAGTTCAACATCGCAGAAAGTGAAAAATGGATAAAGAACTAGTGGTACTTACGTACAATGCAGTATCACTCAGCAATGAAATCTATGTCATCAGGCCCGTAGCAGCATAATGAGTAGATTCAGGTACGATGATTCTAACTGAAATAAGTCACACAGAAAAAGAAACATCATAAGATATCACTAATACACGGAATGTAAACTTGGCTACACAGGAACTGAATTCCAAAACAGAACAGGGTCTCAAATTTAGAAAACCCACTTATGCTTGCTTAAGGGGAAAGGTGAGTTGGGTTGCTGCATAAAACCAGAGATTGAAATGAGCACAGATAAAGTTCCTTAAGCCAAATATTGAATAGACAAGAGCTACTCCTTGCTCAACGAAATGGACTCAACACCGCATATTAAACGCCTAAGAATGTACCTGACTAGTAAGTATCTTAAAAACCTATGGATTGCTATGTCTCCGAAAGAGAATCAAGCATGTGTACAGGGGCATAAACGCAGCAGTGATAGGATTGGAGAGGTTCGGTGAGCAAATGAAGACCCTTTGAAGTCATATTGCATGGTACCCATTACACGGGTCTTAACTCTCCAGGTTTAAGGTATTCTTCCTTCAGCTAAAACATGCATGTGGAACCCAAGTATGATCAACCATGTGAACGGGAGACGTGTTCAAATATGTCTCAGTTTTCCTCCCCTGGTACTCGGGTGCAACATTCCAGACGCTTTACTAACACTCTCCCCACTTGGAGAGTCAGCGCCTTTAACCTCCTGTTTGGCCCAGTTTGCAATTTCTACGGAAGATGAACAGGAATAGCGAGAACCAATGAGAGACTAGCTGGAGGTGTCTGGACGGGCAAATTTAACTCTCATTTCCCACCAGGAAAAGGAAATAACCAAAGGCTCAGCGTGCCGTGCCGGAACCAGATTAGGGCCTGAAGCCATCCTGCGGTGTTGCGGCCAGGTCACAAGAAAGCAAGTTGAAGAAAGGAGCTCAGGGGCACTGTAATGCACAAACCTGCAGAGTTATAAATAACAGCTATCGTCCAAAAATAGACTGAAGTAAGGCTGCCAAGAGGACTTGAAAGCGGGGCAGAATTGCAGGAAACCGATTTCAGGAGGTAGACTGGAATTGCATTGAAAGCATAGGAAAAGAGGCAGAACGTCCACAATGATGCACTTGGCCAAAAAGGGTGTATGCGTTTTTTCCTGAATATATTCAGGAAAAAACGCATACGCCCTTTTTGGCCAACCAAGCAAGCTTGCAAAGGAAATCTGCACTACAATGAAGTCTCACTTCCCCCCGGTCAAAAGGGCCATCTGAAAAAAGTGTAAAATCCAGAAAGGCAGGACAGGCCATGGAGAACTGGGAGCCTTGTTATGCTGATGGGCGGGATGTAAATTGCCAACAACCACTCGGGAGAAGTGTATGGTGTTTCCTGAAACATCTAAAAAACAAAGCAACAGAACCTAGGGCACTTCCACTTATGGTCCTATAGCTTAGGGAAATTAAAATCAAAAAGACACAGCCACCCCAAAGTTTGGAACGGCTCCGTTTACAAGAACCTCGTTTACAGTACAAGTTCAACATCGCAGAAAGTGAAAAATGGATAAAGAAGATGTGGTATTTACTTACAAAGCAATATCACTCAGCAATGAAATCTGTGTCATCAGGCACTTAGCCGCACAATGAGTGGATTCAGGTATGATGATTCTAACTGAAGTAAGTCACACAGAAAAAGAAACATCATAAGATATCAGTAATACACGGAATGTAAACTTGGCTACACAGGAACTGAATTACAGAACAGAACAGGGTCTCAAATTTAGAAAACCAACTTATGCTTGCTTAAGGGGAAAGGTGAGTTGGGGTGCTGCATAAAACCAGAGATTGAAATGAGCACAGATAAAGTTCCTTAAGTCAAATATGGAATAGACAAGAGCTACTCCTTGCTCAACGAAATGGACTCAACACCGCATATTAAACGCCTAAGAATGTACCTGACTAGTAAGTATCTTAAAACCTATGGATTGCTATGTCTCCAAAAGAGAATCAAGCATGTGTACAGGGGCATAAACGCAGCAGTGATAGGAGTGGAGAGGTTCGGTGAGCAAATGAAGACCCTTTGAAGTCATATTGCATGGTACCCATTCCACGGGTCTCAACTCTCCAGGTTTAAGGTATTCTTCCTTCAGCTAAAACATGCATGTGGAACCCAGAGTATGATCAACCATGTGAACGGGAGACGTGTTCAAATATGTCTCAGTTTTCCTCCCCTGGTACTCGGGTGCAACATTCCAGACGCTTTACTAACACTCTCCCCACTTGGAGAGTCAGTCCCTTTAACCTCCTGTTTGGCCCAGTTTGCAATTTCTGCGGAAGATGAACAGGAATAGCGAGAACCAATGAGAGACTAGCTGGAGGTGTCTGGACGGGCAAATTTAACTCTCATTTCCCACCAGGAAGAGGAATTAACCAAAGGCTCAGCGTGCCGTGCCGGAACCAGATTAGGGCCTGAAGCCATCCTGCGGTGTTGCGGCCAGGTCACAAGAAAGCGAGTTGAACAAAGGAGCTCAGGGGCACTGTAATTCACAAACCTGCAGAGTTATAAATGACAGCTATCGTCCAAAAATAAACTGAAGTAAGGCTGCCAAGAGGACTTGAAAGCGGGGCAGAATTGCAGGAAACAGATTTCAGGAGGTAGACTGGAATTGCATTGAAAGCATAGGAAAAGAGGCAGAACGTCCACAATGATGCACTTGGCCAAAACGGGCGTATGCGTTTTTTCCTGAATATATTCAGGAAAAAACGCATACGCCCTTTTTGGCCAACCAAGCAAGCTTGCAAAGGAAATCTGCACTACAATGAAGTCTCACTTCCCCCCGGTCAAAAGGGCCATCTGAAAAATGTGTAAAATCCAGAAAGGCAGGACAGGCCATGGAGAACTGGGAGCCTTGTTATGCTGATGGGCGGGATGTAAATTGCCAACAACCACTCGGGAGAAGTGTATGGTGTTTCCTGAAACATCTAAAAAACAAAGCAACAGAACCTAGGGCACTTCCACTTATGGTCCTATAGCTTAGGGAAATTAAAATAAAAAAGACACAGCCACCCCAAAGTTTGGAACGGATCTGTTTACAAGAACCTCATTTACAGTACATGTTCAACATCGCAGAAAGTGAAAAATGGATAAAGAAGTTGTGGTATTTACTTACAAAGCAATATCACTCAGCAATGAAATCTGTGTCATCAGGCCCGTAGCAGCACAATGAGTGGATTCAGGTATGATGATTCTAACTGAAGTAAGTCACACAGAAAAAGAAACATCATAAGATATCACTAATACACGGAATGTAAACTTGGCTACACAGGAACTGAATTACAGAACAGAACAGGGTCTCAAATTTAGAAAACCAACTTATGCTTGCTTAAGGGTAAAGGTGAGTTGGGGTGCTGCATAAAACCAGAGATTGAAATGAACACAGATAAAGGTCCTTAAGCCAAATATGGAATAGACAAGAGCTACTCCTTGCTCAACGAAATGGACTCAACACCCCATATTAAATGCCTAAGAATGTTCCTGACTAGTAAGTATCTTAAAACCTATGGATTGCTATGTCTCCAAAAGAGAATCAAGCATGTGTACAGGGGCATAAACGCAGCAGTGATAGGATTGGAGAGGTTCGGTGCGCAAATGAAGACACTTTGAAGTCATATTGCATGGTACCCATTCCACGGGTTTCAACTACCCAGGTTTAAGGTATTCTTCCTTCAGCTAAAACATGCATGTGGAACCTAGAGTATGATCAACCATGTGATCGGGAGACGTGTTCAAATATGTCTCACTTTTCGTACCCTGGTACTTGGGTGCAACATTCCAGACGCTTTACTAACACTCTCCCGACTTGGAGAGTCAGTCCCTTTAACCTCCTGTTTGGCCCAGTTTGCAATTTCTGCGGAAGATGAACAGGAATAGCGAGAACCAATGAGAGGCTAGCTGGAGGTGTCTGGACGGGCAAATTTAACTCTCATTTCCCACCAGGAAGAGGAATTAACCAAAGGATCAGCGTGCCGTGCCGGAACCAGATTAGGTCCTGAAGCCATCCTGCGGTGTTGCGGCCAGGTCACAAGAAAGCGAGTTGAAGAAAGGAGCTCAGGGGCACTGTAATTCACAAACCTGCAGAGTTATAAATGACAGCTATCGTCCAAAAATAGACTGAAGTAAGGCTGCCAAGAGGACTTGAAAGCGGGGCAGAATTGCAGGAAACCGATTTCAGGAGGTAGACTGGAATTGCATTGAAAGCATAGGAAAAGAGGCAGAACGTCCACAATGATGCACTTGGCCAAAAAGGGCGTATGCGTTTTTTCCTGAATATATTCAGGAAAAAACGCATACGCACTTTTTGGCCAACCAAGCAAGCTTGCAAAGGAAATCTGCACTACAATGAAGTCTCACTTCCCCCCGGTCAAAAGGGCCAACTGAAAAAAGTGTAAAATCCAGAAAGGCAGGACAGGCCATGGAGAACTGGGAGCCTTGTTATGCTGATGGGCGGGATGTAAATTGCCAACAACCACTCGGGAGAAGTGTATGGTGTTTCCTGAAACATCTAAAAAACAAAGCAACAGAGCCTAGGGCACTTCCACTTATGGTCCTATAGCTTAGGGAAATTAAAATCAAAAAGACACAGCCACCCCAAAGTTTGGAACGGTTCTGTTTACAAGAACCTCGTTTACAGTACAAGTTCAACATCGCAGAAAGTGAAAAATGGATAAAGAAGTTGTGGTATTTACTTACAAAGCAATATCACTCAGCAATGAAATCTGTGTCATCAGGCACTTAGCCGCACAATGAGTGGATTCAGGTATGATGATTCTAACTGAAGTAAGTCACACAGAAAAAGAAACATCATAAGATATCAGTAATACACGGAATGTAAACTTGGCTACACAGGAACTGAATTACAGAACAGAACAGGGTCTCAAATTTAGAAAACCAACTTATGCTTGCTTAAGGGGAAAGGTGAGTTGGGGTGCTGCATAAAACCAGAGATTGAAATGAGCACAGATAAATTTCCTTAAGTCAAATATGGAATAGACAAGAGCTACTCCTTGCTCAACGAAATGGACTCAACACCGCATATTAAACGCCTAAGAATGTACCTGACTAGTAAGTATCTTAAAACCTATGGATTGCTATGTCTCCAAAAGAGAATCAAGCATGTGTACAGGGGCATAAACGCAGCAGTGATAGGAGTGGAGAGGTTCGGTGAGCAAATGAAGACCCTTTGAAGTCATATTGCATGGTACCCATTCCACGGGTCTCAACTCTCCAGGTTTAAGGTATTCTTCCTTCAGCTAAAACATGCATGTGGAACCCAGAGTATGATCAACCATGTGAACGGGAGACGTGTTCAAATATGTCTCAGTTTTCCTCCCCTGGTACTCGGGTGCAACATTCCAGACGCTTTACTAACACTCTCCCCACTTGGAGAGTCAGTCCCTTTAACCTCCTGTTTGGCCCAGTTTGCAATTTCTGCGGAAGATGAACAGGAATAGCGAGAACCAATGAGAGACTAGCTGGAGGTGTCTGGACGGGCAAATTTAACTCTCATTTCCCACCAGGAAGAGGAATTAACCAAAGGCTCAGCGTGCCGTGCCGGAACCAGATTAGGGCCTGAAGCCATCCTGCGGTGTTGCGGCCAGGTCACAAGAAAGCGAGTTGAAGAAAGGAGCTCAGGGGCACTGTAATTCACAAACCTGCAGAGTTATAAATGACAGCTATCGTCCAAAAATAGACTGAAGTAAGGCTGCCAAGAGGACTTGAAAGCGGGGCAGAATTGCAGGAAACCGATTTCAGGAGGTAGACTGGAATTGCATTGAAAGCATAGGAAAAGAGGCAGAACGTCCACAATGATGCACTTGGCCAAAAAGGGCGTATGCGTTTTTTCCTGAATATATTCAGGAAAAAACGCATACGCCCTTTTTGGCCAACCAAGCAAGCTTGCAAAGGAAATCTGCACTACAATGAAGTCTCACTTCCCCCCGGTCAAAAGGGCCATCTGAAAAAAGTGTAAAATCCAGAAAGGCAGGACAGGCCATGGACAACTGGGAGCCTTGTTATGCTGATGGGCGGGATGTAAATTGCCAACAGACACTCGGGAGAAGTGTATGGTGTTTCCTGAAACATCTAAAAAACAAAGCAACAGAACCTAGGGCACTGCCACTTATGGTCCTATAGCTTAGGGAAATTAAAATCAAAAAGACACAGCCACCCCAAAGTTTGGAACGGCTCTGTTTACAAGAACCTGGTTTACAGTACAAGTTCAACATCGCAGAAAGTGAAAAATGGATAAAGAAGTTGTGGTATTTACTTACAAAGCAATATCACTCAGCAATGAAATCTGTGTCATCAGGCCCTTAGCAGCACAATGAGTGGATTCAGGTACGATGATTCTAACTGAAATAAGTCACACAGAAAAAGAAACATCATAAGATATCACTAATACACGGAATGTAAACTTGGCTACACAGGAACTGAATTCCAAAACAGAACAGGTTCTCAAATTTAGAAAACCAACTTATGCTTGCTTAAGGGTAAAGGTGAGTTGGGGTGCTGCATAAAACCAGAGATTGAAATGAGCACAGATAAAGTTCTTTAAGCCAAATATGGAATAGACAAGAGCTACTCCTTGCTCAACGAAATGGACTCAACACCCCATATTAAACACCTAAGAATGTACCTGACTAGTAAGTATCTTAAAACCTATGGATTGCTATGTCTCCAAAAGAGAATCAAGCGTGTGTACAGGGGCATAAACGCAGCAGTGATAGGATTGGAGAGGTTCGGTGAGCAAATGAAGACCCTTTGAAGTCATATTGCATGGTACCCATTCCACGGGTCTCAACTCTCCATGTTTAAGGTATTCTACCTTCAGCTAAAACATGCATGTGGAACCCAGAGTATGATCAACCATGTGAACGGGAGACGTGTTCAAATATGTCTCAGTTTTCCTCCCCTGGTACTCGGGTGCAACATTCCAGACGCTTTACTAACACTCTCCCGACTTGGAGAGTCAGTCCCTTTAACCTCCTGTTTGGCCCAGTTTGCAATTTCTGTGGAAGATGAACAGGAATAGCGAGAACCAATGAGAGACTAGCTGGAGGTGTCTGGACGGGCAAATTTAACTCTCATTTCCCACCAGGAAGAGGAAATAACCAAAGGCTCAGCGTGCCGTACCGGAACCAGATTAGGGCCTGAAGCCATCCTGCGGTGTTGCGGCCAGCTCAAAAGAAAGCGAGTTGAAGAAAGGAGCCCAGGGGCACTGTAATTCACAAACCTGCAGAGTTATAAATGACAGTTATCGTCCAAAAATACACTGAAGTAAGGCTGCCAAGAGGACTTGAAAGCGGGGCAGAATTGCAGGAAACCGATTTCAGGAGGTAGACTGGAATTGCATTGAAAGCATAGGAAAAGAGGCAGAACGTCCACAATGATGCACTTGGCCAAAAAGGGCGTATGCGTTTTTTCCTGAATATATTCAGGAAAAAACGCATACGCCCTTTTTGGCCAACCAAGCAAGCTTGCAAAGGAAATCTGCACTACAATGAAGTCTCACTTCCCCCCGGTCAAAAGGGCCATCTGAAAAAAGTGTAAAATCCAGAAAGGCAGGACAGGCCATGGACAACTGGGAGCCTTGTTATGCTGATGGGCGGGATGTAAATTGCCAACAGACACTCGGGAGAAGTGTATGGTGTTTCCTGAAACATCTAAAAAACAAAGCAACAGAGCCTAGGGCACTGCCACTTATGGTCCTATAGCTTAGGGAAATTAAAATCAAAAAGACACAGCCACCCCAAAGTTTGGAACGGCTCTGTTTACAAGAACCTCATTTACAGTACAAGTTCAACATCGCAGAAAGTGAAAAATGGATAAAGAAGTTGTGGTATTTACTTACAAAGCAATATCACTCAGCAATGAAATCTGTGTCATCAGGCACTTAGCCGCACAATGAGTGGATTCAGGTATGATGATTCTAACTGAAATAAGTCACACAGAAAAAGAAACATCATAAGATATCAGTAATACACGGAATGTAAACTTGGCTACACAGGAACTGAATTACAGAACAGAACAGGGTCTCAAATTTAGAAAACCAACTTATGCTTGCTTAAGGGTAAAGGTGAGTTGGGGTGCTGCATAAAACCAGAGATTGAAATGAGCACAGATAAAGTTCCTTAAGTCAAATATGGAATAGACAAGAGCTACTCCTTGCTCAACGAAATGGACTCAACACCGCATATTAAACGCCTAAGTATGTACCTGACTAGTAAGTATCGTAAAACCTATGGATTGCTATGTCTCCAAAAGAGAATCAAGCATGTGTACAGGGGCATAAACGCAGCAGTGATAGGATTGGAGAGGTTCGGTGAGCAAATGAAGACCCTTTGAAGTCATATTGCATGGTACCGATTCCACGGGTCTCAACTCTCCAGGTTTAAGGTATTCTTCCTTCAGCTAAAACATGCATGTGGAACCCAAGTATGATCAACCATGTGAACGGGAGACATGTTCAAATATGTCTCAGTTTTCCTCCCCTGGTACTCGGGTGCAACATTCCAGACGCTTTACTAACACTCTCCCCACTTGGAGAGTCAGCGCCTTTAACCTCCTGTTTGGCCCAGTTTGCAATTTCTGCGGAAGATGAACAGGAAGAGCGAGAACCAATGAGAGGCTAGCTGGAGGTGTCTGGACGGGCAAATTTAACTCTCATTTCCCACCAGGAAGAGGAATTAACCAAAGGCTCAGTGTGCCGTGCCGGAACCAGATTAGGGCCTGAAGCCATCCTGCGGTGTTGCGGCCAGGTCACAAGAAAGCGAGTTGAAGAAAGGAGCTCAGGGGCACTGTAATTCACAAACCTGCAGTTATAAATGACAGCTATCGTCCAAAAATAGACTGAAGTAAGGCTGCCAAGAGGACTTGAAAGCGGGCCAGAATTGCAGGAAACCGATTTCAGGAGGTAGACTGGAATTGCATTGAAAGCATAGGAAAAGAGGCAGAACGTCCACAATGATGCACTTGGCCAAAAAGGGCGTATGCGTTTTTTCCTGAATATATTCAGGAAAAAACGCATACGCCCTTTTTGGCCAACCAAGCAAGCTTGCAAAGGAAATCTGCACTACAATGAAGTCTCACTTCCCCCCGGTCAAAAGGGCCATCTGAAAAAAGTGTAAAATCCAGAAAGGCAGGACAGGCCATGGACAACTGGGAGCCTTGTTATGCTGATGGGCGGGATGTAAATTGCCAACAGACACTCGGGAGAAGTGTATGGTATTTCCTGAAACATCTAAAAAACAAAGCAACAGAGCCGAGGGCACTTCCACTTATGGTCCTATAGCTTAGGGAAATTAAAATCAAAAAGACACAGCCACCCCAAAGTTTGGAACGGCTCTGTTTACAAGAACCTCGTTTACAGTACAAGTTCAACATCGCAGAAAGTGAAAAATGGATAAAGAAGTTGTGGTATTTACTTACAAAGCAATATCACTCAGCAATGAAATCTGTGTCATCAGGCCCGTAGCAGCACAATGAGTGGATTCAGGTATGATGATTCTAACTGAAGTAAGTCACACAGAAAAAGAAACATCTTAAGATATCACTAATACACGGAATGTAAACTTGGCTACACAGGAACTGAATTCCAAAACAGAACAGGGTCTCAAATTTAGAAAACCAACTTATGCTTGCTTAAGGGGAAAGGTGAGTTGGGGTGCTGCATAAAACCAGAGATTGAAATGAGCACAGATAAAGTTCCTTAAGCCAAATATGGAATAGACAAGAGCTACTCCTTGCTCAACGAAATGGACTCAACACCCCATATTAAACGCCTAAGAATGTACCTGACGAGTAAGTATCTTAAAACCTATGGATTGCTATGTCTCCGAAAGAGAATCAAGCATGTGTACAGGGGCATAAACGCAGCAGTGATAGGATTGGAGAGGTTCGGTGAGCAAATGAAGACCCTTTGAAGTCATATTGCATGGTACCCATTCCACGGGTTTCAACTACGCAGGTTTTAGGTATTCTTCCTTCAGCTAAAACATGCATGTGGAACCCAAGTATGATCAACCATGTGAACGGGAGACGTGTTCAAATATGTCTCAGTTTTCCTCCCCTCGTACTCGGGTGCAACATTCCAGACGCTTTACTAACACTCTCCCCACTTGGAGAGTCAGCGCCTTTAACCTCCTGTTTGGCCCAGTTTGCAATTTCTGCGGAAGATGAACAGGAATAGCGAGAACCAATGAGAGGCTAGCTGGAGGTGTCTGGACGGGCAAATTTAACTCTCATTTCCCAACAGGAAGAGGAAATAATCAAAGGCTCAGCGTGCCGTACCGGAACCAGATTAGGGCCTGAAGCCATCCTGCGGTGTTGCGGCCAGCTCAAAAGAAAGCGAGTTGAACAAAGGAGCTCAGGGGCACTGTAATTCACAAACCTGCAGAGTTATAAATGACAGCTATCGTCCAAAAATAGACTGAAGTAAGGCTGCCAAGAGGACTTGAAAGCGGGGCAGAATTGCAGGAAACCCATTTCAGGAGGTAGACTGGAATTGCATTGAAAGCATAGGAAAAGAGGCAGAACGTCCACAATGATGCACTTGGCCAAAAAGGGCGTATGCGTTTTTTCCTGAATATATTCAGGAAAAAACGCATACGCCCTTTTTGGGCAACCAAGCAAGCTTGCAAAGGAAATCTGCACTACAATGAAGTCTCACTTCCCCCCGGTCAAAAGGGCCATCTGAAAAAAGTGTAAAATCCAGAAAGGCAGGACAGGCCATGGACAACTGGGAGCCTTGTTATGCTGATGGGCGGGATGTAAATTGCCAACAACCACTAGGGAGAAGTGTATGGTGTTTCCTGAAACATCTAAAAAACAAAGCAACAGAACCTAGGGCACTTCCACTTATGGTCCTATAGCTTAGGGAAATTAAAATCAAAAAGACACAGCCACCCCAAAGTTTGGAACGGCTCTGTTTACAAGAACCTCGTTTACAGTACAAGTTCAACATCGCAGAAAGTGAAAAATGGATAAAGAAGTTGTGGTATTTACTTACAAAGCAATATCACTCAGCAATGAAATCTGTGTCATCAGGCCCTTAGCAGCACAATGAGTGGATTCAGGTATGATGATTCTAACAGAAGTAAGTCACACAGAAAAAGAAACATCATAAGATATCAGTAATACACGGAATGTAAACTTGGCTACACAGGAACTGAATTACAGAACAGAACAGGGTCTCAAATTTAGAAAACCAACTTATGCTTGCTTAAGGGTAAAGGTGAGTTGGGGTGCTGCATAAAACCAGAGATTGAAATGAGCACAGATAAAGTTCCTTAAGCCAAATATGGAATAGACAAGAGCTACTCCTTGCTCAACGAAATGGACTCAACACCGCATATTAAATGCCTAAGAATGTACCTGACTAGTAAGTATCTTAAAAACCTATGGATTGCTATGTCTCCGAAAGAGAATCAAGCATGTGTACAGGGGCATAAACGCAGCAGTGATAGGATTGGAGAGGTTCAGTGAGCAAATGAAGACCCTTTGAAGTCATATTGCATGGTACCCATTACACGGGTCTTAACTCTCCAGGTTTAAGGTATTCTTCCTTCAACTAAAACATGCATGTGGATCCCAAGTATGATCAACCATGTGAACGGGAGACGTGTTCAAATATGTCTCAGTTTTCCTCCCCTGGTACTCGGGTGCAACATTCCAGACGCTTTACTAACACTCTCCCCACTTGGAGAGTCAGCGCCTTTAACCTCCTGTTTGGCCCAGTTTGCAATTTCTGCGGAAGATGAACAGGAATAGCGAGAACCAATGAGAGGCTAGCTGGAGGTGTCTGGACGGGCAAATTTAACTCTCATTTCCCACAAGGAAAAGGAAATAACCAAAGGCTCAGCGTGCCGTGCCGGAACCAGATTAGGGCCTGAAGCCATCCTGCGGTGTTGCTGCCAGGTCACAAGAAAGCGAGTTGAAGAAAGGAGCTCAGGGGCACTGTAATGCACAAACCTGCAGAGTTATAAATGACAGCTATCGTCCAATAATAGACTGAAGTAAGGCTGCCAAGAGGACTTGAAAGCAGGGCAGAATTGCAGGAAACCGATTTCAGGAGGTAGACTGGAATTGCATTGAAAGCATAGGAAAAGAGGCAGAACGTCCACAATGATGCACTTGGCCAAAAAGGGCGTATGCGTTTTTTCCTGAATATATTCAGGAAAAAACGCATACGCCCTTTTTGGCCAACCAAGCAAGCTTGCAAAGGAAATCTGCACTACAATGAAGTCTCACTTCCCCCCGGTCAAAAGGGCCATCTGAAAAAAGTGTAAAATCCAGAAAGGCAGGACAGGCCATGGAGAACTGGGAGCCTTGTTATGCTGATGGGCAGGATGTAAATTGCCAACAACCACTCGGGAGAAGTGTATGGTGTTTCCTGAAACATCTAAAAAACAAAGCAACAGAACCTAGGGCACTTCCACTTATGGTCCTATAGCTTAGGGAAATTAAAATCAAAAAGACACAGCCACCCCAAAGTTTGGAACGGCTCTGTTTACAAGAACCTCGTTTACAGTACAAGTTCAACATCGCAGAAAGTGAAAAATGGATAAAGAAGTTGTGGTATTTACTTACAAAGCAATATCACTCAGCAATGAAATCTGTGTCATCAGGCCCTTAGCAGCACAATGAGTGGATTCAGGTATGATGATTCTAACTGAAATAAGTCACACAGAAAAAGAAACATCATAAGATATCAGTAATACACGGAATGTAAACTTGGCTACACAGGAACTGAATTACAGAACAGAACAGGGTCTCAAATTTAGAAAACCAACTTATGCTTGCTTAAGGGGAAAGGTGAGTTGGGGTGCTGCATAAAACCAGAGACTGAAATGAGCACAGATAAAGTTCCTTAAGCCAAATATGGAATAGACAAGAGCTACTCCTTGCTCAACGAAATGGACTCAACACCGCATATTAAACGCCTAAGAATGTACCTGACTAGTAAGTATCTTAAAACCTATAGATTGCTATGTCTCCGAAAGAGAATCAAGCATGTGTACAGGGGCATAAACGCAGCAGTGATAGGATTGGAGAGGTTCGGTGAGCAAATGAAGACCCTTTGAAGTCATATTGCATGGTACCCATTACACGGGTCTTAACTCTCCAGGTTTAAGGTATTCTTCCCTCAGCTAAAACATGCATGTGGAACCCAAGTATGATCAACCATGTGAACGGGAGACGTGTTCAAATATGTCTCAGTTTTCCTCCCCTGGTACTCGGGTGCAACATTCCAGACGCTTTACTAACACTCTCCCCACTTGGAGAGTCAGTGCCTTTAACCTCCTGTTTGGCCCAGTTTGCAATTTCTGCGGAAGATGAACAGGAATAGCGAGAACCAATGAGAGACTAGCTGGAGGTGTCTGGACGGGCAAATTTAACTCTCATTTCCCACCAGGAAGAGGAAGTAACCAAAGGCTCAGCGTGCCGTGCCGGAACCAGATTAGGGCGTGAAGCCATCCTGCGGTGTTGCGGCCAGGTCACAAGAAAGCAAGTTGAAGAAAGGAGCTCAGGGGCACTGTAATTCACAAACCTGCAGAGTTATAAATGACAGCTATCGTCCAAAAATAGACTGAAGTAAGGCTGCCAAGAGGACTTGAAAGCGGGGCAGAATTGCAGGAAACCGATTTCAGGAGGTAGACTGGAATTGCATTGAAAGCATAGGAAAAGAGGCAGAACGTCCACAATGATGCACTTGGCCAAAAAGGGCGTATGCGTTTTTTCCTGAATATATTCAGGAAAAAACGCATACGCCCTTTTTGGCCAACCAAGCAAGCTTGCAAAGGAAATCTGCACTACAATGAAGTCTCACTTCCCCCCGGTCAAAAGGGCCATCTGAAAAAAGTGTAAAATCCAGAAAGGCAGGGCAGGCCATGGAGAACTGGGAGCCTTGTTATGCTGATGGGCGGGATGTAAATTGCCAACAACCACTCGGGAGAAGTGTATGGTGTTTCCTGAAACATCTAAAAAACAAAGCAACAGAACCTAGGGCACTTCCACTTATGGTCCTATAGCTTAGGGAAATTAAAATCAAAAAGACACAGCCACCCCAAAGTTTGGAACGGCTCTGTTTACAAGAACCTCGTTTACAGTACAAGTTCAACATCGCAGAAAGTGAAAAATGGATAAAGAAGTTGTGGTATTTACTTACAAAGCAATATCACTCAGCAATGAAATCTGTGTCATCAGGCCCTTAGCAGCACAATGAGTGGATTCAGGTATGATGATTCTAACTGAAATAAGTCACACAGAAAAAGAAACATCATAAGATATCAGTAATACACGGAATAGAAACTTGGCTACACAGGAACTGAATTACAGAAGAGAACAGGGTCTCAAATTTAGAAAACCAACTTATTCTGGCTTAAGGGTAAAGGTGAGTTGGGGTGCTGCATAAAACCAGAGATTGAAATGAGCACAGATAAAGTTCCTTAAGCCAAATATGGAATAGACAAGAGCTACTCCTTGCTCAACGGAATGGACTCAACACCGCATATTAAACGCCTAAGAATGTACCTGACTAGTAAGTATCTTAAAACCTATGGATTGCTATGTCTCCGAAAGAGAATCAAGCATGTGTACAGGGGCATAAATGCAGCAGTGATAGGATTGGAGAGGTTCGGTGAGCAAATGAAGACCCTTTGAAGTCATATTGCATGGTACCCATTCCACGGGTTTCAACTACCCAGGTTTAAGGTATTCTTCCTTCAGCTAAAACATGCATGTGGAACCTAGAGTATGAACAACCATGTGATCGGGAGACGTGTTCAAATATGTCTCAGTTTTCCTCCCCTGGTACTCGGGTGCAACATTCCAGACGCTTTACTAACACTCTCCCCACTTGGAGAGTCAGTCCCTTTAACCTCCTGTTTGGCCCAGTTTGCAATTTCTGCGGAAGATAAACAGGAATAGCGAGAACCAATGAGAGGCTAGCTGGAGGTGTCTGGACGGGCAAATTTAACTCTCATTTCCCACCAGAAAGAGGAATTAACCAAAGGCTCAGCGTGCCGGGCCGGAACCAGATTAGGGCCTGAAGCCATCCTGCGGTGTTGCGGCCAGGTCACAAGAAATCGAGTTGAAGAAAGGAGCTCAGGGGCACTGTAATTCACAAACCTGCAGAGTTATAAATGACAGCTATCGTCCAAAAATTGACTGAAGTAAGGCTGCCAAGAGGACTTGAAAGCGGGGCAGAATTGCAGGAAACCAATTTCAGAAGGTAGACTGGAATTGCATTGAAAGCATAGGAAAAGAGGCAGAACGTCCACAATGATGCACTTGGCCAAAAAGGGCGTATGCGTTTTTTCCTGAATATATTCAGGAAAAAACGCATACGCCCTTTTTGGCCAACCAAGCAAGCTTGCAAAGGAAATCTGCACTACAATGAAGTCTCACTTCCCCCCGGTCAAAAGGGCCATCTGAAAAAAGTGTAAAATCCAGAAAGGCAACAGGCCATTGAGAACTGGGAGCCTTTTTATGCTGATGGTAGGGATGTAAATTGCCAACAGACACTTGGGAGAAGTGTATGGTGTTTCCTGAAACATCTAAAAAACAAAGCAACAGAGCCTAGGGCACTTCCACTTATGGTCCTATAGCTTAGGGAAATTAAAATCAAAAAGACACAGCCACCCCAAAGTTTGGGACGCCTCTGTTTACAAGAACCTCCTTTACAGTACAAGTTCAACATCGCAGAAAGTGAAAAATGGATAAAGAAGTTGTGGTATTCACTTACAAAGCAATATCACTCAGCAATGAAATCTATGTCATCAGGCCCTTAGCAGCACAATGAGTGGATTCAGGTATGATGATTCTAACTGAAATAAGTCACACAGAAAAAGAAACATCATAAGATATCAGTAAAACACGGAATGGAAACTTGGCTACACAGGAACTGAATTACAGAACAGAACAGGGTCTCAAATTTAGAAAAACATCTTATGCTTGCTTAAGGGTAAAGGTGAGTTGGGGTGCTGCATAAAACGAGAGATTGAAATGAGCACAGATAAAGTTCCTTAAGCCAAATATGGAATAGACAAGAGCTACTCCTTGCTCAACGAAATGGACTCAACACCGCATATTAAACGCCTAAGAATGTACCTGACTTGTAAGTATCTTAAAACCTATGGATTGCTATGTCTCCGAAAGAGAATCAAGCATGTGTACAGGGGCATAAACGCAGCAGTGATAGGATTGGAGAGGTTCGGTGAGCAAATGAAGACCCTTTGAAGTCATATTGCATGGTACCCATTCCACGGGTTTCAACTACCCAGGTTTAAGGTATTCTTCCTTCAGGTAAAACATACATGTGGAACCTAGAGTATGATCAACCATGTGATCGGGAGACATGTTCAAATATGTCTCAGTTTTCCTCCCCTGGTACTCGGGTGCAACATTCCAGACGCTTTACTAACACTCTCCCCACTTGGAGAGTCAGTACCTTTAACCTCCTGTTTGGCCCAGTTTGCAATTTCTGCGGAAGATGAACAGGAATAGCGAGAAACAATGAGAGGCTAGCTGGAGGTGTCTGGACGGGCAAATTTAACTCTCATTTCCCACCAGGAAGAGGAATTAACCAAAGGCTCAGCGTGCCGTGCCGGAACCAGATTAGGGCCTGAAGCCATCCTGTGGTGTTGCGGCCAGGTCACAAGAAAGCGAGTTGAAGAAAGGAGCTCAGGGGCACTGTAATTCACAAACCTGCAGAGTTATAAATGACAGCTATCGTCCAAAAATAGACTGAAGTAAGGCTGCCAAGAGGACTTGAAAGCGGGGCAGAATTGCAGGAATCCGATTTCAGGAGGCAGACTGGAATTGCATTGAAAGCATAGGAAAAGAGGCAGAACGTCCACAATGATGCACTTGGCCAAAAAGGGCGTATGCGTTTTTTCCTGAATATATTCAGGAAAAAACGCATACGCCCTTTTTGGCCAACCAAGCAAGCTTGCAAAGGAAATCTGCACTACAATGAAGTCTCACTTTCCCCCGGTCAAAAGGGCCATCTGAAAAAAGTGTAAAATCCAGAAAGGCAGGACAGGCCATGGAGAACTGGGAGCCTTGTTATGCTGATGGGCGGGATGTAAATTGCCAACAGACACTCGGGAGAAGTGTATGGTGTTTCCTGAAACATCTAAAAAACAAAGCAACAGAGCCTAGGGCACTGCCACTTATGGTCCTATAGCTTAGGGAAATTAAAATCAAAAAGACACAGCCACCCCAAAGTTTGGGACGCCTGTGTTTACAAGAACCTCGTTTACAGTACAAGTTCAACATCGCAGAAAGTGAAAAATGGATAAAGAAGTTGTGGTATTTACTTACATACCAATATCACTCAGCAATGAAATCTATGTCATCAGGCCCTTAGCATCACAATGAGTGGATTCAGGTATGATGATTCTAACTGAAATAAGTCACACTGAAAAAGAAACATCATAAGATATCAGTAATACACGGAATGTAAACTTGGCTACACAGGAACTGAATTACAGAACAGAACAGGTTCTCAAATTTAGAAAACCAACTTATGCTTGCTTAAGGGGAAAGGTGAGTTGGGGTGCTGCATAAAACCAGAGATTGAAATGAGCACAGATAAAGTTCCTTAAGTCAAATATGGAATAGACAAGAGCTACTCCTTGCTCAACGAAATGGACTCAACACCGCATATTAAACGCCTAAGAATGTACCTGACTAGTAAGTATCGTAAAACCTATGGATTGCTATGTCTCCGAAAGAGAATCAAGCATGTGTACAGGGGCATAAACGCAGCAGTGATAGGATTGGAGAGGTTCGGTGAGCAAATGAAGACCCTTTGAAGTCATATTGCATGGTACCCATTACACGGGTCTCAACTCTCCAGGTTTAAGGTATTCTTCCTTCAGCTAAAACATGCATGTGGAACCCAAGTATGATCAACCATGTGAACGGGAGACATGTTCAAATATGTCTCAGTTTTCCTCCCCTGGTACTCGGGTGCAACATTCCAGACGCTTTACTAACACTCTCCCCACTTGGAGAGTCAGCGCCTTTAACCTCCTGTTTGGCCCAGTTTGCAATTTCTGCGGAAGATGAACAGGAATAGCGAGAACCAATGAGAGGCTAGCTGGAGGTGTCTGGACGGGCAAATTTAACTCTCATTTCCCACCAGGAAGAGGAAATAACCAAAGGCTCAGCGTGCCGTGCCGGAACCAGATTAGGGCCTGAAGCCATCCTGCGGTGTTGCGGCCAGGTCACAAGAAAGCGAGTTGAAGAAAGGAGCTCAGGGGCACTGTAATTCACAAACCTGCAGAGTTATAAATGACAGCTATCGTCCAAAAATAGACTGAAGTAAGGCTGCCAAGAGGACTTGAAAGCGGGGCAGAATTGCAGGAAACCGATTTCAGGAGGTAGACTGGAATTGCATTGAAAGCATAGGAAAAGAGGCAGAACGTCCACAATGATGCACTTGGCCAAAAAGGGCGTATGCGTTTTTTCCTGAATATATTCAGGAAAAAACGCATACGCCCTTTTTGGCCAACCAAGCAAGCTTGCAAAGGAAATCTGCACTACAATGAAGTCTCACTTCCCCCCGGTCAAAAGGGCCATCTGAAAAAAGTGTAAAATCCAGAAAGGCAGGACAGGCCATGGAGAACTGGGAGCCTTGTTATGCTGATGGGCTGGATGTAAATTGCCAACAACCACTAGGGAGAAGTGTATGGTGTTTCCTGAAACATCTAAAACACAAAGCAACAGAACCTAGGGCACTTCCACTTATGGTCCTATAGCTTAGGGAAATTAAAATCAAAAAGACACAGCCACCCCAAAGTTTGGAACGGCTCTGTTTACAAGAACCTCGTTTACAGTACAAGTTCAACATCGCAGAAAGTGAAAAATGGATAAAGAAGTTGTGGTATTTACTTACAAAGCAATATCACTCAGCAATGAAATCTATGTCATCAGGCCCTTAGCATCACAATGAGTGGATTCAGGTATGATGACTCTAACTGAAATAAGTCACACAGAAAAAGAAACATCATAAGATATCAGTAATACACGGAATGTAAACTTGGCTACACAGGAACTGAATTACAGAACAGAACAGGGTCTCAAATTTAGAAAACCAACTTATGCTTGCTTAAGGGTAAAGGTGAGTTGGGGTGCTGCATAAAACCAGAGATTGAAATGAGCACAGATAAAGTTCCTTAAGTCAAATATGGAATAGACAAGAGCTACTCCTTGCTCAACGAAATGGATTCAACACCGCATATTAAACGCCTAAGAATGTACCTGACTAGTAAGTATCGTAAAACCTATGGATTTCTATGTCTCCAAAAGAGAATCAAGCATGTGTACAGGGGCATAAACGCAGCAGTGATAGGATTGGAGAGGTTCGGTGAGCAAATGAAGACCCTTTGAAGTCATATTGCATGGTACCCATTACACGGGTCTCAACTCTCCAGGTTTAAGGTATTCTTCCTTCAGCTAAAACATGCATGTGGAACCCAAGTATGATCAACCATGTGAACGGGAGACGTGTTCAAATATGTCTCAGTTTTCCTCCCCTGGTACTCGGGTGCAACATTCCAGACGCTTTACTAACACTCTCCCCACTTGGAGAGTCAGCGCCTTTAACCTCCTGTTTGGCCCAGTTTGCAATTTCTGCGGAAGATGAACAGGAATAGCGAGAACCAATGAGAGGCTAGCTGGAGGTGTCTGGACGGGCAAATTTAACTCTCATTTCCCACCAGGAAGAGGAAATAACCAAAGGCTCAGCGTGCCGTACCGGAACCAGATTAGGGCCTGAAGCCATCCTGCGGTGTTGCGGCCAGCTCAAAAGAAAGCGAGTTGAAGAAAGGAGCTCAGGGGCACTGTAATTCACAAACCTGCAGAGTTATAAATGACAGCTATCGTCCAAAAATAGACTGAAGTAAGGCTGCCAAGAGGACTTGAAAGCGGGGCAGAATTGCAGGAAACCGATTTCAGGAGGTAGACTGGAATTGCATTGAAAGCATAGGAAAAGAGGCAGAACGTCCACAATGATGCACTTGGCCAAAAAGGGCGTATGCGTTTTTTCCTGAATATATTCAGGAAAAAACGCATACGCCCTTTTTGGCCAACCAAGCAAGCTTGCAAAGGAAATCTGCACTACAATGAAGTCTCACTTCCCCCCGGTCAAAAGGGCCATCTGAAAAAAGTGTAAAATCCAAAAAGGCAACAGGCCATTGAGAACTGGGAGCCTTGTTATGCTGATGGGCGGGATGTAAATTGCCAACAGACACTTGGGAGAAGTGTATGGTGTTTCCTGAAACATCTAAAAAACAAAGCAACAGAGCCTAGGGCACTTCCACTTATGGTCCTATACCTTAGGAAAATTAAAATCAAAAAGACACAGCCACCCCAAAGTTTGGAACGGCTCTGTTTACAAGAACCTCGTTTACAGTACAAGTTCAACATCGCAGAAAGTGAAAAATGGATAAAGAACTTGTGGTACTTACGTACAATGCAGTGTCACTCAGCAATGAAATCTATGTCATCAGGCCCGTAGCAGCATAATGAGTAGATTCAGGTACGATGATTCTAACTGAAATAAGTCACACAGAAAAAGAAACATCATAAGATATCACTAATACACGGAATGTAAACTTGGCTACACAGGAACTGAATTCCAAAACAGAACAGGTTCAAAAATTTAGAAAACCAACTTATGCTTGCTTAAGGGGAAAGGTGAGTTGGGTTGCTGCATAAAACCAGAGATTGAAATGAGCACAGATAAAGTTCCTTAAGCCAAATATGGAATAGACAAGAGCTACTCCTTGCTCAATGAAATGGACTCAACACCGCATATTAAACGCCTAAGAATGTACCTGACTAGTAAGTATCTTAAAACCTATGGATTGCTATGTCTCCAAAAGAGAATCAAGCATGTGTACAGGGGCATAAACGCAGCAGTGATAGGATTGGAGAGGTTCGGTGAGCAAATGAAGACCCTTTGAAGTCATATTGCATGGTACCCATTCCACGGGTTTCAACTACCCAGGTTTTAGGTATTCTTCCTTCAGCTAAAACATGCATGTGGAACCCAGAGTATGATCAACCATGTGATCGGGAGACGTGTTCAAATATGTCTCAGTTTTCCTCCCCTGGTACTCGGGTGCAACATTCCAGACGCTTTACTAACACTCTCCCCACTTGGAGAGTCAACGCCTTTAACCTCCTGTTTGGCCCAGTTTGCAATTTCTGCGGAAGATGAACAGGAATAGCGAGAACCAATGAGAGACTAGCTGGAGGTGTCTGGACGGGCAAATTTAACTCTCATTTCCCACCAGGAAAAGGAAATAACCAAAGGCTCAGCGTGCCGTGCCGGAACCAGATTAGGGCCTGAAGCCATCCTGCGGTGTTGCGGCCAGGTCACAAGAAAGCAAGTTGAAGAAAGGAGCTCAGGGGCACTGTAATTCACAAACCTGCAGAGTTATAAATGACATCTATCATCCAAAATAGACTGAAGTAAGGCTGCCAAGAGGACTTGAAAGCGGGGCAGAATTGCAGGAACCCGATTTCAGGAGGTAGACTGGAATTGCATTGAAAGCATAGGAAAAGAGGCAGAACGTCCACAATGATGCACTTGGCCAAAAAGGGCGTATGCGTTTTTTCCTGAATATATTCAGGAAAAAACGCATACGCCCTTTTTGGCCAACCAAGCAAGCTTGCAAAGGAAATCTGCACTACAATGAAGTCTCACTTCCCCCAGGTCAAATGGGGCATCTGAAAAAAGTGTAAAATCCAGAAAGGCAGGACAGGCCATGGAGAACTGGGAGCCTTGTTATGCTGATGGGCGGGATGTAAATTGCCAACAACCACTCGGGAGAAGTGTATGGTGTTTCCTGAAACGTCTAAAAAACAAAGCAACAGAACCTAGGGCACTTCCACTTATGGTCCTATAGCTTAGGGAAATTAAAATAAAAAAGACACAGCCACCCCAAAGTTTGGAACGGCTCTGTTTACAAGAACCTCGTTTACAGTACAAGTTCAACATCGCAGAAAGTGAAAAATGGATAAAGAAGTTGTGGTATTTACTTACAAAGCAATATCACTCAGCAATGAAATCTGTGTCATCAGGCCCTTAGCAGCACAATGAGTGGATTCAGGTATGATGATTCTAACTGAAGTAAGTCACACAGAAAAAGAAACATCATAAGATATCAGTAATACACGGAATGTAAACTTGGCTACACAGGAACTGAATTACAGAACAGAACAGGGTCTCAAATTTAGAAAAACAACTTATGCTTGCTTAAGGGGAAAGGTGAGTTGGGGTGCTGCATAAAACCAGAGATTGAAATGAGCACAGATAAAGTTCCTTAAGTCAAATATGGAATAGACAAGAGTTACTCCTTGCTCAACGAAATGGACTCAACACCGCATATTAAACGCCTAAGAATGTACCTGACTAGTAAGTATCTTAAAACCTATGGATTGCTATGTCTCCGAAAGAGAATCAAGCATGTGTACAGGGGCATAAACGCAGCAGTGATAGGATTGGAGAGGTTCGGTGAGCAAATGAAGACCCTTTGAAGTCATATTGCATGGTACCCATTACACGGGTCTCAACTCTCCAGGTTTAAGGTATTCTTCCTTCAGCTAAAACATGCATGTGGAACCCAAGTATGATCAACCATGTGAACGGGAGACGTGTTCAAATATGTCTCAGTTTTCCTCCCCTGGTACTCGGGTGCAACATTCCAGACGCTTTACTAACACTCTCCCCACTTGGAGAGTCAGCGCCTTTAACCTCCTGTTTGGCCCAGTTTGCAATTTCTGCGGAAGATGAACAGGAATAGCGAGAACCAATGAGAGACTAGCTGGAGGTGTCTGGACGGGCAAATTTAACTCTCATTTCCCACCAGGAAAAGGAAATAACCAAAGGCTCAGCGTGCCGTGCCGGAACCAGATTAGGGCCTGAAGCCATCCTGCGGTGTTGCGGCCAGGTCACAAGAAAGCAAGTTGAAGAAAGGAGCTCAGGGGCACTGTAATTCACAAACCTGCAGAGTTATAAATGACAGCTATCATCCAAAATAGACTGAAGTAAGGCTGCCAAGAGGACTTGAAAGCGGGGCAGAATTGCAGGAACCCGATTTCAGGAGGTAGACTGGAATTGCATTGAAAGCATAGGAAAAGAGGCAGAACGTCCACAATGATGCACTTGGCCAAAAAGGGCGTATGCGTTTTTTCCTGAATATATTCAGGAAAAAACGCATACGCCCTTTTTGGCCAACCAAGCAAGCTTGCAAAGGAAATCTGCACTACAATGAAGTCTCACTTCCCCCCGGTCAAAAGGGCCATCTGAAAAAAGTGTAAAATCCAGAAAGGCAGGACAGGCCATGGAGAACTGGGAGCCTTGTTATGCTGATGGGCGGGATGTAAATTGCCAACAACCACTCGGGAGAAGTGTATGGTGTTTCCTGAAACATCTAAAAAACAAAGCAACAGAACCTAGGGCACTTCCACTTATGGTCCTATAGCTTAGGGAAATTAAAATCAAAAAGACACAGCCACCCCAAAGTTTGGAACGGCTCTGTTTACAAGAACCTCGTTTACAGTACAAGTTCAACATCGCAGAAAGTGAAAAATGGATAAAGAAGTTGTGGTATTTACTTACAAAGCAATATCACTCAGCAATGAAATCTGTGTCATCAGGCCCTTAGCATCACAATGAGTGGATTCAGGTATGATGATTCTAACTGAAGTAAGTCACACAGAAAAAGAAACATCATAAGATATCAGTAATACACGGAATGTAAACTTGGCTACACAGGAACTGAATTACAGAACAGAACAGGGTCTCAAATTTAGAAAAACAACTTATGCTTGCTTAAGGGGAAAGGTGAGTTGGGGTGCTGCATAAAACCAGAGATTGAAATGAGCACAGATAAAGTTCCTTAAGTCAAATATGGAATAGACAAGAGCTACTCCTTGCTCAACGAAATGGACTCAACACCGCATATTAAACGCCTAAGAATGTACCTGACTAGTAAGTATCTTAAAACCTATGGATTGCTATGTCTCCGAAAGAGAATCAAGCATGTGTACAGGGGCATAAACGCAGCAGTGATAGGATTGGAGAGGTTCGGTGAGCAAATGAAGACCCTTTGAAGTCATATTGCATGGTACCCATTCCACGGGTCTCAACTCTCCAGGTTTAAGGTATTCTTCCTTCAGCTAAAACATGCATGTGGAACCCAAGTATGATCAACCATGTGAATGGGAGACGTGTTCAAATATGTCTCAGTTTTCCTCCCCTGGTACTCGGGTGCAACATTCCAGACGCTTTACTAACACTCTCCCCACTTGGAGAGTCAGCGCCTTTAACCTCCTGTTTGGCCCAGTTTGCAATTTCTTCGGAAGATGAACAGGAATAGCGAGAACCAATGAGAGACTAGCTGGAGGTGTCTGGACGGGCAAATTTAACTCTCATTTCCCACCAGGAAAAGGAAATAACCAAAGGCTCAGCGTGCCGTGCCGGAACCAGATTAGGGCCTGAAGCCATCCTGCGGTGTTGCGGCCAGGTCACAAGAAAGCAAGTTGAAGAAAGGAGCTCAGGGGCACTGTAATTCACAAACCTGCAGAGTTATAAATGACAGCTATCATCCAAAATAGACTGAAGTAAGGCTGCCAAGAGGACTTGAAAGCGGGGCAGAATTGCAGGAAACCGATTTCAGGAGGTAGACTGGAATTGCATTGAAAGCATAGGAAAAGAGGCAGAACGTCCACAATGATGCACTTGGCCAAAAAGGGCGTATGCGTTTTTTCCTGAATATATTCAGGAAAAAACGCATACGCCCTTTTTGGCCAACCAAGCAAGCTTGCAAAGGAAATCTGCACTACAATGAAGTCTCACTTCCCCCCGGTCAAAAGGGCCATCTGAAAAAAGTGTAAAATCCAGAAAGGCAGGACAGGCCATGGAGAACTGGGAGCCTTGTTATGCTGATGGGCGGGATGTAAATTGCCAACAACCACTCGGGAGAAGTGTATGGTGTTTCCTGAAACATCTAAAAAACAAAGCAACAGAACCTAGGGCACTTCCTCTTATGGTCCTATAGCTTAGAGAAATTAAAATCAAAAAGACACAGCCACCCCAAAGTTTGGAACGGCTCTGTTTACAAGAACCTCGTTTACAGTACAAGTTCAACATCGCAGAAAGTGAAAAATGGATAAAGAAGTTGTGGTATTTACTTACAAAGCAATATCACTCAGCAATGAAATCTGTGTCATCAGGCCCTTAGCAGCACAATGAGTGGATTCAGGTATGATGATTCTAACTGAAGTAAGTCACACAGAAAAAGAAACATCATAAGATATCAGTAATACACGGAATGTAAACTTGGCTACACAGGAACTGCATTACAGAACAGAACAGGGTCTCAAATTTAGAAAACCAACTTATGCTTGCTAGAGGGGAAAGGTGAGTTGGGGTGCTGCATAAAACCAGAGATTGAAATTAGCACAAATAAAGTTCCTTAAGCCAAATATGGAATAGACAAGAGCTACTCCTTGCTCAACGAAATGGACTCAACACCGCATATTAAACGCCTAAGAATGTACCTGACTAGTAAGTATGTTAAAACCTATGGATTGCTATGTCTCTGAAAGAGAATCAAGCATGTGTACAGGGGCATAAACGCAGCAGTGATAGTATTGGAGAGGTTCGGTGAGCAAATGAAGACCCTTTGAAGTCATATTGCATGGTACCCATTCCACGGGTTTCAACTACCCAGTTTTAAGGTATTCTTCCTTCAGCTAAAACATGCATGTGGAACCCAGAGTATGATCAACCGTGTGAACGGGAGACGTATTCAAATATGTCTCAGTTTTCGTACCCTGGTACTCGGGTGCAACATTCTAGACGCTTTACTAACACTCTACTGACTTGGAGAGTCAGCCCCTTTAACCTCCTGTTTGGCCCAGTTTGCAATTTCTGCGGAAGATGAACAGGAATAGGGAGAACCAATGAGAGACTAGCTGGAGGTGTCTGGACGGGCAAATTTAACTCTCATTTCCCACCAGGAAGAGGAATTAACCAAAGGCTCAGCGTGCCGTGCCGGAACCAGATTAGGGCCTGAAGCCATCCTGCGGTGTTGCGGCCAGCTCAAAAGATAGCGAGTTGAAGAAAGGAGCTCAGGGGCACTGTAATTCACAAACCTGCAGAGTTATAAATGACAGCTATCGTCCAAAAATAGACTGAAGTAAGGCTGCCAAGAGGACTTGAAAGCGGGGCAGAATTGCAGGAAACCGATTTCAGGAGGTAGACTGGAATTGCATTGAAAGCATAGGAAAAGAGGCAGAACGTCCACAATGATGCACTTCGTCAAAAAGTGCGTATGCGTTTTTTCCTGAATATATTCAGGAAAAAACGCATACGCCCTTTTTGGCCAACCAAGGAAGATTGCAAAGGAAATCTGCACTACAATGAAGTCTCACTTCCCCCCCGGTCAAAAGGGCCATCTGAAAACAGTGTAAAATCCAGAAAGGCAGGACAGGCCATGGAAAACTGGGAGCCTTGTTATGCTGATGGGCGGGATGTAAATTGCCAACAGACACTCGGGAGAAGTGTATGGTGTTTCCTGAAACATCTAAAAAACAAAGCAACAGAGCCTAGGGCACTTCCACTTATGGTCCTATAGCTTAGGGAAATTAAAATCAAAAAGACACAGCCACCCCAAAGTTTGGGACGCTTCTGTTTACAAGAACCTCGTTCACAGTACAAGTTCAACATCGCAGAAAGTGAAAAATGGATAAAGACCTTGTGGTACTTACGTACAATGCAGTATCACTCAGCAATGAAATCTATGTCATCAGGCCCGTAGCAGCATAATGAGTGGATTCAGGTACGATGATTCTAACTGAAATAAGTCACACAGAAAAAGAAACATCATAAGATATCACTAATACACGGAATGTAAACTTGGCTACACAGGAACTGAATTCCAAAACAGAACAGGGTCTCAAATTTAGAAAACCAACTTATGCTTGCTTAAGGGGAAAGGAGAGTTGGGGTGCTGCATAAAACCAGAGATTGAAATGAGCACAGATAAAGTTCCTTAAGCCAAATATGGAATAGACAAGAGCTATTCCTTGCTCAACGAAATGGACTCAACACCCCATATAAAACGCCTAAGAATGTACCTGACTAGTAAGTATCTTAAAACCTATGGATTGCTATGTCTCCGAAAAAGAGTCAAGCATGTCTACAGGGGCAAAAACACAGCAGTGATAGGATTGGAGAGGTTCGGTGAGCAAATGAAGACCCTGTGAAGTCATATTGCATGGTACCCATTCCACGGGTTTCAACTACCCAGGTTTAAGGTATTCTTCCTTCAGCTAAAACATGCATGTGGAACCTAGAGTATGATCAACCATGTGATCGGGAGATGTGTTCAAATATGTCTCAGTTTTCGTACCCTGGTACTCGGGTGTAACATTCCGGACGCTTTACTAACACTCTCCCGACTTGGAGAGTCAGTCCCTTTAACCTCCTGTTTGGTCCAGTTTGCAATTTCTGCGGAAGATGAACAGGAATAGCGAGAACCAATGAGAGACTAGCTGGAGGTGTCTGGACGGGCAAATTTAACTCTCATTTCCCACCAGGAAGAGGAATTAACCAAAGGCTCAGCGTGCCGCCCGGAACCATATTAGGGTCTGAAGCCATCCTGCGGTGTTGCGGCCAGGTCACAAGAAAGCGAGTTGAAGAAAGGAGCTCAGGGGCACTGTAATTCACAAACCTGCAGAGTTATAAATGACAGCTATCTTCCAAAAATATACTGAAGTAAGGTTGCCAAGAGGACTTGAAAGCGGGGCAGAATTGCAGGAAACCGATTTCAGGAGGTAGACTGGAATTGCATTGAAAGCATAGGAAAAGAGGCAGAACGTCCACAATGATGCACTTGGTCAAAAAGGGCATATGCGTTTTTTCCTGAATATATTTAGGAAAAAACGCATACGCCCTTTTTGGCCAACCAAGCAAACTTGCAAATGAAATCTGCACTACAATGAAGTCTCACTTCCCCCCGGTCAAAAGGGCCATCTGAAAACAGTGTAAAATCCAGAAAGGCAGGACAGGCCATGGAGAACTGGGAGCCTTGTTATGCTGATGGGCGGGATGTAAATTGTCAACAGACACTCGGGAGAAGTGTATGGTGTTTCCTGAAACATCTAAGAAACAAAGCAACAGAGCCTAGGGCACTTCCACTTATGGTCCTATAGCTTAGGGAAATTAAAATCAAAAAGACACAGCCACCCCAAAGTTTGGGACGCCTCTGTTTACAAGAACCTCGTTTACCGTAGAAGTTCAATATCACAGAAAGTGAAAAATGGATAAAGAACTTGTGGTACTTACGTACAATGCAGTATCACTCAGCAATGAAATCTATGTCATCAGGCCCGTAGCAGCATAATGAGTGGATTCAGGTACGATGATTCTAACTGAAATAAGTCACACAGAAAAAGAAACATCATAAGATATCACTAATACACGGAATGTAAACTTGGCTACACAGGAAATGAATTCCAAAACAGAACAGGGTCTCAAATTTAGAAAACCAACTTATGCTTGCTTAAGGGTAAAGGTGAGTTGGGGTGCTGCATAAAACCAGAGATTGAAATGAGCACAGATAAAGTTCCTCAAGCCAAATATGGAATACACAAGAGCTACTCCTTGCTCAACGAAATGGACTCAACACCGCATATTAAACGCCTAAAAATGTACCTGACTAGTAAGTATCTTAAAACCTATGGATTGCTATGTCTCCAAAAGAGAATCAAGCATGTGTACAGGGGCATAAACGCAGCAGTGATAGGATTGGAGAGGTTCGGTGAGCAAATGAAGACCCTTTGAAGTCATATTGCATGGTACCCATTACACGGGTTTCAACTACCCAGGTTTAAGGTATTCTTCCTTCAGCTAAAACATGCATGTGGAACCTAGAGTATGATCAACCATGTGAACGGGAGACGTGTTCATATATGTCTCAGTTTTCCTCCCCTGGTACTCGGGTGCAACATTCCAGACGCTTTACTAACACTCTCCCCACTTGGAGAGTCAGCGCCTTTAACCTCCTGTTTGGCCCAGTTTGCAATTTCTGCGGAAGATGAACAGGAATAGGGAGAACCAATGAGAGACTAGCTGGAGGTGTCTGGACGGGCAAATTTAACTCTCATTTCCCACCAGGAAGAGGAATTAACCAAAGGCTCAGCATGCCATGTCGGAACCAGATTAGGGCCTGAGGCCATCCTGCGGTGTTGCGGCCAGCTCAAAAGATAGGGAGTTGAAGAAAGGAGCTCAGGGGCACTGTAATTCACAAACCTGCAGAGTTATAAATGACAGCTATCGTCCAAAAATATAGTGAAGTAAGGCTGCCAAGAGGACTTGAAAGCGGGGCAGAATTGCAGGAAACCGATTTCAGGAGGTAGACTGGAATTGCATTGAAAGCATAGGAAAAGAGGCAGAACGTCCACAATGATGCACTTGGCCAAAAAGGGCATATGCGTTTTTTCCTGAATATATTTAGGAAAAAACGAATACGCCCTTTTTGGCCAACCAAGCAAACTTGCAAAGGAAATCTGCACTACAATGAAGTCTCACTTCCCCCCGGTCAAAAGGGCCATCTGAAAACAGTGTAAAATCCAGAAAGGCAGGACAGGCCATGGATAACTGGGAGCCTTGTTATGTTGATGGGCGGGATGTAAATTGTCAACAGACACTCGGGAGAAGTGTATGGTGTTTCCTGAAACATCTAAGAAACAAAGCAACAGAGCCTAGGGCACTTCCACTTATGGTCCTATAGCTTAGGGAAATTAAAATCAAAAAGACACAACCACCCCAAAGTTTGGGACGCCTCTGTTTACAAGAACCTCATTTACCGTACAAGTTGAATATCACAGAAAGTGAAAAATGGATAAAGAACTTATGGTACTTACGTGCAATGTAGTATCACTCAGCAATGAAATCTATGTCATCAGGCCCGTAGCAGCATAATGAGTGGATTCAGGTACGATGATTCTAACTGAAATAAGTCACACAGAAAAAGAAACATCATAAGATATCACTAATACACGGAATGGAAACTTGGCTACACAGGAACTGAATTCCAAAACAGAACAGGGTCTCAAATTGAGAAAACCAACTTATGCTTGCGTAAGGGTAAAGGTGAGTTGGGGTGCTACATAAAACCAGAGATTGAAATGAGCACAGATAAAGTTCCTTAAGCCAAATATGGAATAGACAAGAGCTACTCCTTGCTCAACGAAATGGACTCAACACCCCATATTAAACTCCTAAGAATGTACCTGACTAGTAAGTAACTTAAAACCTATGGATTGCTATGTCTCCGAAAGAGAATCAAGCGTGTGTACAGGGGCATAAAGGCAGCAGTGATAGGATTGGAGAGGTTCGGTGAGCAAATGAAGACCCTTTGAACTCATATTGCATGGTACCCATTCCACGGGTCTCAACTCTCCAGGTTTAAGGTATTCTTCCTTCAGCTAAAACATGCATGTGGAACCTAGTGTATGACCAACCATGTGATCGAGAGACGTGTTCAAATATGTCTCACTTTTCGTACCCTGGTACTCGGATGCAACATTCCAGACGCTTTACTAACACTCTCCCGACTTGGAGAGTCAGTCCCTTTAACCTCCTGTTTGGCCCAGCTTGCAATTTCTGCGGAAGATGAACAGGAATACCGAGAACCAATGAGAGACTAGCTGGAGGTGTCTGGACGGGCAAATTTAACTCTCATTTCCCACCAGGAAGAGGAATTAACCAAAGGCTCAGCGTGCCGTGACAGAACCAGATTAGGGCCTGAAGCCATCCTGCGGTGTTGCGGCCAGCTCACAAGAAAGCAAGTTGAAGAAAGGAGCTCAGGGGCACTGTAATTCACAAACCTGCAGAGTTATAAATGACAGCTCTCGTCCAAAAATATACTGAAGTAAGGCTGCCAAGAGGACTTGAAAGCGGGGCAGAATTGCAGGAAACTGTTTTCAGGAGGTAGACTGGAATTGCATTGAAAGCATAGGAATAGAGGCAGAACGTCCACAATGATGCACTTGGCCAAAAAGGGCGTATGCGTTTTTTCCTGAATATATTCAGGAAAAAACGCATACGCCCTTTTTGGCCAACCAAGCAAGCCTGCAAAGGAAATCTGCACTACAATGAAGTCTCACTTCCCCCCGGTCAAACGGGCCATCTGAAAAAAGTGTAAAATCCAGAAAGGCAGGACAGGCCATGGAGAACTGGGAGCCTTGTTATGCTGATGGGCGGGATGTAAATTGCCAACAGACACTCGGGAGAAGTGTATGGTGTTTCCAGAAACATCTAAAAAACAAAGCAAAAGAGCCTAGGGCACTTCCACTTATGGTCCTATAGCTTAGGGAAATTAAAATCAAAAAGACACAGCCACCCAAAAGTTTGGGATGCCTCTGTTTACAAGAACCTCGTTTACAGTACAAGTTCAACATCACAGAAAGTGAAAAATGGATAAAGAAGTTGTGGTATTTACTTACAAAGCAATATCACTCAGCAATGAAATCTATGTCATCAGGCCCTTAGCAGCACAATGAGTGGATTCAGGTATGATGATTCAAACTGAAATAAGTCACACAGAAAAAGAAACATCATAAGATATCAGTAATACACGGAATGTAAACTTGGCTACACAGGAACTGAATTACAGAACAGAACAGGGTCTCAAATTTAGAAAACCAACTTATGCTTGCTTAAGGGGAAAGGTGAGTTGGGGTGCTGCATAAAACCAGAGATTGAAATGAGCACAGATAAAGTTCCTTAAGCCAAATATGGAATAGACAAGAGCTACTCCTTGCTCAACGAAATGGACTCAACACCCCATATTAAACGCCTAAGAATGTACCTGACTAGTAAGTATCTTAAAACCTATGGATTGCTATGTTTCCGAAAGAGAATCACGCATGTGTACAGGGGCATAAACGCAGCAGTGATAGGATTGGAGACGTTCGGTGAGCAAATGAAGACCCTTTGAAGTCATATTGCATGGTACCCATTCCACGGGTCTCAACTCTCCAGGTTTAAGGTATTCTTCCTTCAGCTAAAACATGCACGTGGAACCCAGAGTATGATCAACCGTGTGAACGGGAGACGTGTTCAAATATGTCTCAGTTTTCCTCCCCTGGTACTCGGGTGCAACATTCCAGACACTTTACTAACACTCGGCCCACTTGGAGAGTCAGCACCTTTAACCTCATGTTTGGCCCAGTTTGCAATTTCTGCGGAAGATGAACAGGAATAGGGAGAACCAATGAGAGACTAGCTGGAGGTGTCTGGACGGGCAAATTTAACTCTCATTTCCCACCAGGAAGAGGAAATAACCAAAGGCTCAGCGTGCCGTGCCGGAACCAGTTTAGGGCCTGAAGACATCCTGCGGTGTTGCGGCCAGGTCACAAGAAAGCGAGTTGAAGAAAGGAGTTCAGGGGCACTGTAATTCACAAACCTGCAGAGTTATAAATGACAGCTATCGTCCAAAAATACACTGAAGTAAGGCTGCCAAGAGGACTTGAAAGCGGGGCAGAATTGCAGGAAACCGATTTCAGGAGGTAGACTGGAATTGCATTGAAAGCATAGGAAAAGAGGTAGAACGTCCACAATGATGCACTTGGCCAAAAAGGGCGTATGCGTTTTTTCCTGAATATATTCAGGAAAAAACGCATACGCCCTTTTTGGCCAACCAAGCAAGCTTGCAAAGGAAATCTGCACTACAATGAAGTCTCACTTCCCCCCGGTCAAAAGGGCCATCTGAAAAAAGTGTAAAATCCAGAAAGGCAGGACAGGCCATGGAGAACTGGGAGCCTTGTTATGCTGATGGGCGGGATGTAAATTGCCAACAGACACTCGGGAGAAGTGTATGGTGTTTCCTGAAACATCTAAAAAACAAAGCAACAGAGCCTAGGGCACTTCCACTTATGGTCCTATAGCTTAGGGAAATTAAAATCAAAAAGACACAGCCACCCCAAAGTTTGGGACGCCTTTGTTTACAAGAACCTCGTTTACCGTACAAGTTCAATATCACAGAAAGTGAAAAATGGATAAAGAACTTGTGGTACTTACGTACAATGCAGTATCACTCAGCCATGAAATCTATGTCATCAGGCCCGTAGCAGCATAATGAGTGGATTCAGGTACGATGATTCTAACTGAAATAAGTCACACAGAAAAAGAAACATCATAAGATATCAGTAATACACGGAATGTAAACATGGCTACACAGGAACTGAATTCCAAAACAGAACAGGGTCTCAAATTTAGAAACCCAACTTATGCTTGCTTAAGGGGAAAGGTGAGTTGGGGTGCTACATAAAACCAGATATTGAAATGAGCACAGATAAATTTCCTTAAGCCAAATATGGAATAGACAAGAGCTACTCCTTGCTCAACGAAATGGACTCAACACCGCATATTAAACACCTAAGAATGTACCTGACTAGTAAGTATCTTAAAACCTATGGATTGCTATGTCTCCAAAAGAGAATCAAGCGTGTGTACAAGGACATAAACGCAGCAGTGATAGGATTGGAGAGGTTCGGTGAGCAAATGAAGACCCTTTGAAGTCATATTGCATGGTACCCATTACACGGGTCTCAACTCTCCATGTTTAAGGTATTCTTCCTTCAGCTAAAACATGCATGTGGAACCCAGAGTATGATCAACCGTGTGAACGGGAGACGTGTTCAAATTTGTCTCAGTTTGCCTCCCCTGGTACTCGGGTGCAACATTCCAGATGCTTTACTAACACTCTCCCCACTTGGAGAGTCAGCGCCTTTAACCTCCTGTTTGGCCCAGTTTGCAATTTCTGCGGAAGATGAACAGGAATAGGGAGAACCAATGAGAGACTAGCTGGAGGTGTCTGGACAGGCAAATTTAACTCTCATTTCCCACCAAAAAGAGGAAATAACCAGAGGCTCAGCGTGCCGTGCCAGAACCAGATTAGGGCCTGAAGCCATCCTACGGTGTTGCGACCAGGTCACAAGAAAGCGAGTTGAAGAAAGGAGATCAGGGGCACTGTAATTCACAAACATGCAGAGTTATAAATGACAGCTATCGTCCAAAAATATACTGAAGTAAGGCTGCCAAGAGGACTTGAAAGCGGGGCAGAATTGCAGGAAACCGATTTCAGGAGGTAGACTGGAATTGCATTGAAAGCATAGGAAAAGAGGCAGAACGTCCACAATGATGCACTTGGCCAAAAAGGGCGTATGCGTTTTTTCCTGAATATATTCAGGAAAAAACGCATACGCCCTTTTTGGCCAACCAAGCAAGCTTGCAAAGGAAATCTGCACTACAATGAAGTCTCACTTCCCCCCGGTCAAAAGGGCCATCTGAAAAAAGTGTAAAATCCAGAAAGGCAGGACAGGCCATGGAGAACTGGGAGCCTTGTTATGCTGATGGGCGGGATGTAAATTGCCAACAACCACTCGGGAGAAGTGTATGGTGTTTCCTGAAACATCTAAAAAACAAAGCAACAGAGCCTAGGGCACTTCCACTTATGGTCCTATAGCTTAGGGAAATTAAAATCAAAAAGACACAGCCACCCCAAAGTTTGGAATGGCTCTGTTTACAAGAACCTCGTGTACAGTACAAGTTCAATATCACAGAAAGTGAAAAATGGATAAAGAACTTGTGGTACTTACGTACAATGCAGTATCACTCAGCAATGAAATCTATGTCATCAGGCCCGTAGCAGCATAATGAGTGGATTCAGGTACGATGATTCTAACTGAAATAAGTCACACAGAAAAAGAAACATCATAAGATATCACTAATACACGGAATGTAAACTTGGCTACACAGGAACTGAATTACAGAACAGAAAGGGTCTCAAATTTAGAAAACCAACTTATGCTTGCTTAAGGGGAAAGGTGAGTTGGGGTGCTGCATAAAACCAGAGATTGAAATGAGCACAGATAAAGTTCCTTAAGCCCAATATGGAATAGACAAGAGCTACTCCTTGCTCAACGAAATGGACTCAACACCCCATATTAAACGCCTAAGAATGTTCCTGACTAGTAAGTATCTTAAAACCTATGGATTGCTATGTCTCCAAAAGAGAATCAAGCATGTGTACAGGGGCATAAACGCAGCAGTGATAGGATTGGAGAGGTTCGGTGAGCAAATGAAGACCCTTTGAAGTCATATTGCATGGTACCCATTCCACGGGTTTCAACTACCCAGGTTTAAGGTATTCTTCCTTCAGCTAAAACATGCATGTGGAACCTAGAGTATGATCAACCATGTGATCGAGAGACGTGTTCAAATATGTCTCAGTTTTCGTACCCTGGTACTCGGGTGCAACATTCCAGACGCTTTACTAACACTCTCCCGACTTGGAGAGTCAGCGCCTTTAAACTCCTGTTTGGCCCAGTTCGCAATTTCTGCGGAAGATGAACAGGAATAGGGAGAACCAATGAGAGACTAGCTGGAGGTGTCTGGACGGGCAAATTTAACTCTCATTTCCCACCAGGAAGAGGAATTAACCAAAGGCTCAGTGTGCCGAGCCAGAACCAGATTAGGGCCTGAAGCCATCCTGCGGTGTTGCGGCCAGCTCACAAGAAAGCGAGTTGAAGAAAGTAGCTCAGGGGCAATGTAATTCACAAACCTGCAGAGTTATAAATGACAGCTATCGTCAAAAAATATACTGAAGTAAGGCTGCCAAGAGGACTTGAAAGCGGGGCAGAACTGCAGGAAACCGATTTCAGGAGGTAGACTGGAATTGCATTGAAAGCATAGGAAAAGAGGCAGAACGTCCAAAATGATGCACTTGGCCAAAAAGGGCGTATGCGTTTTTTCCTGAATATATTCAGGAAAAAACGCATACGCCCTTTTTGGCCAACCAAGCAAGCTTGCAAAGGAAATCTGCACTACAATGAAGTCTCACTTCCCCCCGGTCAAAAGGGCCATCTGAAAAAAGTGTAAAATCCAGAAAGGCAGGACAGGCCATGGACAACTGGGAGCCTTGTTATGCTGATGGGCGGGATGTAAATTGCCAACAGACACTCGGGAGAAGTGCACGGTGTTTCCTGAAACATCTAAAAACCAAAGCAACAGAGACTAGGGCACTTCCACTTCTGGTCCTATAGCTTAGGGAAATTAAAATCAAAAAGACACAGCCACCCCAAAGTTTGGGACGCCTCTATTTACAAGAACCTCGTTTACAGTACAAGTTCAACATCGCAGAAAGTAAAAAATGGATAAAGAAGTTGTGGAATTTACATACAATGCAGTATCACTCAGCCATGAAATCTATGTCATCAGGCCCGTAGCAGCATAATGAGTGGATTCAGGTACGATGATTCTAACTGAAATAAGTCACACAGAAAAAGAAACATCATAAGATATCACTAATACAAGGAATGTAAACTTGGCTACACAGGAACTGAATTCCAAAACAGAACAGGGTCTCAAATTTAGAAACGCAACTTATGCTTGCTTAAGGGGAAAGGTGAGTTGGGGTGCTGCATAAAACCAGAGATTGAAATGAGCACAGATAAAGTTCCTTAAGCCAAATATGGAATAGACAAGAGCTACTCCTTGCTCAACGAAATGGACTCAACACCCCATACTAAACGCCTAAGAATGTACCTGACTAGTAAGTATCTTAAAACCTATGGATTGCTATGTCTCCAAATAGAATCAAGCGTGTGTACAGGGGCATAAACGCAGCAGTGATAGGATTGGAGAGGTTCGGTGAGCAAATGAAGACCCTTTGAAGACATATTGCATGGTACCCATTCCACGGGTCTCAACTCTCCAGGTTTAAGGTATTCTTCCTTCAGCTAAAACATGCATGTGGAAGACAGAGTATGATCAAACGTGTGATCGGGAGACATGCTCAAATATGTCTCAGTTTTCCTCCCCTGGTACTCGGGTGCAACATTCCAGACGCTTTACTAACACTCTCCCCACTTGGAGAGTCAGCGCCTTTAACCTCCTGTTTGGCCCAGTTTGCAATTTCTGCGGAAGATGAACAGGAATAGCGAGAACCAATGAGAGGCTAGCTGGAGGTGTCTGGAAGGGCAAATTTAACTCTCATTTCCCACCAGGAAGAGGAAATAACCAAAGGCTCAGCGTGCCGTACCGGAACCAGATTAGAGCGTGAAGCCATCCTGCGGTGTTGCGGCCAGCTCAAAAGAAACCGAGTTGAAGAAAGGAGCTCAGGGGCACTGTAATTCACAAACCTGCAGTTATAAATGACAGCTTTCGTCCAAAAATATACTGAAGTAAGGCTGCCAAGAGGACTTGAAAGCGGGGCAGAATTGCAGGAAACCGATTTCAGGAGGTAGACTGGAATTGCATTGAAAGCATAGGAAAAGAGGCAGAACGTCCACAATGATGCACTTGGCCAAAAAGGGCGTATGCGTTTTTTCCTGAATATATTCAGGAAAAAACGCATACGCCCTTTTTGGCCAACCAAGCAAGCTTGCAAAGGAAATCTGCACTACAATGAAGTCTCACTTCCCCCCGGTCAAAAGGGCCATCTGAAAAAAGTGTAAAATCCAGAAAGGCAGGACAGGCCATGGACAACTGGGAGCCTTGTTATGCTGATGGGCGGGATGTAAATTGCCAACAGACACTCGGGAGAAGTGTATGGTGTTTCCTGAAACATCTAAAAAACAAAGCAACAGAACCTAGGGCACTTCCACTTATGGTCCTATAGCTTAGGGAAATTAAAATCAAAAAGACACAGCCACCCCAAAGTTTCGAACGGCTCTGTTTACAAGAACCTCGTTTACAGTACAAGTTCAACATCGCAGAAAGTGAAAAATGGATAAAGAAGTTGTGGTATTTACTTACAAAGCAATATCACTCAGCAATGAAATCTGTGTCATCTGGCCCTTAGCAGCACAATGAGTGGATTCAGGTATGTTGATTCTAACTGAAATAAGTCACACAGAAAAAGAAACATCATAAGATATCAGTAATACAGGGAATGGAAACTTGGCTACACAGGAACTGAATTACAGAACAGAACAGGGTCTCAAATTTAGAAAAACAACTTATGCTTGCTTAAGGGTAAAGGTGAGTTGGGGTGCTGCATAAAACCAGAGATTGCAATGAGCACAGATAAAGTTCCTTAAGCCAAATATGGAATAGACAACAGCTACTCCTTGCTCAACGAAATGGACTCAACACCCCATATTAAACGCCTAAGAATGTTCCTGACTAGTAAGTATCTTAAAACCTATGGATTGCTATGTCTCCGAAAGAGAATCAAGCATGTGTACAGGGGCATAAACGCAGCAGTGATAGGATTGGAGAGGTTCGGTGAGCAAATGAAGACCCTTTGAAGTCATATTGCATGGTACCCATTCCACGGGTTTCAACTACCCAGGTTTAAGGTATTCTTCCTTCAGCTAAAACATGCATGTGGAACCTAGAGTATGATCAACCATGTGATCGGGAGACGTGTTCAAATATGTCTCAGTTTTCGTACCCTGGTACTCGGGTGCAACATTCCAGACGCTTTACTAACACTCTCCCGACTTGGAGAGTCAGTCCCTTTAACCTCCTGTTTGGCCCAGTTTGCAATTTCTACCGAAGATGAACAGGAATAGCGAGAACCAATGAGAGACTAGCTGGAGGTGTCTGGACGGGCAAATTTAACTCTCATTTCCCACCAGGAAGAGGAATTAACGAAAGGCTCAGCGTGCCGTGCCGGAACCAGATTAGGGCCTGAAGCCATCCTGCGGTGTTGCGGCCAGGTCACAAGAAAGCGAGTTGAAGAAAGGAGCTCAGGGGCACTGTAATTCACAAACCTGCAGAGTTATAAATGACAGCTATCGTCCAAAAATAGACTGAAGTAAGGCTGCCAAGAGGACTTGAAAGTGGGGCAGAATTGCAGGAAACCGATTTCAGGAGGTAGACTGGAATTGCATTGAAAGCATAGGAAAAGAGGCAGAACGTCCACAATGATGCACTTGGTCAAAAAGGGCGTATGCGTTTTTTCCTGAATATATTCAGGAAAAAACGCATACGCCCTTTTTGGCCAACCAAGCAAGCTTGCAAAGGAAATCTGCACTACAATGAAGTCTCACTTCCCCCCGGTCAAAAGGGCCATCTGAAAAAAGTGTAAAATCCAGAAAGGCAACAGGCCATTGAGAACTGGGAGCCTTCTTATGCTGATGGGCGGGATGTAAATTGCCAACAGACACTTGGGAGAAGTGTATGGTGTTTCCTGAAACATCTAAAAAACAAAGCAACAGAGCCTAGGGCACTTCCACTTATGGTCCTATAGCTTAGGAAAATTAAAATCAAAAAGACACAGCCACCCCAAAGTTTGGAACGGCTCTGTTTACAAGAACCTCGTTTACAGTACAAGTTCAACATCGCAGAAAGTGAAAAATGGATAAAGAACTTGTGGTACTTACGTACAATGCAGTGTCACACAGCAATGAAATCTATGTCATCAGGCCCGTAGCAGCATAATGAGTGGATTCAGGTACGATGATTCTAACTGAAATATGTCACACAGAAAAAGAAACATCATAAGATATCACTAATACACGGAATGTAAACTTGGCTACACAGGAACTGAATTCCAAAACAGAACAGGTTCTCAAATTTAGAAAACCAACTTATGCTTGCTTAAGGGTAAAGGGGAGTTGGGTTGCTGCATAAAACCAGAGATTGAAATGAGCACAGATAAAGTTCCTTAAGCCAAATATGGAATAGACAAGAGCTACTCCTTGCTCAATGAAATGGACTCAACACCACATATTAAACGCCTAAGAATGTACCTGACTAGTAAGTATCTTAAAACCTATGGATTGCTATGTCTCCGAAAGAGAATCAAGCATGTGTACAGGGGCATAAACGCAGCAGTGATAGGATTGGAGAGGTTCGGTGAGCAAATGAAGACCCTTTGAAGTCATATTGCATGGTACCCATTCCACGGGTTTCAACTACCCAGGTTTTAGGTATTCTTCCTTCAGCTAAAACATGCATGTGGAACCCAGAGTATGATCAACCATGTGATCGGGAGACGTGTTCAAATATGTCTCAGTTTTCCTCCCCTGGTACTCGGGTGCAACATTCCAGATGCTTTACTAACACTCTCCCCACTTGGAGATCAGCGCCTTTAACCTCCTGTTTGGCACAGTTTGCAATTTCTGCGGAAGATGAACAGGAATAGCGAGAACCAATGAGAGGCTAGCTGGAGGTGTCTGGACGGGCAAATTTAACTCTCATTTCCCAACAGGAAGAGGAAATAACCAAAGGCTCAGCGTGCCGTACCGGAACCAGATTAGGGCCTGAAGCCATCCTGCGGTGTTGCGGGCAGGTCACAAGAAAGCGAGTTGAAGAAAGGAGCTCAGGGGCACTGTAATTCACAAACCTGCAGAGTTATAAATGACAGCTATCGTCCAAAAATATACTGAAGTAAGGCTGCCAAGAGGACTTCAAAGCGGGGCAGAATTGCAGGAAACCGATTTCAGGAGGTAGACTGGAATTGCATTGAAAGCATAGGAAAAGAGGCAGAACGTCCACAATGATGCACTTGGCCAAAAAGGGCGTATGCGTTTTTTCCTGAATATATTCAGGAAAAAACGCATACGCCCTTTTTGGCCAACCAAGCAAGCTTGCAAAGGAAATCTGCACTACAATGAAGTCTCACTTCCCCCGGGTCAAAAGGGCCATCTGAAAAAAGTGTAAAATCCAGAAAGGCAGGACAGGCCATGGAGAACTGGGAGCCTTGTTATGCTGATGGGCGGGATGGAAATTGCCAACAGACACTCGGGAGAAGTGTATGGTGTTTCCTGAAACATCTAAAAAACAAAGCAACAGAGCCTAGGGCACTGCCACTTATGGTCCTATAGCTTAGGGAAATTAAAATCAAAAAGACACAGCCACCCCAAAGTTTGGGACGCCTCTGTTTACAAGAACCTCGTTTACAGTACAAGTTCAACATCGCAGAAAGTGAAAAATGGATAAAGAAATTGTGGTATTTACTTACAAAGCAATATCACTCAGCAATGAAATCTGTGTCATCAGGCCCTTAGCAGCACAATGAGTGGATTCAGGTATGATGATTCTAACTGAAGTAAGTCACACAGAAAAAGAAACATCATAAGATATCAGTAATACACGGAATGTAAACTTGGCTACACAGGAACTGAATTACAGAACAGAACAGGGTCTCAAATTTAGAAAAACAACTTATGCTTGCTTAAGGGGAAAGGTGAGTTGGGGTGCTGCATAAAACCAGAGATTGAAATGAGCACAGATAAAGTTCCTTAAGTCAAATATGGAATAGACAAGAGCTACTCCTTGCTCAACGAAATGGACTCAACACCGCATATTAAACGCCTAAGAATGTACCTGACTAGTAAGTATCTTAAAACCTATGGATTGCTATGTCTCCGAAAGAGAATCAAGCATGTGTACAGGGGCATAAACGCAGCAGTGATAGGATTGGAGAGGTTCGGTGAGCAAATGAAGACCCTTTGAAGTCATATTGCATGGTACCCATTACACGGGTCTCAACTCTCCAGGTTTAAGGTATTCTTCCTTCAGCTAAAACATGCATGTGGAACCCAAGTATGATCAACCATGTGAACGGGAGACGTGTTCAAATATGTCTCAGTTTTCGTACCCTGGTACTCGGGTGCAACATTCCAGACGCTTAACTAACACTCTCCCGACTTGGAGAGTCAGTCCCTTTAACCTCCTGTTTGGCCCAGTTTGCAATTTCTGCCGAAGATGAACAGGAATAGCGAGAACCAATGAGAGACTAGCTGGAGGTGTCTGGACGGGCAAATTTAACTGTCATTTCCCACCAGGAAGAGGAATTAACGAAAGGCTCAGCGTGCCGTGCCGGAACCAGATTAGGGCCTGAAGCCATCCTGCGGTGTTGCGGCCAGGTCACAAGAAAGCGAGTTGAAGAAAGGAGCTCAGGGGCACTGTAATTCACAAACCTGCAGAGTTATAAATGACAGCTATCGTCCAAAAATAGACTGAAGTAAGGCTGCCAAGAGGACTTGAAAGCGGGGCAGAATTGCAGGAAACCGATTTCAGGAGGTAGACTGGAATTGCATTGAAAGCATAGGAAAAGAGGCAGAACGTCCACAATGATGCACTTGGCCAAAAAGGGCGTATGCGTTTTTTCCTGAATATATTCAGGAAAAAACGCATACGCCCTTTTTGGCCAACCAAGCAAGCTTGCAAAGGAAATCTGCACTACAATGAAGTCTCACTTCCCCCCGGTCAAAAGGGCCATCTGAAAAAAGTGTAAAATCCAGAAAGGCAACAGGCCATTGAGAACTGGGAGCCTTCTTATGCTGATGGGCGGGATGTAAATTGCCAACAGACACTTGGGAGAAGTGTATGGTGTTTCCTGAAACATCTAAAAAACAAAGCAACAGAGCCTAGGGCACTTCCACTTATGGTCCTATAGCTTAGGAAAATTAAAATCAAAAAGACACAGCCACCCCAAAGTTTGGAACGGCTCTGTTTACAAGAACCTCGTTTACAGTACAAGTTCAACATCGCAGAAAGTGAAAAATGGATAAAGAACTTGTGGTACTTACGTACAATGCAGTGTCACACAGCAATGAAATCTATGTCATCAGGCCCGTAGCAGCATAATGAGTGGATTCAGGTACGATGATTCTAACTGAAATAAGTCACACAGAAAAAGAAACATCATAAGATATCACTAATACACGGAATGTAAACTTGGCTACACAGGAACTGAATTCCAAAACAGAACAGGTTCTCAAATTTAGAAAACCAACTTATGCTTGCTTAAGGGTAAAGGGGAGTTGGGTTGCTGCATAAAACCAGAGATTGAAATGAGCACAGATAAAGTTCCTTAAGCCAAATATGGAATAGACAAGAGCTACTCCTTGCTCAATGAAATGGACTCAACACCGCATATTAAACGCCTAAGAATGTACCTGACTAGTAAGTATCTTAAAACCTATGGATTGCTATGTCTCCGAAAGAGAATCAAGCATGTGTACAGGGGCATAAACGCAGCAGTGATAGGATTGGAGAGGTTCGGTGAGCAAATGAAGACCCTTTGAAGTCATATTGCATGGTACCCATTCCACGGGTTTCAACTACCCAGGTTTTAGGTATTCTTCCTTCAGCTAAAACATGCATGTGGAACCCAGAGTATGATCAACCATGTGATCGGGAGACGTGTTCAAATATGTCTCAGTTTTCCTCCCCTGGTACTCGGGTGCAACATTCCAGATGCTTTACTAACACTCTCCCCACTTGGAGATCAGCGCCTTTAACCTCCTGTTTGGCACAGTTTGCAATTTCTGCGGAAGATGAACAGGAATAGCGAGAACCAATGAGAGGCTAGCTGGAGGTGTCTGGACGGGCAAATTTAACTCTCATTTCCCAACAGGAAGAGGAAATAACCAAAGGCTCAGCGTGCCGTACCGGAACCAGATTAGGGCCTGAAGCCATCCTGCGGTGTTGCGGGCAGGTCACAAGAAAGCGAGTTGAAGAAAGGAGCTCAGGGGCACTGTAATTCACAAACCTGCAGAGTTATAAATGACAGCTATCGTCCAAAAATATACTGAAGTAAGGCTGCCAAGAGGACTTCAAAGCGGGGCAGAATTGCAGGAAACCGATTTCAGGAGGTAGACTGGAATTGCATTGAAAGCATAGGAAAAGAGGCAGAACGTCCACAATGATGCACTTGGCCAAAAAGGGCGTATGCGTTTTTTCCTGAATATATTCAGGAAAAAACGCATACGCCCTTTTTGGCCAACCAAGCAAGCTTGCAAAGGAAATCTGCACTACAATGAAGTCTCACTTCCCCCGGGTCAAAAGGACCATCTGAAAAAAGTGTAAAATCCAGAAAGGCAGGACAGGCCATGGAGAACTGGGAGCCTTGTTATGCTGATGGGCGGGATGGAAATTGCCAACAGACACTCGGGAGAAGTGTATGGTGTTTCCTGAAACATCTAAAAAACAAAGCAACAGAGCCTAGGGCACTGCCACTTATGGTCCTATAGCTTAGGGAAATTAAAATCAAAAAGACACAGCCACCCCAAAGTTTGGGACGCCTCTGTTTACAAGAACCTCGTTTACAGTACAAGTTCAACATCGCAGAAAGTGAAAAATGGATAAAGAAATTGTGGTATTTACTTACAAAGCAATATCACTCAGCAATGAAATCTGTGTCATCAGGCCCTTAGCAGCACAATGAGTGGATTCAGGTATGATGATTCTAACTGAAGTAAGTCACACAGAAAAAGAAACATCATAAGATATCAGTAATACACGGAATGTAAACTTGGCTACACAGGAACTGAATTACAGAGCAGAACAGGGTCTCAAATTTAGAAAAACAACTTATGCTTGCTTAAGGGGAAAGGTGAGTTGGGGTGCTGCATAAAACCAGAGATTGAAATGAGCACAGATAAAGTTCCTTAAGTCAAATATGGAATAGACAACAGCTACTCCTTGCTCAACGAAATGGACTCAACACCGCATATTAAACGCCTAAGAATGTACCTGACTAGTAAGTATCTTAAAACCTATGGATTGCTATGTCTCCGAAAGAGAATCAAGCATGTGTACAGGGGCATAAACGCAGCAGTGATAGGATTGGAGAGGTTCGGTGAGCAAATGAAGACCCTTTGAAGTCATATTGCATGGTACCCATTACACGGGTCTCAACTCTCCAGGTTTAAGGTATTCTTCCTTCAGCTAAGACATGCATGTGGAACCCAAGTATGATCAACCATGTGATCGGGAGACGTGTTCAAATATGTCTCAGTTTTCCTCCCCTGGTACTCGGGTGCAACATTCCAGACGCTTTACTAACACTCTCCCCACTTGGAGAGTCAGTCCCTTTAACCTCCTGTTTGGCCCAGTTTGCAATTTCTGCGGAAGATGAACAGGAATAGTGAGAACCAATGAGAGGCTAGCTGGAGGTGTCTGGACGGGCAAATTTAACTCTCATTTCCCACCAGGAAGAGGAATTAACCAAAGGCTCAGCGTGCCGTGCCGGAACCAGATTAGGGCCTGAAGCCATCCTGCGGTGTTGCGGCCAGCTCAAAAGAAAGCGAGTTGAACAAAGGAGCTCAGGGGCACTGTAATTCACAAACCTGCAGAGTTATAAATGACAGCTATCGTCCAAAAATAGACTGAAGTAAGGCTGCCAAGAGGACTTGAAAGCGGGGCAGAATTGCAGGAAACCGATTTCAGGAGGTAGACTGGAATTGCATTGAAAGCATAGGAAAAGAGGCAGAACGTCCACAATGATGCACTTGGCCAAAAAGGGCGTATGCGTTTTTTCCTGAATATATTCAGGAAAAAACGCATACGCCCTTTTTGGCCAACCAAGCAAGCTTGCAAAGGAAATCTGCACTACAATGAAGTCTCACTTCCCCCCGGTCAAAAGGGCCATCTGAAAAAAGTGTAAAATCCAGAAAGGCAGGACAGGCCATGGAGAACTGGGAGCCTTGTTATGCTGATGGGCGGGATGTCAATTGCCAACAACCACTCGGGAGAAGTGTATGGTGTTTCCTGAAACATCTAAAAAACAAAGCAACAGAACCTAGGGCACTTCCACTTATGGTCCTATAGCTTAGGGAAATTAAAATCAAAAAGACACAGCCACCCCAAAGTTTGGAACGGCTCTGTTTACAAGAACCTCGTTTACAGTACAAGTTCAACATCGCAGAAAGTGAAAAATGGATAAAGAAGTTGTGGTATTTACTTACAAAGCAATGTCACTCAGCAATGAAATCTGTGTCATCAGGCCCGTAGCAGCACAATGAGTGGATTCAGGTATGATGATTCTAACTGAAGTAAGTCACACAGAAAAAGAAACATCATAAGATATCAGTAATACACGGAATGTAAACTTGGCTACACAGGAACTGAATTACAGAACAGAACAGGGTCTCAAATTTAGAAAACCAACTTATGCTTGCTTAAGGGTAAAGGTGAGTTGGGGTGCTGCATAAAACCAGAGATTGAAATGAGCACAGATAAAGTTCCTTAAGTCAAATATGGAATAGACAAGAGCTACTCCTTGCTCAACGAAATGGACTCAACACCGCATATTAAACGCCTAAGAATGTACCTGACTAGTAAGTATCTTAAAACCTATGGATTGCTATGTCTCCAAAAGAGAATCAAGCATGTGTACAGGGGCATAAACGCAGCAGTGATAGGATTGGAGAGGTTCGGTGAGCAAATGAAGACCCTTTGAAGTCATATTGCATGGTACCCATTCCACGGGTTTCAACTACCCAGGTTTTAGGTATTCTTCCTTCAGCTAAAACATGCATGTGGAACCCAGAGTATGATCAACCATGTGATCGGGAGACGTGTTCAAATATGTCTCAGTTTTCCTCCCCTGGTACTCGGGTGCAACATTCCAGACGCTTTACTAACACTCTCCCCACTTGGAGAGTCAGCGCCTTTAACCTCCTGTTTGGCACAGTTTGCAATTTCTGTGGAAGATGAACAGGAATAGCGAGAACCAATGAGAGGCTAGCTGGAGGTGTCTGGACGGGCAAATTTAACTCTCATTTCCCAACAGGAAGAGGAAATAACCAAAGGCTCAGCGTGCCGTACCGGAACCAGATTAGGGCCTGAAGCCATCCTGCGGTGTTGCGGGCAGGTCACAAGAAAGCGAGTTGAAGAAAGGAGCTCAGGGGCACTGTAATTCACAAACCTGCAGAGTTATAAATGACAGCTATCGTCCAAAAATATACTGAAGTAAGGCTGCCAAGAGGACTTCAAAGCGGGGCAGAATTGCAGGAAACCGATTTCAGGAGGTAGACTGGAATTGCATTGAAAGCATAGGAAAAGAGGCAGAACGTCCACAATGATGCACTTGGCCAAAAAGGGCGTATGCGTTTTTTCCTGAATATATTCAGGAAAAAACGCATACGCCCTTTTTGGCCAACCAAGCAAGCTTGCAAAGGAAATCTGCACTACAATGAAGTCTCACTTCCCCCCGGTCAAAAGGGGCATCTGAAAAAAGTGTAAAATCCAGAAAGACAGGACAGGCCATGGAGAACTGGGAGCCTTGTTATGCTGATGGGCGGGATGTCAATTGCCAACAACCACTCGGGAGAAGTGTATGGTGTTTCCTGAAACATCTAAAAAACAAAGCAACAGAACCTAGGGCACTTCCACTTATGGTCCTATAGCTTAGGGAAATTAAAATCAAAAAGACACAGCCACCCCAAAGTTTGGAACGGCTCTGTTTACAAGAACCTCGTTTACAGTACAAGTTCAACATCGCAGAAAGTGAAAAATGGATAAAGAAGTTGTGGTATTTACTTACAAAGCAATATCACTCAGCAATGAAATCTGTGTCATCAGGCCCTTAGCAGCACAATGAGTGGATTCAGGTATGATGATTCTAACTGAAGTAAGTCACACAGAAAAAGAAACATCATAAGATATCAGTAATACACGGAATGTAAACTTGGCTACACAGGAACTGAATTACAGAACAGAACAGGGTCTCAAATTTAGAAAAACAACTTATGCTTGCTTAAGGGGAAAGGTGAGTTGGGGTGCTGCATAAAACCAGAGATTGAAATGAGCACAGATAAAGTTCCTTAAGTCAAATATGGAATAGACAAGAGCTACTCCTTGCTCAACGAAATGGACTCAACACCGCATATTAAACGCCTAAGAATGTACCTGACTAGTAAGTATCTTAAAACCTATGGATTGCTATGTCTCCGAAAGAGAATCAAGCATGTGTACAGGGGCATAAACGCAGCAGTGATAGGATTGGAGAGGTTCGGTGAGCAAATGAAGACCCTTTGAAGTCATATTGCATGGTACCCATTACACGGGTCTCAACTCTCCAGGTTTAAGGTATTCTTCCTTCAGCTAAAACATGCATGTGGAACCCACGTATGATCAACCATGTGAACGGGAGACGTGTTCAAATATGTCTCAGTTTTCCTCCCCTGGTACTCGGGTGCAACATTCCAGACGCTTTACTAACACTCTCCCCACTTGGAGAGTCAGCGCCTTTAACCTCCTGTTTGGCCCAGTTTGCAATTTCTGCGGAAGATGAACAGGAAGAGCGAGAACCAATGAGAGACTAGCTGGAGGTGTCTGGATGGGCAAATTTAACTCTCATTTCCCACCAGGAAAAGGAAATAACCAAAGGCTCAGCGTGCCGTGCCGGAACCAGATTAGGGCCTGAAGCCATCCTGCGGTGTTGCGGCCAGGTCACAAGAAAGCAAGTTGAAGAAAGGAGCTCAGGGGCACTGTAATTCACAAACCTGCAGAGTTATAAATGACATCTATCATCCAAAATAGACTGAAGTAAGGCTGCCAAGAGGACTTGAAAGCGGGGCAGAATTGCAGGAACCCGATTTCAGGAGGTAGACTGGAATTGCATTGAAAGCATAGGAAAAGAGGCAGAACGTCCACAATGATGCACTTGGCCAAAAAGGGCGTATGCGTTTTTTCCTGAATATATTCAGGAAAAAACGCATACGCCCTTTTTGGCCAACCAAGCAAGCTTGCAAAGGAAATCTGCACTACAATGAAGTCTCACTTCCCCCCGGTCAAAAGGGGCATCTGAAAAAAGTGTAAAATCCAGAAAGGCAGGACAGGCCATGGAGAACTGGGAGCCTTGTTATGCTGATGGGCGGGATGTAAATTGCCAACAACCACTCGGGAGAAGTGTATGGTGTTTCCTGAAACATCTAAAAAACAAAGCAACAGAACCTAGGGCACTTCCACTTATGGTCCTATAGCTTAGGGAAATTAAAATCAAAAAGACACAGCCACCCCAAATTTGGAACGGCTCTGTTTACAAGAACCTCGTTTACAGTACAAGTTCAACATCGCAGAAAGTGAAAAATGGATAAAGAAGTTGTGGTATTTACTTACAAAGCAATATCACTCAGCAATGAAATCTGTGTCATCAGGCCCTTAGCAGCACAATGAGTGGATTCAGGTATGATGATTCTAACTGAAGTAAGTCACACAGAAAAAGAAACATCATAAGATATCAGTAATACACGGAATGTAAACTTGGCTACACAGGAACTGAATTACAAAACAGAACAGGGTCTCAAATTTAGAAAAACAACTTATGCTTGCTTAAGGGTAAAGGTGAGTTGGGGTGCTGCATAAAACCAGAGATTGAAATGAGCACAGATAAAGTTCCTTAAGTCAAATATGGAATAGACAAGAGCTACTCCTTGCTCAACGAAATGGACTCAACACCGCATATTAAACGCCTAAGAATGTACCTGACTAGTAAGTATCTTAAAACCTATGGATTGCTATGTCTCCGAAAGAGAATCAAGCATGTGTACAGGGGCATAAATGCAGCAGTGATAGGATTGGAGAGGTTCGGTGAGCAAATGAAGACCCTTTGAAGTCATATTGCATGGTACCCATTACACGGGTCTCAACTCTCCAGGTTTAAGGTATTCTTCCTTCAGCTAAAACATGCATGTGGAACCCAAGTATGATCAACCATGTGAATGGGAGACGTGTTCAAATATGTCTCAGTTTTCCTCCCCTGGTACTCGGGTGCAACATTCCAGACGCTTTACTAACACTCTCCCCACTTGGAGAGTCAGCGCCTTTAACCTCCTGTTTGGCACAGTTTGCAATTTCTACGGAAGATTAACAGAAATAGCGAGAACCAATGAGAGGCTCGCTGGAGGTGTCTGGACGGACAAATTTAACTCTCATTTCCCACCAGGAAGAGGAATTAACCAAAGGCTCAGCGTGCCGGGCCGGAACAAGATTAGGGCCTGAAGACATCCTGCGGTGTTGCGGCCAGGTCACAAGAAAGCGAGTTGAAGAAAGGAGCTCAGGGGCACTGTAATTCACAAACCTGCAGAGTTATAAATGACAGCTATCGTCCAAAAATAGACTGAAGTAAGGCTGCCAAGAGGACTTGAAAGCGGGGCAGAATTGCAGGAAACCGATTTCAGGAGGTAGACTGGAATTGCATTGAAAGCATAGGAAAAGAGGCAGAACGTCCACAATGATGCACTTGGCCAAAAAGGGCGTATGCGTTTTTTCCTGAATATATTCAGGAAAAAACGCATACGCCCTTTTTGGCCAACCAAGCAAGCTTGCAAAGGAAATCTGCACTACAATGAAGTCTCACTTCCCCCCGGTCAAAAGGGCCATCTGAAAAAAGTGTAAAATCCAGAAAGGCAGGACAGGCCATGGAGAACTGGGAGCCTTGTTATGCTGATGGGCGGGATGTAAATTGCCAACAGACACTCGGGAGAAGTGTATGGTGTTTCCTGAAACATCTAAAATACAAAGCAACAGAGCCTAGGGCACTTCCACTTATGGTCCTATAGCTTAGGGAAATTAAAATCAAAAAGACACAGCCACCCCAAATTTTGGGACGCCTCTATTTACAAGAACCTCGTTTACAGTACAAGTTCAACATCGCAGAAAGTAAAAAATGGATAAAGAAGTTGTGGTATTTACTTACAATGCAGTATCACTCAGCCATGAAATCTATGTCATCAGGCCCATAGCAGCATAATGAGTGGATTCAGGTACGATGATTCTAACTGAAATAAGTCACACAGAAAAAGAAACATCATAAGATATCACTAATACAAGGAATGTAAACTTGGCTACACAGGAACTGAATTCCAAAACAGAACAGGGTCTCAAATTTAGAAACGCAACTTATGCTTGCTTAAGGGGAAAGGTGAGTTGGGGTGCTGCATAAAACCAGAGATTGAAATGAGCACAGATAAAGTTCCTTAAGCCAAATATGGAATAGACAAGAGCTACTCCTTGCTCAACGAAATGGACTCAACACCCCATACAAAACGCCTAAGAATGTACCTGACTAGTAAGTATCTTAAAACCTATGGATTGCTATGTCTCCAAATAGAATCAAGCGTGTGTACAGGGGCATAAACGCAGCAGTGATAGGATTGGAGAGGTTCGGTGAGCAAATGAAGACCCTTTGAAGTCATATTGCATGGTACCCATTCCACGGGTCTCAACTCTCCAGGTTTAAGGTATTCTTCCTTCAGCTAAAACATGCATGTGGAAGCCAGAGTATGATCAAACGTGTGATCGGGAGACATGCTCAAATATGTCTCAGTTTTCCTCCCCTGGTACTCGGGTGCAACATTCCAGACGCTTTACTAACACTCTCCCCACTTGGAGAGTCAGCGCCTTTAACGTCCTGTTTGGCCCAGTTTGCAATTTCTGCGGAAGATGAACAGGAATAGCGAGAACCAATGAGAGGCTAGCTGGAGGTGTCTGGACGGGCAAATTTAACTCTCATTTCCCACCAGGAAGAGGAAATAACCAAAGGCTCAGCGTGCCGTACCGGAACCAGATTAGAGCGTGAAGCCATCCTGCGGTGTTGCGGCCAGCTCAAAAGAAACCGAGTTGAAGAAAGGAGCTCAGGGGCACTGTAATTCACAAACCTGCAGTTATAAATGACAGCTTTCGTCCAAAAATATACTGAAGTAAGGCTGCCAAGAGGACTTGAAAGCGGGGCAGAATTGCAGGAAACCGATTTCAGGAGGTAGACTGGAATTGCATTGAAAGCATAGGAAAAGAGGCAGAACGTCCACAATGATGCACTTGGCCAAAAAGGGCGTATGCGTTTTTTCCTGAATATATTCAGGAAAAAACGCATACGCCCTTTTTGGCCAACCAAGCAAGCTTGCAAAGGAAATCTGCACTACAATGAAGTCTCACTTCCCCCCGGTCAAAAGGGCCATCTGAAAATAGTGTAAAATCCAGAAAGGCAGGACAGGCCATGGAGAACTGGGAGCCTTGTTATGCTGATGGGCGGGATGTAAATTGCCAACAACCACTCGGGAGAAGTGTATGGTGTTTCCTGAAACATCTAAAAAACAAAGCAACAGAACCTAGGGCACTTCCACTTATGGTCCTATAGCTTAGGGAAATTAAAATCAAAAAGACACAGCCACCCCAAAGTTTCGAACGGCTCTGTTTACAAGAACCTCGTTTACAGTACAAGTTCAACATCGCAGAAAGTGAAAAATGGATAAAGAAGTTGTGGTATTTACTTACAAAGCAATATCACTCAGCAATGAAATCTGTGTCATCTGGCCCTTAGCAGCACAATGAGTGGATTCAGGTATGTTGATTCTAACTGAAATAAGTCACACAGAAAAAGAAACATCATAAGATATCAGTAATACAGGGAATGGAAACTTGGCTACACAGGAACTGAATTACAGAACAGAACAGGGTCTCAAATTTAGAAAAACAACTTATGCTTGCTTAAGGGTAAAGGTGAGTTGGGGTGCTGCATAAAACCAGAGATTGCAATGAGCACAGATAAAGTTCCTTAAGCCAAATATGGAATAGACAACAGCTACTCCTTGCTCAACGAAATGGACTCAACACCCCATATTAAACGCCTAAGAATGTTCCTGACTAGTAAGTATCTTAAAACCTATGGATTGCTATGTCTCCGAAAGAGAATCAAGCATGTGTACAGGGGCATAAACGCAGCAGTGATAGGATTGGAGAGGTTCGGTGAGCAAATCAAGACCCTTTGAAGTCATATTGCATGGTACCCATTCCACGGGTTTCAACTACCCAGGTTTAAGGTATTCTTCCTTCAGCTAAAACATGCATGTGGAACCTAGAGTATGATCAACCATGTGATCGGGAGACGTGTTCAAATATGTCTCAGTTTTCGTACCCTGGTACTCGGGTGCAACATTCCAGACGCTTTACTAACACTCTCCCGACTTGGAGAGTCAGTCCCTTTAACCTCCTGTTTGGCCCAGTTTGCAATTTCTGCCGAAGATGAACAGGAATAGCGAGAACCAATGAGAGACTAGCTGGAGGTGTCTGGACGGGCAAATTTAACTCTCATTTCCCACCAGGAAGAGGAATTAACGAAAGGCTCAGCGTGCCGTGCCGGAACCAGATTAGGGCCTGAAGCCATCCTGCGGTGTTGCGGCCAGGTCACAAGAAAGCGAGTTGAAGAAAGGAGCTCAGGGGCACTGTAATTCACAAACCTGCAGAGTTATAAATGACAGCTATCGTCCAAAAATAGACTGAAGTAAGGCTGCCAAGAGGACTTGAAAGCGGGGCAGAATTGCAGGAAACCGATTTCAGGAGGTAGACTGGAATTGCATTGAAAGCATAGGAAAAGAGGCAGAACGTCCACAATGATGCACTTGGCCAAAAAGGGCGTATGCGTTTTTTCCTGAATATATTCAGGAAAAAACGCATACGCCCTTTTTGGCCAACCAAGCAAGCTTGCAAAGGAAATCTGCACTACAATGAAGTCTCACTTCCCCCCGGTCAAAAGGGCCATCTGAAAAAAGTGTAAAATCCAGAAAGGCAACAGTCCATTGAGAACTGGGAGCCTTCTTATGCTGATGGGCGGGATGTAAATTGCCAACAGACACTTGGGAGAAGTGTATGGTGTTTCCTGAAACATCTAAAAAACAAAGCAACAGAGCCTAGGGCACTTCCACTTATGGTCCTATAGCTTAGGAAAATTAAAATCAAAAAGACACAGCCACCCCAAAGTTTGGAATGGCTCTGTTTACAAGAACCTCGTTTACAGTACAAGTTCAACATCGCAGAAAGTGAAAAATGGATAAAGAACTTGTGGTACTTACGTACAATGCAGTGTCACTCAGCAATGAAATCTATGTCATCAGGCCCGTAGCAGCATAATGAGTGGATTCAGGTACGATGATTCTAACTGAAATAAGTCACACAGAAAAAGAAACATCATAAGATATCACTAATACACGGAATGTAAACTTGGCTACACAGGAACTGAATTCCAAAACAGAACAGGTTCTCAAATTTAGAAAACCAACTTATGCTTGCTTAAGGGTAAAGGGGAGTTGGGTTGCTGCATAAAACCAGAGATTGAAATGAGCACAGATAAAGTTCCTTAAGCCAAATATGGAATAGACAAGAGCTACTCCTTGCTCAATGAAATGGACTCAACACCGCATATTAAACGCCTAAGAATGTACCTGACTAGTAAGTATCTTAAAACCTATGGATTGCTATGTCTCCGAAAGAGAATCAAGCATGTGTACAGGGGCATAAACGCAGCAGTGATAGGATTGGAGAGGTTCGGTGAGCAAATGAAGACCCTTTGAAGTCATATTGCATGGTACCCATTCCACGGGTTTCAACTACCCAGGTTTAAGGTATTCTTCCTTCAGCTAAAACATGCATGTGGAACCTATAGTATGATCAACCATGTGATCGGGAGATGTGTTCAAATATGTCTCAGTTTTCGTACCCTGGTACTCGGGTGTAACATTCCGGACGCTTTACTAACACTCTCCCGACTTGGAGAGTCAGTCCCTTTAACCTCCTGTTTGGTCCAGTTTGCAATTTCTGCGGAAGATGAACAGGAATAGCGAGAACCAATGAGAGACTAGCTGGAGGTGTCTGGACGGGCAAATTTAACTCTCATTTCCCACCAGGAAGAGGAATTAACCAAAGGCTCAGCGTGCCATCCCGGAACCATATTAGGGTCTGAAGCCATCCTGCGGTGTTGCGGCCAGGTCACAAGAAAGCGAGTTGAAGAAAGGAGCTCAGGGGCACTGTAATTCACAAACCTGCAGAGTTATAAATGACAGCTATCTTCCAAAAATATACTGAAGTAAGGTTGCCAAGAGGACTTGAAAGCGGGGCAGAATTGCAGGAAACCGATTTCAGGAGGTAGACTGGAATTGCATTGAAAGCATAGGAAAAGAGGCAGAACGTCCACAATGATGCACTTGGTCAAAAAGGGCATATGCGTTTTTTCCTGAATATATTTAGGAAAAAACGCATACGCCCTTTTTGGCCAACCAAGCAAACTTGCAAATGAAATCTGCACTACAATGAAGTCTCACTTCCCCCCGGTCAAAAGGGCCATCTGAAAACAGTGTAAAATCCAGAAAGGCAGGACAGGCCATGGAGAACTGGGAGCCTTGTTATGCTGATGGGCGGGATGTAAATTGTCAACAGACACTCGGGAGAAGTGTATGGTGTTTCCTGAAACATCTAAGAAACAAAGCAACAGAGCCTAGGGCACTTCCACTTATGGTCCTATAGCTTAGGGAAATTAAAATCAAAAAGACACAGCCACCCCAAAGTTTGGGACGCCTCTGTTTACAAGAACCTCGTTTACCGTACAAGTTCAATATCACAGAAAGTGAAAAATGGATAAAGAACTTGTGGTACTTACGTACAATGCAGTATCACTCAGCAATGAAATCTATGTCATCAGGCCCGTAGCAGCATAATGAGTGGATTCAGGTACGATGATTCTAACTGAAATAAGTCACACAGAAAAAGAAACATCATAAGATATCACTAATACACGGAATGTAAACTTGGCTACATAGGAAATGAATTCCAAAACAGAACAGGGTCTCAAATTTAGAAAACCAACTTATGCTTGCTTAAGGGGAAAGGTGAGTTGGGGTGCTGCATAAAACCAGAGATTGAAATGAGCACAGATAAAGTTCCTCAAGCCAAATATGGAATACACAAGAGCTACTCCTTGCTCAACGAAATGGACTCAACACCGCATATTAAACGCCTAAAAATGTACCTGACTAGTAAGTATCTTAAAACCTATGGATTGCTATGTCTCCAAAAGAGAATCAAGCATGTGTACAGGGGCATAAACGCAGCAGTGATAGGATTGGAGAGGTTCGGTGAGCAAATGAAGACCCTTTGAACTCATATTGCATGGTACCCATTCCACGGGTCTCAACTCTCCAGGTTTAAGGTATTCTTCCTTCAGCTAAAACATGCATGTGGAACCTAGTGTATGACCAACCATGTGATCGAGAGACGTGTTCAAATATGTCTCAGTTTTCGTACCCTGGTACTCGGATGCAACATTCCAGACGCTTTACTAACACTCTCCCGACTTGGAGAGTCAGTCCCTTTAACCTCCTGTTTGGCCCAGCTTGCAATTTCTGTGGAAGATGAACAGGAATACCGAGAACCAATGAGAGACTAGCTGGAGGTGTCTGGACGGGCAAATTTAACTCTCATTTCCCACCAGGAAGAGGAATTAACCAAAGGCTCGGCGTGCCGTGACAGAACCAGATTAGGGCCTGAAGCCATCCTGCGGTGTTGCGGCCAGCTCACAAGAAAGCAAGTTGAAGAAAGGAGCTCAGGGGCACTGTAATTCACAAACCTGCAGAGTTATAAATGACAGCTCTCGTCCAAAAATATACTGAAGTAAGGCTGCCAAGAGGACTTGAAAGCGGGGCAGAATTGCAGGAAACTGTTTTCAGGAGGTAGACTGGAATTGCATTGAAAGCATAGGAATAGAGGCAGAACGTCCACAATGATGCACTTGGCCAAAAAGGGCGTATGCGTTTTTTCCTGAATATATTCAGGAAAAAACGCATACGCCATTTTTGGCCAACCAAGCAAGCTTGCAAAGGAAATCTGCACTACAATGAAGTCTCACTTCCCCCCGGTCAAACGGGCCATCTGAAAAAAGTGTAAAATCCAGAAAGGCAGGACAGGCCATGGAGAACTGGGAGCCTTGTTATGCTGATGGGCGGGATGTAAATTGCCAACAGACACTCGGGAGAAGTGTATGGTGTTTCCAGAAACATCTAAAAAACAAAGCAAAAGAGCCTAGGGCACTTCCACTTATGGTCCTATAGCTTAGGGAAATTAAAATCAAAAAGACACAGCCACCCAAAAGTTTGGGATGCCTCTGTTTACAAGAACCTCGTTTACAGTACAAGTTCAACATCACAGAAAGTGAAAAATGGATAAAGAAGTTGTGGTATTTACTTACAAAGCAATATCACTCAGCAATGAAATCTATGTCATCAGGCCCTTAGCAGCACAATGAGTGGATTCAGGTATGATGATTCAAACTGAAATAAGTCACACAGAAAAAGAAACATCATAAGATATCAGTAATACACGGAATGTAAACTTGGCTACACAGGAACTGAATTACAGAACAGAACAGGGTCTCAAATTTAGAAAACCAACTTATGCTTGCTTAAGGGGAAAGGTGAGTTGGGGTGCTGCATAAAACCAGAGATTGAAATGAGCACAGATAAAGTTCCTTAAGCCAAATATGGAATAGACAAGAGCTACTCCTTGCTCAACGAAATGGACTCAACACCCCATATTAAACGCCTAAGAATGTACCTGACTAGTAAGTATCTTAAAACCTATGGATTGCTATGTCTCCGAAAGAGAATCACGCATGTGTACAGGGGCATAAACGCAGCAGTGATAGGATTGGAGAGGTTCGGTGAGCAAATGAAGACCCTTTGAAGTCATATTGCATGGTACCCATTCCACGGGTCTCAACTCTCCAGGTTTAAGGTATTCTTCCTTCAGCTAAAACATGCACGTGGAACCCAGAGTATGATCAACCGTGTGAACGGGAGACGTGTTCAAATATGTCTCAGTTTTCCTCCCCTGGTACTCGGGTGCAACATTCCAGACACTTTACTAACACTCGGCCCACTTGGAGAGTCAGCACCTTTAACCTCATGTTTGGCCCAGTTTGCAATTTCTGCGGAAGATGAACAGGAATAGGGAGAACCAATGAGAGACTAGCTGGAGGTGTCTGGACGGGCAAATTTAACTCTCATTTCGCACCAGGAAGAGGAAATAACCAAAGGCTCAGCGTGCCATGCCTGAACCAGATTAGGGCCTGAAGCCATCCTGCGGTGTTGTGGCCGGCTCACAAGAAAGCGAGTTGAAGAAAGGAGCTCAGGGGCACTGTAACTCACAAACCTGCAGAGTTATAAATGACAGCTATCGTCCAAAAATAGACTGAAGTAAGGCTGCCAAGAGGACTTGAAAGCGGGGCAGAATTGCAGGAAACCGATTTCAGGAGGTAGACTGGAATTGCATTGAAAGCATAGGAAAAGAGGCAGAACGTCCACAATGATGCACTTGGCCAAAAAGGGCGTGTGCGTTTTTTCCTGAATATATTCAGGAAAAAACGCACACGCCCTTTTGGGCAACCAAGCAAGCTTGCAAAGGAAATCTGCACTACAATGAAGTCTCACTTCCCCCCGGTCAAAAGGGCCATCTGAAAAAAGTGTAAAATCCAGAAAGGCAGGACAGGCCATGGAGAACTGGGAACCTTGTTATGCTGATGGGCGGGATGTAAACTGCCAACAGACACTCCGGAGAAGTGTATGGTGTTTCCTGAAACATCTAAAAAACAAAGCAACAGAGCCTAGGGCACTTCCACTTATGGTCCTATAGCTTAGGGAAATTAAAATCAAAAAGACACAGCCACCCCAAAGTTTGGGACGCCTCTGTTTACAAGAACCTCATTTACCGTACAAGTTCAATATCACAGAAAGTGAAAAATGGATAAAGAACTTGTGGTACTTACATACAATGCAGTATCACTCAGCAATGAAATCTATGTCATCAGGCCCATAGCCGCATAATGAGTGGATTCAGGTACGATGATTCTAACTGAAATAAGTCACACAGAAAAAGAAACATCATAAGATATCACTAATACACGGAATGTAAACTTGGCTACACAGGAACTGAATTCCAAAACAGAACAGGGTCTCAAATTTAGAAAACCAACTTATGCTTGCTTAAGGGGAAAGGTGAGTTGGGGTGCTGCATAAAACCAGAGATTGAAATGAGCACAGGTAAAGTTCCTTAAGCCAAATATGGAATAGACAAGAGCTACTCCTTGCTCAACGAAATGGACTCAACACCCCATATTAAACGCCTAAGAATGTACCTGACTAGTAGGTATCTTAAAACCTATGGATTGCTATGTCTCCAAAAGAGTATCAAGCGTGTGTACAGGGGCATAAACGCAGCAGTGATAGGATTGGAGAGGTTCGGTGAGCAAGTGAAGACCCTTTGAAGTCATATTGCATGGTACCCATTCCACGGGTCTCAACTCTCCAGGTTTAAGGTATTCTTCCTTCAGCTAACACATGCATGTGGAACCCAGAGTATGATCAACCGTGTGAATGGGAGACGTGTTCAAATATGTCTCAGTTTTCCTCCCCTGGTACTCGGGTGCAACATTCCATACGCTTTACTAACACTCTCCCCACTTGGAGAGTCAGCGCCTTTAACCTCCTGTTTGGCCCAGTTTGCAATTTCTGCGGAAGATGAACAGGAATAGGGAGAACCAATGAGAGACTAGCTGGAGGTGTCTGGACGGGCAAATTTAACTCTCATTTCCTACCAGGAAGAGGAATTAACCAAAGGCTCAGCGTGCCGTGCGGGAACCAGATTAGGTCCTGAAGCCATCCTGCGGTGTTGCGGCCAGGTCACAAGAAAGCGAGTTGAAGAAAGGAGCTCAGGGGCACTGTAATTCACAAACCTGCAGAGTTATAAATGACAGCTATCGTCCAAAAATATACTGAAGTAAGGCTGCCAAGGGGACTTGAAAGCGGGGCAGAATTGCAGGAAACCGATTTCAGGAGGTAGACTGGAATTGCATTGAAAGCATAGGAAAAGAGGTAGAACGTCCACAATGATGCACTTGGCCAAAAAGGGCGTATGCGTTTTTTCCTGAATATATTCAGGAAAAAACGCATACGCCCTTTTTGGCCAACCAAGCAAGCTTGCAAAGGAAATCTGCACTACAATGAAGTCTCACTTCCCCCCGGTCAAAAGGGCCATCTGAAAAAAGTGTAAAATCCAGAAAGGCAGGACAGGCCATGGAGAACTGGGAGCCTTGTTATGCTGATGGGCGGGATGTTAATTGCCAACAGACACTCGGGAGAAGTGTATGGTGTTTCCTGAAACATCTAAAAAACAAAGCAACAGAGCCTAGGGCACTTCCACTTATGGTCCTATAGCTTAGGGAAATTAAAATCAAAAAGACACAGCCACCCCAAAGTTTGGGACGCCTTTGTTTACAAGAACCTCGTTTACCGTACAAGTTCAATATCACAGAAAGTGAAAAATGGATAAAGAACTTGTGGTACTTACGTACAATGCAGTATCACTCAGCCATGAAATCTATGTCATCAGGCCCATAGCAGCATAATGAGTGGATTCAGGTACGATGATTCTAACTGAAATAAGTCACACAGGAAAAGAAACATCATAAGATATCAGTAATACACGGAATGTAAACATGGCTACACAGGAACTGAATTCCAAAACAGAACAGGGTCTCAAATTTAGAAACCCAACTTATGCTTGCTTAAGGGGAAAGGTGAGTTGGGGTGCTACATAAAACCAGAGATTGAAATGAGCACAGATAAAGTTCCTTAAGCCAAATATGGAATAGACAAGAGCTACTCCTTGCTCAACGAAATGGACTCAACACCGCATATTAAACACCTAAGAATGTACCTGACTAGTAAGTATCTTAAAACCTATGGATTGCTATGTCTCCAAAAGAGAATCAAGCGTGTGTACAAGGACATAAACGCAGCAGTGATAGGATTGGAGAGGTTCGGTGAGCAAATGAAGACCCTTTGAAGTCATATTGCATGGTACCCATTACACGGGTCTCAACTCTCCATGTTTAAGGTATTCTTCCTTCAGCTAAAACATGCATGTGGAACCCAGAGTATGATCAACCGTGTGAACGGGAGACGTGTTCAAATTTGTCTCAGTTTGCCTCCCCTGGTACTCGGGTGCAACATTCCAGATGCTTTACTAACACTCTCCCCACTTGGAGAGTCAGCGCCTTTAACCTCCTGTTTGGCCCAGTTTGCAATTTCTGCGGAAGATGAACAGGAATAGGGAGAACCAATGAGAGACTAGCTGGAGGTGTCTGGACAGGCAAATTTAACTCTCATTTCCCACCAAAAAGAGGAAATAACCAGAGGCTCAGCGTGCCGTGCCAGAACCAGATTAGGGCCTGAAGCCATCCTACGGTGTTGCGACCAGGTCACAAGAAAGCGAGTTGAAGAAAGGAGATCAGGGGCACTGTAATTCACAAACATGCAGAGTTATAAATGACAGCTATCGTCCAAAAATATACTGAAGTAAGGCTGCCAAGAGGACTTGAAAGCGGGGCAGAATTGCAGGAAACCGATTTCAGGAGGTAGACTGGAATTGCATTGAAAGCATAGGAAAAGAGGCAGAACGTCCACAATGATGCACTTGGCCAAAAAGGGCGTATGCGTTTTTTCCTGAATATATTCAGGAAAAAACGCATACGCCCTTTTTGGCCAACCAAGCAAGCTTGCAAAGGAAATCTGCACTACAATGAAGTCTCACTTCCCCCCGGTCAAAAGGGCCATCTGAAAAAAGTGTAAAATCCAGAAAGGCAGGACAGGCCATGGAGAACTGGGAGCCTTGTTATGCTGATGGGCGGGATGTAAATTGCCAACAGACACTCGGGAGAAGTGTATGGTGTTTCCTGAAACATCTAAAAAACAAAGCAACAGAGCCTAGGGCACTTCCACTTATGGTCCTATAGCTTAGGGAAATTAAAATCAAAAAGACACAGCCACCCCAAAGTTTGGAATGGCTCTGTTTACAAGAACCTCGTGTACAGTACAAGTTCAATATCACAGAAAGTGAAAAATGGATAAAGAACTTGTGGTACTTACGTACAATGCAGTATCACTCAGCAATGAAATCTATGTCATCAGGCCCATAGCAGCATAATGAGTGGATTCAGGTACGATGATTCTAACTGAAATAAGTCACACAGAAAAAGAAACATCATAAGATATCACTAATACACGGAATGTAAACTTGGCTACACAGGAACTGAATTACAGAACAGAACAGGGTCTCAAATTTAGAAAACCAACTTATGCTTGCTTAAGGGGAAAGGTGAGTTGGGGTGCTGCATAAAACCAGAGATTGAAATGAGCACAGATAAAGGTCCTTAAGCCAAATATGGAATAGACAAGAGCTACTCCTTGCTCAACGAAATGGACTCAACACCCCATATTAAACGCCTAAGAATGTTCCTGACTAGTAAGTATCTTAAAACCTATGGATTGCTATGTCTCCAAAAGAGAATCAAGCATGTGTACAGGGGCATAAACGCAGCAGTGATAGGATTGGAGAGGTTCGGTGAGCAAATGAAGACCCTTTGAAGTCATATTGCATTGTACCCATTCCACGGGTTTCAACTACCCAGGTTTAAGGTATTCTTCCTTCAGCTAAAACATGCATGTGGAACCTAGAGTATGATCAACCATGTGATCGAGAGACGTGTTCAAATATGTCTCAGTTTTCGTACCCTGGTACTCGGGTGCAACATTCCAGACGCTTTACTAACACTCTCCCGACTTGGAGAGTCAGCGCCTTTAAACTCCTGTTTGGCCCAGTTTGCAATTTCTGCGGAAGATGAACAGGAATAGGGAGAACCAATGAGAGACTAGCTGGAGGTGTCTGGACGGGCAAATTTAACTCTCATTTCCCACCAGGAAGAGGAATTAACCAAAGGCTCAGTGTGCCGCGCCAGAACCAGATTAGGGCCTGAAGCCATCCTGCGGTGTTGCGGCCAGCTCACAAGAAAGCGAGTTGAAGAAAGTAGCTCAGGGGCAATGTAATTCACAAACCTGCAGAGTTATAAATGACAGCTATCGTCCAAAAATATACTGAAGTAAGGCTGCCAAGAGGACTTGAAAGCGGGGCAGAACTGCAGGAAACCGATTTCAGGAGGTAGACTGGAATTGCATTGAAAGCATAGGAAAAGAGGCAGAACGTCCACAATGATGCACTTGGCCAAAAAGGGCGTATGCGTTTTTTCCTGAATATATTCAGGAAAAAACGCATACGCCCTTTTTGGCCAACCAAGCAAGCTTGCAAATGAAATCTGCACTACAATGAAGTCTCACTTCCCCCCGGTCAAAAGGGCCATCTGAAAAAAGTGTAAAATCCAGAAAGGCAGGACAGGCCATGGACAACTGGGAGCCTTGTTATGCTGATGGGCGGGATGTAAATTGCCAACAGACACTCGGGAGAAGTGCACGGTGTTTCCTGAAACATCTAAAAACCAAAGCAACAGAGACTAGGGCACTTCCACTTCTGGTCCTATAGCTTAGGGAAATTAAAATCAAAAAGACACAGCCACCCCAAAGTTTGGGACGCCTCTATTTACAAGAACCTCGTTTACAGTACAAGTTCAACATCGCAGAAAGTAAAAAATGGATAAAGAAGTTGTGGTATTTACTTACAATGCAGTATCACTCAGCCATGAAATCTATGTCATCAGGCCCGTAGCAGCATAATGAGTGGATTCAGGTACGATGATTCTAACTGAAATAAGTCACACAGAAAAAGAAACATCATAAGATATCACTAATACAAGGAATGTAAACTTGGCTACACAGGAACTGAATTCCAAAACAGAACAGGGTCTCAAATTTAGAAACGCAACTTATGCTTGCTTAAGGGGAAAGGTGAGTTGGGGTGCTGCATAAAACCAGAGATTGAAATGAGCACAGATAAAGTTCCTTAAGCCAAATATGGAATAGACAAGAGCTACTCCTTGCTCAACGAAATGGACTCAACACCCCATACTAAACGCCTAAGAATGTACCTGACTAGTAAGTATCTTAAAACCTATGGATTGCTATGTCTCCGAAAGAGAATCAAGCATGTGTACAGGGGCATAAACGCAGCAGTGATAGGATTGGAGAGGTTCGGTGAGCAAATGAAGACCCTTTGAAGTCATATTGCATGGTACCCATTCCACGGGTTTCAACTACCCAGGTTTTAGGTATTCTTCCTTCAGCTAAAACATGCATGTGGAACCCAGAGTATGATCAACCATGTGATCGGGAGACGTGTTCAAATATGTCTCAGTTTTCCTCCCCTGGTACTCGGGTGCAACATTCCAGATGCTTTACTAACACTCTCCCCACTTGGAGAGTCAGCGCCTTTAACCTCCTGTTTGGCACAGTTTGCAATTTCTGCGGAAGATGAACAGGAATAGCGAGAACCAATGAGAGGCTAGCTGGAGGTGTCTGGACGGGCAAATTTAACTCTCATTTCCCAACAGGAAGAGGAAATAACCAAAGGCTCAGCGTGCCGTACCGGAACCAGATTAGGGCCTGAAGCCATCCTGCGGTGTTGCGGGCAGGTCACAAGAAAGCGAGTTGAAGAAAGGAGCTCAGGGGCACTGTAATTCACAAACCTGCAGAGTTATAAATGACAGCTATCGTCCAAAAATATACTGAAGTAAGGCTGCCAAGAGGACTTCAAAGCGGGGCAGAATTGCAGGAAACCGATTTCAGGAGGTAGACTGGAATTGCATTGAAAGCATAGGAAAAGAGGCAGAACGTCCACAATGATGCACTTGGCCAAAAAGGGCGTATGCGTTTTTTCCTGAATATATTCAGGAAAAAACGCATACGCCCTTTTTGGCCAACCAAGCAAGCTTGCAAAGGAAATCTGCACTACAATGAAGTCTCACTTCCCCCGGGTCAAAAGGGCCATCTGAAAAAAGTGTAAAATCCAGAAAGGCAGGACAGGCCATGGAGAACTGGGAGCCTTGTTATGCTGATGGGCGGGATGGAAATTGCCAACAGACACTCGGGAGAAGTGTATGGTGTTTCCTGAAACATCTAAAAAACAAAGCAACAGAGCCTAGGGCACTGCCACTTATGGTCCTATAGCTTAGGGAAATTAAAATCAAAAAGACACAGCCACCCCAAAGTTTGGGACGCCTCTGTTTACAAGAACCTCGTTTACAGTACAAGTTCAACATCGCAGAAAGTGAAAAATGGATAAAGAAGTTGTGGTATTTACTTACAAAGCAATATCACTCAGCAATGAAATCTGTGTCATCAGGCCCTTAGCAGCACAATGAGTGGATTCAGGTATGATGATTCTAACTGAAGTAAGTCACACAGAAAAAGAAACATCATAAGATATCAGTAATACACAGAATGTAAACTTGGCTACACAGGAACTGAATTACAGAACAGAACAGGGTCTCAAATTTAGAAAAACAACTTATGCTTGCTTAAGGGGAAAGGTGAGTTGGGGTGCTGCATAAAACCAGAGATTGAAATGAGCACAGATAAAGTTCCTTAAGTCAAATATGGAATAGACAAGAGCTACTCCTTGCTCAACGAAATGGACTCAACACCGCATATTAAACGCCTAAGAATGTACCTGACTAGTAAGTATCTTAAAACCTATGGATTGCTATGTCTCCGAAAGAGAATCAAGCATGTGTACAGGGGCATAAACGCAGCAGTGATAGGATTGGAGAGGTTCGGTGAGCAAATGAAGACCCTTTGAAGTCATATTGCATGGTACCCATTACACGGGTCTCAACTCTCCAGGTTTAAGGTATTCTTCCTTCAGCTAAAACATGCATGTGGAACCCAAGTATGATCAACCATGTGAACGGGAGACGTGTTCAAATATGTCTCAGTTTTCCTCCCCTGGTACTCGGGTGCAACATTCCAGACGCTTTACTAACACTCTCCCCACTTGGAGAGTCAGCGCCTTTAACCTCCTGTTTGGCCCAGTTTGCAATTTCTGCGGAAGATGAACAGGAATAGCGAGAACCAATGAGAGACTAGCTGGAGGTGTCTGGACGGGCAAATTTAACTCTCATTTCCCACCAGGAAAAGGAAATAACCAAAGGCTCAGCGTGCCGTGCCGGAACCAGATTAGGGCCTGAAGCCATCCTGCGGTGTTGCGGCCAGGTCACAAGAAAGCAAGTTGAAGAAAGGAGTTCAGGGGCACTGTAATTCACAAACCTGCAGAGTTATAAATGACATCTATCATCCAAAATAGACTGAAGTAAGGCTGCCAAGAGGACTTGAAAGCGGGGCAGAATTGCAGGAACCCGATTTCAGGAGGTAGACTGGAATTGCATTGAAAGCATAGGAAAAGAGGCAGAACGTCCACAATGATGCACTTGGCCAAAAAGGGCGTATGCGTTTTTTCCTGAATATATTCAGGAAAAAACGCATACGCCCTTTCTGGCCAACCAAGCAAGCTTGCAAAGGAAATCTGCACTACAATGAAGTCTCACTTCCCCCCGGTCAAAAGGGGCATCTGAAAAAAGTGTAAAATCCAGAAAGGCAGGACAGGCCATGGAGAACTGGGAGCCTTGTTATGCTGATGGGCGGGATGTAAATTGCCAACAACCACTCGGGAGAAGTGTATGGTGTTTCCTGAAACATCTAAAAAACAAAGCAACAGAACCTAGGGCACTTCCACTTATGGTCCTATAGCTTAGGGAAATTAAAATCAAAAAGACACAGCCACCCCAAAGTTTGGAACGGCTCTGTTTACAAGAACCTCGTTTACAGTACAAGTTCAACATCGCAGAAAGTGAAAAATGGATAAAGAAGTTGTGGTATTTACTTACAAAGCAATATCACTCAGCAATGAAATCTGTGTCATCAGGCCCTTAGCAGCACAATGAGTGGATTCAGGTATGATGATTCTAACTGAAGTAAGTCACACAGAAAAAGAAACATCATAAGATATCAGTAATACACGGAATGTAAACTTGGCTACACAGGAACTGAATTACAGAACAGAACAGGGTCTCAAATTTAGAAAAACAACTTATGCTTGCTTAAGGGGAAAGGTGAGTTGGGGTGCTGCATAAAACCAGAGATTGAAATGAGCACAGATAAAGTTCCTTAAGTCAAATATGGAATAGACAAGAGCTACTCCTTGCTCAACGAAATGGACTCAACACCGCATATTAAACGCCTAAGAATGTACCTGACTAGTAAGTATCTTAAAACCTATGGATTGCTATGTCTCCGAAAGAGAATCAAGCATGTGTACAGGGGCATAAACGCAGCAGTGATAGGATTGGAGAGGTTCGGTGAGCAAATGAAGACCCTTTGAAGTCATATTGCATGGTACCCATTACACGGGTCTCAACTCTCCAGGTTTAAGGTATTCTTCCTTCAGCTAAAACATGCATGTGGAACCCAAGTATGATCAACCATGTGAATGGGAGACGTGTTCAAATATGTCTCAGTTTTCCTCCCCTGGTACTCGGGTGCAACATTCCAGACGCTTTACTAACACTCTCCCCACTTGGAGAGTCAGCGCCTTTAACCTCCTGTTTGGCCCAGTTTGCAATTTCTTCGGAAGATGAACAGGAATAGCGAGAACCAATGAGAGACTAGCTGGAGGTGTCTGGACGGGCAAATTTAACTCTCATTTCCCACCAGGAAAAGGAAATAACCAAAGGCTCAGCGTGCCGTGCCGGAACCAGATTAGGGCCTGAAGCCATCCTGCGGTGTTGCGGCCAGGTCACAAGAAAGCAAGTTGAAGAAAGGAGCTCAGGGGCACTGTAATTCACAAACCTGCAGAGTTATAAATGACAGCTATCATCCAAAATAGACTGAAGTAAGGCTGCCAAGAGGACTTGAAAGCGGGGCAGAATTGCAGGAAACCGATTTCAGGAGGTAGACTGGAATTGCATTGAAAGCATAGGAAAAGAGGCAGAACGTCCACAATGATGCACTTGGCCAAAAAGGGCGTATGCGTTTTTTCCTGAATATATTCAGGAAAAAACGCATACGCCCTTTTTGGCCAACCAAGCAAGCTTGCAAAGGAAATCTGCACTACAATGAAGTCTCACTTCCCCCCGGTCAAAAGGGCCATCTGAATAAAGTGTAAAATCCAGAAAGGCAGGACAGGCCATGGAGAACTGGGAGCCTTGTTATGCTGATGGGCGGGATGTAAATTGCCAACAACCACTCGGGAGAAGTGTATGGTGTTTCCTGAAACATCTAAAAAACAAAGCAACAGAACCTAGGGCACTTCCTCTTATGGTCCTATAGCTTAGAGAAATTAAAATCAAAAAGACACAGCCACCCCAAAGTTTGGAACGGCTCTGTTTACAAGAACCTCGTTTACAGTACAAGTTCAACATCGCAGAAAGTGAAAAATGGATAAAGAAGTTGTGGTATTTACTTACAAAGCAATATCACTCAGCAATGAAATCTGTGTCATCAGGCCCTTAGCAGCACAATGAGTGGATTCAGGTATGATGATTCTAACTGAAGTAAGTCACACAGAAAAAGAAACATCATAAGATATCAGTAATACACGGAATGTAAACTTGGCTACACAGGAACTGAATTACAGAACAGAACAGGGTCTCAAATTTAGAAAACCAACTTATTCTTGCTTAAGGGGAAAGGTGAGTTGGGGTGCTGCATAAAACCAGAGATTGCAATGAGCACAGATAAAGTTCCTTAAGCCAAATATGGAATAGACAACAGCTACTCCTTGCTCAACGAAATGGACTCAACACCCCATATTAAACACCTAAGAATGTTCCTGACTAGTAAGTATCTTAAAACCTATGGATTGCTATGTCTCCGAAAGAGAATCAAGCATGTGTACAGGGGCATAAATGCAGCAGTGATAGGATTGGAGAGGTTCGGTGAGCAAATGAAGACCCTTTGAAGTCATATTGCATGGTACCCATTCCACGGGTTTCAACTACCCAGGTTTAAGGTATTCTTCCTTCAGCTAAAACATGCATGTGGAACCTAGAGTATGATCAACCATGTGATCGGGAGACGTGTTCAAATATGTCTCAGTTTTCCTCCCCTAGTACTCGGGTGCAACATTCCAGACGCTTTACTAACACTCTCCCGACTTGGAGAGTCAGTCCCTTTAACCTCCTGTTTGGCCCAGTTTGCAATTTCTGCGGAAGATGAACAGGAATAGCGAGAACCAATGAGAGACTAGCTGGAGGTGTCTGGACGGGCAAATTTAACTCTCATTTCCCACCAGGAAGAGGCATTAACCAAAGGCTCAGCGTGCCGTGCCGGAACCAGATTAGGGCCTGAAGCCATCCTGCGGTGTTGCGGCCGGGTCACAAGAAAGCGAGTTGAAGAAAGGAGCTCAGGGGCACTGTAATTCACAAACCTGCAGAGTTATAAATGACAGCTATCGTCCAAAAATAGACTGAAGTAAGGCTGCCAAGAGGACTTGAAAGCGGGGCAGAATTGCAGGAAACCGATTTCAGGAGGTAGACTGGAATTGCATTGAAAGCATAGGAAAAGAGGCAGAACGTCCACAATGATGCACTTGGCCAAAAAGGGCGTATGCGTTTTTTCCTGAATATATTCAGGAAAAAACGCATACGCCGTTTTTGGCCAACCAAGCAAGCTTGCAAAGGAAATCTGCACTACAATGAAGTCTCACTTCCCCCCGGTCAAAAGGGCCATCTGAAAAAAGTGTAAAATCCAGAAAGGCAACAGGCCATTGAGAACTGGGAGCCTTGTTATGCTGATGGGCGGGATGTAAATTGCCAACAACCACTCAGGAGAAGTGTATGGTGTTTCCTGAAACGTCTAAAAAACAAAGCAACAGAACCTAGGGCACTTCCACTTATGGTCCTATAGCTTAGGGAAATTAAAATCAAAAAGACACAGTCACTCCAAAGTTTGGAACGGCTCTGTTTACAAGAACCTCGTTTACAGTACAAGTTCAACATCGCAGAAAGTGAAAAATGGATAAAGAAGTTGTGGTATTTACTTACAAAGCAATATCACTCAGCAATGAAATCTGTGTCATCAGGCCCTTAGCAGCACAATGAGTGGATTCAGGTACGATGATTCTAACTGAAATAAGTCACACAGAAAAAGAAACATCATAAGATATCACTAATACACGGAATGTAAACTTGGCTACACAGGAACAGAATTACAGAAAAGAACGGAGTCTCAAATTTAGAAAACCAACTTATGCTTGCTTAAGGGGAAAGGTGAGTTGGAGTGCTGCATAAAACCAGAGATTGAAATGAGCACAGATAAAGTTCCTTAAGCCAAATATGGAATAGTCAAGAGCTACACCTTGCTCAATGAAATGGACTCAACACCGCATATTAAACGCCTAAGAATGTACCTGACTAGTAAGTATCTTAAAACCTATGGATTGCTATGTCTCCAAAAGAGAATCAAGCATGTGTACAGGCACATAAACGCAGCAGTGATAGGATTGGAGAGGTTCGGTGAGCAAATGAAGACCCTTTGAAGTCATATTGCATGGTACCCATTACACGGGATTCAACTACCCAGGTTTAAGGTATTCTTCCTTCAGCTAAAACATGCATGTGGAACCCAGAGTATGATCAACCGTGTGAACGGGAGACGTGTTCAAATATGTCTCAGTTTTCGTACGCTGGTACTCAGGTGCAACATTCTAGACGCTTTACTAACACTCTCCCCACTTGGAGAGTCAGCGCCTTTAACCTCCTGTTTGGCCCAGTTTGCAATTTCTGCGGAAGATGAACAGGAATAGGGAGAACCAATGAGAGACTAGCTGGAGGTGTCTGGACGGGCAAATTTAACTCTCATTTCTCACCAGGAAGAGGAATTAACCAAAGGCTCAGCGTGCCGTGCCGGAACCAGATTAGCGCCTGAAGCCATCCTGCGGTGTTGCGGCCAGCTCAAAAGATAGCGAGTTGAAGAAAGGAGCTCAGGGGCACTGTAATTCACAAACCTGCAGAGTTATAAATGACAGCTATCGTCCAAAAATATACTGAAGTAAGGCTGCCAAGAGGACTTGAAAGCGGGGCAGAATTGCAGGAAACCGATTTCAGGAGGTAGACTGGAATTGCATTGAAAGCATAGGAAAAGAGGCAGAACGTCCACAATGATGCACTTCGTCAAAAAGTGCGTATGCGTTTTTTCCTGAATATATTCAGGAAAAAACACATACGCCCTTTTTGGCCAACCAAGGAAGATTGCAAAGGAAATCTGCACTACAATGAAGTCTCACTTCCCCCCGGTCAAAAGGGCCATCTGAAAAAAGTGTAAAATCCAGAAAGGCAGGACAGGCCATGGAAAACTGGGAGCCTTGTTATGCTGATGGGCGGGATGTAAATTGCCAACAGACACTCGGGAGAAGTGTATGGTGTTTCCTGAAACATCTAAAAAACAAAGCAACAGAGCCTAGGGCACTTCCACTTATGGTCCTATAGCTTAGGGAAATTAAAATCAAAAAGACACAGCCACCCCAAAGTTTGGGACGCTTCTGTTTACAAGAACCTCGTTCACAGTACAAGTTCAACATCGCAGAAAGTGAAAAATGGATAAAGACCTTGTGGTACTTACGTACAATGCAGTATCACTCAGCAATGAAATCTATGTCATCAGGCCCGTAGCAGCATAATGAGTGGATTCAGGTACGATGATTCTAACTGAAATAAGTCACACAGAAAAAGAAACATCATAAGATATCACTAATACACGGAATGTAAACTTGGCTACACAGGAACTGAATTCCAAAACAGAACAGGGTCTCAAATTTAGAAAACCAACTTATGCTTGCTTAAGGGGAAAGGAGAGTTGGGGTGCTGCATAAAACCAGAGATTGAAATGAGCACAGATAAAGTTCCTTAAGCCAAATATGGAATAGACAAGAGCTACTCCTTGCTCAACGAAATGGACTCAACACCCCATATAAAACGCCTAAGAATGTACCTGACTAGTAAGTATCTTAAAACCTATGGATTGCTATGTCTCCGAAAAAGAATCAAGCATGTCTACAGGGGCAAAAACACAGCAGTGATAGGATTGGAGAGGTTCGGTGAGCAAATGAAGACCCTGTGAAGTCATATTGCATGGTACCCATTCCACGGGTTTCAACTACCCAGGTTTAAGGTATTCTTCCTTCAGCTAAAACATGCATGTGGAACCTAGAGTATGATCAACCATGTGATCGGGAGATGTGTTCAAATATGTCTCAGTTTTCGTACCCTGGTACTCGGGTGTAACATTCCGGACGCTTTACTAACACTCTCCCGACTTGGAGAGTCAGTCCCTTTAACCTCCTGTTTGGTCCAGTTTGCAATTTCTGCGGAAGATGAACAGGAATAGCGAGAACCAATGAGAGACTAGCTGGAGGTGTCTGGACGGGCAAATTTAACTCTCATTTCCCACCAGGAAGAGGAATTAACCAAAGGCTCAGTGTGCCGTCCCGGAACCATATTAGGGTCTGAAGCCATCCTGCGGTGTTGCGGCCAGGTCACAAGAAAGCGAGTTGAAGAAAGGAGCTCAGGGGCACTGTAATTCACAAACCTGCAGAGTTATAAATGACAGCTATCTTCCAAAAATATACTGAAGTAAGGTTGCCAAGAGGACTTGAAAGCGGGGCAGAATTGCAGGAAACCGATTTCAGGAGGTAGACTGGAATTGCATTGAAAGCATAGGAAAAGAGGCAGAACGTCCACAATGATGCACTTGGTCAAAAAGGGCATATGCGTTTTTTCCTGAATATATTTAGGAAAAAACGCATACGCCCTTTTTGGCCAACCAAGCAAACTTGCAAATGAAATCTGCACTACAATGAAGTCTCACTTCCCCCCGGTCAAAAGGGCCATCTGAAAACAGTGTAAAATCCAGAAAGGCAGGACAGGCCATGGAGAACTGGGAGCCTTGTTTTGCTGATGGGCGGGATGTAAATTGTCAACAGACACTCGGGAGAAGTGTATGGTGTTTCCTGAAACATCTAAGAAACAAAGCAACAGAGCCTAGGGCACTTCCACTTATGGTCCTATAGCTTAGGGAAATTAAAATCAAAAAGACACAGCCACCCCAAAGTTTGGGACACCTCTGTTTACAAGAACCTCGTTTACCGTACAAGTTCAATATCACAGAAAGTGAAAAATGGATAAAGAACTTGTGGTACTTACGTACAATGCAGTATCACTCAGCAATGAAATCTATGTCATCAGGCCCGTAGCAGCATAATGAGTGGATTCAGGTACGATGATTCTAACTGAAATAAGTCACACAGAAAAAGAAACATCATAAGATATCACTAATACACGGAATGTAAACTTGGCTACACAGGAAATGAATTCCAAAACAGAACAGGGTCTCAAATTTAGAAAACCAACTTATGCTTGCTTAAGGGGAAAGGTGAGTTGGGGTGCTGCAAAAAACCAGAGATTGAAATGAGCACAGATAAAGTTCCTCAAGCCAAATATGGAATACACAAGAGCTACTCCTTGCTCAACGAAATGGACTCAACACCGCATATTAAACGCCTAAAAATGTACCTGACTAGTAAGTATCTTAAAACCTATGGATTGCTATGTCTCCAAAAGAGAATCAAGCATGTGTACAGGGGCATAAACGCAGCAGTGATAGGATTGGAGAGGTTCGGTGAGCAAATGAAGACCCTTTGAAGTCATATTGCATGGTACCCATTACACGGGTTTCAACTACCCAGGTTTAAGGTATTCTTCCTTCAGCTAAAACATGCATGTGGAACCTAGAGTATGATCAACCATGTGAACGGAAGACGTGTTCATATATGTCTCAGTTTTCCTCCCCTGGTACTCGGGTGCAACATTCCAGACGCTTTACTAACACTCTCCCCACTTGGAGAGTCAGCGCCTTTAACCTCCTGTTTGGCCCAGTTTGCAATTTCTGCGGAAGATGAACAGGAATAGGGAGAACCAATGAGAGACTAGCTGGAGGTGTCTGGACGGGCAAATTTAACTCTCATTTCCCACCAGGAAGAGGAATTAACCAAAGGCTCAGCATGCCATGTCGGAACCAGATTAGGGCCTGAGGCCATCCTGCGGTGTTGCGGCCAGCTCAAAAGATAGGGAGTTGAAGAAAGGAGCTCAGGGGCACTGTAATTCACAAACCTGCAGAGTTATAAATGACAGCTATCGTCCAAAAATATAGTGAAGTAAGGCTGCCAAGAGGACTTGAAAGCGGGGCAGAATTGCAGGAAACCGATTTCAGGAGGTAGACTGGAATTGCATTGAAAGCATAGGAAAAGAGGCAGAACGTCCACAATGATGCACTTGGCCAAAAAGGGCATATGCGTTTTTTCCTGAATATATTTAGGAAAAAACGCATACGCCCTTTTTGGCCAACCAAGCAAACTTGCAAAGGAAATCTGCACTACAATGAAGTCTCACTTCCCCCCGGTCAAAAGGGCCATCTGAAAACAGTGTAAAATCCAGAAAGGCAGGACAGGCCATGGATAACTGGGAGCCTTGTTATGCTGATGGGCGGGATGTAAATTGTCAACAGACACTCGGGAGAAGTGTATGGTGTTTCCTGAAACATCTAAGAAACAAAGCAACAGAGCCTAGGGCACTTCCACTTATGGTCCTATAGCTTAGGGAAATTAAAATCAAAAAGACACAACCACCCCAAAGTTTGGGACGCCTCTGTTTACAAGAACCTCATTTACCGTACAAGTTGAATATCACAGAAAGTGAAAAATGGATAAAGAACTTGTGGTACTTACGTGCAATGTAGTATCACTCAGCAATGAAATCTATGTCATCAGGCCCGTAGCAGCATAATGAGTGGATTCAGGTACGATGATTCTAACTGAAATAAGTCACACAGAAAAAGAAACATCATAAGATATCACTAATACACGGAATGGAAACTTGGCTACACAGGAACTGAATTCCAAAACAGAACAGGGTCTCAAATTGAGAAAACCAACTTATGCTTGCGTAAGGGTAAAGGTGAGTTGGGGTGCTACATAAAACCAGAGATTGAAATGAGCACAGATAAAGTTCCTTAAGCCAAATATGGAATAGACAAGAGCTACTCCTTGCTCAACGAAATGGACTCAACACCCCATATTAAACTCCTAAGAATGTACCTGACTAGTAAGTAACTTAAAACCTATGGATTGCTATGTCTCCGAAAGAGAATCAAGCGTGTGTACAGGGGCATAAAGGCAGCAGTGATAGGATTGGAGAGGTTCGGTGAGCAAATGAAGACCCTTTGAACTCATATTGCATGGTACCCATTCCACGGGTCTCAACTCTCCAGGTTTAAGGTATTCTTCCTTCAGCTAAAACATGCATGTGGAACCTAGTGTATGACCAACCATGTGATCGAGAGACGTGTTCAAATATGTCTCAGTTTTCGTACCCTGGTACTCGGATGCAACATTCCAGACGCTTTACTAACACTCTCCCGACTTGGAGAGTCAGTCCCTTTAACCTCCTGTTTGGCCCAGCTTGCAATTTCTGCGGAAGATGAACAGGAATACCGAGAACCAATGAGAGACTAGCTGGAGGTGTCTGGACGGGCAAATTTAACTCTCATTTCCCACCAGGAAGAGGAATTAACCAAAGGCTCAGCGTGCCGTGACAGAACCAGATTAGGGCCTGAAGCCATCCTGCGGTGTTGCGGCCAGCTCACAAGAAAGCAAGTTGAAGAAAGGAGCTCAGGGGCACTGTAATTCACAAACCTGCAGAGTTATAAATGACAGCTCTCGTCCAAAAATATACTGAAGTAAGGCTGCCAAGAGGACTTGAAAGCGGGGCAGAATTGCAGGAAACTGTTTTCAGGAGGTAGACTGGAATTGCATTGAAAGCATAGGAATAGAGGCAGAACGTCCACAATGATGCACTTGGCCAAAAAGGGCGTATGCGTTTTTTCCTGAATATATTCAGGAAAAAACGCATACGCCCTTTTTGGCCAACCAAGCAAGCTTGCAAAGGAAATCTGCACTACAATGAAGTCTCACTTCCCCCCGGTCAAACGGGCCATCTGAAAAAAGTGTAAAATCCAGAAAGGCAGGACAGGCCATGGAGAACTGGGAGCCTTGTTATGCTGATGGGCGGGATGTAAATTGCCAACAGACACTCGGGAGAAGTGTATGGTGTTTCCAGAAACATCTAAAAAACAAAGCAAAAGAGCCTAGGGCACTTCCACTTATGGTCCTATAGCTTAGGGAAATTAAAATCAAAAAGACACAGCCACCCAAAAGTTTGGGATGCCTCTGTTTACAAGAACCTCGTTTACAGTACAAGTTCAACATCACAGAAAGTGAAAAATGGATAAAGAAGTTGTGGTATTTACTTACAAAGCAATATCACTCAGCAATGAAATCTATGTCATCAGGCCCTTAGCAACACAATGAGTGGATTCAGGTATGATGATTCAAACTGAAATAAGTCACACAGAAAAAGAAACATCATAAGATATCAGTAATACACGGAATGTAAACTTGGCTACACAGGAACTGAATTACAGAACAGAACAGGGTCTCAAATTTAGAAAACCAACTTATGCTTGCTTAAGGGGAAAGGTGAGTTGGGGTGCTGCATAAAACCAGAGATTGAAATGAGCACAGATAAAGTTCCTTAAGTCAAATATGGAATAGACAAGAGCTACTCCTTGCTCAACGAAATGGACTCAACACCCCATATTAAACGCCTAAGAATGTACCTGACTAGTAAGTATCTTAAAACCTATGGATTGCTATGTCTCCGAAAGAGAATCACGCATGTGTACAGGGGCATAAACGCAGCAGTGATAGGATTGGAGACGTTCGGTGAGCAAATGAAGACCCTTTGAAGTCATATTGCATGGTACCCATTCCACGGGTCTCAACTCTCCAGGTTTAAGGTATTCTTCCTTCAGCTAAAACATGCACGTGGAACCCAGAGTATGATCAACCGTGTGAATGGGAGACGTGTTCAAATATGTCTCAGTTTTCCTCCCCTGGTACTCGGGTGCAACATTCCAGACACTTTACTAACACTCGCCCCACTTGGAGAGTCAGCACCTTTAACCTCATGTTTGGCCCAGTTTGCAATTTCTGCGGAAGATGAACAGGAATAGGGAGAACCAATGAGAGACTAGCTGGAGGTGTCTGGACGGGCAAATTTAACTCTCATTTCGCACCAGGAAGAGGAAATAACCAAAGGCTCAGCGTGCCATGCCTGAACCAGATTAGGGCCTGAAGCCATCCTGCGGTGTTGTGGCCGGCTCACAAGAAAGCGAGTTGAAGAAAGGAGCTCAGGGGCACTGTAACTCACAAACCTGCAGAGTTATAAATGACAGCTATCGTCCAAAAATAGACTGAAGTAAGGCTGCCAAGAGGACTTGAAAGCGGGGCAGAATTGCAGGAAACCGATTTCAGGAGGTAGACTGGAATTGCATTGAAAGCATAGGAAAAGAGGCAGAACGTCCACAATGATGCACTTGGCCAAAAAGGGCGTGTGCGTTTTTTCCTGAATATATTCAGGAAAAAACGCACACGCCCTTTTGGGCAACCAAGCAAGCTTGCAAAGGAAATCTGCACTACAATGAAGTCTCACTTCCCCCCGGTCAAAAGGGCCATCTGAAAAAAGTGTAAAATCCAGAAAGGCAGGACAGGCCATGGAGAACTGGGAACCTTGTTATGCTGATGGGCGGGATGTAAACTGCCAACAGACACTCCGGAGAAGTGTATGGTGTTTCCTGAAACATCTAAAAAACAAAGCAACAGAGCCTAGGGCACTTCCACTTATGGTCCTATAGCTTAGGGAAATTAAAATCAAAAAGACACAGCCACCCCAAAGTTTGGGACGCCTCTGTTTACAAGAACCTCATTTACCGTACAAGTTCAATATCACAGAAAGTGAAAAATGGATAAAGAACTTGTGGTACTTACATACAATGCAGTATCACTCAGCAATGAAATCTATGTCATCAGGCCCATAGCCGCATAATGAGTGGATTCAGGTACGATGATTCTAACTGAAATAAGTCACACAGAAAAAGAAACATCATAAGATATCACTAATACACGGAATGTAAACTTGGCTACACAGGAACTGAATTCCAAAACAGAACAGGGTCTCAAATTTAGAAAACCAACTTATGCTTGCTTAAGGGGAAAGGTGAGTTGGGGTGCTGCATAAAACCAGAGATTGAAATGAGCACAGGTAAAGTTCCTTAAGCCAAATATGGAATAGACAAGAGCTACTCCTTGCTCAACGAAATGGACTCAACACCCCATACTGAACGCCTAAGAATGTACCTGACTAGTAGGTATCTTAAAACCTATGGATTGCTATGTCTCCAAAAGAGTATCAAGCGTGTGTACAGGGGCATAAACGCAGCAGTGATAGGATTGGAGAGGTTCGGTGAGCAAGTGAAGACCCTTTGAAGTCATATTGCATGGTACCCATTCCACGGGTCTCAACTCTCCAGGTTTAAGGTATTCTTCCTTCAGCTAACACATGCATGTGGAACCCAGAGTATGATCAACCGTGTGAATGGGAGACGTGTTCAAATATGTCTCAGTTTTCCTCCCCTGGTACTCGGGTGCAACATTCCATACGCTTTACTAACACTCTCCCCACTTGGAGAGTCAGCGCCTTTAACCTCCTGTTTGGCCCAGTTTGCAATTTCTGCGGAAGATGAACAGGAATAGGGAGAACCAATGAGAGACTAGCTGGAGGTGTCTGGACGGGCAAATTTAACTCTCATTTCCTACCAGGAAGAGGAATTAACCAAAGGCTCAGCGTGCCGTGCCGGAACCAGATTAGGGCCTGAAGCCATCCTGCGGTGTTGCGGCCAGCTCACAAGAAAGCGAGTTGAAGAAAGTAGCTCAGGGGCAATGTAATTCACAAACCTGCAGAGTTATAAATGACAGCTATCGTCCAAAAATATACTGAAGTAAGGCTGCCAAGAGGACTTGAAAGCGGGGCAGAACTGCAGGAAACCGATTTCAGGAGGTAGACTGGAATTGCATTGAAAGCATAGGAAAAGAGGCAGAACGTCCACAATGATGCACTTGGCCAAAAAGGGCGTATGCGTTTTTTCCTGAATATATTCAGGAAAAAACGCATACGCCCTTTTTGGCCAACCAAGCAAGCTTGCAAATGAAATCTGCACTACAATGAAGTCTCACTTCGCCCCGGTCAAAAGGGCCATCTGAAAAAAGTGTAAAATCCAGAAAGGCAGGACAGGCCATGGACAACTGGGAGCCTTGTTATGCTGATGGGCGGGATGTAAATTGCCAACAGACACTCGGGAGAAGTGCACGGTGTTTCCTGAAACATCTAAAAACCAAAGCAACAGAGACTAGGGCACTTCCACTTCTGGTCCTATAGCTTAGGGAAATTAAAATCAAAAAGACACAGCCACCCCAAAGTTTGGGACGCCTCTATTTACAAGAACCTCGTTTACAGTACAAGTTCAACATCGCAGAAAGTAAAAAATGGATAAAGAAGTTGTGGTATTTACTTACAATGCAGTATCACTCAGCCATGAAATCTATGTCATCAGGCCCGTAGCAGCATAATGAGTGGATTCAGGTACGATGATTCTAACTGAAATAAGTCACACAGAAAAAGAAACATCATAAGATATCACTAATACAAGGAATGTAAACTTGGCTACACAGGAACTGAATTCCAAAACAGAACAGGGTCTCAAATTTAGAAACGCAACTTATGCTTGCTTAAGGGGAAAGGTGAGTTGGGGTGCTGCATAAAACCAGAGATTGAAATGAGCACAGATAAAGTTCCTTAAGCCAAATATGGAATAGACAAGAGCTACTCCTTGCTCAACGAAATGGACTCAACACCCCATACTAAACGCCTAAGAATGTACCTGACTAGTAAGTATCTTAAAACCTATGGATTGCTATGTCTCCAAATAGAATCAAGCGTGTGTACAGGGGCATAAACGCAGCAGTGATAGGATTGGAGAGGTTCGGTGAGCAAATGAAGACCCTTTGAAGTCATATTGCATGGTACCCATTCCACGGGTCTCAACTCTCCAGGTTTAAGGTATTCTTCCTTCAGCTAAAACATGCATGTGGAAGCCAGAGTATGATCAAACGTGTGATCGGGAGACATGCTCAAATATGTCTCAGTTTTCCTCCCCTGGTACTCGGGTGCAACATTCCAGACGCTTTACTAACACTCTCCCCACTTGGAGAGTCAGCGCCTTTAACCTCCTGTTTGGCACAGTTTGCAATTTCTGCGGAAGATGAACAGGAATAGCGAGAACCAATGAGAGGCTAGCTGGAGGTGTCTGGACGGGCAAATTTAACTCTCATTTCCCAACAGGAAGAGGAAATAACCAAAGGCTCAGCGTGCCGTACCGGAACCAGATTAGGGCCTGAAGCCATCCTGCGGTGTTGCGGGCAGGTCACAAGAAAGCGAGTTGAAGAAAGGAGCTCAGGGGCACTGTAATTCACAAACCTGCAGAGTTATAAATGACAGCTATCGTCCAAAAATATACTGAAGTAAGGCTGCCAAGAGGACTTCAAAGCGGGGCAGAATTGCAGGAAACCGATTTCAGGAGGTAGACTGGAATTGCATTGAAAGCATAGGAAAAGAGGCAGAACGTCCACAATGATGCACTTGGCCAAAAAGGGCGTATGCGTGTTTTCCTGAATATATTCAGGAAAAAACGCATACGCCCTTTTTGGCCAACCAAGCAAGCTTGCAAAGGAAATCTGCACTACAATGAAGTCTCACTTCCCCCGGGTCAAAAGGGCCATCTGAAAAAAGTGTAAAATCCAGAAAGGCAGGACAGGCCATGGAGAACTGGGAGCCTTGTTATGCTGATGGGCGGGATGGAAATTGCCAACAGACACTCGGGAGAAGTGTATGGTGTTTCCTGAAACATCTAAAAAACAAAGCAACAGAGCCTAGGGCACTTCCACTTATGGTCCTATAGCTTAGGGAAATTAAAATCAAAAAGACACAGCCACCCCAAATTTTGGGACGCCTCTGTTTACAAGAACCTCGTTTACAGTACAAGTTCAACATCGCAGAAAGTGAAAAATGGATAAAGAAATTGTGGTATTTACTTACAAAGCAATATCACTCAGCAATGAAATCTGTGTCATCAGGCCCTTAGCAGCACAATGAGTGGATTCAGGTATGATGATTCTAACTGAAGTAAGTCACACAGAAAAAGAAACATCATAAGATATCAGTAATACACGGAATGTAAACTTGGCTACACAGGAACTGAATTACAGAACAGAACAGGGTCTCAAATTTAGAAAAACAACTTATGCTTGCTTAAGGGGAAAGGTGAGTTGGGGTGCTGCATAAAACCAGAGATTGAAATGAGCACAGATAAAGTTCCTTAAGTCAAATATGGAATAGACAAGAGCTACTCCTTGCTCAACGAAATGGACTCAACACCGCATATTAAACGCCTAAGAATGTACCTGACTAGTAAGTATCTTAAAACCTATGGATTGCTATGTCTCCGAAAGAGAATCAAGCATGTGTACAGGGGCATAAACGCAGCAGTGATAGGATTGGAGAGGTTCGGTGAGCAAATGATGACCCTTTGAAGTCATATTGCATGGTACCCATTCCACGGGTTTCAACTACCCAGGTTTAAGGTATTCTTCCTTCAGCTAAAGCATGCATGTGGAACCCAAGTATGATCAACCATGTGAACGGGAGACGTGTTCAAATATGTCTCAGTGTTCCTCCCCTGGTACTCGGGTGCAACATTCCAGACGCTTTACTAACACTCTCCCCACTTGGAGAGTCAGCGCCTTTAACCTCCTGTTTGGCCCAGTTTGCAATTTCTGCGGAAGATGAACAGGAATAGCGAGAACCAATGAGAGGCTAGTTGGAGGTGTCTGGACGGGCAAATTTAACTCTCATTTCCCACCAGGAAGAGGAATTAACCAAAGGCTCAGCATGCCGGGCGGGAACCAGATTAGGGCCTGAAGCCATCCTGCGGTGTTGCGGCCAGGTCACAAGAAAGCGAGTTGAAGAAAGGAGCTCAGGGGCACTGTAATTCACAAACCTGCAGAGTTATAAATGACAGCTATCGTCCAAAAATAGACTGAAGTAAGGCTGCCAAGAGGACTTGAAAGCGGGGCAGAATTGCAGGAAACCGATTTCAGGAGGTAGACTGGAATTGCATTGAAAGCATAGGAAAAGAGGCAGAACGTCCACAATGATGCACTTGGCCAAAAAGGGCGTATGCGTTTTTTCCTGAATATATTCAGGAAAAAACGCATACGCCCTTTTTGGCCAACCAAGCAAGCTTGCAAAGGAAATCTGCACTACAATGAAGTCTCACTTCCCCCCGGCCAAAAGGGCCATCTGAAAAAAGTGTAAAATCCAGAAAGGCAACAGACCATTGAGAACTGGCAGCCTTGTTATGCTGATGGGCGGGATGTAAATTGCCAACAGACACTTGGGAGAAGTGTATGGTGTTTCCTGAAACATCTAAAAAACAAAGCAACAGAGCCTAGGGCACTTCCACTTATGGTCCTATAGCTTAGGGAAATTAAAATCAAAAAGACACAGCCACCCCAAAGTTTGGAACGGCTCTGTTTACAAGAACCTCGTTTACAGTACAAGTTCAACATCGCAGAAAGTGAAAAATGGATAAAGAAGTTGTGGTATTTACTTACAAAGCAATATCACTCAGCAATGAAATCTGTGTCATCAGGCCCTTAGCAGCACAATGAGTGGATTCAGGTATGATGATTCTAACTGAAATAAGTCACACAGAAAAAGAAACATCATAAGATATCAGTAATACACGGAATGTAAACTTGGCTACACAGGAACTGAATTACAGAACAGAACAGGGTCTCAAATTTAGAAAACCAACTTATTCTTGCTTAAGGGTAAAGGTGAGTTGGGGTGCTGCATAAAACCAGAGATTGAAATGAGCACAGATAAAGTTCCTTAAGCCAAATATGGAATAGACAAGAGCTACTCCTTGCTCAACGAAATGGACTCAACACCCCATATTAAACGCCTAAGAATGTACCTGACTTGTAAGTATCTTAAAACCTATGGATTGCTATGTCTCCGAAAGAGAATCAAGCATGTGTACAGGGGCATAAACGCAGCAGTGATAGGATTGGAGAGGTTCGGTGAGCAAATGAAGACCCTTTGAAGTCATATTGCATGGTAGCCATTCCACGGGTTTCAACTACCCAGGTTTAAGGTATTCTTCCTTCAGCTAAAACATGCATGTGGAACCTAGAGTATGATCAACCATGTGATCGGGAGACGTGTTCAAATATGTCTCAGTTTTCCTCCCCTGGTACTCGGGTGCAACATTCCAGACGCTTTACTAGCTCTCTCCCCACTTGGAGAGTCAGTCCCTTTAACCTCCTGTTTGGCCCAGTTTGCAATTTCTGCGGAAGATGAACAGGAATAGCGAGAACCAATGAGAGACTAGCTGGAGGTGTCTGGACGGGCAAATTTAACTCTCATTTCCCACCAGGAAGAGGAATTAACCAAAGGCTCAGCATGCCGGGCCGGAACCAGATTAGGGCCTGAAGCCATCCTGTGGTGTTGCGGCCAGGTCACAAGAAAGTGAGTTGAAGAAAGGAGCTCAGGGGCACTGTAATTCACAAACCTGCAGAGTTATAAATGACAGCTATCGTCCAAAAATAGACTGAAGTAAGGCTGCCAAGAGGACTTGAAAGCGGGGCAGAATTGCAGGAAACCGATTTCAGGAGGTAGACTGGAATTGCATTGAAAGCATAGGAAAAGAGGCAGAACGTCCACAATGATGTACTTGGCCAAAAAGGGCATATGCGTTTTTTCCTGAATATATTCAGGAAAAAACGCATACGCCCTTTTTGGCCAACCAACCAAGCTTGCAAAGGAAATCTGCACTAAAATGAAGTCTCACTTCCCCCCGGTCAAAAGGGCCATCTGAAAAAAGTGTAAAATCCAGAAAGGCAGGACAGGCCATAGAGAACTGGGAGCCTTGTTATGCTGATGGGCGGGATGTAAATTGCCAACAGACACTTGGGAGAAGTGTATGGTGTTTCCTGAAACATCTAAAAAACAAAGCAACAGAGCCTAGGGCACTTCCACTTATGGTCCTATAGCTTAGGGAAATTAAAATCAAAAAGACACAGCCACCCCAAAGTTTGGAACGGCTCTGTTTACAAGAACCTCGTTTACAGTACAAGTTCAACATCACAGAAAGTGAAAAATGGATAAAGACGTTGTGGTATTAACTTACAAAGCAATATCACTCAGCAATGAAATCTATGTCATCAGGCCCTTAGCAGCACAATGAGTGGATTCAGGTATGATGATTCTAACTGAAATAAGTCACACAGAAAAAGAAACATCATAAGATATCAGTAATACACGGAATGGAAACTTGGCTACACAGGAACTGAATTACAGAACAGAACAGGGCCTCAAATTTAGAAAACCAACTTATGCTTGCTTAAGGGTAAAGGTGAGTTGGGGTGCTGCATAAAACCAGAGATTGAAATGAGCACAGATAAAGTTCCTTAAGCCAAATATGGAATAGACAAGAGCTACTCCTTGCTCAACGAAATGGACTCAACACCGCATATTAAACGCCTAAGAATGTACCTGACTAGTAAGTATCGTAAAACCTATGGATTGCTATGTCTCCAAAAGAGAATCAAGCATGTGTACAGGGGCATAAACGCAGCAGTGATAGGAGTGGAGAGGTTCGGTGAGCAAATGAAGACCCTTTGAAGTCATATTGCATGGTACCCATTCCACGGGTTTCAACTACCCAGGTTTAAGGTATTCTTCCTTCAGCTAAAACATGCATGTGGAACCTAGAGTATGATCAACCATGTGATCGGGAGACGTGTTCAAATATGTCTCAGTTTTCCTCCCCTGGTACTCGGGTGCAACATTCCAGAAGCTTTACTAACACTCTCCCCACTTGGAGAGTCAGCGCCTTTAACCTCCTGTTTGGCCCAGTTTGCAATTTCTGCGGAAGATGAATAGGAATAGCGAGAACCAATGAGAGGCTAGCTGGAGGTGTCTGGACGGGCAAATTTAACTCTAATTACCCACCAGGAAGAGGAAATAACCAAAGGCTCAGCGTGCCGTACCGGAACCAGATTAGGGCCTGAAGCCATCCTGCGGTGTTGCGGCCAGCTCAAAAGAAAGCGAGTTGAAGAAAGGAGCTCAGGGTCACTGTAATTCACAAACCTGCAGAGTTATAAATGACAGCTATCGTCCAAAAATAGACTGAAGTAAGGCTGCCAAGAGGACTTGAAAGTGGGGCAGAATTGCAGGAAACCGATTTCAGGAGGTAGACTGGAATTGCATTGAAAGCATAGGAAAAGAGGCAGAACGTCCACAATGATGCACTTGGCCAAAAAGGGCGTATGCGTTTTTTCCTGAATATATTCAGGAAAAAACGCATACGCCCTTTTTGGCCAACCAAGCAAGCTTGCAAAGGAAATCTGCACTACAATGAAGTCTCACTTCCCCCCGGTCAAAAGGGCCATCTGAAAAAACTGTAAAATCCAGAAAGGCAGGACAGGCCATAGAGAACTGGGAGCCTTGTTATGCTGATGGGCGGGATGTAAATTGCCAACAGACACTCGGGAGAAGTGTATGGTGTTTCCTGAAACATCTAAAAAACAAAGCAACAGAGCCTAGGGCACTGCCACTTATGGTCCTATAGCTTAGGGAAATTAAAATCAAAAAGACACAGCCACCCCAAAGTTTGGGACGCCTCTGTTTACAAGAACCTCGTTTACAGTACAAGTTCAACATCGCAGAAAGTGAAAAATGGATAAAGAAGTTGTGGTATTTACTTACAAAGCAATATCACTCAGCAATGAAATCTGTGTCATCAGGCCCTTAGCAGCACAATGAGTGGATTCAGGTATGATGATTCTAACTGAAGTAAGTCACACAGAAAAAGAAACATCATAAGATATCAGTAATACACGGAATGTAAACTTGGCTACACAGGAACTGAATTACAGAACAGAACAGGGTCTCAAATTTAGAAAACCAACTCATGCTTGCTTAAGGGTAAAGGTGAGTTGGGGTGCTGCATAAAACCAGAGATTGAAATGAGCACAGATAAAGTTCCTTAAGTCAAATATGGAATAGACAAGAGCTACTCCTTGCTCAACAAATTGGACTCAACACCCCATATTAAACGCCTAAGAATGTACCTGACTAGTAAGTATCTTAAAACCTATGGATTGCTATGTCTCCGAAAGAGAATCAAGCATGTGTACAGGGGCATAAACGCAGCAGTGATAGGATTGGAGAGGTTCGGTGAGCAAATGAAGACCCTTTGAAGTCATATTGCATGGTACCCATTACACGGGTCTCAACTCTCCAGGTTTAAGGTATTCTTCCTTCAGCTAAAACATGCATGTGGAACCCAAGTATGATCAACCATGTGAACGGGAGACGTGTTCAAATATGTCTCAGTTTTCCTCCCCTGGTACTCGGGTGCAACATTCCAGACGCTTTACTAACACTCTCCCCACTTGGAGAGTCAGCGCCTTTAACCTCCTGTTTGGCCCAGTTTGCAATTTCTGCGGAAGATGAACAGGAATAGCGAGAACCAATAAGAGGCTAGCTGGAGGTGTCTGGACGGGCAAATTTAACTCTCATTTCCCACCAGGAAGAGGAAACAACCAAAGGCTCAGCGTGCCGTACCGGAACCAGATTAGGGCCTGAAGCCATCCTGCGGTGTTGCGGCCAGCTCAAAAGAAAGCGAGTTGAAGAAAGGAGCTCAGGGGCACTGTAATTCACAAACCTGCAGAGTTATAAATGACAGCTATCGTCCAAAAATAGACTGAAGTAAGGCTGCCAAGAGGACTTGAAAGCGGGGCAGAATTGCAGGAAACCGATTTCAGGAGGTAGACTGGAATTGCATTGAAAGCATAGGAAAAGAGGCAGAAGGTCCACAATGAGGCACTTGGCCAAAAAGGGCGTATGCGTTTTTTCCTGAATATATTCAGGAAAAAACGCATACGCCCTTTTTGGCCAACCAAGCAAGCTTGCAAAGGAAATCTGCACTACAATGAAGTCTCACTTCCCCCCGGTCAAAAGGGCCATCTGAAAAAAGTGCAAAATCCAGAATGGTAGGACAGGCCTTGGAGAACTGGGAGCCTTGTTATGCTGATGGGCGGGATGTAAATTGCCAACAGACACTCGGGAGAAGTGTATGGTGTTTCCTGAAACATCTAAAAAACAAAGCAACAGAGCCTTGGGCACTGCCACTTATGGTCCTATAGCTTAGGGAAATTAAAATCAAAAAGACACAGCCACCCCAAAGTTTGGGACGGCTCTGTTTACAAGAACCTCGTTTACAGTACAAGTTCAACATCGCAGAAAGTGAAAAATGGATAAAGAAGTTGTGGTATTTACTTACAAAGCAATATCACTCAGCAATGAAATTTGTGTCATCAGGCCCTTAGCAGCACAATGAGTGGATTCAGGTATGATGATTCTAACTGAAATAAGTCACACAGAAAAAGAAACATCATAAGATATCAGTAATACACGGAATGTAAACTTGGCTACACAGGAACTGAATTACAGAACAGAACAGGGTCTCAAATTTAGAAAACCAACTTATTCTTGCTTAAAGGTAAAGGTGAGTTGGGGTGCTGCATAAAACCAGAGATTGAAATGAGCACAGATAAAGTTCCTTAAGCCAAATATGGAATAGACAAGAGCTACTCCTTGCTCAACGAAATGGACTCAATACCCCATATTAAACGCCTAAGAATGTACCTGACTAGTAAGTATCTTAAAACCTATGGATTGCTATGTCTCTGAAAGAGAATCAAGCATGTGTACAGGGGCGTAAACGCAGCAGTGATAGGATTGGAGAGGTTCGGTGAGCAAATGAAGACCCTTTGAAGTCATATTGCATGGTACCCATTCCACGGGCTCAACTACCCAGGTTTAAGGTATTCTTCCTTCAGCTAAAACATGCATGTGGAACCTAGAGTATGATCAACCATGTGATCGGGAGACGTGTTCAAATATGTCTCAGTTTTCCTCCCCTGGTACTCGGGTGCAACATTCCAGACGCTTTACTAACACTCTCCCCACTTGGAGAGTCAGTCCCTTTAACCTCCTGTTTGGCCCAGTTTGCTTTTTCTGCGGAAGATGAACAGGAATAGCGAGAACCAATGAGAGGCTAGCTGGAGGTGTCTGGACGGGCAAATTTAACTCTCATTTCCCACCAGGAAGAGGAATTAACCAAAGGCTCAGCATGCCGGGCCGGAACCAGATTAGGGCCTGAAACCATCCTGCGGTGTTGCGGCCAGGTCACAAGAAAGCGAGTTGAAGAAAGGAGCTCAGGGGCACTGTAATTCACAAACCTGCAGAGTTATAAATGACAGCTATCGTCCAAAAATAGACTGAAGTAAGGCTGCCAAGAGGACTTGAAAGCGGGGCAGAATTGCAGGAAACCGATTTCAGGAGGTAGACTGGAATTGCATTGAAAGCATAGGAAAAGAGGCAGAACGTCCACAATGATGCACTTGGCCAAAAAGGGCGTATGCGTTTTTTCCTGAATATATTCAGGAAAAAACGCATACGCCCTTTTTGGCCAACCAAGCAAGCTTGCAAAGGAAATCTGCACTACAATGAAGTCTCACTTCCCCCCGGTCAAAAGGGCCATCTGAAAAAAGTGTAAAATCCAGAAAGGCAGGACAGGCCATGTAGAACTGGGAGCCTTGTTATGCTGATGGGCGGGATGTAAATTGCCAACAGACACTCGGGAGAAGTGTATGGTGTTTCCTGAAACATCTAAAAAACAAAGCAACAGAGCCTAGGGCACTGCCACTTATGGTCCTATAGCTTAGGGAAATTAAAATCAAAAAGACACAGCCATCCCAAAGTTTGGAACGGCTCTGTTTACAAGAACCTCCTTTACAGTACGAGTTCAACACCGCAGAAAGTGAAAAATGGATAAAGAAGTTGTGGTATTTACTTACAAAGCAATATCACTCAGCAATGAAATCTACGTCATCAGGCCCTTAGCATCACAATTAGTGGATTCAGGTACGATGATTCTAACTGAAATAAGTCACACAGAAAAAGAAACATCATAAGATATCAGTAATACACGGAATGTAAACTTGGCTACACAGGAACTGAATTACAGAACAGAACAGGGTCTCAAATTTAGAAAACAAACTTATGCTTGCTTAAAGGTAAAGGTGAGTTGGGGTGCTGCATAAAACCAGAGATTGAAATGAGCACAGATAAAGTTCCTTAAGTCAAATATGGAATAGACAAGAGCTACTCCTTGCTCAACGAAATGGACTCAACACCCCATATTAAACGCCTAAGAATGTACCTGACTAGTAAGTATCCTAAAACCTATGGATTGCTATGTCTCCAAAAGAGAATCAAGCATGTGTACAGGGGCATAAACGCAGCAGTGATAGGATTGGAGAGGTTCGGTGAGCAAATGAAGACCCTTTGAAGTCATATTGCATGGTACCCATTACACGGGTCTTAACTCTCCAGGTTTAAGGTATTCTTCCTTCAGCTAAAACATGCATGTGGAACCCAAGTATGATCAACCATGCGAACGGGAGATGTGTTCAAATATGTCTCAGTTTTCCTCCCCTGGTACTCGGGTGCAACATTTCAGACGCTTTACTAACACTCTCCCCACTTGGAGAGTCAGCGCCTTTAACCTCCTGTTTGGCCCAGTTTGCAATTTCTGCGGAAGATGAACAGGAATAGCGAGAACCAATGAGAGACTAGCTGGAGGTGTCTGGACGGGCAAATTTAACTCTCATTTCCCACCAGGAAGAGGAAATAACCAAAGGTTCAGCGTGCCGTGCCAGAACCAGATTAGGGCCTGAAGCCATCCTGCGGTGTTGCGGCCAGGTCACAAGAAAGCGAGTTGAAGAAAGGAGCTCAGGGGCACTGTAATTCACAAACCTGCAGAGTTATAAATCACAGCTATCGTCCAAAAATAGACTGAAGTAAGGCTGCCAAGAGGACTTGAAAGCAGGGCAGAATTGCAGGAAACCGATTTCAGGAGGTAGACTGGAATTGCATTGAAAGCATAGGAAAAGAGGCAGAACGTCCACAATGATGCACTTGGCCAAAAAGGGCGTATGCGTTTTTTCCTGAATATATTCAGGAAAAAACGCATACGCCCTTTTTGGCCAACCAAGCAAGCTTGCAAAGGAAATCTGCACTACAATGAAGTCTCACTTCCCCCCGGTCAAAAGGGCCATCTGAAAAAAGTGTAAAATCCAGAAAGGCAGGACAGGCCATGTAGAACTGGGAGCCTTGTTATGCTGATGGGCGGGATGTAAATTGCCAACAGACACTCGGGAGAAGTGTATGGTGTTTCCTGAAACATCTAAAAAACAAAGCAACAGAGCCTAGGGCACTGCCACTTATGGTCCTATAGCTTAGGGAAATTAAAATCAAAAAGACACAGCCATCCCAAAGTTTGGAACGGCTCTGTTTACAAGAACCTCCTTTACAGTACGAGTTCAACACCGCAGAAAGTGAAAAATGGATAAAGAAGTTGTGGTATTTACTTACAAAGCAATATCACTCAGCAATGAAATCTACGTCATCAGGCCCTTAGCATCACAATTAGTGGATTCAGGTACGATGATTCTAACTGAAATAAGTCACACAGAAAAAGAAACATCATAAGATATCAGTAATACACGGAATGTAAACTTGGCTACACAGGAACTGAATTACAGAACAGAACAGGGTCTCAAATTTAGAAAACAAACTTATGCTTGCTTAAAGGTAAAGGTGAGTTGGGGTGCTGCATAAAACCAGAGATTGAAATGAGCACAGATAAAGTTCCTTAAGTCAAATATGGAATAGACAAGAGCTACTCCTTGCTCAACGAAATGGACTCAACACCCCATATTAAACGCCTAAGAATGTACCTGACTAGTAAGTATCCTAAAACCTATGGATTGCTATGTCTCCAAAAGAGAATCAAGCATGTGTACAGGGGCATAAACGCAGCAGTGATAGGATTGGAGAGGTTCGGTGAGCAAATGAAGACCCTTTGAAGTCATATTGCATGGTACCCATTACACGGGTCTTAACTCTCCAGGTTTAAGGTATTCTTCCTTCAGCTAAAACATGCATGTGGAACCCAAGTATGATCAACCATGCGAACGGGAGATGTGTTCAAATATGTCTCAGTTTTCCTCCCCTGGTACTCGGGTGCAACATTTCAGACGCTTTACTAACACTCTCCCCACTTGGAGAGTCAGCGCCTTTAACCTCCTGTTTGGCCCAGTTTGCAATTTCTGCGGAAGATGAACAGGAATAGCGAGAACCAATGAGAGACTAGCTGGAGGTGTCTGGACGGGCAAATTTAACTCTCATTTCCCACCAGGAAGAGGAAATAACCAAAGGTTCAGCGTGCCGTGCCAGAACCAGATTAGGGCCTGAAGCCATCCTGCGGTGTTGCGGCCAGGTCACAAGAAAGCGAGTTGAAGAAAGGAGCTCAGGGGCACTGTAATTCACAAACCTGCAGAGTTATAAATCACAGCTATCGTCCAAAAATAGACTGAAGTAAGGCTGCCAAGAGGACTTGAAAGCAGGGCAGAATTGCAGGAAACCGATTTCAGGAGGTAGACTGGAATTGCATTGAAAGCATAGGAAAAGAGGCAGAACGTCCACAATGATGCACTTGGCCAAAAAGGGCGTATGCGTTTTTTCCTGAATATATTCAGGAAAAAACGCATACGCCCTTTTTGGCCAACCAAGCAAGCTTGCAAAGGAAATCTGCACTACAATGAAGTCTCACTTCCCCCCGGTCAAAAGGGCCATCTGAAAAAAGTGTAAAATCCAGAAAGGCAGGACAGGCCATGGAGAACTGGGAGCCTTGTTATGCTGATGGGCGGGATGTAAATTGCCAACAGACACTCGGGAGAAGTGTATGGTGTTTCCTGAAACATCTAAAAAACAAAGCAACAGAGCCTAGGGCACTGCCACTTATGGTCCTATAGCTTAGGGAAATTAAAATCAAAAAGACACAGCCACCCCAAAGTTTGGGACGGCTCTGTTTACAAGAACCTCGTTTACAGTACAAGTTCAACATCGCAGAAAGTGAAAAATGGATAAAGAAGTTGTGGTATTTACTTACAAAGCAATATCACTCAGCAATGAAATCTATGTCACCAGGCCCTTAGCATCACAATGAGTGGATTCAGGTATGATGATTCTAACTGAAATAAGTCACACAGAAAAAGAAACATCATAAGATATCAGTAATACACGGAATGTAAACTTGGCTACACAGGAACTGAATTACAGAACAGAGCAGGGTCTCAAATTTAGAAAACCAACTTATGCTTGCTTAAGGGTAAAGGTGAGTTGGGGTGCTGCATAAAACCAGAGATTGAAATGAACACAGATAAAGTTCCTTAAGTCAAATATGGAATAGACAAGAGCTACTCCTTGCTCAACGAAATGGACTCAACACCGCATATTAAACGCCTAAGAATGTACCTGACTAGTAAGTATCATAAAACCTATGGATTGCTATGTCTCCAAAAGAGAATCAAGCATGTGTACAGGGGCATAAACGCAGCAGTGATAGGATTGGAGAGGTTCGGTGAGCAAATGAAGACCCTTTGAAGTCATATTGCATGGTACCCATTACACGGGTCTCAACTCTCCAGGTTTAAGGTATTCTTCCTTCAGGTAAAACATGCATGTGGAACCCAAGTATGATCAACCATGTGAACGGGAGACGTGTTCAAATATGTCTCAGTTTTCCTCCCCTGGTACTCGGGTGCAACATTCCAGACGCTTTACTAACACTCTCCCCACTTGGAGAGTCAGCGCCTTTAACCTCCTGTTTGGCCCAGTTTGCAATTTCTGCGGAAGATGAACAGGAATAGCGAGAACCAATGAGAGGCTAGCTGGAGGTGTCTGGACGGGCAAATTTAACTCTCATTTCCCACCAGGAAGAGGAATTAACCAAAGGCTCAACGTGCCGTGCCGGAACCAGATTAGGGCCTGAAGCCATCCTGCGGTGTTGCGGCCAGGTCACAAGAAAGCGAGTTGAAGAAAGGAGCTCAGGGGCACTGTCATTCACAAACCTGCAGAGTTATAAATGACAGCTATCGTCCAAAAATAGACTGAAGTAAGGCTGCCAAGAGGACTTGAAAGCGGGGCAGAATTGCAGGAAACCGATTTCAGGAGGTAGACTGCAATTGCATTGAAAGCATAGGAAAAGAGGCAGAACGTCCACAATCATGCACTTGGCCAAAAAGGGCGTATGCGTTTTTTCCTGAATATATTCAGGAAAAAACGCATACGCCCTTTTTGGCCAACCAAGCAAGCTTGCAAAGGAAATCTGCACTACAATGAAGTCTCACTTCCCCCCGGTCAAAAGGGCCATCTGAAAAAAGTGTAAAATCCAGAAAGGCAGGACAGGCCATGTAGAACTGGGAGCCTTGTTATGCTGATGGGCGGGATGTAAATTGCCAACAGACACTCGGGAGAAGTGTATGGTGTTTCCTGAAACATCTAAAAAACAAAGCAACAGAGCCTAGGGCACTGCCACTTATGGTCCTATAGCTTAGGGAAATTAAAATCAAAAAGACACAGCCACCCCAAAGTTTGGGACGCCTCTGTTTACAAGAACCTCGTTTACAGTACAAGTTCAACATCGCAGAAAGTGAAAAATGGATAAAGAAGTTGTGGTATTTACTTACAAAGCAATATCACTCAGCAATGAAATCTATGTCATCAGGCCCTTAGCATCACAATGAGTGGATTCAGGTATGATGATTCTAACTGAAATAAGTCACACAGAAAAAGAAACATCATAAGATATCAGTAATACACGGAATGTAAACTTGGCTACACAGGAACTGAATTACAGAACAGAACAGGGTCTCAAATTGAGAAAACCAACTTATGCTTGCTTAAGGGTAAAGGTGAGTTGGGGTGCTGCATAAAACCAGAGATTGAAATGAGCACAGATAAAGTTCCTTAAGTCAAATATGGAATAGACAAGAGCTACTCCTTGCTCAACGAAATGGACTCAACACCGCATATTAAACGCCTAAGAATGTACCTGACTAGTAAGTATCGTAAAACCTATGGATTGCTATGTCTCCGAAAGAGAATCAAGCATGTGTACAGGGGCATAAACGCAGCAGTGATAGGATTGGAGAGGTTCGGTGAGCAAATGAAGACCCTTTGAAGTCATATTGCATGGTACCCATTACACGGGTCTCAACTCTCCAGGTTTAAGGTATTCTTCCTTCAGCTAAAACATGCATGTGGAACCCAAGTATGATCAACCATGTGAACGGGAGACGTGTTCAAATATGTCTCAGTTTTCCTCCCCTGGTACTCGGGTGCAACATTCCAGACGCTTTACTAACACTCTCCCCACTTGGAGAGTCAGCGCCTTTAACCTCCTGTTTGGCCCAGTTTGCAATTTCTGCGGAAGATGAACAGGAATAGCGAGAACCAATGAGAGGCTAGCTGGAGGTGTCTGGACGGGCAAATTTAACTCTCATTTCCCACCAGGAAGAGGAAATAACCAAAGGCTCAGGGTGCCGTACCGGAACCAGATTAGGGCCTGAAGCCATCCTGTGGTGTTGCGGCCAGCTCAAAAGAAAGCGAGTTGAAGAAAGGAGCTCAGGGGCACTGTAATTCACAAACCTACAGAGTTATAAATGACAGCTATCGTCCAAAAATAGACTGAAGTAAGGCTGCCAAGAGGACTTGAAAGCGGGGCAGAATTGCAGGAAACCGATTTCAGGAGGCAGACTGGAATTGCATTGAAAGCATAGGAAAAGAGGCAGAACGTCCACAATGATGCACTTGGCCAAAAAGGGCGTATGCGTTTTTTCCTGAATATATTCAGGAAAAAACGCATACGCCCTTTTTGGCCAACCAAGCAAGCTTGCAAAGGAAATCTGCACTACAATGAAGTCTCACTTCCCCCCGGTCAAAAGGGCCATCTGAAAAAAGTGTAAAATCCAGAAAGGCAACAGGGCATTGAGAACTGGGAGCCTTGTTATGCTGATGGGCGGGATGTAAATTGCCAACAACCACTCGGGAGAAGTGTATGGTGTTTCCTGAAACATCTAAAAAACAAAGCAACAGAGCCTAGGGCACTTCCACTTATGGTCCTATAGCTTAGGGAAATTAAAATCAAAAAGACACAGCCACCCCAAAGTTTGGAACGGCTCTGTTTACAAGAACCTCGTTTACAGTACAAGTTCAACATCGCAGAAAGTGAAAAATGGATAAAGAACTTGTGGTACTTACGTACAATGCAGTATCACTCAGCAATGAAATCTATGTCATCAGGCCCGTAGCAGCATAATGAGTAGATTCAGGTACGATGATTCTAACTGAAATAAGTCACACAGAAAAAGAAACATCATAAGATATCAGTAATACACGGAATGTAAACTTGGCTACACAGAAACTGAATTACAGAACAGAACAGGGTCTCAAATTTAGAAAAACAACTTATTCTTGCTTAAGGGTAAAGGTGAGTTGGGGTGCTGCAAAAAACCAGAGATTGAAATGAGCACAGATAAAGTTCCTTAAGCCAAATATGGAATAGACAAGAGCTACTCCTTGCTCAACGAAATGGACTCAACACCGCATATTAAACGCCTAAGAATGTACCTGACTAGTAAGTATCTTGAAACCTATGGATTGCTATGTCTCCAAAAGAGAATCAAGCGTGTGTACAGGGGCATAAACGCAGCAGTGATAGGATTGGAGAGGTTCGGTGAGCAAATGAAAACCCTTTGAAGTCATATTGCATGGTACCCATTCCACGGGTCTCAACTCTCCAGGTTTAAGGTATTCTTCCTTCAGCTAAAACATGCATGTGGAACCCAGAGTATGATCAACCACGTGAACGGGAGACGTGTTCAAATATGTCTCAGTTTTCCTCCCCTGGTACTCGGGTGCAACATTCCAGACGCTTTACTAACACTCTCCCGACTTGGAGAGTCAGTCCCTTTAACCTCCTGTTTGGCCCAGTTTGCAATTTCTGCGGAAGATGAACAGGAATAGCGAGAACCAATGAGAGACTAGCTGGAGGTGTCCGAACGGGAAAATTTAACTCTCATTTCCACCCAGGAAGAGGAATTAACCAAAGGCTCAGCATGCCGGGCCAGAACCAGATTAGGGCCTGAAGCCATCCTGCGGTGTTGCGGCCAGGTCACAAGAAAGCGAGTTGAAGAAAGGAGCTCAGGGGCACTGTAATTCACAAACCTGCAGAGTTATAAATGACAGCTATCGTCCAAAAATAGACTGAAGTAAGGCTGCCAAGAGGACTTGAAAGCGGGGCAGAATTGCAGGAAACCGATTTCAGGAGGCAGACTGGAATTGCATTGAAAGCATAGGAAAAGAGGCAGAACGTCCACAATGATGCACTTGGCCAAAAAGGGCGTATGCGTTTTTTCCTGAATATATTCAGGAAAAAACGCATACGCCCTTTTTGGCCAACCAAGCAAGCTTGCAAAGGAAATCTGCACTACAATGAACTCTCACTTCCCTCCAGTCAAAAGGGCCATCTGAAAAAAGTGTAAAATCCAGAAAGGCAACAGGCCATTGAGAACTGGGAGCCTTGTTATGCTGATGGGCGGGATGTAAATTGCCAACAGACACTCGGGAGAAGTGTATGGTGTTTCCTGAAACATCTAAAAAACAAAGCAACAGAGCCTAGGGCACTTCCACTTATGGTCCTATAGCTTAGGGAAATTAAAATCAAAAAGACACAGCCACCCCAAAGTTTGGAACGGCTCTGTTTACAAGAACCTCGTTTACAGTACAAGTTCAACATCGCAGAAAGTGAAAAATGGATAAAGAAGTTGTGGTACTTACGTACAATGCAGTATCACTCAGCAATGAAATCTATGTCATCAGGCCCGTAGCAGCATAATGAGTAGATTCAGGTACGATGATTCTAACTGAAATAATTCACACAGAAAAAGAAACATCATAAGATATCAGTAATACACGGAATGTAAACTTGGCTACACAGGAACTGAATTACAGAACAGAACAGGGTCTCAAATTTAGAAAAACAACTTATTCTTGCTTAAGGGTAAAGGTGAGTTGGGGTGCTGCATAAAACCAGAGATTGAAATGAGCACAGATAAAGTTCCTTAAGCCAAATATGGAATAGACAAGAGCTACTCCTTGCTCAACAAAATGGACTCAACACCCCATATTAAACGCCTAAGAATGTACCTGACTAGTAAGTATCTTGAAACCTATGGATTGCTATGTCTCCGAAAGAGAATCAAGCATGTGTACAGGGGCATAAACGCAACAGTGATAGGATTGGAGAAGTTCGGTGAGCAAATGAAGACCCTTTGAAGTCATATTGCATGGTACCCATTACACGGGTCTCAACTCTCCAGGTTTAAGGTATTCTTCCTTCAGCTAAGACATGCATGTGGAACCCAAGTATGATCAACCATGTGAACGGGAGACGTGTTGAAATATGTCTCAGTTTTCCTCCCCTGGTACTCGGGTGCAACATTCCAGACGCTTTACTAACACTCTCCCCACTTGGAGAGTCAGCGCCTTTAACCTCCTGTTTGGCCCAGTTTGCAATTTCTGCGGAAGATGAACAGGAATAGCGAGAACCAATGAGAGGCTAGCTGAAGGTGTCTGGACGGGCAAATTTAACTCTCATTTCCCACCAGGAAGAGGAAATAACCAAAGGCTCAGCGTGCCGTACCGGAACCAGATTAGGGCCTGAAGCCATCCTGCGGTGTTGCGGCCAGCTCAAAAGAAAGCGAGTTGAAGAAAGGAGCTCAGGGGCACTGTAATTCACAAACCTGCAGAGTTATAAATGACAGCTATCGTCCAAAAATAGACTGAAGTAAGGCTGCCAAGAGGACTTGAAAGCGGGGCAGAATTGCAGGAAACCGATTTCAGGAGGTAGACTGCAGTTGCATTGAAAGCATAGGAAAAGAGGCAGAACGTCCAAAATGATGCACTTGGCCAAAAAGGGCGTATGCGTTTTTTCCTGAATATATTTAGGAAAAAACGCATACGCCCTTTTTGGCCAACCAAGCAAGCTTGCAAAGGAAATCTGCACTACAATGAAGTCTCAATTCCCCCCGGTCAAAAGGGCCATCTCAAAAAAGTGTAAAATCCAGAAAGGCAGGACAGGCCATGGAGAACTGGGAGCCTTGTTATGCTGATGGGCGGGATGTAAATTGCCAACAACCACTCGGGAGAAGTGTATGGTGTTTCCTGAAACATCTAAAAAACAAAGCAACAGAGCCTAGGGCACTTCCACTTATGGTCCTATAGCTTAGGGAAATTAAAATCAAAAAGACACAGCCACCCCAAAGTTTGGAACGGCTCTGTTTACAAGAACCTCGTTTACAGTACAAGTTCAACATCGCAGAAAGTGAAAAATGGATAAAGAAGTTGTGGTATTTACTTACAAAGCAATATCACTCAGCAATGAAATCTGTGTCATCAGGCCCTTAGCAGCACAATGAGTGGATTCAGGTATGATGATTCTAACTGAAGTAAGTCACACAGAAAAAGAAACATCATAAGATATCAGTAATACACGGAATGTAAACTTGGCTACACAGGAACTGAATTACAGAACAGAACAGGGACTCAAATTTAGAAAAACAACTTATGCTTGCTTAAGGGTAAAGGTGAGTTGGGGTGCTGCATAAAACCAGAGATTGAAATGAGCACAGATAAAGTTCCTTAAGTCAAATATGGAATAGACAAGAGCTACTCCTTGCTCAACGAAATGGACTCAACACCGCATATTAAACGCCTAAGAATGTACCTGACTAGTAAGTATCTTAAAACCTATGGATTGCTATGTCTCCGAAAGAGAATCAAGCATGTGTACAGGGGCATAAACGCAGCAGTGATAGGATTGGAGAGGTTCGGTGAGCAAATGAAGACCCTTTGAAGTCATATTGCATGGTACCCATTACACGGGTCTCAACTCTCCAGGTTTAAGGTATTCTTCCTTCAGCTAAGACATGCATGTGGAACCCAAGTATGATCAACCATGTGATCGGGAGACGTGTTCAAATATGTCTCAGTTTTCCTCCCCTGGTACTCGGGTGCAACATTCCAGACGCTTTACTAACACTCTCCCCACTTGGAGAGTCAGTCCCTTTAACCTCCTGTTTGGCCCAGTTTGCAATTTCTGCGGAAGATGAACAGGAATAGTGAGAACCAATGAGAGGCTAGCTGGAGGTGTCTGGACGGGCAAATTTAACTCTCATTTCCCACCAGGAAGAGGAATTAACCAAAGGCTCAGCGTGCCGTGCCGGAACCAGATTAGGGCCTGAAGCCATCCTGCGGTGTTGCGGCCAGCTCAAAAGAAAGCGAGTTGAACAAAGGAGCTCAGGGGCACTGTAATTCACAAACCTGCAGAGTTATAAATGACAGCTATCGTCCAAAAATAGACTGAAGTAAGGCTGCCAAGAGGACTTGAAAGCGGGGCAGAATTGCAGGAAACCGATTTCAGGAGGTAGACTGCAATTGCATTGAAAGCATAGGAAAAGAGGCAGAACGTCCACAATGATGCACTTGGCCAAAAAGGGCGTATGCGTTTTTTCCTGAATATATTCAGGAAAAAACGCATACGCCCTTTTTGGCCAACCAAGCAAGCTTGCAAAGGAAATCTGCACTACAATGAAGTCTCACTTCCCCCCGGTCAAAAGGGCCATCTGAAAAAAGTGTAAAATCCAGAAAGGCAGGACAGGCCATGGAGAACTGGGAGCCTTGTTATGCTGATGGGCGGGATGTCAATTGCCAACAACCACTCGGGAGAAGTGTATGGTGTTTCCTGAAACATCTAAAAAACAAAGCAACAGAACCTAGGGCACTTCCACTTATGGTCCTATAGCTTAGGGAAATTAAAATCAAAAAGACACAGCCACCCCAAAGTTTGGAACGGCTCTGTTTACAAGAACCTCGTTTACAGTACAAGTTCAACATCGCAGAAAGTGAAAAATGGATAAAGAAGTTGTGGTATTTACTTACAAAGCAATGTCACTCAGCAATGAAATCTGTGTCATCAGGCCCGTAGCAGCACAATGAGTGGATTCAGGTATGATGATTCTAACTGAAGTAAGTCACACAGAAAAAGAAACATCATAAGATATCAGTAATACACGGAATGTAAACTTGGCTACACAGGAACTGAATTACAGAACAGAACAGGGTCTCAAATTTAGAAAACCAACTTATGCTTGCTTAAGGGTAAAGGTGAGTTGGGGTGCTGCATAAAACCAGAGATTGAAATGAGCACAGATAAAGTTCCTTAAGTCAAATATGGAATAGACAAGAGCTACTCCTTGCTCAACGAAATGGACTCAACACCGCATATTAAACGCCTAAGAATGTACCTGACTAGTAAGTATCTTAAAACCTATGGATTGCTATGTCTCTGAAAGAGAATCAAGCATGTGTACAGGGGCATAAACTCAGCAGTGATAGGATTGGAGAGGTTCGGTGAGCAAATGAAGACCCTTTGAAGTCATATTGCATGGTACCCATTACACGGGTCTTAACTCTCCAGGTTTAAGGTATTCTTCCTTCAACTAAAACATGCATGTGGAACCCAAGTATGATCAACCATGTGAACGGGAGGCGTGTTCAAATATGTCTCAGTTTTCCTCCCCTGGTACTCGGGTGCAACATTCCAGATGCTTTAGTAACACTCTCCCCACTTGGAGAGTCAGCGCCTTTAACCTCCTGTTTGGCCCAGTTTGCAATTTCTGCGGAAGATGAACAGGAATAGCGAGAACCAATGAGAGACTAGCTGGAGGTGTCTGGACGGGCAAATTTAACTCGCATTTCCCACCAGGAAGAGGAAATAACCAAAGGCTCAGCGTGCCGTGCCGGAACCAGATTAGGGCCTGAAGCCATCCTGCGGTGTTGCGGCCAGGTCACAAGAAAGCGAGTTGAAGAAAGGAGCTCAGGGGCACTGTAATTCACAAACCTGCAGAGTTATAAATGACAGCTATCGTCCAAAAATAGACTGAAGTAAGGCTGCCAAGAGGACTTGAAAGCGGGGCAGAATTGCAGGAAACCGATTTCAGGAGGTAGACTGGAATTGCATTGAAAGCATAGGAAAAGAGGCAGAACGTCCACAATGATGCACTTGGCCAAAAAGGGCGTATGCGTTTTTTCCTGAATATATTCAGGAAAAAACGCATACGCCCTTTTTGGCCAACCAAGCAAGCTTGCAAAGGAAATCTGCACTACAATGAAGTCTCACTTCCCCCCGGTCAAAAGGGCCATCTGAAAAAAGTGTAAAATCCAGAAAGGCAGGACAGGCCATGGAGAACTGGGAGCCTTGTTATGCTGATGGGCGGGATGTAAATTGCCAACAGACACTCGGGAGAAGTGTATGGTGTTTCCTGAAACATCTAAAAAACAAAGCAACAGAGCCTAGGGCACTGCCACTTATGGTCCTATAGCTTAGGGAAATTAAAATCAAAAAGACACAGCCACCCCAAAGTTTGGGACGCCTCTGTTTACAAGAACCTCGTCTACAGTACAAGTTCAACATCGCAGAAAGTGAAAAATGGATAAAGAAGTTGTGGTATTTACTTACAAAGCAATATCACTCAGCAATGAAATCTATGTCATCAGGCCCTTAGCATCACAATGAGTGGATTCAGGTATGATGATTCTAACTGAAATAAGTCACACAGAAAAAGAAACATCATAAGATATCAGTAATACACGGAATGTAAACTTGGCTACACAGGAACTGAATTACAGAACAGAACAGGGTCTCAAATTTAGAAAACCAACTTATGCTTGCTTAAGGGTAAAGGTGAGTTGGGGTGCTGCATAAAACCAGAGATTGAAATGAGCACAGATAAAGTTCCTTAAGTCAAATATGGAATAGACAAGAGCTACTCCTTGCTCAACGAAATGGACTCAACACCGCATATTAAACGCCTAAGAATGTACCTGACTAGTAAGTATCGTAAAACCTATGGATTGCTATGTCTCCAAAAGAGAATCAAGCATGTGTACAGGGGCATAAACGCAGCAGTGATAGGATTGGAGAGGTTCGGTGAGCAAATGAAGACCCTTTGAAGTCATATTGCATGGTACCCATTCCACGGGTCTCAACTCTCCAGGTTTAAGGTATTCTTCCTTCAGCTAAAACATGCATATGGAACCTAGAGTATGATCAACCATGTGATCGGGAGACGTGTTCAAATATGTCTCAGTTTTCCTCCCCTGGTACTCGGGTGCAACATTCCAGACGCTTTACTAACACTCTCCCCACTTGGAGAGTCAGTCCCTTTAACCTACTGTTTGGCCCAGTTTGCAATTTCTGCGGAAGATGAACAGGAATAGCGAGAACCAATGAGAGGCTAGCTGGAGGTGTCTGGACGGGCAAATTTAACTCTCATTTCCCACCAGGAAGAGGAAATAACCAAAGGCTCAGCGTGCCGGGCCGGAACCAGATTAGGGCCTGAAGCCATCCTGCGGTGTTGCGGCCAGGTCACAAGAAAGCGAGTTGAAGAAAGGAGCTCAGGGGCACTGTAATTCACAAACCTGCAGAGTTATAAATGACAGCTATCGTCCAAAAATAGACTGAAGTAAGGCTGCCAAGAGGACTTGAAAGCGGGGCAGAATTGCAGGAAACCGATTTCAGGAGGTAGACTGGAATTGCATTGAAAGCATAGGAAAAGAGGCAGAACGTCCACAATGATGCACTTGGCCAAAACGGGCGTATGCGTTTTTTCCTGAATATATTCAGGAAAAAACGCATACGCCCTTTTTGGCCAACCAAGCAAGCTTGCAAAGGAAATCTGCACTACAATGAAGTCTCACTTCCCCCCGGTCAAAAGGGCCATCTGAAAAAAGTGTAAAATCCAGAAAGGCAGGACAGGCCATGGAGAACTGGGAGCCTTGTTATGCTGATGGGCGGGATGTAAATTGCCAACAGACACTCGGGAGAAGTGTATGGTATTTCCTGAAACATCTAAAAAAGAAAGCAACAGAGCCTAGGGCACTGCCACTTTTGGTCCTATAGCTTAGGGAAATTAAAATCAAAAAGACACAGCCACCCCAAAGTTTGGAACGGCTCTGTTTACAAGAACCTCGTTTACAGTACAAGTTCAACATCGCAGAAAGTGAAAAATGGATAAAGAAGTTGTGGTATTTACTTACAAAGCAATGTCACTCAGCAATGAAATCTGTGTCATCAGGCCCGTAGCAGCACAATGAGTGGATTCAGGTATGATGATTCTAACTGAAGTAAGTCACACAGAAAAAGAAACATCATAAGATATCAGTAATACACGGAATGTAAACTTGGCTACACAGGAACTGAATTACAGAACAGAACAGGGTCTCAAATTTAGAAAACCAACTTATGCTTGCTTAAGGGTAAAGGTGAGTTGGGGTGCTGCATAAAACCAGAGATTGAAATGAGCACAGATAAAGTTCCTTAAGTCAAATATGGAATAGACAAGAGCTACTCCTTGCTCAACGAAATGGACTCAACACCGCATATTAAACGCCTAAGAATGTACCTGACTAGTAAGTATCGTAAAACCTATGGATTGCTATGTCTCCAAAAGAGAATCAAGCATGTGTACAGGGGCATAAACTCAGCAGTGATAGGATTGGAGAGGTTCGGTGAGCAAATGAAGACCCTTTGAAGTCATATTGCATGGTACCCATTACACGGGTCTCAACTCTCCAGGTTTAAGGTATTCTTCCTTCAACTAAAACATGCATGTGGAACCCAAGTATGATCAACCATGTGAACGGGAGGCGTGTTCAAATATGTCTCAGTTTTCCTCCCCTGGTACTCGGGTGCAACATTGCAGACGCTTTACTAACACTCTCCCCACTTGGAGAGTCAGTCCCTTTAACCTCCTGTTTGGCCCAGTTTGCAATTTCTGCGGAAGATGAACAGGAATAGCGAGAACCAATGAGAGGCTAGCTGGAGGTGTCTGGACGGGCAAATTTAACTCTCATTTCCCACCAGGAAGAGGAAATAACCAAAGGCTCAGCGTGCCGTACCGGAACCAGATTAGGGCCTGAAGCCATCCTGCGGTGTTGAGGCCAGGTCACAAGAAAGCGAGTTGAAGAAAGGAGCTCAGGGTCACTGTAATTCACAAACCTGCAGAGTTATAAATGACAGCTATCGTCCAAAAATAGACTGAAGTAAGGCTGCCAAGAGGACTTGAAAGTGGGGCAGAATTGCAGGAAACCGATTTCAGGAGGTAGACTGGAATTGCATTGAAAGCATAGGAAAAGAGGCAGAACGTCCACAATGATGCACTTGGCCAAAAAGGGCGTATGCGTTTTTTCCTGAATATATTCAGGAAAAAACGCATACGCCCTTTTTGGCCAACCAAGCAAGCTTGCAAAGGAAATCTGCACTACAATGAAGTCTCACTTCCCCCCGGTCAAAAGGGCCATCTGAAAAAAGTGTAAAATCCAGAAAGGCAGGATAGGCCATGGAGAACTGGGAGCCTTGTTATGCTGATGGGCGGCATGTAAATTGCCAACAGACACTCGGGAGAAGTGTATGGTGTTTCCTGAAACATCTAAAAAACAAAGCAACAGAGCCTAGGGCACTGCCACTTATGGTCCTATAGCTTAGGGAAATTAAAATCAAAAAGACACAGCCACCCCAAAGTTTGGGACGCCTCTGTTTACAAGAACCTCGTCTACAGTACAAGTTCAACATCGCAGAAAGTGAAAAATGGATAAAGAAGTTGTGGTATTTACTTACAAAGCAATATCACTCAGCAATGAAATCTATGTCATCAGGCCCTTAGCATCACAATGAGTGGATTCAGGTATGATGATTCTAACTGAAATAAGTCACACAGAAAAAGAAACATCATAAGATATCAGTAATACACGGAATGTAAACTTGGCTACACAGGAACTGAATTACAGAACAGAACAGGGTCTCAAATTTAGAAAACCAACTTATGCTTGCTTAAGGGTAAAGGTGAGTTGGGGTGCTGCATAAAACCAGAGATTGAAATGAGCACAGATAAAGTTCCTTAAGTCAAATATGGAATAGACAAGAGCTACTCCTTGCTCAACGAAATGGACTCAACACCGCATATTAAACGCCTAAGAATGTACCTGACTAGTAAGTATCGTAAAACCTATGGATTGCTATGTCTCCAAAAGAGAATCAAGCATGTGTACAGGGGCATAAACGCAGCAGTGATAGGATTGGAGAGGTTCGGTGAGCAAATGAAGACCCTTTGAAGTCATATTGCATGGTACCCATTACACGGGTCTCAACTCTCCAGGTTTAAGGTATTCTTCCTTCAGCTAAAACATGCATATGGAACCTAGAGTATGATCAACCATGTGATCGGGAGACGTGTTCAAATATGTCTCAGTTTTCGTACCTGGTACTTGGGTGCAACATTCCAGACGCTTTACTAACACTCTCCCGACTTGGAGAGTCAGTCCCTTTAACCTCCTGTTTGGCCCAGTTTGCAATTTCTGCGGAAGATGAACAGGAATAGCGAGAACCAATGAGAGGCTAGCTGGAGGTGTCTGGACGGGCAAATTTAACTCTCATTTCCCACCAGGAAGAGGAAATAACCAAAGGCTCAGCATGCCAGGCCGGAACCAGATTAGGGCCTGAAGCCATCCTGCGGTGTTGCGGCCAGCTCAAAAGAAAGCGAGTTGAACAAAGGAGCTCAGGGGCACTGTAATTCACAAACCTGCAGAGTTATAAATGACAGCTATCGTCCAAAAATAGACTGAAGTAAGGCTGCCAAGAGGACTTGAAAGCGGGGCAGAATTGCAGGAAACCGATTTCAGGAGGTAGACTGGAATTGCATTGAAAGCATAGGAAAAGAGGCAGAACGTCCACAATGATGCACTTGGCCAAAAAGGGCGTATGCGTTTTTTCCTGAATATATTCAGGAAAAAACGCATACGCCCTTTTTGGCCAACCAAGCAAGCTTGCAAAGGAAATCTGCACTACAATGAAGTCTCACTTCCCCCCGGTCAAAAGGGCCATCTGAAAAAAGTGTAAAATCCAGAAAGGCAGGACAGGCCATGGAGAACTGGGAGCCTTGTTATGCTGATGGGCGGGATGTCAATTGCCAACAACCACTCGGGAGAAGTGTATGGTGTTTCCTGAAACATCTAAAAAACAAAGCAACAGAACCTAGGGCACTTCCACTTATGGTCCTATAGCTTAGGGAAATTAAAATCAAAAAGACACAGCCACCACAAAGTTTGGAACGACTCTGTTTACAAGAACCTCGTTTACAGTACAAGTTCAACATCGCAGAAAGTGAAAAATGGATAAAGAAGTTGTGGTATTTACTTACAAAGCAATATCACTCAGCAATGAAATCTGTGTCATCAGGCCCTTAGCAGCACAATGAGTGGATTCAGGTATGATGATTCTAACTGAAGTAAGTCACACAGAAAAAGAAACATCATAAGATATCAGTAATACACGGAATGTAAACTTGGCTACACAGGAACTGAATTACAGAACAGAACAGGGTCTCAAATTTAGAAAACCAACTTATGCTTGCTTAAGGGTAAAGGTGAGTTGGGGTGCTGCATAAAACCAGAGATTGAAATGAGCACAGATAAAGTTCCTTAAGTCAAATATGGAATAGACAAGAGCTACTCCTTGCTCAACGAAATGGACTCAACACCGCATATTAAACGCCTAAGAATGTACCTGACTAGTAAGTATCTTAAAAACCTATGGATTGCTATGTCTCCGAAAGAGAATCAAGCATGTGTACAGGGGCATAAACGCAGCAGTGATAGGATTGGAGAGGTTCGGTGAGCAAATGAAGACCCTTTGAAGTCATATTACATGGTACCCATTACACGGGTCTTAACTCTCCAGATTTAAGGTATTCTTCCTTCAGCTAAAACATGCATGTGGAACCCAAGTATGATCAACCATGTGAACGGGAGACGTGTTCAAATATGTCTCAGTTTTCCTCCCCTGGTACTCGGGTGCAACATTCCAGACGCTTTACTAACACTCTCCCCACTTGGAGAGTCAGCGCCTTTAACCTCCTGTTTGGCCCAGTTTGCAATTTCTGCGGAAGATGAACAGGAATAGCGAGAACCAATGAGAAGCTAGCTGGAGGTGTCTGGACGGGCAAATTTAACTCTCATTTCCCACCAGGAAGAGGAAATAACCAAAGGCTCAGCGTGCCGTGCCGGAACCAGATTAGGGCCTGAAGCCATCCTGCCGTGTTGCGGCCAGGTCACAAGAAAGCGAGTTGAAGAAAGGAGCTCAGGGGCACTGTAATTCACAAACCTGCAGAGTTATAAATGACAGCTATCGTCCAAAAATAGACTGAAGTAAGGCTGCCAAGAGGACTTGAAAGCGGGGCAGCATTGCAGGAAACCGATTTCAGGAGGTAGACTGGAATTGCATTGAAAGCATAGGAAAAGAGGCAGAACGTCCACAATGATGCACTTGGCCAAAAAGGGCGTATGCGTTTTTTCCTGAATATATTCAGGAAAAAACGCATACGCCCTTTTTGGCCAACCAAGCAAGCTTGCAAAGGAAATCTGCACTACAATGAAGTCTCACTTCCCCCCGGTCAAAAGGGACATCTGAAAAAAGTGTAAATTCCAGAAAGGCAACAGGCCATTGAGAACTGGGAGCCTTGTTATGCTGATGGGCGGGATGTAAATTGCCAACATCCACTTGGGAGAAGTGTATGGTGTTTCCTGAAACATCTAAAAAACAAAGCAACAGAGCCTAGGGCACTTCCACTTATGGTCCTATAGCTTAGGGAAATTAAAATCAAAAAGACACAGCCACCCCAAAGTTTGGAACGGCTCTGTTTACAAGAAACTCGTTTACAGTACAAGTTCAACATCACAGAAAGTGAAAAATGGATAAAGAAGTTGTGGTATTCACTTACAAAGCAATATCACTCAGCAGTGAAATCTATGTCATCAGGCCCTTAGCATCGCAATGAGTGGATTCAGGTATGATGATTCTAACTGAAATAAGTCACACAGAAAAAGAAACATCATAAGATATCACTAATACATGGAATGTAAACTTGCCTACACAGGAACTGAATTACAGAACAGAACAGGGTCTCAAATTTAGAAAACCAATTTATGCTTGCTTTAGGGTAAAGGTGAGTTGGGGTGCTGCATAAAACCAGAGATTGAAATGAGCACAGATAAAGTTCCTTAAGACAAATATGGAATAGACAAGAGCTACTCCTTGCTCAACGAAATGGACTCAACACCCCATATTAAACGCCTAAGAATGTTCCTGACTAGTAAGTATCTTAAAACCTATGGATTGCTATGTCTCCAAAAGAGAATCAAGCATGTGTACAGGGGCATAAACGCAGCAGTGATAGGATTGGAGAGGTTCGGTGAGCAAATGAAGACCCTTTGAAGTCATATTGCATGGTACCCATTCCACGGGTTTCAACTACCCATGTTTAAGGTATTCTTCCTTCAGCTAAAACATGCATGTGGAACCTAGAGTATGATCAACCATGTGATCGGGAGACGTGTTCAAATATGTCTCAGTTTTCGTACCCTGGTACTTGGGTGCAACATTCCAGACGCTTTACTAACACTCTCCCGACTTGGAGAGTCAGTCCCTTTAACCTCCTGTTTGGCCCAGTTTGCAATTTCTGCGGAAGATGAACAGGAATAGTGAGAACCAATGAGAGGCTAGCTGGAGGTGTCTGGACAGGCAAATTTAACTCTCATTTCCCACCAGCAAGAGGAATTAACCAAACGCTCAGCGTGCCGTGCCGGAACCAGATTAGGTCCTGAAGCCATCCTGCGGTGTTGCGGCCAGGTCACAAGAAAGCGAGTTGAAGAAAGGAGCTCAGGGGCACTGTAATTCACAAACCTGCAGAGTTATAAATGACAGCTATCGTCCAAAAATAGACTGAAGTAAGGCTGCCAAGAGGACTTGAAAGCGGGGCAGAATTGCAGGAAACCAATTTCAGGAGGTAGACTGGAATTGCATTGAAAGCATAGGAAAAGAGGCAGAACGTCCACAATGATGCACTTGGCCAAAAAGGGCGTATGTGTTTTTTTCCTGAATATATTCAGTAAAAAACGCATACGCCCTTTTTGGCCAACCAAGCAAGCTTGCAAAGGAAATCTGCACTACAATGAAGTCTCACTTCCCCCTGGTCAAAAGGGCCATCTGAAAAAAGTGTAAAATCCAGAAAGGCAGGACAGGCCATGGAGAACTGGGAGCCTTGTTATGCTGATGGGCGGGATGTAAATTGCCAACAACCACTCGGGAGAAGTGTATGGTGTTTCCTGAAACATCTAAAAAACAAAGCAACAGAGCCTAGGGCACTTCCACTTATGGTCCTATAGCTTAGGGAAATTAAAATCAAAAAGACACAGCCACCCCAAAGTTTGGAACGGCTCTGTTTACAAGAACCTCGTTTACAGTACAAGTTCAACATCGCAGAAAGTGAAAAATGGATAAAGAACTTGTGGTACTTACGTACAATGCAGTATCACTCAGCAATGAAATCTATGTCATCAGGCCCGTAGCAGCATAATGAGTAGATTCAGGTACGATGATTCTAACTGAAATAAGTCACACAGAAAAAGAAACATCATAAGATATCACTAATACACGGAATGTAAACTTGGCTACACAGGAACTGAATTACAGAACAGAACAGGGTCTCAAATTTAGAAAACCAACTTATGCTTGCTTAAGGGTAAAGGTGAGTTGGGGTGCTGCATAAAACCAGAGATTGAAATGAGCACAGATAAAGTTCCTTAAGTCAAATATGGAATAGACAAGAGCTACTCCTTGCTCAACGAAATGGACTCAACACCGCATATTAAACGCCTAAGAATGTACCTGACTAGTAAGTATCTTAAAAACCTATGGATTGCTATGTCTCCGAAAGAGAATCAAGCATGTGTACAGGGGCATAAACGCAGCAGTGATAGGATTGGAGAGGTTCGGTGAGCAAATGAAGACCCTTTGAAGTCATATTGCATGGTACCCATTACACGGGTCTTAACTCTCCAGGTTTAAGGTATTCTTCCTTCAGCTAAAACATGCATGTGGAACCCAAGTATGGTCAACCATGTGAACGGGAGACGTGTTCAAATATGTCTCAGTTTTCCTCCCCTGGTACTCGGGTGCAACATTCCAGACGCTTTACTAACACTCTCCCCACTTGGAGAGTCAGCGCCTTTAACCTCCTGTTTGGCCCAGTTTGCAATTTCTGCGGAAGATGAACAGGAATAGCGAGAACCAATGAGAGACTAGCTGGAGGTGTCTGGACGGGCAAATTTAACTCTCATTTCCCACCAGGAAAAGGAAATAACCAAAGGCTCAGCGTGCCGTGCCGGAACCAGATTAGGGCCTGAAGCCATCCTGCGGTGTTGCGGCCAGGTCACAAGAAAGCAAGGTGAAGAAAGGAGCTCAGGGGCACTGTAATGCAGAAACCTGCAGAGTTATAAATGACAGCTATCGTCCAAAAATAGACTGAAGTAAGGCTGCCAAGAGGACTTGAAAGCGGGGCAGAATTGCAGGAAACCGATTTCAGGAGGTAGACTGGAATTGCATTGAAAGCATAGGAAAAGAGGCAGAACGTCCACAATGATGCACTTGGCCAAAAAGGGCGTATGCGTTTTTTCCTGAATATATTCAGGAAAAAACGCATACGCCCTTTTTGGCCAACCAAGCAAGCTTGCAAAGGAAATCTGCACTACAATGAAGTCTCACTTCCCCCCGGTCAAAAGGGCCATCTGAAAAAAGTGTAAAATCCAGAAAGGCAGAACAGGCCATGGAGAACTGGGAGCCTTGTTATGCTGATGGGCGGGATGTAAATTGCCAACAACCACTCGGGAGAAGTGTATGGTGTTTCCTGAAACATCTAAAAAACAAAGCAACAGAACCTAGGGCACTTCCACTTATGGTCCTATAGCTTAGGGAAATTAAAATAAAAAAGACACAGCCACCCCAAAGTTTGGAACGGCTCCGTTTACAAGAACCTCGTTTACAGTACAAGTTCAACATCGCAGAAAGTGAAAAATGGATAAAGAAGTTGTGGTATTTACTTACAAAGCAATATCACTCAGCAATGAAATCTGTGTCATCAGGCCCTTAGCAGCACAATGAGTGGATTCAGGTATGATGATTCTAACTGAAGTAAGTCACACAGAAAAAGAAACATCATAAGATATCAGTAATACACGGAATGTAAACTTGGCTACACAGGAACTGAATTACAGAACAGAACAGGGTCTCAAATTTAGAAAACCAACTTATGCTTGCTTAAGGGGAAAGGTGAGTTGGGGTGCTGCATAAAACCAGAGATTGAAATGAGCACAGATAAAGTTCCTTAAGTCAAATATGGAATAGACAAGAGCTACTCCTTGCTCAACGAAATGGACTCAACACCGCATATTAAACGCCTAAGAATGTACCTGACTAGTAAGTATCTTAAAACCTATGGTTTGCTATGTCTCCGAAAGAGAATCAAGCATGTGTACAGGGGCATAAACGCAGCAGTGATAGGATTGGAGAGGTTCGGTGAGCAAATGAAGACCCTTTGAAGTCATATTGCATGGTACCCATTCCACGGGTTTCAACTACCCAGGTTTAAGGTATTCTTCCTTCAGCTAAAACATGCATGTGGAACCTAGAGTATGATCAACCATGTGATCGGGAGACGTGTTCAAATATGTCTCAGTTTTCGTACCCTGGTACTCGGGTGCAACATTCCAGACGCTTTACTAACACTCTCCCGACTTGGAGAGTCAGTCCCTTTAACCTCCTGTTTGGCCCAGTTTGCAATTTCTGCGGAAGATGAACAGGAATAGCGAGAACCAATGAGAGACTAGCTGGAGGTGTCTGGACGGGCAAATTTAACTCTCATTTCCCACCAGGAAGAGGAAATAACCAAAGGCTCAGCGTGCCGTGCCGGAACCAGATTAGGGCCTGAAGCCATCCTGCGGTGTTGCGGCCAGGTCACAAGAAAGCGAGTTGAAGAAAGGAGCTCAGGGGCACTGTAATTCACAAACCTGCAGAGTTATAAATGACAGCTATCGTCCAAAAATAGACTGAAGTAAGGCTGCCAAGAGGACTTGAAAGCGGGGCAGAATTGCAGGAAACCGATTTCAGGAGGTAGACTGGAATTGCATTGAAAGCATAGGAAAAGAGGCAGAACGTCCACAATGAAGCACTTGGCCAAAAAGGGCGTATGCGTTTTTTCCTGAATATATTCAGGAAAAAACGCATACGCTCTTTTTGGCCAACCAAGCAAGCTTGCAAAGGAAATCTGCACTACAATGAAGTCTCACTTCCCCCCGGTCAAAAGGGCCATCTGAAAAAAGTGTAAAATCCAGAAAGGCAGGACAGGCCATGGAGAACTGGGAGCCTTGTTATGCTGATGGGCGGGATGTAAATTGCCAACAGACACTCGGGAGAAGTGTATGGTGTTTCCTGAAACATCTAAAAAACAAAGCAACAGAGCCTAGGGCACTGCCACTTATGGTCCTATAGCTTAGGGAAATTAAAATCAAAAACACACAGCCACCCCAAAGTTTGGGACGCCTCTGTTTACAAGAACCTCGTTTACAGTACAAGTTCAACATCGCAGAAAGTGAAAAATGGATAAAGAAGTTGTGGTATTTACTTACAAAGCAATATCACTCAGCAATGAATTCTATGTCATCAGGCCCTTAGCATCACAATGAGTGGATTCAGGTATGATGATTCTAACTGAAATAAGTCACACAGAAAAAGAAACATCATAAGATATCAGTAATACACGGAATGTAAACTTGGCTACACAGGAACTGAATTCCAAAACAGAACAGGGTCTCAAATTTAGAAAACCAACTTATGCTTGCTTAAGGGGAAAGGTGAGTTGGGGTGCTGCATAAAACCAGAGATTGAAATGAGCACAGATAAAGTTCCTTAAGCCAAATATGGAATAGACAAGAGCTACTCCTTGCTCAACGAAATGGACTCAAAACCCCATATTAAACCCCTAAGAATGTACCTGACTAGTAAGTATCTTAAAACCTATGGATTGCTATGTCTCCAAAAGAGAATCAAGCGTGTGTACAGGGGAATAAACACAGCAGTGATAGGATTGGAGAGGTTCGGTGAGCAAATGAAGACCCTTTGAAGTTATATTGCATGGTACCCATTACACGGGTCTCAACTCTCCAGGTTTAAGGTATTCTTCCTTCAGCTAAAACATGCATGTGGAACCCAGAGTATGATCAACCATGTGAAGGGGAGACGTGTTCAAATATGTCTCAGTTTTCCTCCCCTGGTACTCGGGTGCAACATTCCAGACGCTTTACTAACACTCTCCCCACTTGGAGAGTCAGTGCCTTTAACCTCCTGTTTGGCCCAGTTTGCAATTTCTGCGGAAGATGAACAGGAATAGCGAGAACCAATGAGAGGCTAGCTGGAGGTGTCTGGACGGGCAAATTTAACTCTCATTTCCCACCAGGAAGAGGAAATAACCAAAGGCTCAGCGTGCCGTGCCGGAAACAGATTAGGGCCTGAAGCCATCCTGCGGTGTTGCGGCCAGCTCAAAAGAAAGCGAGTTGAACAAAGGAGCTCAGGGGCACTGTAATTCACAAACCTGCAGAGTTATAAATGACAGCTATCGTCCAAAAATAGACTGAAGTAAGGCTGCCAAGAGGACTTGAAAGCGGGGCAGAATTGCAGGAAACCGATTTCAGGAGGTAGACTGGAATTGCATTGAAAGCATAGGAAAAGAGGCAGAACGTCCACAATGATGCACTTGGCCAAAAAGGGCGTATGCGTTTTTTCCTGAATATATTCAGGAAAAAACGCATACGCCCTTTTTGGCCAACCAAGCAAGCTTGCAAAGGAAATCTGCACTACAATGAAGTCTCACTTCCCCCCGGTCAAAAGGGCCATCTGAAAAAAGTGTAAAATCCAGAAAGGCAGGACAGGCCATGGAGAACTGGGAGCCTTGTTATGCTGATGGGCGGGATGTAAATTGCCAACAACCACTCGGGAGAAGTGTATGGTGTTTCCTGAAACATCTAAAAAACAAAGCAACAGAACCTAGGGCACTTCCACTTATGGTCCTATAGCTTAGGGAAATTAAAATCAAAAAGACACAGCCACCCCAAAGTTTGGAATGGCTCTGTTTACAAGAACCTCGTTTACAGTACAAGTTCAACATCGCAGAAAGTGAAAAATGGATAAAGAAGTTGTGGTATTTACTTACAAAGCAATATCACTCAGCAATGAAATCTGTGTCATCAGGCCCTAAGCAGCACAATGAGTGGATTCAGGTATGATGATTCTAACTGAAGTAAGTCACACAGAAAAAGAAACATCATAAGATATCAGTAATACACGGAATGTAAACTTGGCTACACAGGAACTGAATTACAGAACAGAACAGGGTCTCAAATTTAGAAAACCAACTTATGCTTGCTTAAGGGTAAAGGTCAGTTGGGGTGCTGCATAAAACCAGAGATTGAAATGAGCACAGATAAAGTTCCTTAAGCCAAATATGGAATAGACAAGAGCTACTCCTTGCTCAACGAAATGGACTCAAAACCCCATATTAAACCCCTAAGAATGTACCTGACTAGTAAGTATCTTAAAACCTATGGATTACTATGTCTCCAAAAGAGAATCAAGCGTGTGTACAGGGGAATAAACACAGCAGTGATAGGATTGGAGAGGTTCGGTGAGCAAATGAAGACCCTTTGAAGTTATATTGCATGGTACCCATTACACGGGTCTCAACTCTCCAGGTTTAAGGTATTCTTCCTTCAGCTAAAACATGCATGTGGAACCCAGAGTATGATCAACCATGTGAACGGGAGACGTGTTCAAATATGTCTCAGTTTTCCTCCCCTGGTACTCGGGTGCAACATTCCAGACGCTTTACTAACACTCTCCCCACTTGGAGAGTCAGTGCCTTTAACCTCCTGTTTGGCCCAGTTTGCAATTTCTGCGGAAGATGAACAGGAATAGCGAGAACCAATGAGAGGCTAGCTGGAGGTGTCTGGACGGGCAAATTTAACTCTCATTTCCCACCAGGAAGAGGAAATAACCAAAGGCTCAGCGTGCCGTACCGGAACCAGATTAGGGCCTGAAGCCATCCTGCGGTGTTGCGGCCAGCTCAAAAGAAAGCGAGTTGAACAAAGGAGCTCAGGGGCACTGTAATTCACAAACCTGCAGAGTTATAAATGACAGCTATCGTCCAAAAATAGACTGAAGTAAGGCTGCCAAGAGGACTTGAAAGCGGGGCAGAATTGCAGGAAACCGATTTCAGGAGGTAGACTGGAATTGCATTGAAAGCATAGGAAAAGAGGCAGAACGTCCACAATGATGCACTTGGCCAAAAAGGGCGTATGCGTTTTTTCCTGAATATATTCAGGAAAAAACGCATACGCCCTTTTTGGCCAACCAAGCAAGCTTGCAAAGGAAATCTGCACTACAATGAAGTCTCACTTCCCCCCGGTCAAAAGGGACATCTGAAAAAAGTGTAAAATCCAGAAAGGCAACAGGCCATTGAGAACTGGGAGCCTTGTTATGCTGATGGGCGGGATGTAAATTGCCAACAGCCACTTGGGAGAAGTGTATGGTGTTTCCTGAAACATCTAAAAAACAAAGCAACAGAGCCTAGGGCACTTCCACTTATGGTCCTATAGCTTAGGGAAATTAAAATCAAAAAGACACAGCCACCCCAAAGTTTGGAACGGCTCTGTTTACAAGAAACTCGTTTACAGTACAAGTTCAACATCACAGAAAGTGAAAAATGGATAAAGAAATTGTGGTATTCACTTACAAAGCAATATCACTCAGCAGTGAAATCTATGTCATCAGGCCCTTAGCATCGCAATGAGTGGATTCAGGTATGATGATTCTAACTGAAATAAGTCACACAGAAAAAGAAACATCATAAGATATCACTAATACATGGAATGTAAACTTGGCTACACAGGAACTGAATTACAGAACAGAACAGGGTCTCAAATTTAGAAAACCAACTTATGCTTGCTTTAGGGTAAAGGTGAGTTGGGGTGCTGCATAAAACCAGAGATTGAAATGAGCACAGATAAAGTTCCTTAAGACAAATATGGAATAGACAAGAGCTACTCCTTGCTCAACGAAATGGACTCAACACCCCATATTAAACGCCTAAGAATGTTCCTGACTAGTAAGTATCTTAAAACCTATGGATTGCTATGTCTCCAAAAGAGAATCAAGCATGTGTACAGGGGCATAAACGCAGCAGTGATAGGATTGGAGAGGTTCGGTGAGCAAATGAAGACCCTTTGAAGTCATATTGCATGGTACCCATTCCACGGGTTTCAACTACCCATGTTTAAGGTATTCTTCCTTCAGCTAAAACATGCATGTGGAACCTAGAGTATGATCAACCATGTGATCGGGAGACGTGTTCAAATATGTCTCAGTTTTCGTACCCTGGTACTCGGGTGCAACATTCCAGACGCTTTACTAACACTCTCCCGACTTGGAGAGTCAGTCCCTTTAACCTCCTGTTTGGCCCAGTTTGCAATTTCTGCGGAAGATGAACAGGAATAGTGAGAACCAATGAGAGGCTAGCTGGAGGTGTCTGGACAGGCAAATTTAACTCTCATTTCCCACCAGCAAGAGGAATTAACCAAACGCTCAGCGTGCCGTGCCGGAACCAGATTAGGTCCTGAAGCCATCCTGCGGTGTTGCGGCCAGGTCACAAGAAAGCGAGTTGAAGAAAGGAGCTCAGGGGCACTGTAATTCACAAACCTGCAGAGTTATAAATGACAGCTATCGTCCAAAAATAGACTGAAGTAAGGCTGCCAAGAGGACTTGAAAGCGGGGCAGAATTGCAGGAAACCAATTTCAGGAGGTAGACTGGAATTGCATTGAAAGCATAGGAAAAGAGGCAGAACGTCCACAATGATGCACTTGGCCAAAAAGGGCGTATGTGTTTTTTTCCTGAATATATTCAGTAAAAAACGCATACGCCCTTTTTGGCCAACCAAGCAAGCTTGCAAAGGAAATCTGCACTACAATGAAGTCTCACTTCCCCCTGGTCAAAAGGGCCATCTGAAAAAAGTGTAAAATCCAGAAAGGCAGGACAGGCCATGGAGAACTGGGAGCCTTGTTATGCTGATGGGCGGGATGTAAATTGCCAACAACCACTCGGGAGAAGTGTATGGTGTTTCCTGAAACATCTAAAAAACAAAGCAACAGAGCCTAGGGCACTTCCACTTATGGTCCTATAGCTTAGGGAAATTAAAATCAAAAAGACACAGCCACCCCAAAGTTTGGAACGGCTCTGTTTACAAGAACCTCGTTTACAGTACAAGTTCAACATCGCAGAAAGTGAAAAATGGATAAAGAACTTGTGGTACTTACGTACAATGCAGTATCACTCAGCAATGAAATCTATGTCATCAGGCCCGTAGCAGCATAATGAGTAGATTCAGGTACGATGATTCTAACTGAAATAAGTCACACAGAAAAAGAAACATCATAAGATATCACTAATACACGGAATGTAAACTTGGCTACACAGGAACTGAATTCCAAAACAGAACAGGGTCTCAAATTTAGAAAACCAACTTATGCTTGCTTAAGGGTAAAGGTGAGTTGGGTTGCTGCATAAAACCAGAGATTGAAATGAGCACAGATAAAGTTCCTTAAGCCAAATATGGAATAGACAAGAGCTACTCCTTGCTCAACGAAATGGACTCAACACCGCATATTAAACGCCTAAGAATGTACCTGACTAGTAAGTATCTTAAAACCTATGGATTGCTATGTCTCCGAAAGAGAATAAAGCATGTGTACAGGGGCATAAACGCAGCAGTGATAGGATTGGAGAGGTTCGGTGAGCAAATGAAGACCCTTTGAAGTCATATTGCATGGTACCCATTCCACGGGTTTCAACTACCCAGGTTTTAGGTATTCTTCCTTCAGCTAAAACATGCATGTGGAACCCAAGTATGATCAACCATGTGAACGGGAGACGTGTTCAAATATGTCTCAGTTTTCCTCCCCTGGTACTCGGGTGCAACATTCCAGACGCTTTACTAACACTCTCCCCACTTGGAGAGTCAGCGCCTTTAACCTCCTGTTTGACCCAGTTTGCAATTTCTGCGGAAGATGAACAGGAATAGTGAGAACAAATGAGAGGCTAGCTGGAGGTGTCTGGACGGGCAAATTTAACTCTCATTTCCCACCAGGAAGAGGAAATAATCAAAGGCTCAGCATGCCGTACCGGAACCAGATTAGGGCCTGAAGCCATCCTGCGGTGTTGCGGCCAGCTCAAAAGAAAGCGAGTTGAACAAAGGAGCTCAGGGGCACTGTAATTCACAAACCTGCAGAGTTATAAATGACAGCTATCGTCCAAAAATATACTGAAGTAAGGCTGCCAAGAGGACTTGAAAGCGGGGCAGAATTGCAGGAAACCGATTTCAGGAGGTAGACTGGAATAGCATTGAAAGCATAGGAAAAGAGGCAGAACGTCCACAATGATGCACTTGGCCAAAAAGGGCGTATGCGTTTTTTCCTGAATATATTCAGGAAAAAACGCATACGCCCTTTTTGGCCAACCAAGCAAGCTTGCAAAGGAAATCTGCACTACAATGAAGTCTCACTTCCCTCCGGTCAAAAGGGCCATCTGAAAAAACTGTAAAATCCAGAAAGGCAGGACAGGCCATGGAGAACTGGGAGCCTTGTTATGCTGATGGGCGGGATGTAAATTGCCAACAACCACTCGGGAGAAGTGTATGGTGTTTCCTGAAACATCTAAAAAACAAAGCAACAGAACCTAGGGCACTTCCACTTATGGTCCTATAGCTTAGGGAAATTAAAATCAAAAAGACACAGCCACCCCAAAGTTTGGAACGGCTCTGTTTACAAGAACCTCGTTTACAGTACAAGTTCAACATCGCAGAAAGTGAAAAATGGATAAAGAAGTTGTGGTATTTACTTACAAAGCAATATCACTCAGCAATGAAATCTGTGTCATCAGGCCCTTAGCAGCACAATGAGTGGATTCAGGTATGATGATTCTAACTGAAGTAAGTCACACAGAAAAAGAAACATCATAAGATATCAGTAATACACGGAATGTAAACTTGGCTACACAGGAACTGAATTACAGAACAGAACAGGGTCTCAAATTTAGAAAACCAACTTATGCTTGCTTAAGGGTAAAGGTGAGTTGGGGTGCTGCATAAAACCAGAGATTGAAATGAGCACAGATAAAGTTCCTTAAGTCAAATATGGAATAGACAAGAGCTACTCCTTGCTCAACGAAATGGACTCAACACCGCATATTAAACGCCTAAGAATGTTCCTGACTAGTAAGTATCTTAAAACCTATGGATTGCTATGTCTCCAAAAGAGAATCAAGCATGTGTACAGGGGCATAAACGCAGCAGTGATAGGATTGGAGAGGTTCGGTGCGCAAATGAAGACACTTTGAAGTCATATTGCATGGTACCCATTCCACGGGTTTCAACTACCCAGGTTTTAGGTATTCTTCCTTCAGCTAAAACATGCATGTGGAACCCAAGTATGATCAACCATGTGAACGGGAGACGTGTTCAAATATGTCTCAGTTTTCCTCCCCTGGTACTCAGGTGCAACATTCCAGACGCTTTACTAACACTCTCCCCACTTGGAGAGTCAGCGCCTTTAACCTCCTGTTTGGCCCAGTTTGCAATTTCTGCGGAAGATGAACAGGAATAGCGAGAACCAATGAGAGGCTAGCTGGAGGTGTCTGGACGGGCAAATTTAACTCTCATTTCCCACCAGGAAGAGGAAATAACCAAAGGCTCAGCGTGCCGTACCGGAACCAGATTAGGTCCTGAAGCCATCCTGCGGTGTTGCGGCCAGCTCAAAAGAAAGCGAGTTGAACAAAGGAGCTCAGGGGCACTGTAATTCACAAACCTGCAGAGTTATAAATGACAGCTATCGTCCAAAAATAGACTGAAGTAAGGCTGCCAAGAGGACTTGAAAGCGGGGCAGAATTGCAGGAAACCGATTTCAGGAGGTAGACTGGAATTGCATTGAAAGCATAGGAAAAGAGGCAGAACGTCCACAATGATGCACTTGGCCAAAAAGGGCGTATGCGTTTTTTCCTGAATATATTCAGGAAAAAACGCATACGCCCTTTTTGGCCAACCAAGCAAGCTTGCAAAGGAAATCTGCACTACAATGAAGTCTCAGTTCCCCCCGGTCAAAAGGGCCATCTGAAAAAAGTGTAAAATCCAGAAAGGCAGGACAGGCCATGGAGAACTGGGAGCCTTGTTATGCTGATGGGCGGGATGTAAATTGCCAACAACCACTCGGGAGAAGTGTATGGTGTTTCCTGAAACATCTAAAAAACAAAGCAACAGAACCTAGGGCACTTCCACTTATGGTCCTATAGCTTAGGGAAATTAAAATCAAAAAGACACAGCCACCCCAAAGTTTGGAACGGCTCCGTTTACAAGAACCTCGTTTACAGTACAAGTTCAACATCACAGAAAGTGAAAAATGGATAAAGAAGTTGTGGTATTTACTTACAAAGCAATATCACTCAGCAATGAAATCTGTGTCATCAGGCCCTTAGCAGCACAATGAGTGGATTCAGGTATGATGATTCTAACTGAAGTAAGTCACACAGAAAAAGAAACATCATAAGATATCAGTAATACACGGAATGTAAACTTGGCTACACAGGAACTGAATTACAGAACAGAACAGGGTCTCAAATTTAGAAAACCAACTTATGCTTGCTTAAGGGGAAAGGTGAGTTGGGGTGCTGCATAAAACCAGAGATTGAAATGAGCACAGATAAAGTTCCTTAAGTCAAATATGGAATAGACAAGAGCTACTCCTTGCTCAACGAAATGGACTCAACACCGCATATTAAACGCCTAAGAATGTACCTGACTAGTAAGTATCTTAAAACCTATGGATTGCTATGTCTCCGAAAGAGAATCAAGCATGTGTACAGGGGCATAAACGCAGCAGTGATAGGATTGGAGAGGTTCGGTGAGCAAATGAAGACCCTTTGAAGTCATATTGCATGGTACTCATTACACGGGTCTCAACTCTCCAGGTTTAAGGTATTCTTCCTTCAGCTAAAACATGCATGTGGAACCCAAGTATGATCAACCATGTGAACGGGAGACGTGTTCAAATATGTCTCAGTTTTCCTCCCCTGGTACTCGGGTGCAACATTCCAGACGCTTTACTAACACTCTCCCCACTTGGAGAGTCAGCGCCTTTAACCTCCTGTTTGGCCCAGTTTGCAATTTCTGCGGAAGATGAACAGGAATAGCGAGAACCAATGAGAGACTAGCTGTAGGTGTCTGGACGGGCAAATTTAACTCTCACTTCCCACCAGGAAGAGGAATTAACCAAAGGCTCAGCATGCCGGGCCGGAAGCAGATTAGGGCCTGAAGCCATCCTGCGGTGTTGCGGCCAGGTCACAAGAAAGTGAGTTGAAGAAAGGAGCTCAGGGGCACTGTAATTCACAAACCTGCAGAGTTATAAATGACAGCTATCGTCCAAAAATAGACTGAAGTAAGGCTGCCAAGAGGACTTGAAAGCGGGGCAGAATTGCAGGAAACCGATTTCAGGAGGTAGACTGGAATTGCATTGAAAGCATAGGAAAAGAGGCAGAACGTCCACAATGATGCACTTGGCCAAAAAGGGCGTATGCGTTTTTTCCTGAATATATTCAGGAAAAAACGCATACGCCCTTTTTGGCCAACCAAGCAAACTTGCAAAGGAAATCTGCACTACAATGAAGTCTCACTTCCCCCTGGTCAAAAGGGCCATCTGAAAAAAGTGTAAAATCCAGAAAGGCAGGACAGGCCATGGAGAACTGGGAGCCTTGTTATGCTGATGGGCGGGATGTAAATTGCCAACAGACACTCGGGAGAAGTGTATGGTGTTTCCTGAAACATCTAAACAACAAAGCAACAGAGCCTAGGGCACTTCCACTTATGGTCCTATAGCTTAGGGAAATTAAATTCAAAAAGACACAGCCACCCCAAAGTTTGGAACGGCTCTGTTTACAAGAACCTCGTTTACAGTACAAGTTCAACATCGCAGAAAGTGAAAAATGGATAAAGAAGTTGTGGTATTCACTTACAAAGCAATATCACTCAGCAATGAAATCTATGTCATCAGACCCTTAGCATCACAATGAGTGGATTCAGGTATGATGATTCTAACTGAAATAAGTCACACAGAAAAAGAAACATCATAAGATATCACTAATACACGGAATGTAAACTTGGCTACACAGGAACTGAATTACAGAACAGAACAGGGTCTCAAATTTAGAAAACCAACTTATGCTTGCTTAAGGGTAAAGGTGAGTTGGGGTGCTGCATAAAACCAGAGATTGAAATGAACACAGATAAAGTTCCTTAAGCCAAATATGGAATAGACAAGAGCTACTCCTTGCTCAACGAAATGGACTCAACACCCCATATTAAACGCCTAAGAATGTTCCTGACTAGTAAGTATCTTAAAACCTATGGATTGCTATGTCTCCAAAAGAGAATCAAGCATGTGTACAGGGGCATAAACGCAGCAGTGATAGGATTGGAGAGGTTCGGTGCGCAAATGAAGACACTTTGAAGTCATATTGCATGGTACCCATTCCACGGGTTTCAACTACCCAGGTTTAAGGTATTCTTCCTTCAGCTAAAACATGCATGTGGAACCTAGAGTATGATCAACCATGTGATCGGGAGACGTGTTCAAATATGTCTCACTTTTCGTACCCTGGTACTTGGGTGCAACATTCCAGACGCTTTACTAACACTCTCCCGACTTGGAGAGTCAGTCCCTTTAACCTCCTGTTTGGCCCAGTTTGCAATTTCTGCGGAAGATGAACAGGAATAGCGAGAACCAATGAGAGACTAGCTGGAGGTGTCTGGACGGGCAAATTTAACTCTCATTTCCCACCAGGAAGAGGAATTAACCAAAGGATCAGCGTGCCGTGCCGGAACCAGATTAGGTCCTGAAGCCATCCTGCGGTGTTGCGGCCAGGTCACAAGAAAGCGAGTTGAAGAAAGGAGCTCAGGGGCACTGTAATTCACAAACCTGCAGAGTTATAAATGACAGCTATCGTCCAAAAATAGACTGAAGTAAGGCTGCCAAGAGGACTTGAAAGCGGGGCAGAATTGCAGGAAACCGATTTCAGGAGGTAGACTGGAATTGCATTGAAAGCATAGGAAAAGAGGCAGAACGTCCACAATGATGCACTTGGCCAAAAAGGGCGTATGCGTTTTTTCCTGAATATATTCAGGAAAAAACGCATACGCCCTTTTTGGCCAACCAAGCAAGCTTGCAAAGGAAATCTGCACTACAATGAAGTCTCACTTCCCCCCGGTCAAAAGGGCCAACTGAAAAAAGTGTAAAATCCAGAAAGGCAGGACAGGCCATGGAGAACTGGGAGCCTTGTTATGCTGATGGGCGGGATGTAAATTGCCAACAACCACTCGGGAGAAGTGTATGGTGTTTCCTGAAACATCTAAAAAACAAAGCAACAGAGCCTAGGGCACTTCCACTTATGGTCCTATAGCTTAGGGAAATTAAAATCAAAAAGACACAGCCACCCCAAAGTTTGGAACGGCTCTGTTTACAAGAACCTCGTTTACAGTACAAGTTCAACATCGCAGAAAGTGAAAAATGGATAAAGAACTAGTGGTACTTACGTACAATGCAGTATCACTCAGCAATGAAATCTATGTCATCAGGCCCGTAGCAGCATAATGAGTAGATTCAGGTACGATGATTCTAACTGAAATAAGTCACACAGAAAAAGAAACATCATAAGATATCACTAATACACGGAATGTAAACTTGGCTACACAGGAACTGAATTCCAAAACAGAACAGGGTCTCAAATTTAGAAAACCCACTTATGCTTGCTTAAGGGGAAAGGTGAGTTGGGTTGCTGCATAAAACCAGAGATAGAAATGAGCACAGATAAAGTTCCTTAAGCCAAATATTGAATAGACAAGAGCTACTCCTTGCTCAACGAAATGGACTCAACACCGCATATTAAACGCCTAAGAATGTACCTGACTAGTAAGTATCTTAAAAACCTATGGATTGCTATGTCTCCGAAAGAGAATCAAGCATGTGTACAGGGGCATAAACGCAGCAGTGATAGGATTGGAGAGGTTCGGTGAGCAAATGAAGACCCTTTGAAGTCATATTGCATGGTACCCATTACACGGGTCTTAACTCTCCAGGTTTAAGGTATTCTTCCTTCAGCTAAAACATGCATGTGGAACCCAAGTATGATCAACCATGTGAACGGGAGACGTGTTCAAATATGTCTCAGTTTTCCTCCCCTGGTACTCGGGTGCAACATTCCAGACGCTTTACTAACACTCTCCCCACTTGGAGAGTCAGCGCCTTTAACCTCCTGTTTGGCCCAGTTTGCAATTTCTACGGAAGATGAACAGGAATAGCGAGAACCAATGAGAGACTAGCTGGAGGTGTCTGGACGGGCAAATTTAACTCTCATTTCCCACCAGGAAAAGGAAATAACCAAAGGCTCAGCGTGCCGTGCCGGAACCAGATTAGGGCCTGAAGCCATCCTGCGGTGTTGCGGCCAGGTCACAAGAAAGCAAGTTGAAGAAAGGAGCTCAGGGGCACTGTAATGCACAAACCTGCAGAGTTATAAATAACAGCTATCGTCCAAAAATAGACTGAAGTAAGGCTGCCAAGAGGACTTGAAAGCGGGGCAGAATTGCAGGAAACCGATTTCAGGAGGTAGACTGGAATTGCATTGAAAGCATAGGAAAAGAGGCAGAACGTCCACAATGATGCACTTGGCCAAAAAGGGTGTATGCGTTTTTTCCTGAATATATTCAGGAAAAAACGCATACGCCCTTTTTGGCCAACCAAGCAAGCTTGCAAAGGAAATCTGCACTACAATGAAGTCTCACTTCCCCCCGGTCAAAAGGGCCATCTGAAAAAAGTGTAAAATCCAGAAAGGCAGGACAGGCCATGGAGAACTGGGAGCCTTGTTATGCTGATGGGCGGGATGTAAATTGCCAACAACCACTCGGGAGAAGTGTATGGTGTTTCCTGAAACATCTAAAAAACAAAGCAACAGAACCTAGGGCACTTCCACTTATGGTCCTATAGCTTAGGGAAATTAAAATCAAAAAGACACAGCCACCCCAAAGTTTGGAACGGCTCCGTTTACAAGAACCTCGTTTACAGTACAAGTTCAACATCGCAGAAAGTGAAAAATGGATAAAGAAGTTGTGGTATTTACTTACAAAGCAATATCACTCAGCAATGAAATCTGTGTCATCAGGCACTTAGCCGCACAATGAGTGGATTCAGGTATGATGATTCTAACTGAAGTAAGTCACACAGAAAAAGAAACATCATAAGATATCAGTAATACACGGAATGTAAACTTGGCTACACAGGAACTGAATTACAGAACAGAACAGGGTCTCAAATTTAGAAAACCAACTTATGCTTGCTTAAGGGGAAAGGTGAGTTGGGGTGCTGCATAAAACCAGAGATTGAAATGAGCACAGATAAAGTTCCTTAAGTCAAATATGGAATAGACAAGAGCTACTCCTTGCTCAACGAAATGGACTCAACACCGCATATTAAACGCCTAAGAATGTACCTGACTAGTAAGTATCTTAAAACCTATGGATTGCTATGTCTCCAAAAGAGAATCAAGCATGTGTACAGGGGCATAAACGCAGCAGTGATAGGAGTGGAGAGGTTCGGTGAGCAAATGAAGACCCTTTGAAGTCATATTGCATGGTACCCATTCCACGGGTCTCAACTCTCCAGGTTTAAGGTATTCTTCCTTCAGCTAAAACATGCATGTGGAACCCAGAGTATGATCAACCATGTGAACGGGAGACGTGTTCAAATATGTCTCAGTTTTCCTCCCCTGGTACTCGGGTGCAACATTCCAGACGCTTTACTAACACTCTCCCCACTTGGAGAGTCAGTCCCTTTAACCTCCTGTTTGGCCCAGTTTGCAATTTCTGCGGAAGATGAACAGGAATAGCGAGAACCAATGAGAGACTAGCTGGAGGTGTCTGGACGGGCAAATTTAACTCTCATTTCCCACCAGGAAGAGGAATTAACCAAAGGCTCAGCGTGCCGTGCCGGAACCAGATTAGGGCCTGAAGCCATCCTGCGGTGTTGCGGCCAGGTCACAAGAAAGCGAGTTGAACAAAGGAGCTCAGGGGCACTGTAATTCACAAACCTGCAGAGTTATAAATGACAGCTATCGTCCAAAAATAAACTGAAGTAAGGCTGCCAAGAGGACTTGAAAGCGGGGCAGAATTGCAGGAAACCGATTTCAGGAGGTAGACTGGAATTTCATTGAAAGCATAGGAAAAGAGGCAGAACGTCCACAATGATGCACTTGGCCAAAACGGGCGTATGCGTTTTTTCCTGAATATATTCAGGAAAAAACGCATACGCCCTTTTTGGCCAACCAAGCAAGCTTGCAAAGGAAATCTGCACTACAATGAAGTCTCACTTCCCCCCGGTCAAAAGGGCCATCTGAAAAAAGTGTAAAATCCAGAAAGGCAGGACAGGCCATGGAGAACTGGGAGCCTTGTTATGCTGATGGGCGGGATGTAAATTGCCAACAACCACTCGGGAGAAGTGTATGGTGTTTCCTGAAACATCTAAAAAACAAAGCAACAGAACCTAGGGCACTTCCACTTATGGTCCTATAGCTTAAGAAATTAAAATAAAAAAGACACAGCCACCCCAAAGTTTGGAACGGATCTGTTTACAAGAACCTCATTTACAGTACATGTTCAACATCGCAGAAAGTGAAAAATGGATAAAGAAGTTGTGGTATTTACTTACAAAGCAATATCACTCAGCAATGAAATCTGTGTCATCAGGCCCGTAGCAGCACAATGAGTGGATTCAGGTATGATGATTCTAACTGAAGTAAGTCACACAGAAAAAGAAACATCATAAGATATCACTAATACACGGAATGTAAACTTGGCTACACAGGAACTGCATTCCAAAACAGAACAGGGTCTCAAATTTAGAAAACCAACTTATGCTTGCTTAAGGGGAAAGGTGAGTTGGGGTGCTGCATAAAACCAGAGATTGAAATGAGCACAGATAAAGTTCCTTAAGCCAAATATGGAATAGACAAGAGGTACTCCTTGCTCAACGGAAATGGACTCAACACCCCATATTAAACGCCTAAGAATGTATCTGACTAGTAAGTATCGTAAAACCTATGGATTGCTATGTCTCCAAAAGAGAATCAAGCATGTGTACAGGGGCATAAACGCAGCAGTGATAGGAGTGGAGAGGTTCGGTGAGCAAATGAAGACCCTTTGAAGTCATATTGCATGGTACCCATTACACGGGTCTCAACTCTCCAGGTTTAAGGTATTCTTCCTTCAGCTAAAACATGCATGTGGAACCCAGAGTATGATCAACCATGTGAACGGGAGACGTGTTCAAATATGTCTCAGTTTTCCTCCCCTGGTACTCGGGTGCAACATTCCAGACGCTTTACTAACACTCTCCCCACTTGGAGAGTCAGTCCCTTTAACCTCCTGTTTGGCCCAGTTTGCAATTTCTGCGGAAGATGAACAGGAATAGCGAGAACCAATGAGAGACTAGCTGGAGGTGTCTGGACGGGCAAATTTAACTCTCATTTCCCACCAGGAAGAGGAATTAACCAAAGGCTCAGCGTGCCGTGCCGGAACCAGATTAGGGCCTGAAGCCATCCTGCGGTGTTGCGGCCAGGTCACAAGAAAGCGAGTTGAAGAAAGGAGCTCAGGGGCACTGTAATTCACAAACCTGCAGAGTTATAAATGACAGCTATCGTCCAAAAATAGACTGAAGTAAGGCTGCCAAGAGGACTTGAAAGCGGGGCAGAATTGCAGGAAACCGATTTCAGGAGGTAGACTGGAATTGCATTGAAAGCATAGGAAAAGAGGCAGAACGTCCACAATGATGCACTTGGCCAAAAAGGGCATATGCGTTTTTTCCTGAATATATTCAGGAAAAAACGCATACGCCCTTTTTGGCCAACCAAGCAAGCTTGCAAAGGAAATCTGCACTACAATGAAGTCTCACTTCCCCCCGGTCAAAAGGGCCATCTGAAAAAAGTGTAAAATCCAGAAAGGCAGGACAGGCCATGGACAACTGGGAGCCTTGTTATGCTGATGGGCGGGATGTAAATTGCCAACAGACACTCGGGAGAAGTGTATGGTGTTTCCTGAAACATCTAAAAAACAAAGCAACAGAACCTAGGGCACTGCCACTTATGGTCCTATAGCTTAGGGAAATTAAAATCAAAAAGACACAGCCACCCCAAAGTTTGGAACGGCTCTGTTTACAAGAACCTCGTTTACAGTACAAGTTCAACATCGCAGAAAGTGAAAAATGGATAAAGAAGTTGTGGTATTTACTTACAAAGCAATATCACTCAGCAATGAAATCTGTGTCATCAGGCCCTTAGCAGCACAATGAGTGGATTCAGGTACGATGATTCTAACTGAAATAAGTCACACAGAAAAAGAAACATCATAAGATATCACTAATACACGGAATGTAAACTTGGCTACACAGGAACTGAATTCCAAAACAGAACAGGTTCTCAAATTTAGAAAACCAACTTATGCTTGCTTAAGGGTAAAGGTGAGTTGGGGTGCTGCATAAAACCAGAGATTGAAATGAGCACAGATAAAGTTCTTTAAGCCAAATATGGAATAGACAAGAGCTACTCCTTGCTCAACGAAATGGACTCAACACCCCATATTAAACACCTAAGAATGTACCTGACTAGTAAGTATCTTAAAACCTATGGATTGCTATGTCTCCAAAAGAGAATCAAGCGTGTGTACAGGGGCATAAACGCAGCAGTGATAGGATTGGAGAGGTTCGGTGAGCAAATGAAGACCCTTTGAAGTCATATTGCATGGTACCCATTCCACGGGTCTCAACTCTCCATGTATAAGGTATTCTACCTTCAGCTAAAACATGCATGTGGAACCCAGAGTATGATCAACCATGTGAACGGGAGACGTGTTCAAATATGTCTCAGTTTTCCTCCCCTGGTACTCGGGTGCAACATTCCAGACGCTTTACTAACACTCTCCCGACTTGGAGAGTCAGTCCCTTTAACCTCCTGTTTGGCCCAGTTTGCAATTTCTGCGGAAGATGAACAGGAATAGCGAGAACCAATGAGAGACTAGCTGGAGGTGTCTGGACGGGCAAATTTAACTCTCATTTCCCACCAGGAAGAGGAAATAACCAAACGCACAGCGTGCCGTACCGGAACCAGATTAGGGCCTGAAGCCATCCTGCGGTGTTGCGGCCAGCTCAAAAGAAAGCGAGTTGAAGAAAGGAGCCCAGGGGCACTGTAATTCACAAACCTGCAGAGTTATAAATGACAGTTATCGTCCAAAAATACACTGAAGTAAGGCTGCCAAGAGGACTTGAAAGCGGGCCAGAATTGCAGGAAACCGATTTCAGGAGGTAGACTGGAATTGCATTGAAAGCATAGGAAAAGAGGCAGAACGTCCACAATGATGCACTTGGCCAAAAAGGGCGTATGCGTTTTTTCCTGAATATATTCAGGAAAAAACGCATACGCCCTTTTTGGCCAACCAAGCAAGCTTGCAAAGGAAATCTGCACTACAATGAAGTCTCACTTCCCCCCGGTCAAAAGGGCCATCTGAAAAAAGTGTAAAATCCAGAAAGGCAGGACAGGCCATGGACAACTGGGAGCCTTGTTATGCTGATGGGCGGGATGTAAATTGCCAACAGACACTCGGGAGAAGTGTATGGTGTTTCCTGAAACATCTAAAAAACAAAGCAACAGAGCCTAGGGCACTGCCACTTATGGTCCTATAGCTTAGGGAAATTAAAATCAAAAAGACACAGCCACCCCAAAGTTTGGAACGGCTCTGTTTACAAGAACCTCATTTACAGTACAAGTTCAACATCGCAGAAAGTGAAAAATGGATAAAGAAGTTGTGGTATTTACTTACAAAGCAATATCACTCAGCAATGAAATCTGTGTCATCAGGCCCTTAGCATCACAATGAGTGGATTCAGGTATGATGATTCTAACTGAAATAAGTCACACAGAAAAAGAAACATCATAAGATATCAGTAATACACGGAATGTAAACTTGGCTACACAGGAACTGAATTACAGAACAGAACAGGGTCTCAAATTTAGAAAACCAACTTATGCTTGCTTAAGGGTAAAGGTGAGTTGGGGTGCTGCATAAAACCAGAGATTGAAATGAGCACAGATAAAGTTCCTTAAGTCAAATATGGAATAGACAAGAGCTACTCCTTGCTCAACGAAATGGACTCAACACCGCATATTAAACGCCTAAGTATGTACCTGACTAGTAAGTATCGTAAAACCTATGGATTGCTATGTCTCCAAAAGAGAATCAAGCATGTGTACAGGGGCATAAACGCAGCAGTGATAGGATTGGAGAGGTTCGGTGAGCAAATGAAGACCCTTTGAAGTCATATTGCATGGTACCGATTCCACGGGTCTCAACTCTCCAGGTTTAAGGTATTCTTCCTTCAGCTAAAACATGCATGTGGAACCCAAGTATGATCAACCATGTGAACGGGAGACGTGTTCAAATATGTCTCAGTTTTCCTCCCCTGGTACTCGGGTGCAACATTCCAGACGCTTTACTAACACTCTCCCCACTTGGAGAGTCAGCGCCTTTAACCTCCTGTTTGGCCCAGTTTGCAATTTCTGCGGAAGATGAACAGGAAGAGCGAGAACCAATGAGAGGCTAGCTGGAGGTGTCTGGACGGGCAAATTTAACTCTCATTTCCCACCAGGAAGAGGAATTAACCAAAGGCTCAGCGTGCCGTGCCGGAACCAGATTAGGGCCTGAAGCCATCCTGCGGTGTTGCGGCCAGGTCACAAGAAAGCGAGTTGAAGAAAGGAGCTCAGGGGCACTGTAATTCACAAACCTGCAGTTATAAATGACAGCTATCGTCCAAAAATAGACTGAAGTAAGGCTGCCAAGAGGACTTGAAAGCGGGCCAGAATTGCAGGAAACAGATTTCAGGAGGTAGACTGGAATTGCATTGAAAGCATAGGAAAAGAGGCAGAACGTCCACAATGATGCACTTGGCCAAAAAGGGCGTATGCGTTTTTTCCTGAATATATTCAGGAAAAAACGCATACGCCCTTTTTGGCCAACCAAGCAAGCTTGCAAAGGAAATCTGCACTACAATGAAGTCTCACTTCCCCCCGGTCAAAAGGGCCATCTGAAAAAAGTGTAAAATCCAGAAAGGCAGGACAGGCCATGGACAACTGGGAGCCTTGTTATGCTGATGGGCGGGATGTAAATTGCCAACAGACACTCGGGAGAAGTGTATGGTATTTCCTGAAACATCTAAAAAACAAAGCAACAGAGCCTAGGGCACTGCCACTTATGGTCCTATAGCTTAGGGAAATTAAAATCAAAAAGACACAGCCACCCCAAAGTTTGGAACGGCTCTGTTTACAAGAACCTCGTTTACAGTACAAGTTCAACATCGCAGAAAGTGAAAAATGGATAAAGAAGTTGTGGTATTTACTTACAAAGCAATATCACTCAGCAATGAAATCTGTGTCATCAGGCCCGTAGCAGCACAATGAGTGGATTCAGGTATGATGATTCTAACTGAAGTAAGTCACACAGAAAAAGAAACATCATAAGATATCACTAATACACGGAATGTAAACTTGGCTACACAGGAACTGAATTCCAAAACAGAACAGGGTCTCAAATTTAGAAAACCAACTTATGCTTGCTTAAGGGGAAAGGTGAGTTGGGGTGCTGCATAAAACCAGAGATTGAAATGAGCACAGATAAAGTTCCTTAAGCCAAATATGGAATAGACAAGAGCTACTCCTTGCTCAACGAAATGGACTCAACACCCCATATTAAACGCCTAAGAATGTACCTGACGAGTAAGTATCTTAAAACCTATGGATTGCTATGTCTCCGAAAGAGAATCAAGCATGTGTACAGGGGCATAAACGCAGCAGTGATAGGATTGGAGAGGTTCGGTGAGCAAATGAAGACCCTTTGAAGTCATATTGCATGGTACCCATTCCACGGGTTTCAACTACGCAGGTTTTAGGTATTCTTCCTTCAGCTAAAACATGCATGTGGAACCCAAGTATGATCAACCATGTGAACGGGAGACGTGTTCAAATATGTCTCAGTTTTCCTCCCCTCGTACTCGGGTGCAACATTCCAGACGCTTTACTAACACTCTCCCCACTTGGAGAGTCAGCGCCTTTAACCTCCTGTTTGGCCCAGTTTGCAATTTCTGCGGAAGATGAACAGGAATAGCGAGAACCAATGAGAGGCTAGCTGGAGGTGTCTGTACGGGCAAATTTAACTCTCATTTCCCACAAGGAAAAGGAAATAACCAAAGGCTCAGCGTGCCGTGCCGGAACCAGATTAGGGCCTGAAGCCATCCTGCGGTGTTGCTGCCAGGTCACAAGAAAGCAAGTTGAAGAAAGGAGCTCAGGGGCACTGTAATGCACAAACCTGCAGAGTTATAAATGACAGCTATCGTCCAATAATAGACTGAAGTAAGGCTGCCAAGAGGACTTGAAAGCAGGGCAGAATTGCAGGAAACCGATTTCAGGAGGTAGACTGGAATTGCATTGAAAGCATAGGAAAAGAGGCAGAACGTCCACAATGATGCACTTGGCCAAAAAGGGCGTATGCGTTTTTTCCTGAATATATTCAGGAAAAAACGCATACGCCCTTTTTGGCCAACCAAGCAAGCTTGCAAAGGAAATCTGCACTACAATGAAGTCTCACTTCCCCCCGGTCAAAAGGGCCATCTGAAAAAAGTGTAAAATCCAGAAAGGCAGGACAGGCCATGGAGAACTGGGAGCCTTGTTATGCTGATGGGCGGGATGTAAATTGCCAACAACCACTCGGGAGAAGTGTATGGTGTTTCCTGAAACATCTAAAAAACAAAGCAACAGAACCTAGGGCACTTCCACTTATGGTCCTATAGCTTAGGGAAATTAAAATCAAAAAGACACAGCCACCCCAAAGTTTGGAACGGCTCTGTTTACAAGAACCTCGTTTACAGTACAAGTTCAACATCGCAGAAAGTGAAAAATGGATAAAGAAGTTGTGGTATTTACTTACAAAGCAATATCACTCAGCAATGAAATCTGTGTCATCAGGCCCTTAGCAGCACAATGAGTGGATTCAGGTATGATGATTCTAACTGAAATAAGTCACACAGAAAAAGAAACATCATAAGATATCAGTAATACACGGAATGTAAACTTGGCTACACAGGAACTGAATTACAGAACAGAACAGGGTCTCAAATTTAGAAAACCAACTTATGCTTGCTTAAGGGGAAAGGTGAGTTGGGGTGCTGCATAAAACCAGAGACTGAAATGAGCACAGATAAAGTTCCTTAAGCCAAATATGGAATAGACAAGAGCTACTCCTTGCTCAACGAAATGGACTCAACACCGCATATTAAACGCCTAAGAATGTACCTGACTAGTAAGTATCTTAAAACCTATAGATTGCTATGTCTCCGAAAGAGAATCAAGCATGTGTACAGGGGCATAAACGCAGCAGTGATAGGATTGGAGAGGTTCGGTGAGCAAATGAAGACCCTTTGAAGTCATATTGCATGGTACCCATTACACGGGTCTTAACTCTCCAGGTTTAAGGTATTCTTCCCTCAGCTAAAACATGCATGTGGAACCCAAGTATGATCAACCATGTGAACGGGAGACGTGTTCAAATATGTCTCAGTTTTCCTCCCCTGGTACTCGGGTGCAACATTCCAGACGCTTTACTAACACTCTCCCCACTTGGAGAGTCAGTGCCTTTAACCTCCTGTTTGGCCCAGTTTGCAATTTCTGCGGAAGATGAACAGGAATAGCGAGAACCAATGAGAGACTAGCTGGAGGTGTCTGGACGGGCAAATTTAACTCTCATTTCCCACCAGGAAGAGGAAGTAACCAAAGGCTCAGCGTGCCGTGCCGGAACCAGATTAGGGCGTGAAGCCATCCTGCGGTGTTGCGGCCAGGTCACAAGAAAGCAAGTTGAAGAAAGGAGCTCAGGGGCACTGTAATTCACAAACCTGCAGAGTTATAAATGACAGCTATCGTCCAAAAATAGACTGAAGTAAGGCTGCCAAGAGGACTTGAAAGCGGGGCAGAATTGCAGGAAACCGATTTCAGGAGGTAGACTGGAATTGCATTGAAAGCATAGGAAAAGAGGCAGAACGTCCACAATGATGCACTTGGCCAAAAAGGGCGTATGCGTTTTTTCCTGAATATATTCACGAAAAAACGCATACGCCCTTTTTGGCCAACCAAGCAAGCTTGCAAAGGAAATCTGCACTACAATGAAGTCTCACTTCCCCCCGGTCAAAAGGGCCATCTGAAAAAAGTGTAAAATCCAGAAAGGCAGGGCAGGCCATGGAGAACTGGGAGCCTTGTTATGCTGATGGGCGGGATGTAAATTGCCAACAACCACTCGGGAGAAGTGTATGGTGTTTCCTGAAACATCTAAAAAACAAAGCAACAGAACCTAGGGCACTTCCACTTATGGTCCTATAGCTTAGGGAAATTAAAATCAAAAAGACACAGCCACCCCAAAGTTTGGAACGGCTCTGTTTACAAGAACCTCGTTTACAGTACAAGTTCAACATCGCAGAAAGTGAAAAATGGATAAAGAAGTTGTGGTATTTACTTACAAAGCAATATCACTCAGCAATGAAATCTGTGTCATCAGGCCCTTAGCAGCACAATGAGTGGATTCAGGTATGATGATTCTAACTGAAATAAGTCACACAGAAAAAGAAACATCATAAGATATCAGTAATACACGGAATAGAAACTTGGCTACACAGGAACTGAATTACAGAACAGAACAGGGTCTCAAATTTAGAAAACCAACTTATTCTGGCTTAAGGGTAAAGGTGAGTTGGGGTGCTGCATAAAACCAGAGATTGAAATGAGCACAGATAAAGTTCCGTAAGCCAAATATGGAATAGACAAGAGCTACTCCTTGCTCAACGGAATGGACTCAACACCGCATATTAAACGCCTAAGAATGTACCTGACTAGTAAGTATCTTAAAACCTATGGATTGCTATGTCTCCGAAAGAGAATCAAGCATGTGTACAGGGGCATAAATGCAGCAGTGATAGGATTGGAGAGGTTCGGTGAGCAAATGAAGACCCTTTGAAGTCATATTGCATGGTACCCATTCCACGGGTTTCAACTACCCAGGTTTAAGGTATTCTTCCTTCAGCTAAAACATGCATGTGGAACCTAGAGTATGAACAACCATGTGATCGGGAGACGTGTTCAAATATGTCTCAGTTTTCCTCCCCTGGTACTCGGGTGCAACATTCCAGACGCTTTACTAACACTCTCCCCACTTGGAGAGTCAGTCCCTTTAACCTCCTGTTTGGCCCAGTTTGCAATTTCTGCGGAAGATAAACAGGAATATCGAGAACCAATGAGAGGCTAGCTGGAGGTGTCTGGACGGGCAAATTTAACTCTCATTTCCCACCAGAAAGAGGAATTAACCAAAGGCTCAGCGTGCCGGGCCGGAACCAGATTAGGGCCTGAAGCCATCCTGCGGTGTTGCGGCCAGGTCACAAGAAATCGAGTTGAAGAAAGGAGCTCAGGGGCACTGTAATTCACAAACCTGCAGAGTTATAAATGACAGCTATCGTCCAAAAATTGACTGAAGTAAGGCTGCCAAGAGGACTTGAAAGCGGGGCAGAATTGCAGGAAACCAATTTCAGAAGGTAGACTGGAATTGCATTGAAAGCATAGGAAAAGAGGCAGAACGTCCACAATGATGCACTTGGCCAAAAAGGGCGTATGCATTTTTTCCTGAATATATTCAGAAAAAACGCATACGCCCTTTTTGGCCAACCAAGCAAGCTTGCAAAGGAAATCTGCACTACAATGAAGTCTCACTTCCCCCCGGTCAAAAGGGCCATCTGAAAAAAGTGTAAAATCCAGAAAGGCAACAGGCCATTGAGAACTGGGAGCCTTCTTATGCTGATGGGCGGGATGTAAATTGCCAACAGACACTTGGGAGAAGTGTATGGTGTTTCCTGAAACATCTAAAAAACAAAGCAACAGAGCCTAGGGCACTTCCACTTATGGTCCTATAGCTTAGGGAAATTAAAATCAAAAAGACACAGCCACCCCAAAGTTTGGGACGCCTCTGTTTACAAGAACCTCCTTTACAGTACAAGTTCAACATCGCAGAAAGTGAAAAATGGATAAAGAAGTTGTGGTATTCACTTACAAAGCAATATCACTCAGCAATGAAATCTATGTCATCAGGCCCTTAGCAGCACAATGAGTGGATTCAGGTATGATGATTCTAACTGAAATAAGTCACACAGAAAAAGAAACATCATAAGATATCAGTAAAACACGGAATGGAAACTTGGCTACACAGGAACTGAATTACAGAACAGAACAGGGTCTCAAATTTAGAAAAACATCTTATGCTTGCTTAAGGGTAAAGGTGAGTTGGGGTGCTGCATAAAACGAGAGATTGAAATGAGCACAGATAAAGTTCCTTAAGCCAAATATGGAATAGACAAGAGCTACTCCTTGCTCAACGAAATGGACTCAACACCGCATATTAAACGCCTAAGAATGTACCTGACTTGTAAGTATCTTAAAACCTATGGATTGCTATGTCTCCGAAAGAGAATCAAGCATGTGTACAGGGGCATAAACGCAGCAGTGATAGGATTGGAGAGGTTCGGTGAGCAAATGAAGACCCTTTGAAGTCATATTGCATGGTACCCATTCCACGGGTTTCAACTACCCAGGTTTAAGGTATTCTTCCTTCAGGTAAAACATACATGTGGAACCTAGAGTATGATCAACCATGTGATCGGGAGACATGTTCAAATATGTCTCAGTTTTCCTCCCCTGGTACTCGGGTGCAACATTCCAGACGCTTTACTAACACTCTCCCCACTTGGAGAGTCAGTACCTTTAACCTCCTGTTTGGCCCAGTTTGCAATTTCTGCGGAAGATGAACAGGAATAGCGAGAAACAATGAGAGGCTAGCTGGAGGTGTCTGGACGGGCAAATTTAACTCTCATTTCCCACCAGGAAGAGGAATTAACCAAAGGCTCAGCGTGCCGTGCCGGAACCAGATTAGGGCCTGAAGCCATCCTGTGGTGTTGCGGCCAGGTCACAAGAAAGCGAGTTGAAGAAAGGAGCTCAGGGGCACTTAATTCACAAACCTGCAGAGTTATAAATGACAGCTATCGTCCAAAAATAGACTGAAGTAAGGCTGCCAAGAGGACTTGAAAGCGGGGCAGAATTCCAGGAATCCGATTTCAGGAGGCAGACTGGAATTGCATTGAAAGCATAGGAAAAGAGGCAGAACGTCCACAATGATGCACTTGGCCAAAAAGGGCGTATGCGTTTTTTCCTGAATATATTCAGGAAAAAACGCATACGCCCTTTTTGGCCAACCAAGCAAGCTTGCAAAGGAAATCTGCACTACAATGAAGTCTCACTTTCCCCCGGTCAAAAGGGCCATCTGAAAAAAGTGTAAAATCCAGAAAGGCAGGACAGGCCATGGAGAACTGGGAGCCTTGTTATGCTGATGGGCGGGATGTAAATTGCCAACAGACACTCGGGAGAAGTGTATGGTGTTTCCTGAAACATCTAAAAAACAAAGCAACAGAGCCTAGGGCACTGCCACTTATGGTCCTATAGCTTAGGGAAATTAAAATCAAAAAGACACAGCCACCCCAAAGTTTGGGACGCCTGTGTTTACAAGAACCTCGTTTACAGTACAAGTTCAACATCGCAGAAAGTGAAAAATGGATAAAGAAGTTGTGGTATTTACTTACATACCAATATCACTCAGCAATGAAATCTATGTCATCAGGCCCTTAGCATCACAATGAGTGGATTCAGGTATGATGATTCTAACTGAAATAAGTCACACTGAAAAAGAAACATCATAAGATATCAGTAATACACGGAATGTAAACTTGGCTACACAGGAACTGAATTACAGAACAGAACAGGTTCTCAAATTTAGAAAACCAACTTATGCTTGCTTAAGGGTAAAGGTGAGTTGGGGTGCTGCATAAAACCAGAGATTGAAATGAGCACAGATAAAGTTCCTTAAGTCAAATATGGAATAGACAAGAGCTACTCCTTGCTCAACGAAATGGACTCAACACCGCATATTAAACGCCTAAGAATGTACCTGACTAGTAAGTATCGTAAAACCTATGGATTGCTATGTCTCCGAAAGAGAATCAAGCATGTGTACAGGGGCATAAACGCAGCAGTGATAGGATTGGAGAGGTTCGGTGAGCAAATGAAAACCCTTTGAAGTCATATTGCATGGTACCCATTACACGGGTCTCAACTCTCCAGGTTTAAGGTATTCTTCCTTCAGCTAAAACATGCATGTGGAACCCAAGTATGATCAACCATGTGAACGGGAGACATGTTCAAATATGTCTCAGTTTTCCTCCCCTGGTACTCGGGTGCAACATTCCAGACGCTTTACTAACACTCTCCCCACTTGGAGAGTCAGCGCCTTTAACCTCCTGTTTGGCCCAGTTTGCAATTTCTGCGGAAGATGAACAGGAATAGCGAGAACCAATGAGAGGCTAGCTGGAGGTGTCTGGACGGGCAAATTTAACTCTCATTTCCCACCAGGAAGAGGAAATAACCAAAGGCTCAGCGTGCCGTGCCGGAACCAGATTAGGGCCTGAAGCCATCCTGCGGTGTTGCGGCCAGGTCACAAGAAAGCGAGTTGAAGAAAGGAGCTCAGGGGCACTGTAATTCACAAACCTGCAGAGTTATAAATGACAGCTATCGTCCAAAAATAGACTGAAGTAAGGCTGCCAAGAGGACTTGAAAGCGGGGCAGAATTGCAGGAAACCGATTTCAGGAGGTAGACTGGAATTGCATTGAAAGCATAGGAAAAGAGGCAGAACGTCCACAATGATGCACTTGGCCAAAAAGGGCGTATGCGTTTTTTCCTGAATATATTCAGGAAAAAACGCATACGCCCTTTTTGGCCAACCAAGCAAGCTTGCAAAGGAAATCTGCACTACAATGAAGTCTCACTTCCCCCCGGTCAAAAGGGCCATCTGAAAAAAGTGTAAAATCCAGAAAGGCAGGACAGGCCATGGAGAACTGGGAGCCTTGTTATGCTGATGGGCTGGATGTAAATTGCCAACAACCACTAGGGAGAAGTGTATGGTGTTTCCTGAAACATCTAAAACACAAAGCAACAGAACCTAGGGCACTTCCACTTATGGTCCTATAGCTTAGGGAAATTAAAATCAAAAAGACACAGCCACCCCAAAGTTTGGAACGGCTCTGTTTACAAGAACCTCGTTTACAGTACAAGTTCAACATCGCAGAAAGTGAAAAATGGATAAAGAAGTTGTGGTATTTACTTACAAAGCAATATCACTCAGCAATGAAATCTATGTCATCAGGCCCTTAGCATCACAATGAGTGGATTCAGGTATGATGACTCTAACTGAAATAAGTCACACAGAAAAAGAAACATCATAAGATATCAGTAATACACGGAATGTAAACTTGGCTACACAGGAACTGAATTACAGAACAGAACAGGGTCTCAAATTTAGAAAACCAACTTATGCTTGCTTAAGGGTAAAGGTGAGTTGGGGTGCTGCATAAAACCAGAGATTGAAATGAGCACAGATAAAGTTCCTTAAGTCAAATATGGAATAGACAAGAGCTACTCCTTGCTCAACGAAATGGACTCAACACCGCATATTAAACGCCTAAGAATGTACCTGACTAGTAAGTATCGTAAAACCTATGGATTTCTATGTCTCCAAAAGAGAATCAAGCATGTGTACAGGGGCATAAACGCAGCAGTGATAGGATTGGAGAGGTTCGGTGAGCAAATGAAGACCCTTTGAAGTCATATTGCATGGTACCCATTACACGGGTCTCAACTCTCCAGGTTTAAGGTATTCTTCCTTCAGCTAAAACATGCATGTGGAACCCAAGTATGATCAACCATGTGAACGGGAGACGTGTTCAAATATGTCTCAGTTTTCCTCCCCTGGTACTCGGGTGCAACATTCCAGACGCTTTACTAACACTCTCCCCACTTGGAGAGTCAGCGCCTTTAACCTCCTGTTTGGCCCAGTTTGCAATTTCTGCGGAAGATGAACAGGAATAGCGAGAACCAATGAGAGGCTAGCTGGAGGTGTCTGGACGGGCAAATTTAACTCTCATTTCCCACCAGGAAGAGGAAATAACCAAAGGCTCAGCGTGCCGTACCGGAACCAGATTAGGGCCTGAAGCCATCCTGCGGTGTTGCGGCCAGCTCAAAAGAAAGCGAGTTGAAGAAAGGAGCTCAGGGGCACTGTAATTCACAAACCTGCAGAGTTATAAATGACAGCTATCGTCCAAAAATAGACTGAAGTAAGGCTGCCAAGAGGACTTGAAAGCGGGGCAGAATTGCAGGAAACCGATTTCAGGAGGTAGACTGGAATTGCATTGAAAGCATAGGAAAAGAGGCAGAACGTCCACAATGATGCACTTGGCCAAAAAGGGCGTATGCGTTTTTTCCTGAATATATTCAGGAAAAAACGCATACGCCCTTTTTGGCCAACCAAGCAAGCTTGCAAAGGAAATCTGCACTACAATGAAGTCTCACTTCCCCCCGGTCAAAAGGGCCATCTGAAAAAAGTGTAAAATCCAGAAAGGCAACAGGCCATTGAGAACTGGGAGCCTTGTTATGCTGATGGGCGGGATGTAAATTGCCAACAGACACTTGGGAGAAGTGTATGGTGTTTCCTGAAACATCTAAAAAACAAAGCAACAGAGCCTAGGGCACTTCCACTTATGGTCCTATACCTTAGGAAAATTAAAATCAAAAAGACACAGCCACCCCAAAGTTTGGAACGGCTCTGTTTACAAGAACCTCGTTTACAGTACAAGTTCAACATCGCAGAAAGTGAAAAATGGATAAAGAACTTGTGGTACTTACGTACAATGCAGTGTCACTCAGCAATGAAATCTATGTCATCAGGCCCGTAGCAGCATAATGAGTAGATTCAGGTACGATGATTCTAACTGAAATAAGTCACACAGAAAAAGAAACATCATAAGATATCACTAATACACGGAATGTAAACTTGGCTACACAGGAACTGAATTCCAAAACAGAACAGGTTCAAAAATTTAGAAAACCAACTTATGCTTGCTTAAGGGGAAAGGTGAGTTGGGTTGCTGCATAAAACCAGAGATTGAAATGAGCACAGATAAAGTTCCTTAAGCCAAATATGGAATAGACAAGAGCTACTCCTTGCTCAATGAAATGGACTCAACACCGCATATTAAACGCCTAAGAATGTACCTGACTAGTAAGTATCTTAAAACCTATGGATTGTTATGTCTCCAAAAGAGAATCAAGCATGTGTACAGGGGCATAAACGCAGCAGTGATAGGATTGGAGAGGTTCGGTGAGCAAATGAAAACCCTTTGAAGTCATATTGCATGGTACCCATTCCACGGGTTTCAACTACCCAGGTTTTAGGTATTCTTCCTTCAGCTAAAACATGCATGTGGAACCCAGAGTATGATCAACCATGTGATCGGGAGACGTGTTCAAATATGTCTCAGTTTTCCTCCCCTGGTACTCGGGTGCAACATTCCAGACGCTTTACTAACACTCTCCCCACTTGGAGAGTCAACGCCTTTAACCTCCTGTTTGGCCCAGTTTGCAATTTCTGCGGAAGATGAACAGGAATAGCGAGAACCAATGAGAGACTAGCTGGAGGTGTCTGGACGCGCAAATTTAACTCTCATTTCCCACCAGGAAAAGGAAATAACCAAAGGCTCAGCGTGCCGTGCCGGAACCAGATTAGGGCCTGAAGCCATCCTGCGGTGTTGCGGCCAGGTCACAAGAAAGCAAGTTGAAGAAAGGAGCTCAGGGGCACTGTAATTCACAAACCTGCAGAGTTATAAATGACATCTATCATCCAAAATAGACTGAAGTAAGGCTGCCAAGAGGACTTGAAAGCGGGGCAGAATTGCAGGAACCCGATTTCAGGAGGTAGACTGGAATTGCATTGAAAGCATAGGAAAAGAGGCAGAACGTCCACAATGATGCACTTGGCCAAAAAGGGCGTATGCGTTTTTTCCTGAATATATTCAGGAAAAAACGCATACGCCCTTTTTGGCCAACCAAGCAAGCTTGCAAAGGAAATCTGCACTACAATGAAGTCTCACTTCCCCCCGGTCAAAAGGGGCATCTGAAAAAAGTGTAAAATCCAGAAAGGCAGGACAGGCCATGGAGAACTGGGAGCCTTGTTATGCTGATGGGCGGGATGTAAATTGCCAACAACCACTCGGGAGAAGTGTATGGTGTTTCCTGAAACGTCTAAAAAACAAAGCAACAGAACCTAGGGCACTTCCACTTATGGTCCTATAGCTTAGGGAAATTAAAATCAAAAAGACACAGCCACCCCAAAGTTTGGAACGGCTCTGTTTACAAGAACCTCGTTTACAGTACAAGTTCAACATCGCAGAAAGTGAAAAATGGATAAAGAAGTTGTGGTATTTACTTACAAAGCAATATCACTCAGCAATGAAATCTGTGTCATCAGGCCCTTAGCAGCACTATGAGTGGATTCAGGTATGATGATTCTAACTGAAGTAAGTCACACAGAAAAAGAAACATCATAAGATATCACTAATACACGGAATGTAAACTTGGCTACACAGGAACTGAATTACAGAACAGAACAGGGTCTCAAATTTAGAAAAACAACTTATGCTTGCTTAAGGGGAAAGGTGAGTTGGGGTGCTGCATAAAACCAGAGATTGAAATGAGCACAGATAAAGTTCCTTAAGTCAAATATGGAATAGACAAGAGCTACTCCTTGCTCAACGAAATGGACTCAACACCGCATATTAAACGCCTAAGAATGTACCTGACTAGTAAGTATCTTAAAACCTATGGATTGCTATGTCTCCGAAAGAGAATCAAGCATGTGTACAGGGGCATAAACGCAGCAGTGATAGGATTGGAGAGGTTCGGTGAGCAAATGAAGACCCTTTGAAGTCATATTGCATGGTACCCATTACACGGGTCTCAACTCTCCAGGTTTAAGGTATTCTTCCTTCAGCTAAAACATGCATGTGGAACCCAAGTATGATCAACCATGTGAACGGGAGACGTGTTCAAATATGTCTCAGTTTTCCTCCCCTGGTACTCGGGTGCAACATTCCAGACGCTTTACTAACACTCTCCCCACTTGGAGAGTCAGCGCCTTTAACCTCCTGTTTGGCCCAGTTTGCAATTTCTGCGGAAGATGAACAGGAATAGCGAGAACCAATGAGAGACTAGCTGGAGGTGTCTGGACGGGCAAATTTAACTCTCATTTCCCACCAGGAAAAGGAAATAACCAAAGGCTCAGCGTGCCGTGCCGGAACCAGATTAGGGCCTGAAGCCATCCTGCGGTGTTGCGGCCAGGTCACAAGAAAGCAAGTTGAAGAAAGGAGCTCAGGGGCACTGTAATTCACAAACCTGCAGAGTTATAAATGACATCTATCATCCAAAATAGACTGAAGTAAGGCTGCCAAGAGGACTTGAAAGCGGGGCAGAATTGCAGGAACCCGATTTCAGGAGGTAGACTGGAATTGCATTGAAAGCATAGGAAAAGAGGCAGAACGTCCACAATGATGCACTTGGCCAAAAAGGGCGTATGCGTTTTTTCCTGAATATATTCAGGAAAAAACGCATACGCCCTTTTTGGCCAACCAAGCAAGCTTGCAAAGGAAATCTGCACTACAATGAAGTCTCACTTCCCCCCGGTCAAAAGGGCCATCTGAAAAAAGTGTAAAATCCAGAAAGGCAGGACAGGCCATGGAGAACTGGGAGCCTTGTTATGCTGATGGGCGGGATGTAAATTGCCAACAACCACTCGGGAGAAGTGTATGGTGTTTCCTGAAACATCTAAAAAACAAAGCAACAGAACCTAGGGCACTTCCACTTATGGTCCTATAGCTTAGGGAAATTAAAATCAAAAAGACACAGCCACCCCAAAGTTTGGAACGGCTCTGTTTACAAGAACCTCGTTTACAGTACAAGTTCAACATCGCAGAAAGTGAAAAATGGATAAAGAAGTTGTGGTATTTACTTACAAAGCAATATCACTCAGCAATGAAATCTGTGTCATCAGGCCCTTAGCATCACAATGAGTGGATTCAGGTATGATGATTCTAACTGAAGTAAGTCACACAGAAAAAGAAACATCATAAGATATCAGTAATACACGGAATGTAAACTTGGCTACACAGGAACTGAATTACAGAACAGAACAGGGTCTCAAATTTAGAAAAACAACTTATGCTTGCTTAAGGGGAAAGGTGAGTTGGGGTGCTGCATAAAACCAGAGATTGAAATGAGCACAGATAAAGTTCCTTAAGTCAAATATGGAATAGACAAGAGCTACTCCTTGCTCAACGAAATGGACTCAACACCGCATATTAAACGCCTAAGAATGTACCTGACTAGTAAGTATCTTAAAACCTATGGATTGCTATGTCTCCGAAAGAGAATCAAGCATGTGTACAGGGGCATAAACGCAGCAGTGATAGGATTGGAGAGGTTCGGTGAGCAAATGAAGACCCTTTGAAGTCATATTGCATGGTACCCATTACACGGGTCTCAACTCTCCAGGTTTAAGGTATTCTTCCTTCAGCTAAAACATGCATGTGGAACCCAAGTATGATCAACCATGTGAATGGGAGACGTGTTCAAATATGTCTCAGTTTTCCTCCCCTGGTACTCGGGTGCAACATTCCAGACGCTTTACTAACACTCTCCCCACTTGGAGAGTCAGCGCCTTTAACCTCCTGTTTGGCCCAGTTTGCAATTTCTTCGGAAGATGAACAGGAATAGCGAGAACCAATGAGAGACTAGCTGGAGGTGTCTGGACGGGCAAATTTATCTCTCATTTCCCACCAGGAAAAGGAAATAACCAAAGGCTCAGCGTGCCGTGCCGGAACCAGATTAGGGCCTGAAGCCATCCTGCGGTGTTGCGGCCAGGTCACAAGAAAGCAAGTTGAAGAAAGGAGCTCAGGGGCACTGTAATTCACAAACCTGCAGAGTTATAAATGACAGCTATCATCCAAAATAGACTGAAGTAAGGCTGCCAAGAGGACTTGAAAGCGGGGCAGAATTGCAGGAAACCGATTTCAGGAGGTAGACTGGAATTGCATTGAAAGCATAGGAAAAGAGGCAGAACGTCCACAATGATGCACTTGGCCAAAAAGGGCGTATGCGTTTTTTCCTGAATATATTCAGGAAAAAACGCATACGCCCTTTTTGGCCAACCAAGCAAGCTTGCAAAGGAAATCTGCACTACAATGAAGTCTCACTTCCCCCCGGTCAAAAGGGCCATCTGAAAAAAGTGTAAAATCCAGAAAGGCAGGACAGGCCATGGAGAACTGGGAGCCTTGTTATGCTGATGGGCGGGATGTAAATTGCCAACAACCACTCGGGAGAAGTGTATGGTGTTTCCTGAAACATCTAAAAAACAAAGCAACAGAACCTAGGGCACTTCCTCTTATGGTCCTATAGCTTAGAGAAATTAAAATCAAAAAGACACAGCCACCCCAAAGTTTGGAACGGCTCTGTTTACAAGAACCTCGTTTACAGTACAAGTTCAACATCGCAGAAAGTGAAAAATGGATAAAGAAGTTGTGGTATTTACTTACAAAGCAATATCACTCAGCAATGAAATCTGTGTCATCAGGCCCTTAGCAGCACAATGAGTGGATTCAGGTATGATGATTCTAACTGAAGTAAGTCACACAGAAAAAGAAACATCATAAGATATCAGTAATACACGGAATGTAAACTTGGCTACACAGGAACTGAATTACAGAACAGAACAGGGTCTCAAATTTAGAAAACCAACTTATTCTTGCTTAAGGGGAAAGGTGAGTTGGGGTGCTGCATAAAACCAGAGATTGCAATGAGCACAGATAAAGTTCCTTAAGCCAAATATGGAATAGACAAGAGCTACTCCTTGCTCAACGAAATGGACTCAACACCCCATATTAAACGCCTAAGAATGTTCCTGACTAGTAAGTATCTTAAAACCTATGGATTGCTATGTCTCCGAAAGAGAATCAAGCATGTGTACAGGGGCATAAATGCAGCAGTGATAGGATTGGAGAGGTTCGGTGAGCAAATGAAGACCCTTTGAAGTCATATTGCATGGTACCCATTCCACGGGTTTCAAGTACCCAGGTTTAAGGTATTCTTCCTTCAGCTAAAACATGCATGTGGAACCTAGAGTATGATCAACCATGTGATCGGGAGACGTGTTCAAATATGTCTCAGTTTTCCTCCCCTAGTACTCGGGTGCAACATTCCAGACGCTTTACTAACACTCTCCCGACTTGGAGAGTCAGTCCCTTTAACCTCCTGTTTGGCCCAGTTTGCAATTTCTGCGGAAGATGAACAGGAATAGCGAGAACCAATGAGAGACTAGCTGGAGGTGTCTGGACGGGCAAATTTAACTCTCATTTCCCACCAGGAAGAGGCATTAACCAAAGGCTCAGCGTGCCATGCCGGAACCAGATTAGGGCCTGAAGTCATCCTGCGGTGTTGCGGCCAGGTCACAAGAAAGCGAGTTGAAGAAAGGAGCTCAGGGGCACTGTAATTCACAAACCTGCAGAGTTATAAATGACAGCTATCGTCCAAAAATAGACTGAAGTAAGGCTGCCAAGAGGACTTGAAAGCGGGGCAGAATTGCAGGAAACCGATTTCAGGAGGTAGACTGGAATTGCATTGAAAGCATAGGAAAAGAGGCAGAACGTCCACAATGATGCACTTGGCCAAAAAGGGCGTATGCGTTTTTTCCTGAATATATTCAGGAAAAAACGCATACGCCGTTTTTGGCCAACCAAGCAAGCTTGCAAAGGAAATCTGCACTACAATGAAGTCTCACTTCCCCCCGGTCAAAAGGGCCATCTGAAAAAAGTGTAAAATCCAGAAAGGCAACAGGCCATTGAGAACTGGGAGCCTTGTTATGCTGATGGGCGGGATGTAAATTGCCAACAACCACTCAGGAGAAGTGTATGGTGTTTCCTGAAACGTCTAAAAAACAAAGCAACAGAACCTAGGGCACTTCCACTTATGGTCCTATAGCTTAGGGAAATTAAAATCAAAAAGACACAGCCACCCCAAAGTTTGGAATGGCTCTGTTTACAAGAACCTCGTTTACAGTACAAGTTCAACATCGCAGAAAGTGAAAAATGGATAAAGAAGTTGTGGTATTTACTTACAAAGCAATATCACTCAGCAATGAAATCTGTGTCATCAGGCCCTTAGCAGCACAATGAGTGGATTCAGGTATGATGATTCTAACTGAAGTAAGTCACACAGAAAAAGAAACATCATAAGATATCAGTAATACACGGAATGTAAACTTGGCTACACAGGAACTGAATTACAGAACAGAACAGGGTCTCAAATTTAGAAAAACAACTTATGCTTGCTTAAGGGGAAAGGTGAGTTGGGGTGCTGCATAAAACCAGAGATTGAAATGAGCACAGATAAAGTTCCTTAAGTCAAATATGGAATAGACAAGAGCTACTCCTTGCTCAACGAAATGGACTCAACACCGCATATTAAACGCCTAAGAATGTACCTGACTAGTAAGTATCTTAAAACCTATGGATTGCTATGTCTCCGAAAGAGAATCAAGCATGTGTACAGGGGCATAAACGCAGCAGTGATAGGATTGGAGAGGTTCGGTGAGCAAATGAAGACCCTTTGAAGTCATATTGCATGGTACCCATTACACGGGTCTCAACTCTCCAGGTTTAAGGTATTCTTCCTTCAGCTAAAACATGCATGTGGAACCCAAGTATGATCAACCATGTGAACGGGAGACGTGTTCAAATATGTCTCAGTTTTCCTCCCCTGGTACTCGGGTGCAACATTCCAGACGCTTTACTAACACTCTCCCCACTTGGAGAGTCAGCGCCTTTAACCTCCTGTTTGGCCCAGTTTGCAATTTCTGCGGAAGATGAACAGGAATAGCGAGAACCAATGAGAGACTAGCTGGAGGTGTCTGGACGGGCAAATTTAACTCTCATTTCCCACCAGGAAAAGGAAATAACCAAAGGCTCAGCGTGCCGTGCCGGAACCAGATTAGGGCCTGAAGCCATCCTGCGGTGTTGCGGCCAGGTCACAAGAAAGTGAGTTGAAGAAAGGAGCTCAGGGGCACTGTAATTCACAAACCTGCAGAGTTATAAATGACATCTATCATCCAAAATAGACTGAAGTAAGGCTGCCAAGAGGACTTGAAAGCGGGGCAGAATTGCAGGAACCCGATTTCAGGAGGTAGACTGGAATTGCATTGAAAGCATAGGAAAAGAGGCAGAACGTCCACAATGATGCACTTGGCCAAAAAGGGCGTATGCGTTTTTTCCTGAATATATTCAGGAAAAAACGCATACGCCCTTTTTGGCCAACCAAGCAAGCTTGCAAAGGAAATCTGCACTACAATGAAGTCTCACTTCCCCCCGGTCAAAAGGGCCATCTGAAAAAAGTGTAAAATCCAGAAAGGCAGGACAGGCCATGGAGAACTGGGAGCCTTGTTATGCTGATGGGCGGGATGTCAATTGCCAACAACCACTCGGGAGAAGTGTATGGTGTTTCCTGAAACATCTAAAAAACAAAGCAACAGAACCTAGGGCACTTCCACTTATGGTCCTATAGCTTAGGGAAATTAAAATCAAAAAGACACAGCCACCCCAAAGTTTGGAACGGCTCTGTTTACAAGAACCTCGTTTACAGTACAAGTTCAACATCGCAGAAAGTGAAAAATGGATAAAGAAGTTGTGGTATTTACTTACAAAGCAATATCACTCAGCAATGAAATCTGTGTCATCAGGCCCTTAGCATCACAATGAGTGGATTCAGGTATGATGATTCTAACTGAAGTAAGTCACACAGAAAAAGAAACATCATAAGATATCAGTAATACACGGAATGTAAACTTGGCTACACAGGAACTGAATTACAGAACAGAACAGGGTCTCAAATTTAGAAAAACAACTTATGCTTGCTTAAGGGGAAAGGTGAGTTGGGGTGCTGCATAAAACCAGAGATTGAAATGAGCACAGATAAAGTTCCTTAAGTCAAATATGGAATAGACAAGAGCTACTCCTTGCTCAACGAAATGGACTCAACACCGCATATTAAACGCCTAAGAATGTACCTGACTAGTAAGTATCTTAAAACCTATGGATTGCTATGTCTCCGAAAGAGAATCAAGCATGTGTACAGGGGCATAAACGCAGCAGTGATAGGATTGGAGAGGTTCGGTGAGCAAATGAAGACCCTTTGAAGTCATATTGCATGGTACCCATTACACGGGTCTCAACTCTCCAGGTTTAAGGTATTCTTCCTTCAGCTAAAACATGCATGTGGAACCCAAGTATGATCAACCATGTGAATGGGAGACGTGTTCAAATATGTCTCAGTTTTCCTCCCCTGGTACTCGGGTGCAACATTCCAGACGCTTTACTAACACTCTCCCCACTTGGAGAGTCAGCGCCTTTAACCTCCTGTTTGGCCCAGTTTGCAATTTCTTCGGAAGATGAACAGGAATAGCGAGAACCAATGAGACACTAGCTGGAGGTGTCTGGACGGGCAAATTTAACTCTCATTTCCCACCAGGAAAAGGAAATAACCAAAGGCTCAGCGTGCCGTGCCGGAACCAGATTAGGGCCTGAAGCCATCCTGCGGTGTTGCGGCCAGGTCACAAGAAAGCAAGTTGAAGAAAGGAGCTCAGGGGCACTGTAATTCACAAACCTGCAGAGTTATAAATGACAGCTATCATCCAAAATAGACTGAAGTAAGGCTGCCAAGAGGACTTGAAAGCGGGGCAGAATTGCAGGAAACCGATTTCAGGAGGTAGACTGGAATTGCATTGAAAGCATAGGAAAAGAGGCAGAACGTCCACAATGATGCACTTGGCCAAAAAGGGCGTATGCGTTTTTTCCTGAATATATTCAGGAAAAAACGCATACGCCGTTTTTGGCCAACCAAGCAAGCTTGCAAAGGAAATCTGCACTACAATGAAGTCTCACTTCCCCCCGGTCAAAAGGGCCATCTGAAAAAAGTGTAAAATCCAGAAAGGCAACAGGCCATGGAGAACTGGGAGCCTTGTTATGCTGATGGGCGGGATGTAAATTGCCAACAACCACTCAGGAGAAGTGTATGGTGTTTCCTGAAACGTCTAAAAAACAAAGCAACAGAACCTAGGGCACTTCCACTTATGGTCCTATAGCTTAGGGAAATTAAAATCAAAAAGACACAGCCACCCCAAAGTTTGGAATGGCTCTGTTTACAAGAACCTCGTTTACAGTACAAGTTCAACATCGCAGAAAGTGAAAAATGGATAAAGAAGTTGTGGTATTTACTTACAAAGCAATATCACTCAGCAATGAAATCTGTGTCATCAGGCCCTTAGCAGCACAATGAGTGGATTCAGGTATGATGATTCTAACTGAAGTAAGTCACACAGAAAAAGAAACATCATAAGATATCAGTAATACACGGAATGTAAACTTGGCTACACAGGAACTGAATTACAGAACAGAACAGGGTCTCAAATTTAGAAAAACAACTTATGCTTGCTTAAGGGGAAAGGTGAGTTGGGGTGCTGCATAAAACCAGAGATTGAAATGAGCACAGATAAAGTTCCTTAAGTCAAATATGGAATAGACAAGAGCTACTCCTTGCTCAACGAAATGGACTCAACACCGCATATTAAACGCCTAAGAATGTACCTGACTAGTAAGTATCTTAAAACCTATGGATTGCTATGTCTCCGAAAGAGAATCAAGCATGTGTACAGGGGCATAAACGCAGCAGTGATAGGATTGGAGAGGTTCGGTGAGCAAATGAAGACCCTTTGAAGTCATATTGCATGGTACCCATTACACGGGTCTCAACTCTCCAGGTTTAAGGTATTCTTCCTTCAGCTAAAACATGCATGTGGAACCCAAGTATGATCAACCATGTGAACGGGAGACGTGTTCAAATATGTCTCAGTTTTCCTCCCCTGGTACTCGGGTGCAACATTCCAGACGCTTTACTAACACTCTCCCCACTTGGAGAGTCAGCGCCTTTAACCTCCTGTTTGGCCCAGTTTGCAATTTCTGCGGAAGATGAACAGGAATAGCGAGAACCAATGAGAGACTAGCTGGAGGTGTCTGGACGGGCAAATTTAACTCTCATTTCCCACCAGGAAAAGGAAATAACCAAAGGCTCAGCGTGCCGTGCCGGAACCAGATTAGGGCCTGAAGCCATCCTGCGGTGTTGCGGCCAGGTCACAAGAAAGCAAGTTGAAGAAAGGAGCTCAGGGGCACTGTAATTCACAAACCTGCAGAGTTATAAATGACATCTATCATCCAAAATAGACTGAAGTAAGGCTGCCAAGAGGACTTGAAAGCGGGGCAGAATTGCAGGAACCCGATTTCAGGAGGTAGACTGGAATTGCATTGAAAGCATAGGAAAAGAGGCAGAACGTCCACAATGATGCACTTGGCCAAAAAGGGCGTATGCGTTTTTTCCTGAATATATTCAGGAAAAAACGCATACGCCCTTTTTGGCCAACCAAGCAAGCTTGCAAAGGAAATCTGCACTACAATGAAGTCTCACTTCCCCCCGGTCAAAAGGGCCATCTGAAAAAAGTGTAAAATCCAGAAAGGCAGGACAGGCCATGGAGAACTGGGAGCCTTGTTATGCTGATGGGCGGGATGTCAATTGCCAACAACCACTCGGGAGAAGTGTATGGTGTTTCCTGAAACATCTAAAAAACAAAGCAACAGAACCTAGGGCACTTCCACTTATGGTCCTATAGCTTAGGGAAATTAAAATCAAAAAGACACAGCCACCCCAAAGTTTGGAACGGCTCTGTTTACAAGAACCTCGTTTACAGTACAAGTTCAACATCGCAGAAAGTGAAAAATGGATAAAGAAGTTGTGGTATTTACTTACAAAGCAATATCACTCAGCAATGAAATCTGTGTCATCAGGCCCTTAGCATCACAATGAGTGGATTCAGGTATGATGATTCTAACTGAAGTAAGTCACACAGAAAAAGAAACATCATAAGATATCAGTAATACACGGAATGTAAACTTGGCTACACAGGAACTGAATTACAGAACAGAACAGGGTCTCAAATTTAGAAAAACAACTTATGCTTGCTTAAGGGGAAAGGTGAGTTGGGGTGCTGCATAAAACCAGAGATTGAAATGAGCACAGATAAAGTTCCTTAAGTCAAATATGGAATAGACAAGAGCTACTCCTTGCTCAACGAAATGGACTCAACACCGCATATTAAACGCCTAAGAATGTACCTGACTAGTAAGTATCTTAAAACCTATGGATTGCTATGTCTCCGAAAGAGAATCAAGCATGTGTACAGGGGCATAAACGCAGCAGTGATAGGATTGGAGAGGTTCGGTGAGCAAATGAAGACCCTTTGAAGTCATATTGCATGGTACCCATTACACGGGTCTCAACTCTCCAGGTTTAAGGTATTCTTCCTTCAGCTAAAACATGCATGTGGAACCCAAGTATGATCAACCATGTGAATGGGAGACGTGTTCAAATATGTCTCAGTTTTCCTCCCCTGGTACTCGGGTGCAACATTCCAGACGCTTTACTAACACTCTCCCCACTTGGAGAGTCAGCGCCTTTAACCTCCTGTTTGGCCCAGTTTGCAATTTCTTCGGAAGATGAACAGGAATAGCGAGAACCAATGAGAGACTAGCTGGAGGTGTCTGGACGGGCAAATTTAACTCTCATTTCCCACCAGGAAAAGGAAATAACCAAAGGCTCAGCGTGCCGTGCCGGAACCAGATTAGGGCCTGAAGCCATCCTGCGGTGTTGCGGCCAGGTCACAAGAAAGCAAGTTGAAGAAAGGAGCTCAGGGGCACTGTAATTCACAAACCTGCAGAGTTATAAATGACAGCTATCATCCAAAATAGACTGAAGTAAGGCTGCCAAGAGGACTTGAAAGCGGGGCAGAATTGCAGGAAACCGATTTCAGGAGGTAGACTGGAATTGCATTGAAAGCATAGGAAAAGAGGCAGAACGTCCACAATGATGCACTTGGCCAAAAAGGGCGTATGCGTTTTTTCCTGAATATATTCAGGAAAAAACGCATACGCCCTTTTTGGCCAACCAAGCAAGCTTGCAAAGGAAATCTGCACTACAATGAAGTCTCACTTCCCCCCGGTCAAAAGGGCCATCTGAAAAAAGTGTAAAATCCAGAAAGGCAGGACAGGCCATGGAGAACTGGGAGCCTTGTTATGCTGATGGGCGGGATGTAAATTGCCAACAACCACTCGGGAGAAGTGTATGGTGTTTCCTGAAACATCTAAAAAACAAAGCAACAGAACCTAGGGCACTTCCTCTTATGGTCCTATAGCTTAGAGAAATTAAAATCAAAAAGACACAGCCACCCCAAAGTTTGGAACGGCTCTGTTTACAAGAACCTCGTTTACAGTACAAGTTCAACATCGCAGAAAGTGAAAAATGGATAAAGAAGTTGTGGTATTTACTTACAAAGCAATATCACTCAGCAATGAAATCTGTGTCATCAGGCCCTTAGCAGCACAATGAGTGGATTCAGGTATGATGATTCTAACTGAAGTAAGTCACACAGAAAAAGAAACATCATAAGATATCAGTAATACACGGAATGTAAACTTGGCTACACAGGAACTGAATTACAGAACAGAACAGGGTCTCAAATTTAGAAAACCAACTTATTCTTGCTTAAGGGGAAAGGTGAGTTGGGGTGCTGCATAAAACCAGAGATTGCAATGAGCACAGATAAAGTTCCTTAAGCCAAATATGGAATAGACAAGAGCTACTCCTTGCTCAACGAAATGGACTCAACACCCCATATTAAACGCCTAAGAATGTTCCTGACTAGTAAGTATCTTAAAACCTATGGATTGCTATGTCTCCGAAAGAGAATCAAGCATGTGTACAGGGGCATAAATGCAGCAGTGATAGGATTGGAGAGGTTCGGTGAGCAAATGAAGACCCTTTGAAGTCATATTGCATGGTACCCATTCCACGGGTTTCAACTACCCAGGTTTAAGGTATTCTTCCTTCAGCTAAAACATGCATGTGGAACCTAGAGTATGATCAACCATGTGATCGGGAGACGTGTTCAAATATGTCTCAGTTTTCCTCCCCTGGTACTCGGGTGCAACATTCCAGACGCTTTACTAACACTCTCCCCACTTGGAGAGTCAGTCCCTTTAACCTCCTGTTTGGCCCAGTTTGCAATTTCTGCGGAAGATGAACAGGAATAGCGAGAACCAATGAGAGGCTAGCTGGAGGTGTCTGGACGGGCAAATTTAACTCTCATTTCCCACCAGGAAGAGGAATTAACCAAAGGCTCAGTGTGCCATGCCGGAACCAGATTAGGGCCTGAAGCCATCCTGCGGTGTTGCGGCCAGCTCACAAGAAAGCGAGTTGAAGAAAGGAGCTCAGGGGCACTGTAATTCACAAACCTGCAGAGTTATAAATGACAGCTATCGTCCAAAAATATACTGAAGTAAGGCTGCCAAGAGGACTTGAAAGCGGGGCAGAATTGCAGGAAACCGATTTCAGGAGGTAGACTGGAATTGCATTGAAAGCATAGGAAAAGAGGCAGAACGTCCACAATGATGCACTTGGCCAAAAAGGGCGTATGCGTTTTTTCCTGAATATATTCAGGAAAAAACGCATACGCCCTTTTTGGCCAACCAAGCAAGCTTGCAAAGGAAATCTGCACTACAATGAAGTCTCACTTCCCCCCGGTCAAAAGGGCCATCTGAAAAAAGTGTAAAATCCAGAAAGGCAGGACAGGCCATGAAGAACTGGGAGCCTTGTTATGCTGATGGGCGGGATGTAAATTGCCAACAGACACTCGGGAGAAGTGTATGGTGTTTCCTGAAACATCTAAAAAACAAAGCAACAGAGCCTAGGGCACTTCCACTTATGGTCCTATAGCTTAGAGAAATTAAAATCAAAAAGACAAAGCCACCCCAAAGTTTGGGACGCCTCTGTTTACAAGAAACTCGTTTACCGTACAAGTTCAATATCACAGAAAGTGAAAAATGGATAAAGAACTTGTGGTACTTACGTACAATGCAGTATCACTCAGCAATGAAATCTATGTCATCAGGCCCGTAGCAGCATAATGAGTGGATTCAGGTACGATGCTTCTAACTGAAATAAGTCACACAGAAAAAGAAACATCATAAGATATCACTAATACACGGAATGTAAACTTGGCTACACAGGAACAGAATTACAGAAAAGAACGGGGTCTCAAATTTAGAAAACCAACTTATGCTTGCTAGAGGGGAAAGGTGAGTTGGGGTGCTGCATAAAACCAGAGATTGAAATTAGCACAAATAAAGTTCCTTAAGCCAAATATGGAATAGACAAGAGCTACTCCTTGCTCAACGAAATGGACTCAACACCGCATATTAAACGCCTAAGAATGTACCTGACTAGTAAGTATGTTAAAACCTATGGATTGCTATGTCTCTGAAAGAGAATCAAGCATGTGTACAGGGGCATAAACGCAGCAGTGATAGTATTGGAGAGGTTCGGTGAGCAAATGAAGACCCTTTGAAGTCATATTGCATGGTACCCATTCCACGGGTTTCAACTACCCAGTTTTAAGGTATTCTTCCTTCAGCTAAAACATGCATGTGGAACCTAGAGTATGATCAACCATGTGATCGGGAGACGTATTCAAATATGTCTCAGTTTTCGTACCCTGGTACTCGGGTGCAACATTCCAGATGCTTTACTAACACTCTACTGACTTGGAGAGTCAGTCCCTTTAACCTCCTGTTTGGCCCAGTTTGCAATTTCTGCGGAAGATGAACAGGAATAGCGAGAACCAATGAGAGACTAGCTGGAGGTGTCTGGACGGGCAAATTTAACTCTCATTTCCCACCAGGAAGAGGAATTAACCAAAGGCTCAGCGTGCCGTGCCAAACCAGATTAGGGCCTGAAGCCATCCTGCGGTGTTGCGGCCAGGTCACAAGAAAGCGAGTTGAAGAAAGGAGCTCAGGGGCACTGTAATTCACAAACCTGCAGAGTTATAAATGACAGCTATCGTCCAAAAATATACTGAAGTAAGGCTGCCAAGAGGACTTGAAAGCGGGGCAGAATTGCAGGAAACCGATTTCAGGAGGTAGACTGGAATTGCATTGAAAGCATAGGAAAAGAGGCAGAACGTCCACAATGATGCACTTGGGCAAAAAGGGCGTATGCGTTTTTTCCTGAATATATTCAGGAAAAAACGCATACGCCCTTTTTGGCCAACCAAGCAAGCTTGCAAAGGAAATCTGCACTACAATGAAGTCTCACTTCCCCCCGGTCAAAAGGGCCATCTGAAAAAAGTGTAAAATCCAGAAAGGCAGGACAGGCCATGGAGAACTGGGAGCCTTGTTATGCTGATGGGCGGGATGTAAATTGCCAACAACCACTGGGGAGAAGTGTATGGTGTTTCCTGAAACATCTAAAAAACAAAGCAACAGAGCCTAGGGCACTTCCACTTATGGTCCTATAGCTTAGAGAAATTAAAATCAAAAAGACAAAGCCACCCCAAAGTTTGGGACGCCTCTGTTTACAAGAACCTCGTTTACCGTGCAAGTTCAATATCACAGAAAGTGAAAAATGGATAAAGAACTTGTGGTACTTACGTACAATGCAGTATCACTCAGCAATGAAATCTATGTCATCAGGCCCGTAGCAGCATAATGAGTGGATTCAGGTACGATGATTCTAACTGAAATAAGTCACACAGAAAAAGAAACATCATAAGATATCACTAATACATGGAATGTAAACTTGGCTACACAGGAACAGAATTACAGAAAAGAACGGGGTCTCAAATTTAAAAAACCAACTTATGCTTGCTAGAGGGGAAAGGTGAGTTGGGGTGCTGCATAAAACCAGAGATTGAAATTAGCACAAATAAAGTTCCTTAAGCCAAATATGGAATAGACAAGAGCTACTCCTTGCTCAACGAAATGGACTCAACACCGCATATTAAACGCCTAAGAATGTACCTGACTAGTAAGTATCTTAAAACCTATGGATTGCTATGTCTCTGAAAGAGAATCAAGCATGTGTACAGGGGCATAAACGCAGCAGTGATAGTATTGGAGAGGTTCGGTGAGCAAATGAAGACCCTTTGAAGTCATATTGCATGGTACCCATTCCACGGGTTTCAACTACCCAGTTTTAAGGTATTCTTCCTTCAGCTAAAACATGCATGTGGAACCCAGAGTATGATCAACCGTGTGAACGGGAGACGTATTCAAATATGTCTCAGTTTTCGTACCCTGGTACTCGGGTGCAACATTCTAGACGCTTTACTAACACTCTACTGACTTGGAGAGTCAGCCCCTTTAACCTCCTGTTTGGCCCAGTTTGCAATTTCTGCGGAAGATGAACAGGAATAGGGAGAACCAATGAGAGACTAGCTGGAGGTGTCTGGACGGGCAAATTTAACTCTCATTTCCCACCAGGAAGAGGAATTAACCAAAGGCTCAGCGTGCCGTGCCGGAACCAGATTAGGGCCTGAAGCCATCCTGCGGTGTTGCGGCCAGCTCAAAATATAGCGAGTTGAAGAAAGGAGCTCAGGGGCACTGTAATTCACAAACCTGCAGAGTTATAAATGACAGCTATCGTCCAAAAATAGACTGAAGTAAGGCTGCCAAGAGGACTTGAAAGCGGGGCAGAATTGCAGGAAACCGATTTCAGGAGGTAGACTGGAATTGCATTGAAAGCATAGGAAAAGAGGCAGAACGTCCACAATGATGCACTTCGTCAAAAAGTGCGTATGCGTTTTTTCCTGAATATATTCAGGAAAAAACGCATACGCCATTTTTGGCCAACCAAGGAAGATTGCAAAGGAAATCTGCACTACAATGAAGTCTCACTTCCCCCCCGGTCAAAAGGGCCATCTGAAAACAGTGTAAAATCCAGAAAGGCAGGACAGGCCATGGAAAACTGGGAGCCTTGTTATGCTGATGGGCGGGATGTAAATTGCCAACAGACACTCGGTAGAAGTGTATGGTGTTTACTGAAACATCTAAAAAACAAAGCAACAGAGCCTAGGGCACTTCCACTTATGGTCCTATAGCTTAGGGAAATTAAAATCAAAAAGACACAGCCACCCCAAAGTTTGGGACGCTTCTGTTTACAAGAACCTCGTTCACAGTACAAGTTCAACATCGCAGAAAGTGAAAAATGGATAAAGACCTTGTGGTACTTACGTACAATGCAGTATCACTCAGCAATGAAATCTATGTCATCAGGCCCGTAGCAGCATAATGAGTGGATTCAGGTACGATGATTCTAACTGAAATAAGTCACACAGAAAAAGAAACATCATAAGATATCACTAATACACGGAATGTAAACTTGGCTACACAGGAACTGAATTCCAAAACAGAACAGGGTCTCAAATTTAGAAAACCAACTTATGCTTGCTTAAGGGGAAAGGAGAGTTGGGGTGCTGCATAAAACCAGAGATTGAAATGAGCACAGATAAAGTTCCTTAAGCCAAATATGGAATAGACAAGAGCTATTCCTTGCTCAACGAAATGGACTCAACACCCCATATAAAACGCCTAAGAATGTACCTGACTAGTAAGTATCTTAAAACCTATGGATTGCTATGTCTCCGAAAAAGAATCAAGCATGTCTACAGGGGCAAAAACACAGCAGTGATAGGATTGGAGAGGTTCGGTGAGCAAATGAAGACCCTGTGAAGTCATATTGCATGGTACCCATTCCACGGGTTTCAACTACCCAGGTTTAAGGTATTCTTCCTTCAGCTAAAACATGCATGTGGAACCTAGAGTATGATCAACCATGTGATCGGGAGATGTGTTCAAATATGTCTCAGTTTTCGTACCCTGGTACTCGGGTGTAACATTCCGGACGCTTTACTAACACTCTCCCGACTTGGAGAGTCAGTCCCTTTAACCTCCTGTTTGGTCCAGTTTGCAATTTCTGCAGAAGATGAACAGGAATAGCGAGAACCAATGAGAGACTAGCTGGAGGTGTCTGGACGGGCAAATTCAACTCTCATTTCCCACCAGGAAGAGGAATTAACCAAAGGCTCAGCATGCCGGGCCGGAACCAGATTAGGGCCTGAAGACATCCTGCGGTGTTGCGGCCAGGTCACAAGAAAGCGAGTTGAAGAAAGGAGCTCAGGGGCACTGTAATTCACAAACCTGCAGAGTTATAAATGACAGCTATCGTCCAAAAATAGACTGAAGTAAGGCTGCCAAGAGGACTTGAAAGCGGGGCAGAATTGCAGGAAACCGATTTCAGGAGGTAGACTGGAATTGCATTGAAAGCATAGGAAAAGAGGCAGAACGTCCACAATGATGCACTTGGCCAAAAAGGGCGTATGCGTTTTTTCCTGAATATATTCAGGAAAAAACGCATACGCCCTTTTTGGCCAACCAAGCAAGCTTGCAAAGGAAATCTGCACTACAATGAAGTCTCACTTCCCCCGGGTCAAAAGGGCCATCTGAAAAAAGTGTAAAATCCAGAAAGGCAGGACAGGCCATGGAGAACTGGGAGCCTTGTTATGCTGATGGGCGGGATGTAAATTGCCAAGAACCACTTGGGAGAAGTGTATGGTGTTTCCTGAAACAACTAAAAAACAAAGCAACAGAACCTAGGGCACTTCCACTTATGGTCCTATAGCTTAGGGAAATTAAAATGAAAAAGACACAGCCACCCCAAAGTTTGGAACGGCTCTGTTTACAAGAACCTCGTTTACAGTACAAGTTCAACATCGCAGAAAGTGAAAAATGGATAAAGAAGTTGTGGTATTTACTTACAAAGCAATATCACTCAGCAATGAAATCTGTGTCATCAGGCCCTTAGCAGCACAATGAGTGGATTCAGGTATGATGATTCTAACTGAAATAAGTCACACAGAAAAAGAAACATCATAAGATATCACTAATACACGGAATGTAAACTTGGCTACACAGGAACTGCATTCCAAAACAGAACAGTGTCTCAAATTTAGAAAACCAACTTATGCTTGCTTAAGGGGAAAGGTGAGTTGGGGTGCTGCATAAAACCAGAGATTGAAATGAGCACAGATAAAGTTCCTTAAGCCAAATATGGAATAGACATGAGCTACTCCTTGCTCAACGAAATGGACTCAAAACCCCATATTAAACGCCTAAGAATGTACCTGACAAGTAAGTATCTTAAAACCTATGGATTGCTATGTCTCCAAAAGAGAATCAAGCGTGTGTACAGGGGCATAAACGCAGCAGTGATAGGATTGGAGAGGTTCGGTGAGCAAATGAAGACCCTTTGAAGTCATATTGCATGGTACCCATTACACGGGTCTCAACTCTCCAGGTTTAAGGTATTCTTCCTTCAGCTAAAACATGCATGTGGAACCCAGAGTATGATCAACCATGTGAACGGGAGACGTGTTCAAATATGTCTCAGTTTTCCTCCCCTGGTACTCGGGTGCAACATTCCAGACGCTTTACTAACACTCTCCCGACTTGGAGAGTCAGTCCCTTTAACCTCCTGTTTGGCCCAGTTTGCAATTTCTGCGGAAGATGAACAGGAATAGCGAGAACCAATGAGAGGCTAGCTGGAGGTGTCTGGACGGGCAAATTCAACTCTCATTTCCCACCAGGAAGAGGAATTAACCAAAGGCTCAGCGTGCCGTGCCGGAACCAGATTAGGGCCTGAAGCCATCCAGCGGTGTTGCGGCCAGGTCACAAGAAAGCGAGTTGAAGAAAGGAGCTCAGGGGCACTGTAATTCACAAACCTGCAGAGTTATAAATGACAGCTATCGTCCAAAAATAGACTGAAGTAAGGCTGCCAAGAGGACTTGAAAGCGGGGCAGAATTGCAGGAAACCGATTTCAGGAGGTAGACTGGAATTGCATTGAAAGCATAGGAAAAGAGGCAGAACGTCCACAATGATGCACTTGGCCAAAAAGGGCGTATGCGTTTTTTCCTGAATATATTCAGGAAAAAACGCATATGCCCTTTTAGGCCAACCAAGCAAGCTTGCAAAGGAAATCTGCACTACAATGAAGTCTCACTTCCCCCCGGTCAAAAGGGCCATCTGAAAAAAGTGTAAAATCCAGAAAGGCAGGACAGGCCATGGAGAACTGGGAGCCTTGTTATGCTGATGGGCGGGATGTAATTTGCCAACAACGACTCGGGAGAAGTGTATGGTGTTTCCTGAAACATCTAAAAAACAAAGCAACAGAACCTAGGGCACTTCCACTTATGGTCCTATAGCTTAGGGAAATTAAAATGAAAAAGACACAGCCACCCCAAAGTTTGGAACGGCTCTGTTTACAAGAACCTCGTTTACAGTACAAGTTCAACATCGCAGAAAGTGAAAAATGGATAAAGAAGTTGTGGTATTTACTTACAAAGCAATATCACTCAGCAATGAAATCTGTGTCATCAGGCCCTTAGCAGCACAATGAGTGGATTCAGGTATGATGATTCTAACTGAAATAAGTCACACAGAAAAAGAAACATCATAAGATATCACTAATACACGGAATGTAAACTTGGCTACACAGGAACTGCATTCCAAAACAGAACAGGGTCTCAAATTTAGAAAACCAACTTATGCTTGCTTAAGGGGAAAGGTGAGTTGGGGTGCTGCATAAAACCAGAGATTGAAATGAGCACAGATAAAGTTCCTTAAGCCAAATATGGAATAGACATGAGCTACTCCTTGCTCAACGAAATGGACTCAAAACCCCATATTAAACGCCTAAGAATGTACCTGACAAGTAAGTATCTTAAAACCTATGGATTGCTATGTCTCCAAAAGAGAATCAAGCGTGTGTACAGGGGCATAAACGCAGCAGTGATAGGATTGGAGAGGTTCGGTGAGCAAATGAAGACCCTTTGAAGTCATATTGCATGGTACCCATTACACGGGTCTCAACTCTCCAGGTTTAAGGTATTCTTCCTTCAGCTAAAACATGCATGTGGAACCCAGAGTATGATCAACCATGTGAACGGGAGACATGTTCAAATATGTCTCAGTTTTCCTCCCCTGGTACTCGGGTGCAACATTCCAGACGCTTTACTAACACTCTCCCGACTTGGAGAGTCAGTCCCTTTAACCTCCTGTTTGGCCCAGTTTGCAATTTCTGCGGAAGATGAACAGGAATAGCGAGAACCAATGAGAGGCTAGCTGGAGGTGTCTGGACGGGCAAATTCAACTCTCATTTCCCACCAGGAAGAGGAATTAACCAAAGGCTCAGCGTGCCGTGCCGGAACCAGATTAGGGCCTGAAGCCATCCTGCGGTGTTGCGGCCAGGTCACAAGAAAGCGAGTTGAAGAAAGGAGCTCAGGGGCACTGTAATTCACAAACCTGCAGAGTTATAAATGACAGCTATCGTCCAAAAATAGACTGAAGTAAGGCTGCCAAGAGGACTTGAAAGCGGGGCAGAATTGCAGGAAACCGATTTCAGGAGGTAGACTGGAATTGCATTGAAAGCATAGGAAAAGAGGCAGAACGTCCACAATGATGCACTTGGCCAAAAAGGGCGTATGCGTTTTTTCCTGAATATATTCAGGAAAAAACGCATACGCACTTTTTGGCCAACCAAGCAAGCTTGCAAAGGAAATCTGCACTACAATGAAGTCTCACTTCCCCCCGGTCAAAAGGGCCATCTGAAAAAAGTGTAAAATCCAGAAAGGCAGGACAGGCCATGGAGAACTGGGAGCCTTGTTATGCTGATGGGCGGGATGTAATTTGCCAACAACCACTCGGGAGAAGTGTATGGTGTTTCCTGAAACATCTAAAAAACAAAGCAACAGAACCTAGGGCACTTCCACTTATGGTCCTATAGCTTAGGGAAATTAAAATGAAAAAGACACAGCCACCCCAAAGTTTGGAACGGCTCTGTTTACAAGAAACTCGTTTACAGTACAAGTTCAACATCGCAGAAAGTGAAAAATGGATAAAGAAGTTGTGGTATTTACTTACAAAGCAATATCACTCAGCAATGAAATCTGTGTCATCAGGCCCTTAGCAGCACAATGAGTGGATTCAGGTATGATGATTCTAACTGAAATAAGTCACACAGAAAAAGAAACATCATAAGATATCAGTAATACACGGAATGGAAACTTGGCTACACAGGAACTGAATTACAGAACAGAACAGGGTCTCAAATTTAGAAAACCAACTTATGCTTGCTTAAGGGGAAAGGTGAGTTGGGGTGCTGCATAAAACCAGAGATTGAAATGAGCACAGATAAAGTTCCTTAAGCCAAATATGGAATAGACAAGAGCTACTCCTTGCTCAACGAAATGGACTCAACACCGCATATTAAACGCCTAAGAATGTAACTGACTAGTAAGTATCTTAAAACCTATGGATTGCTATGTCTCCAAAAGAGAATCAAGCGTGTGTACAGGGGCATAAACGCAGCAGTCATAGGATTGGAGAGGTTCGGTGAGCAAATGAAGACCCTTTGAAGTCATATTGCATGGTACCCATTACACGGGTCTCAACTCTCCAGGTTTAAGGTATTCTTCCTTCAGCTAAAACATGCATGTGGAACCCAGAGTATGATCAACCATGTGATCGGGAGACGTGTTCAAATATGTCTCAGTTTTCCTCCCCTGGTACTCGGGTGCAACATTCCAGACGCTTTACTAACACTCTCCCGACTTGGAGAGTCAGTCCCTTTAACCTCCTGTTTGGCCCAGTTTGCAATTTCTGCGGAAGATGAACAGGAATAGCGAGAACCAATGAGAGGCTAGCTGGAGGTGTCTGGACGGGCAATTAAACTCTCATTTCCCACCAGGAAGAGGAGTTAACCAAAGGCTCAGCATGCCGGGCCGGAACCATATTAGGGCCTGAAGCCATCCTGCAGTGTTGCGGCCAGGTCACAAGAAAGCGAGTTGAAGAAAGGAGCTCAGGGGCACTGTAATTCACAAACCTGCAGAGTTATAAATGACAGCTATCGTCCAAAAATAGACTGAAGTAAGGCTGCCAAGAGGACTTGAAAGCGGGGCAGAATTGCAGGAAACCGATTTCAGGAGGTAGACTGGAATTGCTTTGAAAGCATAGGAAAAGAGGCAGAACGTCCACAATGATGCACTTGGCCAAAAAGGGCGTATGCGTTTTTTCCTGAATATATTCAGGAAAAAACGCATACGCCCTTTTTGGCCAACCAAGCAAGCTTGCAAAGGAAATCTGCACTACAATGAAGTCTCACTTCCCCCCGGTCAAAAGGGCCATCTGAAAAAAGTGTAAAATCCAGAAAGGCAGGACAGGCCATGGAGAACTGGGAGCCTTGTTATGCTGATGGGCGGGATGTAAATTGCCAAGAACCACTTGGGAGAAGTGTATGGTGTTTCCTGAAACAACTAAAAAACAAAGCAACAGAACCTAGGGCACTTCCACTTATGGTCCTATAGCTTAGGGAAATTAAAATGAAAAAGACACAGCCACCCCAAAGTTTGGAACGGCTCTGTTTACAAGAACCTCGTTTACAGTACAAGTTCAACATCGCAGAAAGTGAAAAATGGATAAAGAAGTTGTGGTATTTACTTACAAAGCAATATCACTCAGTAATGAAATCTGTGTCATCAGGCCCTTAGCAGCACAATGAGTCGATTCAGGTATGATGATTCTAACTGAAATAAGTCACACAGAAAAAGAAACATCATAAGATATCACTAATACACGGAATGGAAACTTGGCTACACAGGAAATGAATTCCAAAACAGAACAGGGTCTCAAATTTAGAAAACCAACTTATGCTTGCTTAAGGGTAAAGGTGAGTTGGGGTGCTGCATAAAACCAGAGATTGAAATGAGCACAGATAAAGTTCCTCAAGCCAAATATGGAATACACAAGAGCTACTCCTTGCTCAACGAAATGGACTCAACACCGCATATTAAACGCCTAAAAATGTACCTGACTAGTAAGTATGTTAAAACCTATGGATTGCTATGTCTCCAAAAGAGAATCAAGCATGTGTACAGGGGCATAAACGCAGCAGTGATAGGATTGGAGAGGTTCGGTGAGCAAATGAAGACCCTTTGAAGTCATATTGCATGGTACCCATTACACGGGTTTCAACTACCCAGGTTTAAGGTATTCTTCCTTCAGCTAAAACATGCATGTGGAACCTAGAGTATGATCAACCATGTGAACGGGAGACGTGTTCATATATGTCTCAGTTTTCCTCCCCTGGTACTCGGGGGCAACATTCCAGACGCTTTACTAACACTCTCCCCACTTGGAGAGTCAGCGCCTTTAACCTCCTGTTTGGCCCAGTTTGCAATTTCTGCGGAAGATGAACAGGAATAGGGAGAACCAATGAGAGACTAGCTGGAGGTGTCTGGACGGGCAAATTTAACTCTCATTTCCCACCAGGAAGAGGAATTAACCAAAGGCTCAGCATGCCATGTCGGAACCAGATTAGGGCCTGAGGCCATCCTGCGGTGTTGCGGCCAGCTCAAAAGATAGGGAGTTGAAGAAAGGAGCTCAGGGGCACTGTAATTCACAAACCTGCAGAGTTATAAATGACAGCTATCGTCCAAAAATATAGTGAAGTAAGGCTGCCAAGAGGACTTGAAAGCGGGGCAGAATTGCAGGAAACCGATTTCAGGAGGTAGACTGGAATTGCATTGAAAGCATAGGAAAAGAGGCAGAACGTCCACAATGATGCACTTGGCCAAAAAGGGCATATGCGTTTTTTCCTGAATATATTTAGGAAAAAACGAATACGCCCTTTTTGGCCAACCAAGCAAACTTGCAAAGGAAATCTGCACTACAATGAAGTCTCACTTCCCCCCGGTCAAAAGGGCCATCTGAAAACAGTGTAAAATCCAGAAAGGCAGGACAGGCCATGGATAACTGGGAGCCTTGTTATGTTGATGGGCGGGATGTAAATTGTCAACAGACACTCGGGAGAAGTGTATGGTGTTTCCTGAAACATCTAAGAAACAAAGCAACAGAGCCTAGGGCACTTCCACTTATGGTCCTATAGCTTAGGGAAATTAAAATCAAAAAGACACAACCACCCCAAAGTTTGGGACGCCTCTGTTTACAAGAACCTCATTTACCGTACAAGTTGAATATCACAGAAAGTGAAAAATGGATAAAGAACTTGTGGTACTTACGTGCAATGTAGTATCACTCAGCAATGAAATCTATGTCATCAGGCCCGTAGCAGCATAATGAGTGGATTCAGGTACGATGATTCTAACTGAAATAAGTCACACAGAAAAAGAAACATCATAAGATATCAGTAATACACGGAATGTAAACTTGGCTACACAGGAACTGAATTCCAAAACAGAACAGGGTCTCAAATTGAGAAAACCAACTTATGCTTGCGTAAGGGTAAAGGTGAGTTGGGGTGCTACATAAAACCAGAGATTGAAATGAGCACAGATAAAGTTCCTTAAGCCAAATATGGAATAGACAAGAGCTACTCCTTGCTCAACGAAATGGACTCAACACCCCATATTAAACTCCTAAGAATGTACCTGACTAGTAAGTAACTTAAAACCTATGGATTGCTATGTCTCCGAAAGAGAATCAAGCGTGTGTACAGGGGCATAAAGGCAGCAGTGATAGGATTGGAGAGGTTCGGTGAGCAAATGAAGACCCTTTGAACTCATATTGCATGGTACCCATTCCACGGGTCTCAACTCTCCAGGTTTAAGGTATTCTTCCTTCAGCTAAAACATGCATGTGGAACCTAGTGTATGACCAACCATGTGATCGAGAGACGTGTTCAAATATGTCTCAGTTTTCGTACCCTGGTACTCGGATGCAACATTCCAGACGCTTTACTAACACTCTCCCGACTTGGAGAGTCAGTCCCTTTAACCTCCTGTTTGGCCCAGCTTGCAATTTCTGCGGAAGATGAACAGGAATACCGAGAACCAATGAGAGACTAGCTGGAGGTGTCTGGACGGGCAAATTTAACTCTCATTTCCCACCAGGAAGAGGAATTAACCAAAGGCTCAGCGTGCCGTGACAGAACCAGATTAGGGCCTGAAGCCATCCTGCGGTGTTGCGGCCAGCTCACAAGAAAGCAAGTTGAAGAAAGGAGCTCAGGGGCACTGTAATTCACAAACCTGCAGAGTTATAAATGACAGCTCTCGTCCAAAAATATACTGAAGTAAGGCTGCCAAGAGGACTTGAAAGCGGGGCAGAATTGCAGGAAACTGTTTTCAGGAGGTAGACTGGAATTGCATTGAAAGCATAGGAATAGAGGCAGAACGTCCACAATGATGCACTTGGCCAAAAAGGGCGTATGCGTTTTTTCCTGAATATATTCAGGAAAAAACGCATACGCCCTTTTTGGCCAACCAAGCAAGCCTGCAAAGGAAATCTGCACTACAATGAAGTCTCACTTCCCCCCGGTCAAACGGGCCATCTGAAAAAAGTGTAAAATCCAGAAAGGCAGGACAGGCCATGGAGAACTGGGAGCCTTGTTATGCTGATGGGCGGGATGTAAATTGCCAACAGACACTCGGGAGAAGTGTATGGTGTTTCCAGGAACATCTAAAAAACAAAGCAAAAGAGCCTAGGGCACTTCCACTTATGGTCCTATAGCTTAGGGAAATTAAAATCAAAAAGACACAGCCACCCAAAAGTTTGGGATGCCTCTGTTTACAAGAACCTCGTTTACAGTACAAGTTCAACATCACAGAAAGTGAAAAATGGATAAAGAAGTTGTGGTATTTACTTACAAAGCAATATCACTCAGCAATGAAATCTATGTCATCAGGCCCTTAGCAGCACAATGAGTGGATTCAGGTATGATGATTCAAACTGAAATAAGTCACACAGAAAAAGAAACATCATAAGATATCAGTAATACACGGAATGTAAACTTGGCTACACAGGAACTGAATTACAGAACAGAACAGGGTCTCAAATTTAGAAAACCAACTTATGCTTGCTTAAGGGGAAAGGTGAGTTGGGGTGCTGCATAAAACCAGAGATTGAAATGAGCACAGATAAAGTTCCTTAAGCCAAATATGGAATAGACAAGAGCTACTCCTTGCTCAACGAAATGGACTCAACACCCCATATTAAACGCCTAAGAATGTACCTGACTAGTAAGTATCTTAAAACCTATGGATTGCTATGTTTCCGAAAGAGAATCACGCATGTGTACAGGGGCATAAACGCAGCAGTGATAGGATTGGAGACGTTCGGTGAGCAAATGAAGACCCTTTGAAGTCATATTGCATGGTACCCATTCCACGGGTCTCAACTTTCCAGGTTTAAGGTATTCTTCCTTCAGCTAAAACATGCACGTGGAACCCAGAGTATGATCAACCGTGTGAACGGGAGACGTGTTCAAATATGTCTCAGTTTTCCTCCCCTGGTACTCGGGTGCAACATTCCAGACACTTTACTAACACTCGCCCCACTTGGAGAGTCAGTCCCTTTAACCTCATGTTTGGCCCAGTTTGCAATTTCTGCGGAAGATGAACAGGAATAGGGAGAACCAATGAGAGACTAGCTGGAGGTGTCTGGACGGGCAAATTTAACTCTCATTTCCCACCAGGAAGAGGAAATAACCAAAGGCTCAGCGTGCCGTGCCGGAACCAGTTTAGGGCCTGAAGACATCCTGCGGTGTTGCGGCCAGGTCACAAGAAAGCGAGTTGAAGAAAGGAGTTCAGGGGCACTGTAATTCACAAATCTGCAGAGTTATAAATGACAGCTATCGTCCAAAAATAGACTGAAGTAAGGCTGCCAAGAGGACTTGAAAGCGGGGCAGAATTGCAGGAAACCGATTTCAGGAGGTAGACTGGAATTGCATTGAAAGCATAGGAAAAGAGGTAGAACGTCCACAATGATGCACTTGGCCAAAAAGGGCGTATGCGTTTTTTCCTGAATATATTCAGGAAAAAACGCATACGCCCTTTTTGGCCAACCAAGCAAGCTTGCAAAGGAAATCTGCACTACAATGAAGTCTCACTTCCCCCCGGTCAAAAGGGCCATCTGAAAAAAGTGTAAAATCCAGAAAGGCAGGACAGGCCATGGAGAACTGGGAGCCTTGTTATGCTGATGGGCGGGATGTAAATTGCCAACAGACACTCGGGAGAAGTGTATGGTGTTTCCTGAAACATCTAAAAAACAAAGCAACAGAGCCTAGGGCACTTCCACTTATGGTCCTATAGCTTAGGGAAATTAAAATCAAAAAGACACAGCCACCCCAAAGTTTGGGACGCCTTTGTTTACAAGAACCTCGTTTACCGTACAAGTTCAATATCACAGAAAGTGAAAAATGGATAAAGAACTTGTGGTACTTACGTACAATGCAGTATCACTCAGCCATGAAATCTATGTCATCAGGCCCGTAGCAGCATAATGAGTGGATTCAGGTACGATGATTCTAACTGAAATAAGTCACACAGAAAAAGAAACATCATAAGATATCAGTAATACACGGAATGTAAACATGGCTACACAGGAACTGAATTCCAAAACAGAACAGGGTCTCAAATTTAGAAACCCAACTTATGCTTGCTTAAGGGGAAAGGTGAGTTGGGGTGCTACATAAAACCAGAGATTGAAATGAGCACAGATAAAGTTCCTTAAGCCAAATATGGAATAGACAAGAGCTACTCCTTGCTCAACGAAATGGACTCAACACCGCATATTAAACACCTAAGAATGTACCTGACTAGTAAGTATCTTAAAACCTATGGATTGCTATGTCTCCAAAAGAGAATCAAGCGTGTGTACAAGGACATAAACGCAGCAGTGATAGGATTGGAGAGGTTCGGTGAGCAAATGAAGACCCTTTGAAGTCATATTGCATGGTACCCATTACACGGGTCTCAACTCTCCATGTTTAAGGTATTCTTCCTTCAGCTAAAACATGCATGTGGAACCCAGAGTATGATCAACCGTGTGAACGGGAGACGTGTTCAAATTTGTCTCAGTTTGCCTCCCCTGGTACTCGGGTGCAACATTCCAGATGCTTTACTAACACTCTCCCCACTTGGAGAGTCAGCGCCTTTAACCTCCTGTTTGGGACAGTTTGCAATTTCTGCGGAAGATGAACAGGAATAGCGAGAACCAATGAGAGGCTAGCTGGAGGTGTCTGGACGGGCAAATTCAACTCTCATTTCCCACCAAAAAGAGGAAATAACCAGAGGCTCAGCGTGCCGTGCCAGAACCAGATTAGGGCCTGAAGCCATCCTACGGTGTTGCGACCAGGTCACAAGAAAGCGAGTTGAAGAAAGGAGATCAGGGGCACTGTAATTCACAAACATGCAGAGTTATAAATGACAGCTATCGTCCAAAAATATACTGAAGTAAGGCTGCCAAGAGGACTTGAAAGCGGGGCAGAATTGCAGGAAACCGATTTCAGGAGGTAGACTGGAATTGCATTGAAAGCATAGGAAAAGAGGCAGAACGTCCACAATGATGCACTTGGCCAAAAAGGGCGTATGCGTTTTTTCCTGAATATATTCAGGAAAAAACGCATACGCCCTTTTTGGCCAACCAAGCAAGCTTGCAAAGGAAATCTGCACTACAATGAAGTCTCACTTCCCCCCGGTCAAAAGGGCCATCTGAAAAAAGTGTAAAATCCAGAAAGGCAGGACAGGCCATGGAGAACTGGGAGCCTTGTTATGCTGATGGGCGGGATGTAAATTGCCAACAGACACTCGGGAGAAGTGTATGGTGTTTCCTGAAACATCTAAAAAACAAAGCAACAGAGCCTAGGGCACTTCCACTTATGGTCCTATAGCTTAGGGAAATTAAAATCAAAAAGACACAGCCACCCCAAAGTTTGGAATGGCTCTGTTTACAAGAACCTCGTTTACAGTACAAGTTCAATATCACAGAAAGTGAAAAATGGATAAAGAACTTGTGGTACTTACGTACAATGCAGTATCACTCAGCAATGAAATCTATGTCATCAGGCCCGTAGCAGCATAATGAGTGGATTCAGGTACGATGATTCTAACTGAAATAAGTCACACAGAAAAAGAAACATCATAAGATATCACTAATACACGGAATGTAAACTTGGCTACACAGGAACTGAATTACAGAACAGAAAGGGTCTCAAATTTAGAAAACCAACTTATGCTTGCTTAAGGGGAAAGGTGAGTTGGGGTGCTGCATAAAACCAGAGATTGAAATGAGCACAGATAAAGGTCCTTAAGCCAAATATGGAATAGACAAGAGCTACTCCTTGCTCAACGAAATGGACTCAACACCCCATATTAAACGCCTAAGAATGTTCCTGACTAGTAAGTATCTTAAAACCTATGGATTGCTATGTCTCCAAAAGAGAATCAAGCATGTGTACAGGGGCATAAACGCAGCAGTGATAGGATTGGAGAGGTTCGGTGAGCAAATGAAGACCCTTTGAAGTCATATTGCATGGTACCCATTCCACGGGTTTCAACTACCCAGGTTTAAGGTATTCTTCCTTCAGCTAAAACATGCATGTGGAACCTAGAGTATGATCAACCATGTGATCGAGAGACGTGTTCAAATATGTCTCAGTTTTCGTACCCTGGTACTCGGGGGCAACATTCCAGACGCTTTACTAACACTCTCCCGACTTGGAGAGTCAGCGCCTTTAAACTCCTGTTTGGCCCAGTTCGCAATTTCTGCGGAAGATGAACAGGAATAGGGAGAACCAATGAGAGACTAGCTGGAGGTGTCTGGACGGGCAAATTTAACTCTCATTTCCCACCAGGAAGAGGAATTAACCAAAGGCTCAGTGTGCCGAGCCAGAACCAGATTAGGGCCTGAAGCCATCCTGCGGTGTTGCGGCCAGCTCACAAGAAAGCGAGTTGAAGAAAGTAGCTCAGGGGCAATGTAATTCACAAACCTGCAGAGTTATAAATGACAGCTATCGTCAAAAAATATACTGAAGTAAGGCTGCCAAGAGGACTTGAAAACGGGGCAGAACTGCAGGAAACCGATTTCAGGAGGTAGACTGGAATTGCATTGAAAGCATAGGAAAAGAGGCAGAACGTCCAAAATGATGCACTTGGCCAAAAAGGGCGTATGCGTTTTTTCCTGAATATATTCAGGAAAAAACGCATACGCCCTTTTTGGCCAACCAAGCAAGCTTGCAAAGGAAATCTGCACTACAATGAAGTCTCACTTCCCCCCGGTCAAAAGGGCCATCTGAAAAAAGTGTAAAATCCAGAAAGGCAGGACAGGCCATGGACAAATGGGAGCCTTGTTATGCTGATGGGAGGGATGTAAATTGCCAACAGACACTCGGGAGTAGTGCACGGTGTTTCCTGAAACATCTAAAAACCAAAGCAACAGAGACTAGGGCACTTCCACTTCTGGTCCTATAGCTTAGGGAAATTAAAATCAAAAAGACACAGCCACCCCAAAGTTTGGGACGCCTCTATTTACAAGAACCTCGTTTACAGTACAAGTTCAACATCGCAGGAAGTAAAAAATGGATAAAGAAGTTGTGGAATTTACTTACAATGCAGTATCACTCAGCCATGAAATCTATGTCATCAGGCCCGTAGCAGCATAATGAGTGGATTCAGGTACGATGATTCTAACTGAAATAAGTCACACAGAAAAAGAAACATCATAAGATATCACTAATACAAGGAATGTAAACTTGGCTACACAGGAACTGAATTCCAAAACAGAACAGGGTCTCAAATTTAGAAACGCAACTTATGCTTCCTTAAGGGGAAAGGTGAGTTGGGGTGCTGCATAAAACCAGAGATTGAAATGAGCACAGATAAAGTTCCTTAAGCCAAATATGGAATAGACAAGAGCTACTCCTTGCTCAACGAAATGGACTCAACACCCCATACTAAACGCCTAAGAATGTACCTGACTAGTAAGTATCTTAAAACCTATGGATTGCTATGTCTCCAAATAGAATCAAGCGTGTGTACAGGGGCATAAACGCAGCAGTGATAGGATTGGAGAGGTTCGGTGAGCAAATGAAGACCCTTTGAAGTCATATTGCATGGTACCCATTCCACGGGTCTCAACTCTCCAGGTTTAAGGTATTCTTCCTTCAGCTAAAACATGCATGTGGAAGACAGAGTATGATCAAACGTGTGATCGGGAGACATGCTCAAATATGTCTCAGTTTTCCTCCCCTGGTACTCGGGTGCAACATTCCAGACGCTTTACTAACACTCTCCCCACTTGGAGAGTCAGCGCCTTTAACCTCCTGTTTGGCCCAGTTTGCAATTTCTGCGGAAGATGAACAGGAATAGCGAGAACCAATGAGAGACTAGCTGGAGGTGTCTGGACGGGCAAATTTAACTCTCATTTCCCACCAGGAAGAGGAATTAACGAAAGGCTCAGCGTGCCGTGCCGGAACCAGATTAGGGCCTGAAGCCATCCTGCGGTGTTGCGGCCAGGTCACAAGAAAGCGAGTTGAAGAAAGGAGCTCAGGGGCACTGTAATTCACAAACCTGCAGAGTTATAAATGACAGCTATCGTCCAAAAATAGACTGAAGTAAGGCTGCCAAGAGGACTTGAAAGCGGGGCAGAATTGCAGGAAACCGATTTCAGGAGGTAGACTGGAATTGCATTGAAAGCATAGGAAAAGAGGCAGAACGTCCACAATGATGCACTTGGCCAAAAAGGGCGTATGCGTTTTTTCCTGAATATATTCAGGAAAAAACGCATACGCCCTTTTTGGCCAACCAAGCAAGCTTGCAAAGGAAATCTGCACTACAATGAAGTCTCACTTCCCCCCGGTCAAAAGGGCCATCTGAAAAAAGTGTAAAATCCAGAAAGGCAACAGGCCATTGAGAACTGGGAGCCTTCTTATGCTGATGGGCGGGATGTAAATTGCCAACAGACACTTGGGAGAAGTGTATGGTGTTTCCTGAAACATCTAAAAAACAAAGCAACAGAGCCTAGGGCACTTCCACTTATGGTCCTATAGCTTAGGAAAATTAAAATCAAAAAGACACGGCCACCCCAAAGTTTGGAACGGCTCTGTTTACAAGAACCTCGTTTACAGTACAAGTTCAACATCGCAGAAAGTGAAAAATGGATAAAGAACTTGTGGTACTTACGTACAATGCAGTGTCACACAGCAATGAAATCTATGTCATCAGGCCCGTAGCAGCATAATGAGTGGATTCAGGTACGATGATTCTAACTGAAATAAGTCACACAGAAAAAGAAACATCATAAGATATCACTAATACACGGAATGTAAACTTGGCTACACAGGAACTGAATTCCAAAACAGAACAGGTTCTCAAATTTAGAAAACCAACTTATGCTTGCTTAAGGGTAAAGGGGAGTTGGGTTGCTGCATAAAACCAGAGATTGAAATGAGCACAGATAAAGTTCCTTAAGCCAAATATGGAATAGACAAGAGCTACTCCTTGCTCAATGAAATGGACTCAACACCGCATATTAAACGCCTAAGAATGTACCTGACTAGTAAGTATCTTAAAACCTATGGATTGCTATGTCTCCGAAAGAGAATCAAGCATGTGTACAGGGGCATAAACGCAGCAGTGATAGGATTGCAGAGGTTCGGTGAGCAAATGAAGACCCTTTGAAGTCATATTGCATGGTACCCATTCCACGGGTTTCAACTACCCAGGTTTTAGGTATTCTTCCTTCAGCTAAAACATGCATGTGGAACCCAGAGTATGATCAACCATGTGATCGGGAGACGTGTTCAAATATGTCTCAGTTTTCCTCCCCTGGTACTCGGGTGCAACATTCCAGATGCTTTACTAACACTCTCCCCACTTGGAGATCAGCGCCTTTAACCTCCTGTTTGGCACAGTTTGCAATTTCTGCGGAAGATGAACAGGAATAGCGAGAACCAATGAGAGGCTAGCTGGAGGTGTCTGGACGGGCAAATTTAACTCTCATTTCCCAACAGGAAGAGGAAATAACCAAAGGCTCAGCGTGCCGTACCGGAACCAGATTAGGGCCTGAAGCCATCCTGCGGTGTTGCGGGCAGGTCACAAGAAAGCGAGTTGAAGAAAGGAGCTCAGGGGCACTGTAATTCACAAACCTGCAGAGTTATAAATGACAGCTATCGTCCAAAAATATACTGAAGTAAGGCTGCCAAGAGGACTTGAAAGCGGGGCAGAATTGCAGGAAACCGATTTCAGGAGGTAGACTGGAATTGCATTGAAAGCATAGGAAAAGAGGCAGAACGTCCACAATGATGCACTTGGCCAAAACGGGCGTATGCGTTTTTTCCTGAATATATTCAGGAAAAAACGCATACGCCCTTTTTGGCCAACCAAGCAAGCTTGCAAAGGAAATCTGCACTACAATGAAGTCTCACTTCCCCCCAGTCAAAAGGGCCATCTGAAAAAAGTGTAAAATCCAGAAAGGCAGGACAGGCCATGGAGAACTGGGAGCCTTGTTATGCTGATGGGCGGGATGTAAATTGCCAACAACCACTCGGGAGAAGTGTATGGTGTTTCCTGAAACATCTAAAAAACAAAGCAACAGAGCCTAGGGCACTTCCACTTATGGTCCTATAGCTTAGGGAAATTAAAATCAAAAAGACACAGCCACCCCAAAGTTTGGAACGGCTCTGTTTACAAGAACCTCGTTTACAGTACCAGTTCAACATCGCAGAAAGTGAAAAATGGATAAAGACGTTGTGGTATTTACTTACAAAGCAATATCACTCAGCAATGAAATCTGTGTCATCAGGCCCTTAGCAGCACAATGAGTGGATTCAGGTATGATGATTCTAACTGAAATAAGTCACACAGAAAAAGAAACATCATAAGATATCAGTAATACACGGAATAGAAACTTGGCTACACAGGAACTGAATTACAGAACAGAACAGGGTCTCAAATTTAGAAAACCAACTTATGCTTGCTTAAGGGTAAAGGTGAGTTGGGGTGCTGCATAAAACCAGAGATTGAAATGAGCACAGATAAAGTTCCTTAAGCCAAATATGGAATAGACAAGAGCTACTCCTTGCTCAACAAAATGGACTCAACACCCCATATTAAACGCCTAAGAATGTACCTGACTAGTAAGTATCTTAAAACCTATGGATTGCTATGTCTCCGAAAGAGAATCAAGCATGTGTACAGGGGCATAAACGCAGCAGTGATAGGATTGGAGAGGTGCGGTGAGCAAATGAAGACCCTTTGAAGTCATATTGCATGGTACCCATTACACGGGTTTCAACTACCCAGGTTTAAGGTATTCTTCCTTCAGCTAAAACATGCATGTGGAACCCAAGTATGATCAACCATGTGAACGGGAGACGTGTTCAAATATGTCTCAGTTTTCCTCCCCTGGTACTCGGGTGCAACATTCCAGACGCTTTACTAACACTCTCCCCACTTGGAGAGTCAGCGCCTTTAACCTCCTGTTTGGCCCAGTTTGCAATTTCTGCGGAAGATGAACAGGAATAGCGAGAACCAATGAGAGGCTAGCTGGAGGTGTCTGGACGGGCAAATTTAACTCTCATTTCCCACCAGGAAGAGGAAATAACCAAAGGCTCAGCGTGCCGGGCCGGAACCAGATTAGGGCCTGAAGCCATCCTGCGGTGTTGCGGCCAGCTCAAAAGAAAGCGAGTTGAAGAAAGGAGCTCAGGGGCACTGTAATTCACAAACCTGCAGAGTTATAAATGACAGCTATCGTCCAAAAATAGACTGAAGTAAGGCTGCCAAGAGGACTTGAAAGCGGGGCAGAATTGCAGGAAACCGATTTCAGGAGGTAGACTGGAATTGCATTGAAAGCATAGGAAAAGAGGCAGAACGTCCACAATGATGCACTTGGCCAAAACGGGCGTATGCGTTTTTTCCTGAATATATTCAGGAAAAAACGCATACGCCCTTTTTGGCCAACCAAGCAAGCTTGCAAATGAAATCTGCACTACAATGAAGTCTCACTTCCCCCCAGTCAAAAGGGCCATCTGAAAAAAGTGTAAAATCCAGAAAGGCAGGACAGGCCATGGAGAACTGGGAGCCTTGTTATGCTGATGGGCGGGATGTAAATTGCCAACAACCACTCGGGAGAAGTGTATGGTGTTTCCTGAAACATCTAAAAAACAAAGCAACAGAGCCTAGGGCACTTCCACTTATGGTCCTATAGCTTAGGGAAATTAAAATCAAAAAGACACAGCCACCCCAAAGTTTGGAACGGCTCTGTTTACAAGAACCTCGTTTACAGTACCAGTTCAACATCGCAGAAAGTGAAAAATGGATAAAGACGTTGTGGTATTTACTTACAAAGCAATATCACTCAGCAATGAAATCTGTGTCATCAGGCCCTTAGCAGCACAATGAGTGGATTCAGGTATGATGATTCTAACTGAAATAAGTCACACAGAAAAAGAAACATCATAAGATATCAGTAATACACGGAATAGAAACTTGGCTACACAGGAACTGAATTACAGAACAGAACAGGGTCTCAAATTTAGAAAACCAACTTATGCTTGCTTAAGGGTAAAGGTGAGTTGGGGTGCTGCATAAAACCAGAGATTGAAATGAGCACAGATAAAGTTCCTTAAGCCAAATATGGAATAGACAAGAGCTACTCCTTGCTCAACAAAATGGACTCAACACCCCATATTAAACGCCTAAGAATGTACCTGACTAGTAAGTATCTTAAAACCTATGGATTGCTATGTCTCCGAAAGAGAATCAAGCATGTGTACAGGGGCATAAACGCAGCAGTGATAGGATTGGAGAGGTGCGGTGAGCAAATGAAGACCCTTTGAAGTCATATTGCATGGTACCCATTACACGGGTTTCAACTACCCAGGTTTAAGGTATTCTTCCTTCAGCTAAAACATGCATGTGGAACCCAAGTATGATCAACCGTGTGAACGGGAGACGTGTTCAAATATGTCTCAGTTTTCCTCCCCTGGTACTCGGGTGCAACATTCCAGACGCTTTACTAACACTCTCCCCACTTGGAGAGTCAGCGCCTTTAACCTCCTGTTTGGCCCAGTTTGCAATTTCTGCGGAAGATGAACAGGAATAGCGAGAACCAATGAGAGGCTAGCTGGAGGTGTCTGGACGGGCAAATTTAACTCTCATTTCCCACCAGGAAGAGGAAATAACCAAAGGCTCAGCGTGCCGGGCCGGAACCAGATTAGGGCCTGAAGCCATCCTGCGGTGTTGCGGCCAGCTCAAAAGAAAGCGAGTTGAAGAAAGGAGCTCAGGGGCACTGTAATTCACAAACCTGCAGAGTTATAAATGACAGCTATCGTCCAAAAATAGACTGAAGTAAGGCTGCCAAGAGGACTTGAAAGCGGGGCAGAATTGCAGGAAACCGATTTCAGGAGGTAGACTGGAATTGCATTGAAAGCATAGGAAAAGAGGCAGAACGTCCACAATGATGCACTTGGCCGAAAAGGGCGTATGCGTTTTTTCCTGAATATATTCAGGAAAAAACGCATACGCCCTTTTTGGCCAACCAAGCAAGCTTGCAAAGGAAATCTGCACTACAATGAAGTCTCACTTCCCCCCGGACAAAAGGGCCATCTGAAAAAAGTGTAAAATCCAGAAAGGCAGGACAGGCCATGGAGAACTGGGAGCCTTGTTATGCTGATGGGCGGGATGTAAATTGCCAACAACCACTCGGGAGAAGTGTATGGTGTTTCCTGAAACATCTAAAAAACAAAGCAACAGAGCCTAGGGCACTGCCACTTATGGTCCTATAGCTTAGGGAAATTAAAATCAAAAAGACACAGCCAACCCAAAGTTTGGAACGGCTCTGTTTACAAGAACCTCGTTTACAGTACAAGTTCAACATCGCAGAAAGTGAAAAATGGATAAAGAAGTTGTGGTATTTACTTACAAAGCAATATCACTCAGCAATGAAATCTGTGTCATCAGGCCCTTACCAGCACAATGAGTGGATTCAGGTATGATGATTCTAACTGAAGTAAGTCACACAGAAAAAGAAACATCATAAGATATCAGTAATACACGGAATGTAAACTTGGCTACACAGGAACTGAATTACTGAACAGAACAGGGTCTCAAATTTAGAAAACCAACTATGCTTGCTTAAGGATAAAGGTGAGTTGGGGTGCTGCATAAAACCAGAGATTGAAATGAGCACAGATAAAGTTCCTTAAGTCAAATATGGAATAGACAAGAGCTACTCCTTGCTCAACGAAATGGACTCAACACCGCATATTAAACGCCTAAGAATATACCTGACTAGTAAGTATCGTAAAACCTATGGATTGCTATGTCTCCGAAAGAGAATCAAGCATGTGTACAGGGGCATAAACGCAGCAGTGATAGGATTGGAGAGGTTCGGTGAGCAAATGATGACCCTTTGAAGTCATATTGCATGGTACCCATTCCACGGGTTTCAACTACCCAGGTTTAAGGTATTCTTCCTTCAGCTAAAGCATGCATGTGGAACCCAAGTATGATCAACCATGTGAACGGGAGACGTGTTCAAATATGTCTCAGTGTTCCTCCCCTGGTACTCGGGTGCAACATTCCAGACGCTTTACTAACACTCTCCCCACTTGGAGAGTCAGCGCCTTTAACCTCCTGTTTGGCCCAGTTTGCAATTTCTGCGGAAGATGAACAGGAATAGCGAGAACCAATGAGAGGCTAGTTGGAGGTGTCTGGACGGGCAAATTTAACTCTCATTTCCCACCAGGAAGAGGAATTAACCAAAGGCTCAGCATGCCGGGCCGGAACCAGATTAGGGCCTGAAGCCATCCTGCGGTGTTGCGGCCAGGTCACAAGAAAGCGAGTTGAAGAAAGGAGCTCAGGGGCACTGTAATTCACAAACCTGCAGAGTTATAAATGACAGCTATCGTCCAAAAATAGACTGAAGTAAGGCTGCCAAGAGGACTTGAAAGCGGGGCAGAATTGCAGGAAACCGATTTCAGGAGGTAGACTGGAATTGCATTGAAAGCATAGGAAAAGAGGCAGAACGTCCACAATGATGCACTTGGCCAAAAAGGGCGTATGCGTTTTTTCCTGAATATATTCAGGAAAAAACGCATACGCCCTTTTTGGCCAACCAAGCAAGCTTGCAAAGGAAATCTGCACTACAATGAAGTCTCACTTCCCCCCGGTCAAAAGGGCCATCTGAAAAAAGTGTAAAATCCAGAAAGGCAACAGGCCATTGAGAACTGGGAGCCTTGTTATGCTGATGGGCGGGATGTAAATTGCCAACAGACACTTGGGAGAAGTGTATGGTGTTTCCTGAAACATCTAAAAAACAAAGCAACAGAGCCTAGGGCACTTCCACTTATGGTCCTATAGCTTAGGGAAATTAAAATCAAAAAGACACAGCCACCCCAAAGTTTGGAACGGCTCTGTTTACAAGAACCTCGTTTACAGTACAAGTTCAACATCGCAGAAAGTGAAAAATGGATAAAGAAGTTGTGGTATTCACTTACAAAGCAATATCACTCAGCAATGAAATCTATGTCATCACGCCCTTAGCAGCACAATGAGTGGATTCAGGTATGATGATTCTAACTGAAATAAGTCACACAGAAAAAGAAACATCATAAGATATCAGTAATACACGGAATGTAAACTTGGCTACACAGGAACTGAATTACAGAACAGAACAGAGTCTCAAATTTAGAAAAACAACTTATGCTTGCTTAAGGGTAAAGGTGAGTTGGGGTGCTGCATAAAACCAGAGATTGAAATGAGCACAGATAAAGTTCCTTAAGCCAAATATGGAATAGACAAGAGCTACTCCTTGCTCAACGAAATTGACTCAACACCGCATATTAAACGCCTAAGAATGTACCTGACTTGTAAGTATCTTAAAACCTATGGATTGCTATGTCTCCGAAAGAGAATCAAGCATGTGTACAGGGGCATAAACGCAGCAGTGATAGGATTGGAGAGGTGCGGTGAGCAAATGAAGACCCTTTGAAGTCATATTGCATGGTACCCATTCCACGGGTTTCAACTACCCAGGTTTAAGGTATTCTTCCTTCAGCTAAAACAGGCATGTGGAACCTAGAGTATCATCAACCATGTGATCGGGAGACGTGTTCAAATATGTCTCAGTTTTCCTCCCCTGGTACTCGGGTGCAACATTCCAGACGCTTTACTAACACTCTCCCCACTTGGAGAGTCAGTCCCTTTAACCTCCTGTTTGGCCCAGTTTGCAATTTCTGCGGAAGATGAACAGGAATAGCGAAAACCAATGAGAGGCTAGCTGGAGGTGTCTGGACGGGCAAATTTAACTCTCATTTCCCACCAGGAAGAGGAATTAACCAAAGGCTCAGCATGCCGGGCCGGAACCTGATTAGGGCCTGAAGCCATCCTGCGGTGTTGCGGCCAGGTCACAAGAAAGCGAGTTGAAGAAAGGAGCTCAGGGGCACTGTAATTCACAAACCTACAGAGTTATAAATGACAGCTATCGTCCAAAAATAGACTGAAGTAAGGCTGCCAAGAGGACTTGAAAGCGGGGCAGAATTGCAGGAAACCGATTTCAGGAGGTAGACTGGAATTGCATTGAAAGCATAGGAAAAGAGGCAGAACGTCCACAATGATGCACTTGGCCAAAAAGGGCGTATGCGTTTTTTCCTGAATATATTCAGGAAAAAACGCATACGCCCTTTTTGGCCAACCAAGCAAGCTTGCAAAGGAAATCTGCACTACAATGAAGTCTCACTTCCCTCCGGTCAAAAGGGCCATCTGAAAAAAGTGTAAAATCCAGAAAGGCAGGACAGGCCATGGAGAACTGGCAGCCTTGTTATGCTGATGGGCGGGATGTAAATTGCCAACAACCACTCGGGAGAAGTGTATGGTGTTTCCTGAAACATCTAAAAAACAAAGCAACAGAACCTAGGGCGCTTCCACTTATGGTCCTATAGCTTAGGGAAATTAAAATCAAAAAGACACAGCCACCCCAAAGTTTGGAACGGCTCTGTTTACAAGAACCTCGTTTACAGTACAAGTTCAACATCGCAGAAAGTGAAAAATGGATAAAGAAGTTGTGGTATTTACTTACAAAGCAATATCACTCAACAATGAAATCTGTGTCATCAGGCCCTTAGCAGCACAATGAGTGGATCAGGTATGATGATTCTAACTGAAATAAGTCACACAGAAAAAGAAACATCATAAGATATCAGTAATACACGGAATGTAAACTTGGCTACACAGGAACTGAATTACAGAACAGAACAGGGTCTCAAATTTAGAAAACCAACTTATTCTTGCTTAAGGTTAAAGGTGACTTGGGGTGCTGCATAAAACCAGAGATTGAAATGAGCACAGATAAAGTTCCTTAAGCCAAATATGGAATAGACAAGAGCTACTCCTTGCTCAACGAAATGGACTCAACACCCCATATTAAACGCCTAAGAATGTACCTGACTAGTAAGTATCTTAAAACCTATGGATTGCTATGTCTCCGAAAGAGAATCAAGCATGTGTACAGGGGCATAAACGCAGCAGTGATAGGATTGGAGAGGTTCGGTGAGCAAATGAAGACCCTTTGAAGTCATATTGCATGGTACCCATTCCACGGGTTTCAACTACCCAGGTTTAAGGTATTCTTCCTTCAGCTAAAACATGCATGTGGAACCTAGAGTATGATCAACCATGTGATCGGGAGACGTGTTCAAATATGTCTCAGTTTTCCTCCCCTGGTACTCGGGTGCAACATTCCAGACGCTTTACTAGCACTCTCCCCACTTGGAGAGTCAGTCCCTTTAACCTCCTGTTTGGCCCAGTTTGCAATTTCTGCGGAAGATGAACAGGAATAGCGAGAACCAATGAGAGGCTAGCTGGAGGTGTCTGGACGGGCAAATTTAACTCTCATTTCCCACCAGGAAGAGGAATTAACCAAAGGCTCAGCATGCCGGGCCGGAACCAGATTAGGGCCTGAAGCCATCCTGTGGTGTTGCGGCCAGGTCACAAGAAAGTGAGTTGAAGAAAGGAGCTCAGGGGCACTGTAATTCACAAACCTGCAGAGTTATAAATGACAGCTATCGTCCAAAAATAGACTGAAGTAAGGCTGCCAAGAGGACTTGAAAGCGGGGCAGAATTGCAGGAAACCGATTTCAGGAGGTAGACTGGAATTGCATTGAAAGCATAGGAAAAGAGGCAGAACGTCCACAATGATGTACTTGGCCAAAAAGGGCGTATGCGTTTTTTCCTGAATATATTCAGGAAAAAACGCATACGCCCTTTTTGGCCAACCAACCAAGCTTGCAAAGGAAATCTGCACTAAAATGAAGTCTCACTTCCCCCCGGTCAAAAGGGCCATCTGAAAAAAGTGTAAAATCCAGAAAGGCAGGACAGGCCATGGAGAACTGGGAGCCTTGTTATGCTGATGGGCGGGATGTAAATTGCCAACAGACACTCGGGAGAAGTGTATGGTGTTTCCTGAAACATCTAAAAAACAAAGCAACAGAACCTAGGGCACTTCCACTTATGGTCCTATAGCTTAGGGAAATTAAAATCAAAAAGACACAGCCACCCCAAAGTTTGGGACGCCTCTGTTTACAAGAACCTCGTTTACAGTACAAGTTCAACATCGCAGAAAGTGAAAAATGGATAAAGAAGTTGTGGTATTTACTTACAAAGCAATATCACTCAGCAATGAAATCTGTGTCATCAGGCCCTTAGCAGCACAATGAGTGGATTCAGGTATGATGATTCTAACTGAAGTAAGTCACACAGAAAAAGAAACATCATAAGATATCAGTAATACACGGAATGTAAACTTGGCTACACAGGAACTGAATTACAGAACAGAACAGGGTCTCAAATTTAGAAAACCAACTCATGCTTGCTTAAGGGTAAAGGTGAGTTGGGGTGCTGCATAAAACCAGAGATTGAAATGAGCACAGATAAAGTTCCTTAAGTCAAATATGGAATAGACAAGAGCTACTCCTTGCTCAACAAATTGGACTCAACACCCCATATTAAACGCCTAAGAATGTACCTGACTAGTAAGTATCTTAAAACCTATGGATTGCTATGTCTCCGAAAGAGAATCAAGCATGTGTACAGGGGCATAAACGCAGCAGTGATAGGATTGGAGAGGTTCAGTGAGCAAATGAAGACCCTTTGAAGTCATATTGCATGGTACCCATTTCACGGGTCTTAACTCTCCAGGTTTAAGGTATTCTTCCCTCAGCTAAAACATGCATGTGGAACCCAAGTATGATCAACCATGTGAACGGGAGACGTGTTCAAATATGTCTCAGTTTTCCTCCCCTGGTACTCGGGTGCAACATTCCAGACGCTTTACTAACACTCTCCCCACTTGGAGAGTCAGTCCCTTTAACCTCCTGTTTGGCCCAGTTTGCAATTTCTGCGGAAGATGAACAGGAATAGCAAGAACCAATGAGAGACTAGCTGGAGGTGTCTGGACGGGTAAATTTAACTCTCATTTCCCACCAGGAAGAGGAAATAACCAAAGGCTCAGCGTGCCGTGTCGGAACCAGATTAGGGCCTGAAGCCATCCTGCGGTGTTGTGGCCAGGTCACAAGAAAGCGAGTTGAAGAAAGGAGCTCAGGGGCACTGTAATTCACAAACCTGCAGAGTTATAAATGACAGCTATCGTCCAAAAATAGACTGAAGTAAGGCTGCCAAGAGGACTTGAAAGCGGGGCAGAATTGCAGGAAACCGATTTCAGGAGGTAGACTGGAATTGCATTGAAAGCATAGGAAAAGAGGCAGAACGTCCACAATGATGCACTTGGCCGAAAAGTGCGTATGCGTTTTTTCCTGAATATATTCAGGAAAAAACGCATACGCCCTTTTTGGCCAACCAAGCAAGCTTGCAAAGGAAATCTGCACTACAATGAAGTCTCACTTCCCCCCGGTCAAAAGGGCCATCTGAAAAAAGTGTAAAATCCAGAAAGGCAGGACAGGCCATGGAGAACTGGGAGCCTTGTTATGCTGATGGGCGGGATGTAAATTGCCAACAGACACTCGGGAGAAGTGTATGGTGTTTCCTGAAACATCTAAAACACAAAGCAACAGAACCTAGGGCACTTCCACTTATGGTCCTATAGCTTAGGGAAATTAAAATCAAAAAGACACAGCCACCCCAAAGTTTGGAATGGCTCTGTTTACAAGAACCTCGTTTACAGTACAAGTTCAACATCGCAGAAAGTGAAAAATGGATAAAGAAGTGTGCTATTTACTTACAAAACAATATCACTCAGCAATGAAATCTGTGTCATCAGGCCCTTAGCAGCACAATGAGTGGATTCAGGTATGATTATTCTAACTGAAATAAGTCACACAGAAAAAGAAACATCATAAGATATCAGTAATACACGGAATGTAAACTTGGCTACACAGGAACTGAATTACAGAACAGAACAGGGTCTCAAATTTAGAAAACCAACTTATTCTTGCTTAAAGGTAAAGGTGAGTTGGGGTGCTGCATAAAACCAGAGATTGAAATGAGCACAGATAAAGTTCCTTAAGCCAAATATGGAATAGACAAGAGCTACTCCTTGCTCAACGATATGGACTCAACACCCCATATTAAACGCCTAAGAATGTACCTGACTAGTAAGTATCTTAAAACCTATGGATTGCTATGTCTCCGAAAGAGAATCAAGCATGTGTACAGGGGCATAAACGCAGCAGTGATAGGATTGGAGAGGTTCGGTGAGCAAATGAAGACCCTTTGAAGTCATATTGCATGGTACCCATTCCACGGGTCTTAACTTTCCAGGTTTAAGATATTCTTCCTTCAGCGAAAACATGCATGTGGAACCCAAGTATGATCAACCATGTGAACGGGAGACGTGTTCAAATATGTCTCAGTTTTCCTCCCCTGGTACTCGGGTGCAACATTCCAGATGCTTTACTAACACTCTCCCCACTTGGAGAGTCAGCGCCTTTAACCTCCCGTTTGGCCCAGTTTGCAATTTCTGCGGAAGATGAACAGGAATAGCGAGAACCAATGAGAGGCTAGCTGGAGGTGTCTGGACGGGCAAATTTAACTCTCATTTCCCACCAGGAAGAGGAATTAACCAAAGGCTCAGCGTGCCGTGCCGGAACCAGATTAGGGCCTGAAGCCATCCTGCGGTGTTGCGGCCAGCTCAAAAGAAAGCGAGTTGAACAAAGGAGCTCAGGGGCACTGTAATTCACAAACCTGCAGAGTTATAAATGACAGCTATCGTCCAAAAATAGACTGAAGTAAGGCTGCCAAGAGGACTTGAAAGCGGGGCAGAATTGCAGGAAACCGATTTCAGGAGGTAGACTGGAATTGCATTGAAAGCATAGGAAAAGAGGCAGAACGTCCACAATGATGCACTTGGCCAAAAAGGGCGTATGCGTTTTTTCCTGAATATATTCAGGAAAAAACGCATACGCCCTTTTTGGCCAACCAAGCAAGCTTGCAAAGGAAATCTGCACTACAATGAAGTCTCACTTCCCCCCGGTCAAAAGGGCCATCTGAAAAAAGTGTAAAATCCAGAAAGGCAGGACAGGCCATGGAGAACTGGGAGCCTTGTTATGCTGATGGGCGGGATGTAAATTGCCAACAGACACTCGGGACAAGTGTATGGTGTTTCCTGAAACGTCTAAAAAACAAAGCAACAGAGCCTAGGGCACTGCCACTTATGGTCCTATAGCTTAGGGAAATTAAAATCAAAAAGACACAGCCACCCCAAAGTTTGGGACGCCTCTGTTTACAAGAACCTCGTTTACAGTACAAGTTCAACATCACAGAAAGTGAAAAATGGATAAAGAAGTTGTGGTATTTACTTACAAAGCAATATCACTCAGCAATGAAATCTATGTCATCAGGCCCTTAGCATCACAATGAGTGGATTCAGGTATGATGATTCTAACTGAAATAAGTCACACAGAAAAAGAAACATCATAAGATATCAGTAATACACGGAATGTAAACTTGGCTACACAGGAACTGAATTACAGAACAGAACAGGGTCTCAAATTTAGAAAACCAACTTATGCTTGCTTAAGGGGAAAGGTGAGTTGGGGTGCTGCATAAAACTAGAGATTGAAATGAGCACAGATAAAGTTCCTTAAGTCAAATATGGAATAGACAAGAGCTACTCCTTGCTCAACGAAATGGACTCAACACCGCATATTAAACGCCTAAGAATGTACCTGACTAGTAATTATCGTAAAACCTATGGATTGTTATGTCTCCAAAAGAGAATCAAGCATGTGTACAGGGGCATAAACGCAGCAGTGATAGGATTGGAGAGGTTCGGTGAGCAAATGAAGACCCTTTGAAGTCATATTGCATGGTACCCATTACACGGGTCTCAACTCTCCAGGTTTAAGGTATTCTTCCTTCAGCTAAAACATGCATGTGGAACCTAGAGTATGATCAACCATGTGATCGGGAGACGTGTTCAAATATGTCTCAGTTTTCCTCCCCTGGTACTCGGGTGCAATATTCCAGACGCTTTACTAACACTCTCCCCACTTGGAGAGTCAGTCCCTTTAACCTCCTGTTTGGCCCAGTTTGCTTTTTCTGCGGAAGATGAACAGGAATAGCGAGAACCAATGAGAGGCTAGCTGGAGGTGTCTGGACGGGCAAATTTAACTCTCATTTCCCACCAGGAAGAGGAATTAACCAAAGGCTCAGCATGCCGGGCCGGAACCAGATTAGGGCCTGAAGCCATCCTGCGGTGTTGCGGCCAGGTCACAAGAAAGCGAGTTGAAGAAAGGAGCTCAGGGGCACTGTAATTCACAAACCTGCAGAGTTATAAATGACAGCTATCGTCCAAAAATAGACTGAAGTAAGGCTGCCAAGAGGACTTGAAAGCGGGGCAGAATTGCAGGAAACCGATTTCAGGAGGTAGACTGGAATTGCATTGAAAGCATAGGAAAAGAGGCAGAACGTCCACAATGATGCACTTGGCCAAAAAGGGCGTATGCGTTTTTTCCTGAATATATTCAGGAAAAAACGCATACGCCCTTTTTGGCCAACCAAGCAAGCTTGCAAAGGAAATCTGCACTACAATGAAGTCTCACTTCCCCCCGGTCAAAAGGGCCATCTGAAAAAAGTGTAAAATCCAGAAAGGCAGGACAGGCCATGGAGAACTGGGAGCCTTGTTATGCTGATGGGCGGGATGTAAATTGCCAACAACCACTCGGGAGAAGTGTATGGTGTTTCCTGAAACATCTAAAAAACAAAGCAACAGAGCCTAGGGCACTGCCACTTATGGTCCTATAGCTTAGGGAAATTAAAATCAAAAAGACACAGCCATCCCAAAGTTTGGAACGGCTCTGTTTACAAGAACCTCCTTTACAGTACGAGTTCAACACCGCAGAAAGTGAAAAATGGATAAAGAAGTTGTGGTATTTACTTACAAAGCAATATCACTCAGCAATGAAATCTACGTCATCAGGCCCTTAGCATCACAATGAGTGGATTCAGGTACGATGATTCTAACTGAAATAAGTCACACAGAAAAAGAAACATCATAAGATATCAGTAATACACGGAATGTAAACTTGGCTACACAGGAACTGAATTACAGAACAGAACAGGGTCTCAAATTTAGAAAACAAACTTATGCTTGCTTAAAGGTAAAGGTGAGTTGGGGTGCTGCATAAAACCAGAGATTGAAATGAGCATAGATAAAGTTCCTTAAGTCAAATATGGAATAGACAAGAGCTACTCCTTGCTCAACGAAATGGACTCAACACCCCATATTAAACGCCTAAGAATGTACCTGACTAGTAAGTATCCTAAAACCTATGGATTGCTATGTCTCCAAAAGAGAATCAAGCATGTGTACAGGGGCATAAACGCATCAGTGATAGGATTGGAGAGGTTCGGTGAGCAAATGAAGACCCTTTGAAGTCATATTGCATGGTACCCATTACACGGGTCTTAACTCTCCAGGTTTAAGGTATTCTTCCTTCAGCTAAAACATGCATGTGGAACCCAAGTATGATCAACCATGCGAACGGGAGATGTGTTCAAATATGTCTCAGTTTTCCTCCCCTGGTACTCGGGTGCAACATTTCAGACGCTTTACTAACACTCTCCCCACTTGGAGAGTCAGCGCCTTTAACCTCCTGTTTGGCCCAGTTTGCAATTTCTGCGGAAGATGAACAGGAATAGCGAGAACCAATGAGAGACTAGCTGGAGGTGTCTGGACGGGCAAATTTAACTCTCATTTCCCACCAGGAAGAGGAAATAACCAAAGGCTCAGCGTGCCGTGCCGGAACCAGATTAGGGCCTGAAGCCATCCTGCGGTGTTGCGGCCAGGTCACAAGAAAGCGAGTTGAAGAAAGGAGCTCAGGGGCACTGTAATTCAAAAACCTGCAGAGTTATAAATCACAGCTATCGTCCAAAAATAGACTGAAGTAAGGCTGCCAAGAGGACTTGAAAGCAGGGCAGAATTGCAGGAAACCGATTTCAGGAGGTAGACTGGAATTGCATTGAAAGCATAGGAAAAGAGGCAGAACGTCCACAATGATGCACTTGGCCAAAAAGGGCGTATGCGTTTTTTCCTGAATATATTCAGGAAAAAACGCATACGCCCTTTTTGGCCAACCAAGCAAGCTTGCAAAGGAAATCTGCACTACAATGAAGTCTCACTTCCCCCCGGTCAAAAGGGCCATCTGAAAAAAGTGTAAAATCCAGAAAGGCAGGACAGGCCATGGAGAACTGGGAGCCTTGTTATGCTGATGGGCGGGATGTAAATTGCCAACAGACACTCAGGAGAAGTGTATGGTGTTTCCTGAAACATCTAAAAAACAAAGCAACAGAGCCTAGGGCACTGCCACTTATGGTCCTATAGCTTAGGGAAATTAAAATCAAAAAGACACAGCCACCCCAAAGTTTGGGACGGCTCTGTTTACAAGAACCTCGTTTACAGTACAAGTTCAACATCGCAGAAAGTGAAAAATGGATAAAGAAGTTGTGGTATTTACTTACAAAGCAATATCACTCAGCAATGAAATCTATGTCACCAGGCCCTTAGCATCACAATGAGTGGATTCAGGTATGATGATTCTAACTGAAATAAGTCACACAGAAAAAGAAACATCATAAGATATCAGTAATACACGGAATGTAAACTTGGCTACACAGAAACTGAACTACAGAACAGAACAGGGTCTCAAATTTAGAAAAACAACTTATTCTTGCTTAAGGGGAAAGGTGAGTTGGGGTGCTGCAAAAAACCAGAGATTGAAATGAGCACAGATAAAGTTCCTTAAGCCAAATATGGAATAGACAAGAGCTACTCCTTGCTCAACGAAATGGACTCAACACCGCATATTAAACGCCTAAGAATGTACCTGACTAGTAAGTATCTTGAAACCTACGGATTGCTATGTCTCCAAAAGAGAATCAAGCATGTGTACAGGGGCATAAACGCAGCAGTGATAGGATTGGAGAGGTTCGGTGAGCAAATGAAAACCCTTTGAAGTCATATTGCATGGTACCCATTCCACGGGTCTCAACTCTCCAGGTTTAAGGTATTCTTCCTTCAGCTAAAACATGCATGTGGAACCCAGAGTATGATCAACCACGTGAACGGGAGACGTGTTCAAATATGTCTCAGTTTTCCTCCCCTGGTACTCGGGTGCAACATTCCAGACGCTTTACTAACACTCTCCCGACTTGGAGAGTCAGTCCCTTTAACCTCCTGTTTGGCCCAGTTTGCAATTTCTGCGGAAGATGAACAGGAATAGCGAGAACCAATGAGAGACTAGCTGGAGGTGTCCGAACGGGAAAATTTAACTCTCATTTCCACCCAGGAAGAGGAATTAACCAAAGGCTCAGCATGCCGGGCCAGAACCAGATTAGGGCCTGAAGCCATTCTGCGGTGTTGCGGCCAGGTCACAAGAAAGCGAGTTGAAGAAAGGAGCTCAGGGGCACTGTAATTCACAAACCTACAGAGTTATAAATGACAGCTATCGTCCAAAAATAGACTGAAGTAAGGCTGCCAAGAGGACTTGAAAGCGGGGCAGAATTGCAGGAAACCGATTTCAGGAGGCAGACTGGAATTGCATTGAAAGCATAGGAAAAGAGGCAGAACGTCCACAATGATGCACTTGGCCAAAAAGGGCGTATGCGTTTTTTCCTGAATATATTCAGGAAAAAACGCATACGCCCTTTTTGGCCAACCAAGCAAGCTTGCAAAGGAAATCTGCACTACAATGAACTCTCACTTCCCTCCAGTCAAAAGGGCCATCTGAAAAAAGTGTAAAATCCAGAAAGGCAACAGGCCATTGAGAACTGGGAGCCTTGTTATGCTGATGGGCGGGATGTAAATTGCCAACAGACACTCGGGAGAAGTGTATGGTGTTTCCTGAAACATCTAAAAAACAAAGCAACAGAGCCTAGGGCACTGCCACTTATGGTCCTATAGCTTAGGGAAATTAAAATCAAAAAGACACAGCCACCCCAAAGTTTGGAACGGCTCTGTTTACAAGAACCTCGTTTACAGTACAAGTTCAACATCGCAGAAAGTGAAAAATGGATAAAGAAGTTGTGGTACTTACGTACAATGCAGTATCACTCAGCAATGAAATCTATGTCATCAGGCCCGTAGCAGCATAATGAGTAGATTCAGGTACGATGATTCTAACTGAAATAAGTCACACAGAAAAAGAAACATCATAAGATATCAGTAATACACGGAATGTAAACTTGGCTACACAGGAACTGAATTACAGAACAGAACAGGGTCTCAAATTTATAAAAACAACTTATTCTTGCTTAAGGGTAAAGGTGAGTTGGGGTGCTGCATAAAACCAGAGATTGAAATGAGCACAGATAAAGTTCCTTAAGCCAAATATGGAATAGACAAGAGCTACTCCTTGCTCAACAAAATGGACTCAACACCCCATATTAAACGCCTAAGAATGTACCTGACTAGTAAGTATCTTGAAACCTATGGATTGCTATGTCTCCGAAAGAGAATCAAGCATGTGTACAGGGGCATAAACGCAACAGTGATAGGATTGGAGAAGTTCGGTGAGCAAATGAAGACCCTTTGAAGTCATATTGCATGGTACCCATTACACGGGTCTCAACTCTCCAGGTTTAAGGTATTCTTCCTTCAGCTAAGACATGCATGTGGAACCCAAGTATGATCAACCATGTGAACGGGAGACGTGTTCAAATATGTCTCAGTTTTCCTCCCCTGGTACTCGGGTGCAACATTCCAGACGCTTTACTAACACTCTCCCCACTTGGAGAGTCAGCGCCTTTAACCTCCTGTTTGGCCCAGTTTGCAATTTCTGCGGAAGATGAACAGGAATAGCGAGAACCAATGAGAGGCTAGCTGAAGGTGTCTGGACGGGCAAATTTAACTCTCATTTCCCACCAGGAAGAGGAAATAACCAAAGGCTCAGCGTGCCGTACCGGAACCAGATTAGGGCCTGAAGCCATCCTGCGGTGTTGCGGCCAGCTCAAAAGAAAGCGAGTTGAAGAAAGGAGCTCAGGGGCACTGTAATTCACAAACCTGCAGAGTTATAAATGACAGCTATCGTCCAAAAATAGACTGAAGTAAGGCTGCCAAGAGGACTTGAAAGCGGGGCAGAATTGCAGGAAACCGATTTCAGGAGGTAGACTGCAATTGCATTGAAAGCATAGGAAAAGAGGCAGAACGTCCACAATGATGCACTTGGCCAAAAAGGGCGTATGCGTTTTTTCCTGAATATATTCAGGAAAAAACGCATACGCCCTTTTTGGCCAACCAAGCAAGCTTGCAAAGGAAATGTGCACTACAATGAAGTCTCAATTCCCCCCGGTCAAAAGGGCCATCTCAAAAAAGTGTAAAATCCAGAAAGGCAGGACAGGCCATGGAGAACTGGGAGCCTTGTTATGCTGATGGGCGGGATGTAAATTGCCAACAACCACTCGGGAGAAGTGTATGGTGTTTCTGAAACATCTAAAAAACAAAGCAACAGAGCCTAGGGCACTTCCACTTATGGTCCTATAGCTTAGGGAAATTAAAATCAAAAAGACACAGCCACCCCAAAGTTTGGAACGGCTCTGTTTACAAGAACCTCGTTTACAGTACAAGTTCAACATCGCAGAAAGTGAAAAATGGATAAAGAAGTTGTGGTATTTACTTACAAAGCAATATCACTCAGCAATGAAATCTGTGTCATCAGGCCCTTAGCAGCACAATGAGTGGATTCAGGTATGATGATTCTAACTGAAATAAGTCACACAGAAAAAGAAACATCATAAGATATCAGTAATACACGGAATGTAAACTTGGCTACACAGGAACTGAATTACAGAACAGAACAGGGACTCAAATTTAGAAAAACAACTTATGCTTGCTTAAGGGTAAAGGTGAGTTGGGGTGCTGCATAAAACCAGAGATTGAAATGAGCACAGATAAAGTTCCTTAAGTCAAATATGGAATAGACAAGAGCTACTCCTTGCTCAACGAAATGGACTCAACACCGCATATTAAACGCCTAAGAATGTACCTGACTAGTAAGTATCTTAAAACCTATGGATTGCTATGTCTCCGAAAGAGAATCAAGCATGTGTACAGGGGCATAAACGCAGCAGTGATAGGATTGGAGAGGTTCGGTGAGCAAATGAAGACCCTTTGAAGTCATATTGCATGGTACCCATTACACGGGTCTCAACTCTCCAGGTTTAAGGTATTCTTCCTTCAGCTAAGACATGCATGTGGAACCCAAGTATGATCAACCATGTGATCGGGAGACGTGTTCAAATATGTCTCAGTTTTCCTCCCCTGGTACTCGGGTGCAACATTCCAGACGCTTTACTAACACTCTCCCCACTTGGAGAGTCAGTCCCTTTAACCTCCTGTTTGGCCCAGTTTGCAATTTCTGCGGAAGATGAACAGGAATAGTGAGAACCAATGAGAGGCTAGCTGGAGGTGTCTGGACGGGCAAATTTAACTCTCATTTCCCACCAGGAAGAGGAATTAACCAAAGGCTCAGCATGCCGGGCCGGAACCAGATTAGGGCCTGAAGCCATCCTGCGGTGTTGCGGCCAGCTCAAAAGAAAGCGAGTTGAAGAAAGGAGCTCAGGGGCACTGTAATTCACAAACCTGCAGAGTTATAAATGACAGCTATCGTCCAAAAATAGACTGAAGTAAGGCTGCCAAGAGGACTTGAAAGCGGGGCAGAATTGCAGGAAACCGATTTCAGGAGGTAGACTGGAATTGCATTGAAAGCATAGGAAAAGAGGCAGAACGTCCACAATGATGCACTTGGCCGAAAAGGGCGTATGCGTTTTTTCCTGAATATATTCAGGAAAAAACGCATACGCCCTTTTTGGCCAACCAAGCAAGCTTGCAAAGGAAATCTGCACTACAATGAAGTCTCACTTCCCCCCGGTCAAAAGGGCCATCTGAAAAAAGTGTAAAATCCAGAAAGGCAGGACAGGCCATGGAGAACTGGGAGCCTTGTTATGCTGATGGGCGGGATGTCAATTGCCAACAACCACTCGGGAGAAGTGTATGGTGTTTCCTGAAACATCTAAAAAACAAAGCAACAGAACCTAGGGCACTTCCACTTATGGTCCTATAGCTTAGGGAAATTAAAATCAAAAAGACACAGCCACCCCAAAGTTTGGAACGGCTCTGTTTACAAGAACCTCGTTTACAGTACAAGTTCAACATCGCAGAAAGTGAAAAATGGATAAAGAAGTTGTGGTATTTACTTACAAAGCAATGTCACTCAGCAATGAAATCTGTGTCATCAGGCCCGTAGCAGCACAATGAGTGGATTCAGGTATGATGATTCTAACTGAAGTAAGTCACACAGAAAAAGAAACATCATAAGATATCAGTAATACACGGAATGTAAACTTGGCTACACAGGAACTGAATTACAGAACAGAACAGGGTCTCAAATTTAGAAAACCAACTTATGCTTGCTTAAGGGTAAAGGTGAGTTGGGGTGCTGCATAAAACCAGAGATTGAAATGAGCACAGATAAAGTTCCTTAAGTCAAATATGGAATAGACAAGAGCTACTCCTTGCTCAACGAAATGGACTCAACACCGCATATTAAACGCCTAAGAATGTACCTGACTAGTAAGTATCTTAAAACCTATGGATTGCTATGTCTCTGAAAGAGAATCAAGCATGTGTACAGGGGCATAAACTCAGCAGTGATAGGATTGGAGAGGTTCGGTGAGCAAATGAAGACCCTTTGAAGTCATATTGCATGGTACCCATTACACGGGTCTTAACTCTCCAGGTTTAAGGTATTCTTCCTTCAACTAAAACATGCATGTGGAACCCAAGTATGATCAACCATGTGAACGGGAGGCGTGTTCAAATATGTCTCAGTTTTCCTCCCCTGGTACTCGGGTGCAACATTCCAGATGCTTTAGTAACACTCTCCCCACTTGGAGAGTCAGCGCCTTTAACCTCCTGTTTGGCCCAGTTTGCAATTTCTGCGGAAGATGAACAGGAATAGCGAGAACCAATGAGAGACTAGCTGGAGGTGTCTGGACGGGCAAATTTAACTCTCATTTCCCACCAGGAAGAGGAAATAACCAAAGGCTCAGCGTGCCGTGCCGGAACCAGATTAGGGCCTGAAGCCATCCTGCGGTGTTGCGGCCAGGTCACAAGAAAGCGAGTTGAAGAAAGGAGCTCAGGGGCACTGTAATTCACAAACCTGCAGAGTTATAAATGACAGCTATCGTCCAAAAATAGACTGAAGTAAGGCTGCCAAGAGGACTTGAAAGCGGGGCAGAATTGCAGGAAACCGATTTCAGGAGGTAGACTGCAATTGCATTGAAAGCATACGAAAAGAGGCAGAACGTCCACAATGATGCTCTTGGCCAAAAAGGGCGTATGCGTTTTTTCCTGAATATATTCAGGAAAAAACGCATACGCCGTTTTTGGCCAACCAAGCAAGCTTGCAAAGGAAATCTGCACTACAATGAAGTCTCACTTCCCCCCGGTCAAAAGGGCCATCTGAAAAAAGTGTAAAATCCAGAAAGACAGGACAGGCCATGGAGAACTGGGAGCCTTGTTATGCTGATGGGCGGCATGTAAATTGCCAACAGACACTGGGGAGAAGTGTATGGTGTTTCCTGAAACATCTAAAAAACAAAGCAACAGAGCCTAGGGCACTGCCACTTATGGTCCTATAGCTTAGGGAAATTAAAATCAAAAAGACACAGCCACCCCAAAGTTTGGGACGCCTCTGTTTACAAGAACCTCGTCTACAGTACAAGTTCAACATCGCAGAAAGTGAAAAATGGATAAAGAAGTTGTGGTATTTACTTACAAAGCAATATCACTCAGCAATGAAATCTATGTCATCAGGCCCTTAGCATCACAATGAGTGGATTCAGGTATGATGATTCTAACTGAAATAAGTCACACAGAAAAAGAAACATCATAAGATATCAGTAATACACGGAATGTAAACTTGGCTACACAGGAACTGAATTACAGAACAGAACAGGGTCTCAAATTTAGAAAACCAACTTATGCTTGCTTAAGGGTAAAGGTGAGTTGGGGTGCTGCATAAAACCAGAGATTGAAACGAGCACAGATAAAGTTCCTTAAGCCAAATATGGAATAGACAAGAGCTACTCTTTGCTCAACGAAATGGACTCAACACCGCATATTAAACGCCTAAGAATGTACCTGACTAGTAAGTATCGTAAAACCTATGGATTGCTATGTCTCCAAAAGAGAATCAAGCATGTGTACAGGGGCATAAACGCAGCAGTGATAGGATTGGTGAGGTTCGGTGAGCAAATGAAGACCCTTTGAAGTCATATTGCATGGTACCCATTACACGGGTCTCAACTCTCCAGGTTTAAGGTATTCTTCCTTCAGCTAAAACATGCATATGGAACCTAGAGTATGATCAACCATGTGATCGGGAGACGTGTTCAAATATGTCTCAGTTTTCCTCCCCTGGTACTCGGGTGCAACATTCCAGACGCTTTACTAACACTCTCCCCACTTGGAGAGTCAGTCCCTTTAACCTCCTGTTTGGCCCAGTTTGCAATTTCTGCGGAAGATGAACAGGAATAGCGAGAACCAATGAGAGGCTAGCTGGAGGTGTCTGGACGGGCAAATTTAACTCTCATTTCCCACCAGGAAGAGGAAATAACCAAAGGCTCAGCGTGCCGGGCCGGAACCAGATTAGAGCCTGAAGCCATCCTGCGGTGTTGCGGCCAGGTCACAAGAAAGCGAGTTGAAGAAAGGAGCTCAGGGGCACTGTAATTCACAAACCTGCAGAGTTATAAATGACAGCTATCGTCCAAAAATAGACTGAAGTAAGGCTGCCAAGAGGACTTGAAAGCGGGGCAGAATTGCAGGAAACCGATTTCAGGAGGTAGACTGGAATTGCATTGAAAGCATAGGAAAAGAGGCAGAACGTCCACAATGATGCACTTGGCCAAAACGGGCGTATGCGTTTTTTCCTGAATATATTCAGGAAAAAACGCATACGCCCTTTTTGGCCAACCAAGCAAGCTTGCAAAGGAAATCTGCACTACAATGAAGTCTCACTTCCCCCCGGTCAAAAGGGCCATCTGAAAAAAGTGTAAAATCCAGAAAGGCAGGACAGGCCATGGAGAACTGGGAGCCTTGTTATGCTGATGGGCGGGATGTAAATTGCCAACAGACACTCGGGAGAAGTGTATGGTGTTTCCTGAAACATCTAAAAAACAAAGCAACAGAGCCTAGGGCACTGCCACTTATGGTCCTATAGCTTAGGGAAATTAAAATCAAAAAGACACAGCCACCCCAAAGTTTGGAACGGCTCTGTTTACAAGAACCTCGTTTACAGTACAAGTTCAACATCGCAGAAAGTGAAAAATGGATAAAGAAGTTGTGGTATTTACTTACAAAGCAATATCACTCAGCAATGAAATCTGTGTCATCAGGCCCTTAGCAGCACCATGAGTGGATTCAGGTATGATGATTCTAACTGAAGTAAGTCACACAGAAAAAGAAACATCATAAGATATCAGTAATACACGGAATGGAAACTTGGCTACACAGGAACTGAATTACAGAACAGAACAGGGTCTCAAATTTAGAAAACCAACTTATGCTTGCTTAAGGGGAAAGGTGAGTTGGGGTGCTGCATAAAACCAGAGATTGAAATGAGCACAGATAAAGTTCCTTAAGTCAAATATGGAATAGACAAGAGCTACTCCTTGCTCAACGAAATGGACTCAACACCGCATATTAAACGCCTAAGAATGTACCTGACTAGTAAGTATCTTAAAACCTATGGATTGCTATGTCTCTGAAAGAGAATCAAGCATGTGTACAGGGGCATAAACGCAGCAGTGATAGGATTGGAGAGGTTCGGTGAGCAAATGAAGACCCTTTGAAGTCATATTGCATGGTACCCATTACACGGGTCTTAACTCTCCAGGTTTAAGGTATTCTTCCTTCAGCTAAAACATGCATGTGGAACCCAAGTATGATCAACCATGTGAACGGGAGACGTGTTCAAATATGTCTCAGTTTTTCTCCCCTGGTACTCGGGTGCAACATTCCAGACGCTTTACTAACACTCTCCCCACTTGGAGAGTCAGCGCCTTTAACCTCCTGTTTGGCCCAGTTTGCAATTTTTGCGGAAGATGAACAGGAATAGCGAGAACCAATGAGAGACTAGCTGGAGGTGTCTGGACGGGCAAATTTAACTCTCATTTCCCACCAGGAAAAGGAAATAACCAAAGGCTCAGCGTGCCGTGCCGGAACCAGATTAGGGCCTGAAGCCATCCTGCGGTGTTGCGGCCAGGTCACAAGAAAGCGAGTTGAAGAAAGGAGCTCAGGGGCACTGTAATTCACAAACCTGCAGAGTTATAAATGACAGCTATCGTCCAAAAATAGACTGAAGTAAGGCTGCCAAGAGGACTTGAAAGCGGGGCAGAATTGCAGGAATCCGATTTCAGGAGGTAGACTGGAATTGCATTGAAAGCATAGGAAAAGAGGCAGAACGTCCACAATGATGCACTTGGCCAAAAAGGGCGTATGCGTTTTTTCCTGAATATATTCAGGAAAAAACGCATACGCCCTTTTTGGCCAACCAAGCAAGCTTGCAATGGAAATCTGCACTACAATGAAGTCTCACTTCCCCCCGGTCAAAAGGGCCATCTGAAAAAAGTGTAAAATCCAGAAAGGCAGGACAGGCCATGGAGAACTGGGAGCCTTGTTATGCTGATGGGCGGGATGTAAATTGCCAACAGACATTCGGGAGAAGTGTATGGTGTTTCCTGAAACATCTAAAAAACAAAGCAACAGAGCCTAGGGCACTGCCACTTATGGTCCTATAGCTTAGGGAAATTAAAATCAAAAAGACACAGCCACCCCAAAGTTTGGGACGCCTCTGTTTACAAGAACCTCGTTTACAGTACAAGTTCAACATCGCAGAAAGTGAAAAATGGATAAAGAAGTTGTGGTATTTACTTACAAAGCAATATCACTCAGCAATGAAATCTGTGTCATCAGGCCCTTAGCAGCACAATGAGTGGATTCAGGTATGATGATTCTAACTGAAGTAAGTCACACAGAAAAAGAAACATCATAAGATATCAGTAATACACGGAATGGAAACTTGGCTACACAGGAACTGAATTACAGAACAGAACAGGGTCTCAAATTTAGAAAACCAACTTATGCTTGCTTAAGGGGAAAGGTGAGTTGGGGTGCTGCATAAAACCAGAGATTGAAATGAGCACAGATAAAGTTCCTTAAGTCAAATATGGAATAGACAAGAGCTACTCTTTGCTCAACGAAATGGACTCAACACCGCATATTAAACGCCTAAGAATGTACCTGACTAGTAAGTATCGTAAAACCTATGGATTGCTATGTCTCCAAAAGAGAATCAAGCATGTGTACAGGGGCATAAACGCAGCAGTGATAGGATTGGAGAGGTTCGGTGAGCAAATGAAGACCCTTTGAAGTCATATTGCATGGTACCCATTACACGGGTCTCAACTCTCCAGGTTTAAGGTATTATTCCTTCAGCTAAAACATGCATATGGAACCTAGAGTATGATCAACCATGTGAACGGGAGACGTGTTCAAATATGTCTCAGTTTTCCTCCCCTGGTACTCGGGTGCAACATTCCAGACGCTTTACTAACACTCTCCCCACTTGGAGAGTCAGTCCCTTTAACCTCCTGTTTGGCCCAGTTTGCAATTTCTGCGGAAGATGAACAGGAATAGCGAGAACCAATGAGAGGCTAGCTGGAGGTGTCTGGACGGGCAAATTTAACTCTCATTTCCCACCAGGAAGAGGAAATAACCAAAGGCTCAGCGTGCCGGGCCGGAACCAGATTAGGGCCTGAAGCCATCCTGCGGTGTTGCGGCCAGGTCACAAGAAAGCGAGTTGAAGAAAGGAGCTCAGGGGCACTGTAATTCACAAACCTGCAGAGTTATAAATGACAGCTATCGTCCAAAAATAGACTGAAGTAAGGCTGCCAAGAGGACTTGAAAGCGGGGCAGAATTGCAGGAAACCGATTTCAGGAGGTAGACTGGAATTGCATTGCAAGCATAGGAAAAGAGGCAGAACGTCCACAATGATGCACTTGGCCAAAACGGGCGTATGCGTTTTTTCCTGAATATATTCAGGAAAAAACGCATACGCCCTTTTTGGCCAACCAAGCAAGCTTGCAAAGGAAATCTGCACTACAATGAAGTCTCACTTCCCCCCGGTCAAAAGGGCCATCTGAAAAAAGTGTAAAATCCAGAAAGGCAGGACAGGCCATGGAGAACTGGGAGCCTTGTTATGCTGATGGGCGGGATGTAAATTGCCAACAGACACTCGGGAGAAGTGTATGGTGTTTCCTGAAACATCTAAAAAACAAAGCAACAGAGCCTAGGGCACTGCCACTTATGGTCCTATAGCTTAGGGAAATTAAAATCAAAAAGACACAGCCACCCCAAAGTTTGGAACGGCTCTGTTTACAAGAACCTCGTTTACAGTACAAGTTCAACATCGCAGAAAGTGAAAAATGGATAAAGAAGTTGTGGTATTTACTTACAAAGCAATGTCACTCAGCAATGAAATCTGTGTCATCAGGCCCGTAGCAGCACAATGAGTGGATTCAGGTATGATGATTCTAACTGAAGTAAGTCACACAGAAAAAGAAACATCATAAGATATCAGTAATACACGGAATGGAAACTTGGCTACACAGGAACTGAATTACAGAACAGAACAGGGTCTCAAATTTAGAAAACCAACTTATGCTTGCTTAAGGGGAAAGGTGAGTTGGGGTGCTGCATAAAACCAGAGATTGAAATGAGCACAGATAAAGTTCCTTAAGTCAAATATGGAATAGACAAGAGCTACTCCTTGCTCAACGAAATGGACTCAACACCGCATATTAAACGCCTAAGAATGTACCTGACTAGTAAGTATCTTAAAACCTATGGATTGCTATGTCTCTGAAAGAGAATCAAGCATGTGTACAGGGGCATAAACGCAGCAGTGATAGGATTGGAGAGGTTCGGTGAGCAAATGAAGACCCTTTGAAGTCATATTGCATGGTACCCATTACACGGGTCTTAACTCTCCAGGTTTAAGGTATTCTTCCTTCAGCTAAAACATGCATGTGGAACCCAAGTATGATCAACCATGTGAACGGGAGACGTGTTCAAATATGTCTCAGTTTTTCTCCCCTGGTACTCGGGTGCAACATTCCAGACGCTTTACTAACACTCTCCCCACTTGGAGAGTCAGTGCCTTTAACCTCCTGTTTGGCCCAGTTTGCAATTTTTGCGGAAGATGAACAGGAATAGCGAGAACCAATGAGAGACTAGCTGGAGGTGTCTGGACGGGCAAATTTAACTCTCATTTCCCACCAGGAAAAGGAAATAACCAAAGGCTCAGCGTGCCGTGCCGGAACCAGATTAGGGCCTGAAGCCATCCTGCGGTGTTGCGGCCAGGTCACAAGAAAGCGAGTTGAAGAAAGGAGCTCAGGGGCACTGTAATTCACAAACCTGCAGAGTTATAAATGACAGCTATCGTCCAAAAATAGACTGAAGTAAGGCTGCCTAGAGGACTTGAAAGCGGGGCAGAATTGCAGGAAACCGATTTCAGGAGGTAGACTGGAATTGCATTGAAAGCATAGGAAAAGAGGCAGAACGTCCACAATGATGCACTTGGCCAAAAAGGGCGTATGCGTTTTTTCCTGAATATATTCAGGAAAAAACGCATACGCACTTTTTGGCCAACCAAGCAAGCTTGCAATGGAAATCTGCACTGCAATGAAGTCTCACTTCCCCCCGGTCAAAAGGGCCATCTGAAAAAAGTGTAAAATCCAGAAAGGCAGGACAGGCCATGGAGAACTGGGAGCCTTGTTATGCTGATGGGCGGGATGTAAATTGCCAACAGACACTCGGGAGAAGTGTATGGTGTTTCCTGAAACATCTAAAAAACAAAGCAACAGAGCCTAGGGCACTGCCACTTATGGTCCTATAGCTTAGGGAAATTAAAATCAAAAAGACACAGCCACCCCAAAGTTTGGGACGCCTCTGTTTACAAGAACCTCGTTTACAGTACAAGTTCAACATCGCAGAAAGTGAAAAATGGATAAAGAAGTTGTGGTATTTACTTACAAAGCAATATCACTCAGCAATGAAATCTGTGTCATCAGGCCCTTAGCAGCACAATGAGTGGATTCAGGTATGATGATTCTAACTGAAGTAAGTCACACAGAAAAAGAAACATCATAAGATATCAGTAATACACGGAATGTAAACTTGGCTACACAGGAACTGAATTACAGAACAGAACAGGGTCTCAAATTTAGAAAACCAACTTATGCTTGCTTAAGGGTAAAGGTGAGTTGGGGTGCTGCATAAAACCAGAGATTGAAATGAGCACAGATAAAGTTCCTTAAGTCAAATATGGAATAGACAAGAGCTACTCCTTGCTCAACGAAATGGACTCAACACCCCATATTAAACGCCTAAGAATGTTCCTGACTAGTAAGTATCTTAAAACCTATGGATTGCTATGTCTCCAAAAGAGAATCAAGCATGTGTACAGGGGCATAAACGCAGCAGTGATAGGATTGGAGAGGTTCGGTGAGCAAATGAAGACCCTTTGAAGTCATATTGCATGGTACCCATTCCACGGGTTTCAACTACCCAGGTTTAAGGTATTCTTCCTTCAGCTAAAACATGCATGTGGAACCTAGAGTATGATCAACCATGTGATCGGGAGACGTGTTCAAATATGTCTCAGTTTTCGTACCTGGTACTTTGGTGCAACATTCCAGACGCTTTACTAACACTCTCCCGACTTGGAGAGTCAGTCCCTTTAACCTCCTGTTTGGCCCAGTTTGCAATTTCTGCGGAAGATGAACAGGAATAGCGAGAACCAATGAGAGGCTAGCCCGAGATATCTGGACGGGCAAATTTAACTCTCATTTCCCACCAGGAAGAGGAATTAACCAAAGGCTCAGCGTGCCGTGCCGGAAACAGATTAGGGCCTGAAGCCATCCTGCGGTGTTGCGGCCAGCTCACAAGAAAGTGAGTTGAAGAAAGGAGCTCAGGGGCACTGTAATTCACAAACCTGCAGAGTTATAAATGACAGCTATCGTCCAAAAATAGACTGAAGTAAGGCTGCCAAGAGGACTTGAAAGCGGGGCAGAATTGCAGGAAACCGATTTCAGGAGGTAGACTGGAATTGCATTGAAAGCATAGGAAAAGAGGCAGAACGTCCACAATGATGCACTTGGCCAAAAAGGGCGTATGCGTTTTTTTCCTGAATATATTCAGGGAAAAAACGCATACGCCCTTTTTGGCCAACCAAGCAAGCTTGCAAAGGAAATCTGCACTAGAATGAAGTCTCACTTCCCCCCGGTCAAAAGGGCCATCTGAAAAAAGTGTAAAATCCAGAAAGGCAGGACAGGCCATGGAGAACTGGGAGCCTTGTTATGCTGATGGGCGGGATGTAAATTGCCAACAACCACTCGGGAGAAGTGTATGGTGTTTCCTGAAACATCTAAAAAACAAAGCAACAGAGCCTAGGGCACTTCCACTTATGGTCCTATAGCTTAGGGAAATTAAAATCAAAAAGACACAGCCACCCCAAAGTTTGGAACGGCTCTGTTTACAAGAACCTCGTTTACAGTACAAGTTCAACATCGCAGAAAGTGAAAAATGGATAAAGAACTTGTGGTACTTACGTACAATGCAGTATCACTCAGCAATGAAATCTATGTCATCAGGCCCGTAGCAGCATAATGAGTAGATTCAGGTACGATGATTCTAACTGAAATAAGTCACACAGAAAAAGAAACATCATAAGATATCAGTAATACACGGAATGTAAACTTGGCTACACAGGAACAGAATTCCAAAACAGAACAGGGTCTCAAATTTAGAAAACCAACTTATGCTTGCTTAAGGGTAAAGGTGAGTTGGGTTGCTGCATAAAACCAGAGATTGAAATGAGCACAGATAAAGTTCCTTAAGCCAAATATGGAATAGACAAGAGCTACTCCTTGCTCAACGAAATGGACTCAACACCGCATATTAAACGCCTAAGAATGTACCTGACTAGTAAGTATCTTAAAACCTATGGATTGCTATGTCTCCAAAAGAGAATCAAGCATGTGTACAGGGGCATAAACGCAGCAGTGATAGGATTGGAGAGGTTCGGTGAGCAAATGAAGACCCTTTGAAGTCATATTGCATGGTACCCATTCCACGGGTTTCAACTACCCAGGTTTTAGGTATTCTTCCTTCAGATAAAACATGCATGTGGAACCCAAGTATGATCAACCATGTGAACGGGAGACGTGTTCAAATATGTCTCAGTTTTCCTCCCCTGGTACTCGGGTGCAACATTCCAGACGCTTTACTAACACTCTCCCCACTTGGAGAGTCAGCGCCTTTAACCTCCTGTTTGGCCCAGTTTGCAATTTCTGCGGAAGATGAACAGGAATAGCGAGAACCAATGAGAGGCTAGCTGGAGGTGTCTGGACGGGCAAATTTAACTCTCATTTCCCACCAGGAAGAGGAAATAACCAAAGGCTCAGCATGCCGGGCCGGAACCAGATTAGGGCCTGAAGCCATCCTGCGGTGTTGCGGCCAGCTCAAAAGAAAGCGAGTTGAACAAAGGAGCTCAGGGGCACTGTAATTCACAAACCTGCAGAGTTATAAATGACAGCTATCGTCCAAAAATAGACTGAAGTAAGGCTGCCAAGAGGACTTGAAAGCGGGGCAGAATTGCAGGAAACCGATTTCAGGAGGTAGACTGGAATTGCATTGAAAGCATAGGAAAAGAGGCAGAACGTCCACAATGATGCACTTGGCCAAAAAGGGCGTATGCGTTTTTTCCTGAATATATTCAGGAAAAAACGCATACGCCCTTTTTGGCCAACCAAGCAAGCTTGCAAAGGAAATCTGCACTACAATGAAGTCTCACTTCCCCCCGGTCAAAAGGGCCATCTGAAAAAAGTGTAAAATCCAGAAAGGCAGGACAGGCCATGGAGAACTGGGAGCCTTGTTATGCTGATGGGCGGGATGTAAATTGCCAACAACCACTCGGGAGAAGTGTATGGTGTTTCCTGAAACATCTAAAAAACAAAGCAACAGAACCTAGGGCACTTCCACTTATGGTCCTATAGCTTAGGGAAATTAAAATCAAAAAGACACAGCCACCCCAAAGTTTGGAACGACTCTGTTTACAAGAACCTCGTTTACAGTACAAGTTCAACATCGCAGAAAGTGAAAAATGGATAAAGAAGTTGTGGTATTTACTTACAAAGCAATATCACTCAGCAATGAAATCTGTGTCATCAGGCCCTTAGCAGCACAATGAGTGGATTCAGGTATGATGATTCTAACTGAAGTAAGTCACACAGAAAAAGAAACATCATAAGATATCAGTAATACACGGAATGTAAACTTGGCTACACAGGAACTGAATTACAGAACAGAACAGGGTCTCAAATTTAGAAAACCAACTTATGCTTGCTTAAGGGTAAAGGTGAGTTGGGGTGCTGCATAAAACCAGAGATTGAAATGAGCACAGATAAAGTTCCTTAAGTCAAATATGGAATAGACAAGAGCTACTCCTTGCTCAACGAAATGGACTCAACAACGCATATTAAACGCCTAAGAATGTACCTGACTAGTAAGTATCTTAAAAACCTATGGATTGCTATGTCTCCGAAAGAGAATCAAGCATGTGTACAGGGGCATAAACGCAGCAGTGATAGGATTGGAGAGGTTCGGTGAGCAAATGAAGACCCTTTGAAGTCATATTGCATGGTACCCATTACACGGGTCTTAACTCTCCAGATTTAAGGTATTCTTCCTTCAGCTAAAACATGCATGTGGAACCCAAGTATGATCAACCATGTGAACGGGAGACGTGTTCAAATATGTCTCAGTTTTCCTCCCCTGGTACTCGGGTGCAACATTCCAGACGCTTTACTAACACTCTCCCCACTTGGAGAGTCAGCGCCTTTAACCTCCTGTTTGGCCCAGTTTGCAATTTCTGCGGAAGATGAACAGGAATAGCGAGAACCAATGAGAGGCTAGCTGGAGGTGTCTGGACGGGCAAATTTAACTCTCATTTCCCACCAGGAAGAGGAAATAACCAAAGGCTCAGCGTGCCGTGCCGGAACCAGATTAGGGCCTGAAGCCATCCTGCGGTGTTGCGGCCAGGTCACAAGAAAGCGAGTTGAAGAAAGGAGCTCAGGGGCACTGTAATTCACAAACCTGCAGAGTTATAAATGACAGCTATCGTCCAAAAATAGACTGAAGTAAGGCTGCCAAGAGGACTTGAAAGCGGGGCAGCATTGCAGGAAACCGATTTCAGGAGGTAGACTGGAATTGCATTGAAAGCATAGGAAAAGAGGCAGAACGTCCACAATGATGCACTTGGCCAAAAAGGGCGTATGAGTTTTTTCCTGAATATATTCAGGAAAAAACGCATACGCCCTTTTTGGCCAACCAAGCAAGCTTGCAAAGGAAATCTGCACTACAATGAAGTCTCACTTCCCCCCGGTCAAAAGGGCCATCTGAAAAAAGTGTAAAATCCAGAAAGGCAACAGGCCATTGAGAACTGGGAGCCTTGTTATGCTGATGGGCGGGATGTAAATTGCCAACAGCCACTTGGGAGAAGTGTATGGTGTTTCCTGAAACATCTAAAAAACAAAGCAACAGAGCCTAGGGCACTTCCACTTATGGTCCTATAGCTTAGGGAAATTAAAATCAAAAAGACACAGCCACCCCAAAGTTTGGAACGGCTCTGTTTACAAGAACCTCGTTCACAGTACAAGTTCAACATCGCAGAAAGTGAAAAATGGATAAAGAAGTTGTGGTATTCACTTACAAAGCAATATCACTCAGCAATGAAATCTATGTCATCAGGCCCTTAGCATCCACAATGAGTGGATTCAGGTATGATGATTCTAACTGAAATAAGTCACACAGAAAAAGAAACATCATAAGATATCAGTAATGCACGGAATGTAAACTTGGCTACACAGGAACTGAATTACAGAACAGAACAGGGTCTCAAATTTAGAAAACCAACTTATGCTTGCTTAAGGGGAAAGGTGAGTTGGGGTGCTGCATAAAACCAGAGATTGAAATGAGCACAGATAAAGTTCCTTAAGCCAAATATGGAATAGACAAGAGCTACTCCTTGCTCAACGAAATGGACTCAAAACCCCATATTAAACCCCTAAGAATGTACCTGACTAGTAAGTATCTTAAAACCTATGGATTGCTATGTCTTCAAAAGAGAATCAAGCGTGTGTACAGGGGAATAAACACAGCAATGATAGGATTGGAGAGGTTCGGTGAGCAAATGAAGACCCTTTGAAGTTATATTGCATGGTACCCATTACACGGGTCTCAACTCTCCAGGTTTAAGGTATTCTTCCTTCAGCTAAAACATGCATGTGGAACCCAGAGTATGATCAACCATGTGAACGGGAGACGTGTTCAAATATGTCTCAGTTTTCCTCCCCTGGTACTCGGGTGCAACATTCCAGACGCTTTACTAACACTCTCCCCACTTGGAGAGTCAGCGCCTTTAACCTCCTGTTTGGCCCAGTTTGCAATTTCTGCGGAAGATGAACAGGAATAGCGAGAACCAATGAGAGGCTAGCTGGAGGTGTCTGGACGGGCAAATTTAACTCTCATTTCCCACCAGGAAGAGGAATTAACCAAAGGCTCAGCGTGCCGTGCCGGAACCAGATTAGGTCCTGAAGCCATCCTGCGGTGTTGCGGCCAGGTCACAAGAAAGCGAGTTGAAGAAAGGAGCTCAGGGGCACTGTAATTCACAAACCTGCAGAGTTATAAATGACAGCTATCGTCCAAAAATAGACTGAAGTAAGGCTGCCAAGAGGACTTGAAAGCGGGGCAGAATTGCAGGAAACCGATTTCAGGAGGTAGACTGGAATTGCATTGAAAGCATAGGAAAAGAGGCAGAACGTCCACAATGATGCACTTGGCCAAAAAGGGCGTATGCGTTTTTTCCTGAATATATTCAGGAAAAAACGCATACGCCCTTTTTGGCCAACCAAGCAAGCTTGCAAAGGAAATCTGCACTACAATGAAGTCTCACTTCCCCCCGGTCAAAAGGGCCATCTGAAAAAAGTGTAAAATCCAGAAAGGCAGGACAGGCCATGGAGAACTGGGAGCCTTGTTATGCTGATGGGCGGGATGTAAATTGCCAACAACCACTCGGGAGAAGTGTATGGTGTTTCCTGAAACATCTAAAAAACAAAGCAACAGAGCCTAGGGCACTGCCACTTATGGTCCTATAGCTTAGGGAAATTAAAATCAAAAAGACACAGCCACCCCAAAGTTTGGAACGGCTCTGTTTACAAGAACCTCGTTTACAGTACAAGTTCAACATCGCAGAAAGTGAAAAATGGATAAAGAACTTGTGGTACTTACGTACAATGCAGTATCACTCAGCAATGAAATCTATGTCATCAGGCCCGTAGCAGCATAATGAGTAGATTCAGGTACGATGATTCTAACTGAAATAAGTCACACAGAAAAAGAAACATCATAAGATATCAGTAATACACGGAATGTAAACTTGGCTACACAGGAACTGAATTCCAAAACAGAACAGGGTCTCAAATTTAGAAAACCAACTTATGCTTGCTTAAGGGTAAAGGTGAGTTGGGTTGCTGCATAAAACCAGAGATTGAAATGAGCACAGATAAAGTTCCTTAAGCCAAATATGGAATAGACAAGAGCTACTCCTTGCTCAACGAAATGGACTCAACACCGCATATTAAATGCCTAAGAATGTACCTGACTAGTAAGTATCTTAAAACCTATGGATTGCTATGTCTCCAAAAGAGAATCAAGCATGTGTACAGGGGCATAAACGCAGCAGTGATAGGATTGGAGAGGTTCGGTGAGCAAATGAAGACCCTTTGAAGTCATATTGCATGGTACCCATTCCACGGGTTTCAACTACCCAGGTTTTAGGTATTCTTCCTTCAGCTAAAACATGCATGTGGAACCCAAGTATGATCAACCATGTGAACGGGAGACGTGTTCAAATATGTCTCAGTTTTCCTCCCCTGGTACTCGGGTGCAACATTCCAGACGCTTTACTAACACTCTCCCCACTTGGAGAGTCAGCGCCTTTAACCTCCTGTTTGGCCCAGTTTGCAATTTCTGCGGAAGATGAACAGGAATAGCGAGAAACAATGAGAGGCTAGCTGGAGCTGTCTGGACGGGCAAATTTAACTCTCATTTCCCACCAGGAAGAGGAAATAACCAAAGGCTCAGTGTGCCATACCGGAACAAGATTAGGGCCTGAAGCCATCCTGCGGTGTTGCGGCCAGCTCAAAAGAAAGCGAGTTGAACAAAGGAGCTCAGGGGCACTGTAATTCACAAACCTGCAGAGTTATAAATGACAGCTATCGTCCAAAAATAGACTGAAGTAAGGCTGCCAAGAGGACTTGAAAGCGGGGCAGAATTGCAGGAAACCGATTTCAGGAGGTAGACTGGAATTGCATTGAAAGCATAGGAAAAGAGGCAGAACGTCCACAATGATGCACTTGGCCAAAAAGGGCGTATGCGTTTTTTCCTGAATATATTCAGGAAAAAACGCATACGCCCTTTTTGGCCAACCAAGCAAGCTTGCAAAGGAAATCTGCACTACAATGAAGTCTCACTTCCCCCCGGTCAAAAGGGCCATCTGAAAAAAGTGTAAAATCCAGAAAGGCAGGACAGGCCATGGAGAACTGGGAGCCTTGTTATGCTGATGGGCGGGATGTAAATTGCCAACAACCACTCGGGAGAAGTGTATGGTGTTTCCTGAAACATCTAAAAAACAAAGCAACAGAACCTAGGGCACTTCCACTTATGGTCCTATAGCTTAGGGAAATTAAAATCAAAAAGACACAGCCACCCCAAAGTTTGGAACGGCTCTGTTTACAAGAACCTCGTTTACAGTACAAGTTCAACATCACAGAAAGTGAAAAATGGATAAAGAAGTTGTGGTATTTACTTACAAAGCAATATCACTCAGCAATGAAATCTGTGTCATCAGGCCCGTAGCAGCACAATGAGTGGATTCAGGTATGATGATTCTAACTGAAGTAAGTCACACAGAAAAGAAACATCATAAGATATCAGTAATACACGGAATGTAAACTTGGCTACACAGGAACTGAATTACAGAACAGAACAGGGACTCAAATTTAGAAAACCAACTTATGCTTGCTTAAGGGGAAAGGTGAGTTGGGGTGCTGCATAAAACCAGAGATTGAAATGAGCACAGATAAAGTTCCTTAAGTCAAATATGGAATAGACAAGAGCTACTCCTTGCTCAACGAAATGGACTCAACACCGCATATTAAACGCCTAAGAATGTACCTGACTAGTAAGTATCGTAAAACCTATGGATTGCTATGTCTCCGAAAGAGAATCAAGCATGTGTACAGGGGCATAAACGCAGCAGTGATAGGATTGGAGAGGTTCGGTGAGCAAATGAAGACCCTTTGAAGTCATATTGCATGGTACCCATTACACGGGTCTTAACTCTCCAGGTTTAAGGTATTCTTCCTTCAGCTAAAAGATGCATGTGGAACCCAAGTATGATCAACCATGTGAACGGGAGACGTGTTCAAATATGTCTCAGTTTTCCTCCCCTGGTACTCGGGTGCAACATTCCAGACGCTTTACTAACACTCTCCCCACTTGGAGAGTCAGCGCCTTTAACCTCCTGTTTGGCCCAGTTTGCAATTTCTGCGGAAGATGAACAGGAATAGCGAGAACCAATGAGAGGCTAGCTGGAGGTGTCTGGACGGGCAAATTTAACTCTCATTTCCCACCAGGAAGAGGAATTAACCAAAGGCTGAGCGTGCCGTACCGGAACCAGATTAGGGCCTGAAGCCATCCTGCGGTGTTGCGGCCAGGTCACAAGAAAGCGAGTTGAAGAAAGGAGCTCAGGGGCACTGTAATTCACAAACCTGCAGAGTTATAAATGACAGCTATCGTCCAAAAATAGACTGAAGTAAGGCTGCCAAGAGGACTTGAAAGCAGGGCAGAATTGCAGGAAACCGATTTCAGGAGGCAGACTGGAATTGCATTGAAAGCATAGGAAAAGAAGCAGAACGTCCACAATGATGCACTTGGCCAAAAAGGGCGTATGCGTTTTTTCCTGAATATATTCAGGAAAAAACGCATACGCCCTTTTTGGCCAACCAAGCAAGCTTGCAAAGGAAATCTGCACTACAATGAAGTCTCACTTCCCCCCGGTCAAAAGGGCCATCTGAAAAAAGTGTAAAATCCAGAAAGGCAGGACAGGCCATGGAGAACTGGGAGCCTTGTTATGCTGATGGGCGGGATGTAAATTGCCAAGAACCACTCGGGAGCAGTGTATGGTGTTTCCTGAAACATGTAAAAAACAAAGCAACAGAACCTAGGGCACTTCCACTTATGGTCCTATAGCTTAGGGAAATTAAAATCAAAAAGACACAGCCACCCCAAAGTTTGGAACGGCTCTGTTTACAAGAACCTCGTTTACAGTACAAGTTCAACATCGCAGAAAGTGAAAAATGGATAAAGAAGTTGTGGTATTTACTTACAAAGCAATATCACTCAGCAATGAAATCTGTGTCATCAGGCCCTTAGCAGCACAATGAGTGGAGTCAGGTACGATGATTCTAACTGAAATAAGTCACACAGAAAAAGAAACATCATAAGATATCAGTAATGCACGGAATGTAAACTTGGCTACACAGGAACTGAATTACAGAACAGAACAGGGTCTCAAATTTAGAAAACCAACTTATGCTTGCTTAAGGGGAAAGGTGAGTTGGGGTGCTGCATAAAACCAGAGATTGAAATGAGCACAGATAAAGTTCCTTAAGCCAAATATGGAATAGACAAGAGCTACTCCTTGCTCAACGAAATGGACTCAAAACCCCATATTAAACCCCTAAGAATGTACCTGACTAGTAAGTATCTTAAAACCTATGGATTGCTATGTCTTCAAAAGAGAATCAAGCGTGTGTACAGGGGAATAAACACAGCAATGATAGGATTGGAGAGGTTCGGTGAGCAAATGAAGACCCTTTGAAGTTATATTGCATGGTACCCATTACACGGGTCTCAACTCTCCAGGTTTAAGGTATTCTTCCTTCAGCTAAAACATGCATGTGGAACCCAGAGTATGATCAACCATGTGAACGGGAGACGTGTTCAAATATGTCTCAGTTTTCCTCCCCTGGTACTCGGGTGCAACATTCCAGACGCTTTACTAACACTCTCCCCACTTGGAGAGTCAGCGCCTTTAACCTCCTGTTTGGCCCAGTTTGCAATTTCTGCGGAAGATGAACAGGAATAGCGAGAACCAATGAGAGGCTAGCTGGAGGTGTCTGGACGGGCAAATTTAACTCTCATTTCCCACCAGGAAGAGGAATTAACCAAAGGCTCAGCGTGCCGTGCCGGAACCAGATTAGGTCCTGAAGCCATCCTGCGGTGTTGCGGCCAGGTCACAAGAAAGCGAGTTGAAGAAAGGAGCTCAGGGGCACTGTAATTCACAAACCTGCAGAGTTATAAATGACAGCTATCGTCCAAAAATAGACTGAAGTAAGGCTGCCAAGAGGACTTGAAAGCGGGGCAGAATTGCAGGAAACCGATTTCAGGAGGTAGACTGGAATTGCATTGAAAGCATAGGAAAAGAGGCAGAACGTCCACAATGATGCACTTGGCCAAAAAGGGCGTATGCGTTTTTTCCTGAATATATTCAGGAAAAAACGCATACGCCCTTTTTGGCCAACCAAGCAAGCTTGCAAAGGAAATCTGCACTACAATGAAGTCTCACTTCCCCCCGGTCAAAAGGGCCATCTGAAAAAAGTGTAAAATCCAGAAAGGCAGGACAGGCCATGGAGAACTGGGAGCCTTGTTATGCTGATGGGCGGGATGTAAATTGCCAACAACCACTCGGGAGAAGTGTATGGTGTTTCCTGAAACATCTAAAAAACAAAGCAACAGAGCCTAGGGCACTTCCACTTATGGTCCTATAGCTTAGGGAAATTAAAATCAAAAAGACACAGCCACCCCAAAGTTTGGAACGGCTCTGTTTACAAGAACCTCGTTTACAGTACAAGTTCAACATCGCAGAAAGTGAAAAATGGATAAAGAACTTGTGGTACTTACGTACAATGCAGTATCACTCAGCAATGAAATCTATGTCATCAGGCCCGTAGCAGCATAATGAGTAGATTCAGGTACGATGATTCTAACTGAAATAAGTCACACAGAAAAAGAAACATCATAAGATATCAGTAATACACGGAATGTAAACTTGGCTACACAGGAACTGAATTCCAAAACAGAACAGGGTCTCAAATTTAGAAAACCAACTTATGCTTGCTTAAGGGGAAAGGTGAGTTGGGGTGCTGCATAAAACCAGAGATTGAAATGAGCACAGATAAAGTTCCTTAAGTCAAATATGGAATAGACAAGAGCTACTCCTTGCTCAACGAAATGGACTCAACACCGCATATTAAACGCCTAAGAATGTACCTGACTAGTAAGTATCGTAAAACCTATGGATTGCTATGTCTCTGAAAGAGAATCAAGCATGTGTACAGGGGCATAAACGCAGCAGTGATAGGATTGGAGAGGTTCGGTGAGCAAATGAAGACCCTTTGAAGTCATATTGCATGGTACCCATTACACGGGTCTTAACTCTCCAGGTTTAAGGTATTCTTCCTTCAGCTAAAACATGCATGTGGAACCCAAGTATGATCAACCATGTGAACGGGAGACGTGTTCAAATATGTCTCAGTTTTCCTCCCCTGGTACTCGGGTGCAACATTCCAGACGCTTTACTAACACTCTCCCCACTTGGAGAGTCAGCGCCTTTAACCTCCTGTTTGGCCCAGTTTGCAATTTCTGCGGAAGATGAACAGGAATAGCGAGAACCAATGAGAGGCTAGCTGGAGGTGTCTGGACGGGCAAATTTAACTCTCATTTCCCACCAGGAAGAGGAATTAACCAAAGGCTGAGCGTGCCGTACCGGAACCAGATTAGGGCCTGAAGCCATCCTGCGGTGTTGCGGCCAGCTCAAAAGAAAGCGAGTTGAAGAAAGGAGCTCAGGGGCACTGTAATTCACAAACCTGCAGAGTTATAAATGACAGCTATCGTCCAAAAATAGACTGAAGTAAGGCTGCCAAGAGGACTTGAAAGCAGGGCAGAATTGCAGGAAACCGATTTCACGAGGCAGACTGGAATTGCATTGAAAGCATAGGAAAAGAAGCAGAACGTCCACAATGATGCACTTGGCCAAAAAGGGCGTATGCGTTTTTTCCTGAATATATTCAGGAAAAAACGCATACGCCCTTTTTGGCCAACCAAGCAAGCTTGCAAAGGAAATCTGCACTACAATGAAGTCTCACTTCCCCCCGGTCAAAAGGGCCATCTGAAAAAAGTGTAAAATCCAGAAAGGCAGGACAGGCCATGGAGAACTGGGAGCCTTGTTATGCTGATGGGTGGGATGTAAATTGCCAAGAACCACTCGGGAGCAGTGTATGGTGTTTCCTGAAACATGTAAAAAACAAAGCAACAGAACCTAGGGCACTTCCACTTATGGTCCTATAGCTTAGGGAAATTAAAATCAAAAAGACACAGCCACCCCAAAGTTTGGAACGGCTCTGTTTACAAGAACCTCGTTTACAGTACAAGTTCAACATCGCAGAAAGTGAAAAATGGATAAAGAAGTTGTGGTATTTACTTACAAAGCAATATCACTCAGCAATGAAATCTGTGTCATCAGGCCCTTAGCAGCACAATGAGTGGAGTCAGGTACGATGATTCTAACTGAAATAAGTCACACAGAAAAAGAAACATCATAAGATATCAGTAATACACGGAATGTAAACTTGGCTACACAGGAACTGAATTACAGAACAGAACAGGGTCTCAAATTTAGAAAACCAACTTATGCTTGCTTAAGGGTAAAGGTGAGTTGGGGTGCTGCATAAAACCAGAGATTGAAATGAGCACAGATAAAGTTCCTTAAGTCAAATATGGAATAGACAAGAGCTACTCCTTGCTCAACGAAATGGACTCAACACCGCATATTAAACGCCTAAGAATGTACCTGACTAGTAAGTATCTTAAAACCTATGGATTGCTATGTCTCCAAAAGAGAATTAAGCATGTGTACAGGGGCATAAATGCAGCAGTGATAGGATTGGAGAGGTTCGGTGAGCAAATGAAGACCCTTTGAAGTCATATTGCATGGTACCCATTACACGGGTCTCAACTCTCCAGGTTTAAGGTATTCTTCCTTCAGCTAAAACATGCATGTGGAACCCAAGTATGATCAACCATGTGAACGGGAGACGTGTTCAAATATGTCTCAGTATTCCTCCCCTGGTACTCGGGTGCAACATTCCAGACGCTTTACTAACACTCTCCCCACTTGGAGAGTCAGCGCCTTTAACCTCCTGTTTGGCCCAGTTTGCAATTTCTGCGGAAGATGAACAGGAATAGCGAGAACCAATGAGAGGCTAGCTGGAGGTGTCTGGACGGGCAAATTTAACTCTCATTTCCCACCAGGAAGAGGAAATAACCAAAGGCTCAGCGTGCCGTACCGGAACCAGATTAGGGCCTGAAGCCACCCTGCGGTGTTGCGGCCAGCTCAAAAGAAAGCGAGTTGAAGAAAGGAGCTCAGGGGCACTGTAATTCACAAACCTGCAGAGTTATAAATGACAGCTATCGTCCAAAAATAGACTGAAGTAAGGCTGCCAAGAGGACTTGAAAGCGGGGCAGAATTGCAGGAAACCGATTTCAGGAGGTATACTGGAATTGCATTGAAAGCATAGGAAAAGAGGCAGAACGTCCACAATGATGCACTTGGCCAAAAAGGGCGTATGCGTTTTTTCCTGAATATATTCAGGAAAAAACGCATACGCCCTTTTTGGCCAACCAAGCAAGCTTGCAAAGGAAATCTGCACTACAATGAAGTCTCACTTCCCCCCGGTCAAAAGGGCCATCTGAAAAAAGTGTAAAATCCAGAAAGGCAGGACAGGCCATGGAGAACTGGGAGCCTTGTTATGCTGATGGGCGGGATGTAAATTGCCAACAACCACTCGGGAGAAGTGTATGGTGTTTCCTGAAACATCTAAAAAACAAAGCAACAGAACCTAGGGCACTTCCACTTATGGTCCTATAGCTTAGGGAAATTAAAATCAAAAAGACACAGACACCCCAAAGTTTGGAACGGCTCTGTTTACAAGAACCTCGTTTACAGTACAAGTTCAACATCGCAGAAAGTGAAAAATGGATAAAGAAGTTGTGGTATTTACTTACAAAGCAATATCACTCAGCAATGAAATCTGTGTCATCAGGCCCTTAGCAGCACAATGAGTGGATTCAGGTATGATGATTCTAACTGAAGTAAGTCACACAGAAAAGAAACATCATAAGATATCAGTAATACACGGAATGTAAACTTGGCTACACAGGAACTGAATTACAGAACAGAAGAGGGTCTCAAATTTTGAAAACCAACTTATGCTTGCTTAAGGGGAAAGGTGAGTTGGGGTGCTGCATAAAACCAGAGATTGAAATGAGCACAGATAAAGTTCCTTAAGCCAAATATGGAATAGACAAGAGCTACTCCTTGCTCAACGAAATGGACTCAACACGGCATATTAAACACCTAAAAATGTACCTGACTAGTAAGTATCTTAAAACCTATGGATTGCTATGTCTCCAAAAGAGAATCAAGCGTGTGTACAGGGGCATAAACGCAGCAGTGATAGGATTGGAGAGGTTCGGTGAGCAAATGAAGACCCTTTGAAGTCATATTGCATGGTACCCATTACACGGGTCTCAACTCTCCAGGTTTAAGGTATTCTTCCTTCAGCTAAAACATGCATGTGGATCCCAAGTATGATCAACCATGTGAACGGGAGACGTGTTCAAATATGTCTCAGTTTTCCTCCCCTGGTACTCGGGTGCAACATTCCAGACGCTTTACTAACACTCTCCCCACTTGGAGAGTCAGCGCCTTTAACCTCCTGTTTGGCCCAGTTTGCAATTTCTGCGGAAGATGAACAGGAATAGCGAGAACCAATGAGAGGCTAGCTGGAGGTGTCTGGACGGGCAAATTTAACTCTCATTTCCCACCAGGAAGAGGAAATAACCAAAGGCTCAGCGTGCCGGGCCTGAACCAGATTAGGGCCTGAAGCCATCCTGCGGTGTTGAGGCCAGCTCAAAAGAAAGCGAGTTGAAGAAAGGAGCTCAGGGGCACTGTAATTCACAAACCTGCAGAGTTATAAATGACAGCTATCGTCCAAAAATAGACTGAAGTAAGGCTGCCAAGTCGACTTGAAAGCGGGGCAGAATTGCAGGAAACCGATTTCAGGAGGTAGACTGGAATTGCATTGAAAGCATAGGAAAAGAGGCAGAACGTCCACAATGATGCACTTGGCCAAAAAGGGCGTATGCGTTTTTTCCTGAATATATTCAGGAACAAACGCATACGCCCTTTATGGCCAACCAAGCAAGCTTGCAAAGGAAATCTGCACTACAATGAAGTCTCAATTCCCCCCGGTCAAAAGGGCCATCTGAAAAAAGTGTAAAATCCAGAAAGGCAGGACAGGCCATGGAGAACTGGGAGCCTTGTTATGCTGATGGGCGGGATGTAAATTGCCAAGAACCACTCGGGAGCAGTGTATGGTGTTTCCTGAAACATGTAAAAAACAAAGCAACAGAACCTAGGGCACTTCCACTTATGGTCCTATAGCTTAGGGAAATTAAAATCAAAAAGACACAGCCACCCCAAAGTTTGGAACGGCTCTGTTTACAAGAACCTCGTTTACAGTACAAGTTCAACATCGCAGAAAGTGAAAAATGGATAAAGAAGTTGTGGTATTTACTTACAAAGCAATATCACTCAGCAATGAAATCTGTGTCATCAGGCACTTAGCAGCACAATGAGTGGATTCAGGTACGATGATTCTAACTGAAATAAGTCACACAGAAAAAGAAACATCATAAGATATCAGTAATACACGGAATGTAAACTTGGCTACACAGGAACTGAATTACAGAACAGAAGAGGGTCTCAAATTTTGAAAACCAACTTATGCTTGCTTAAGGGGAAAGGTGAGTTGGGGTGCTGCATAAAACCAGAGATTGAAATGAGCACAGATAAAGTTCCTTAAGCCAAATATGGAATAGACAAGAGCTACTCCTTGCTCAACGAAATGGACTCAACACCCCATATTAAACGCCTAAGAATGTACCTGACTAGTAAGTATCGTAAAACCTATGGATTGCTATGTCTCCAAAAGAGAATCAAGCGTGTGTACAGGGGCATAAACGCAGCAGTGATAGGATTGGAGAGGTTCGGTGAGCAAATGAAGACCCTTTGAAGTCATATTGCGTGGTACCCATTACACGGGTCTCAACTCTCCAGGTTTAAGGTATTCTTCCTTCAGCTAAAACATGCATGTGGATCCCAAGTATGATCAACCATGTGAACGGGAGACGTGTTCAAATATGTCTCAGTTTTCCTCCCCTGGTACTCGGGTGCAACATTCCAGACGCTTTACTAACACTCTCCCCACTTGGAGAGTCAGCGCCTTTAACCTCCTGTTTGGCCCAGTTTGCAATTTCTGCGGAAGATGAACAGGAATAGCGAGAACCAATGAGAGGCTAGCTGGAGGTGTCTGGACGGGCAAATTTAACTCTCATTTCCCACCAGGAAGAGGAAATAACCAAAGGCTCAGCGTGCCGTACCGGAACCAGATTAGGGCCTGAAGCCACCCTGCGGTGTTGCGGCCAGCTCAAAAGAAAGCGAGTTGAAGAAAGGAGCTCAGGGGCACTGTAATTCACAAACCTGCAGAGTTATAAATGACAGCTATCGTCCAAAAATAGACTGAAGTAAGGCTGCCAAGAGGACTTGAAAGCGGGGCAGAATTGCAGGAAACCGATTTCAGGAGGTAGACTGGAATTGCATTGAAAGCATAGGAAAAGAGGCAGAACGTCCACAATGATGCACTTGGCCAAAAAGGGCGTATGCGTTTTTTCCTGAATATATTCAGGAAAAAACGCATACGCCCTTTTTGGCCAACCAAGCAAGCTTGCAAAGGAAATCTGCACTACAATGAAGTCTCACTTCCCCCCGGTCAAAAGGGCCATCTGAAAAAAGTGTAAAATCCAGAAAGGCAACAGGCCATGGAGAACTGGGAGCCTTGTTATGCTGATGGGCGGGATGTAAATTGCCAACAGACACTTGGGAGAAGTGTATGGTGTTTCCTGAAACATCTAAAAAACAAAGCAACAGAGCCTAGGGCACTTCCACTTATGGTCCTATAGCTTAGGGAAATTAAAATCAAAAAGACACAGCCACCCCAAAGTTTGGAACGGCTCTGTTTACAAGAACCTCGTTTACAGTACAAGTTCAACATCGCAGAAAGTGAAAAATGGATAAAGAAGTTGTGGTATTCACTTACAAAGCAATATCTCTCAGCAATGAAATCTATGTGATCAGGCCCTTAGCATCGCAATGAGTGGATTCAGGTATGATGATTCTAACTGAAATAAGTCACACAGAAAAAGAAACATCATAAGATATCACTAATACACGGAATGTAAACTTGCCTACACAGGAACTGAATTACAGAACAGAACAGGGTCTCAAATTTAGAAAACCAACTTATGCTTGCTTAAGGGGAAAGGTGAGTTGGGTTGCTGCATAAAACCAGAGATTGAAATGAGCACAGATAAAGTTCCTTAAGCCAAATATGGAATAGACAAGAGCTACTCCTTGCTCAACGAAATGGACTCAACACCCCATATTAAACGCCTAAGAATGTACCTGACTAGTAAGTATCTTAAAACCTATGGATTGCTATGTCTCCAAAAGAGAATCAAGCGTGTGTACAGGGGCATAAACGCAGCAGTGATAGGATTGGAGAAGTTCGGTGAGCAAATGAAGACCCTTTGAAGTCATATTGCATGGTACCCATTCCACGGGTCTCAACTCTCCAGGTTTAAGGTATTCTTCCTTCAGCTAAAACATGCATGTGGAACCCAAGTATGATCAACCATGTGAACGGGAGACGTGTTCAAATATGTCTCAGTTTTCCTCCCCTGGTACTCGGGTGCAACATTCCAGACGCTTTACTAACACTCTCCCCACTTGGAGAGTCAGCGCCTTTAACCTCCTGTTTGGCCCAGTTTGCAATTTCTGCGGAAGATGAACAGGAATAGCGAGAACCAATGAGAGGCTAGCTGGAGGTGTCTGGACGGGCAAATTTAACTCTCATTTCCCACCAGGAATAGGAAATAACCAAAGGCTCAGCGTGCCGTACCGGAACCAGATTAGGGCCTGAAGCCATCCTGCGGTGTTGCGGCCAGCTCAAAAGAAAGCGAGTTGAAGAAAGGAGCTCAGGGGCACTGTAATTCACAAACCTGCAGAGTTATAAATGACAGCTATCATCCAAAAATAGACTGAAGTAAGGCTGCCAAGAGGACTTGAAAGCGGGGCAGAATTGCAGGAAACCGATTTCAGGAGGTAGACTGGAATTGCATTGAAAGCATAGGAAAAGAGGCAGAACGTCCACAATGATGCACTTGGCCAAAAAGGGCGTATGCGTTTTTTCCTGAATATATTCAGGAAAAAACGCATACGCCCTTTTTGGCCAACCAAGCAAGCTTGCAAAGGAAATCTGCACTACAATGAAGTCTCACTTCCGCCCGGTCAAAAGGGCCATCTGAAAAAAGTGTAAAATCCAGAAAGGCAGGACAGGCCATGGAGAACTGGGAGCCTTGTTATGCTGATGGGCGGGATGTAAATTGCCAACAACCACTCGGGAGAAGTGTATGGTGTTTCCTGAAACATCTAAAAAACAAAGCAACAGAACCTAGGGCACTTCCACCTATGGTCCTATAGATTAGGGAAATTAAATTCAAAAAGACACAGACACCCCAAAGTTTGGAATGGCTCTGTTTACAAGAACCTCGTTTACAGTACAAGTTCAACATCGCAGAAAGTGAAAAATGGATAAAGAAGTTGTGGTATTTACTTACAAAGCAATATCACTCAGCAATGAAATCTGTGTCATCAGGCCCTTAGCAGCACAATGAGTGGATTCAGGTATGATGATTCTAACTGAAGTAAGTCACACAGAAAAAGAAACATCATAAGATATCAGTAATACACGGAATGTAAACTTGGCTACACAGGAACTGAATTACAGAACAGAACAGGGTCTCAAATTTAGAAAACCAACTTATGCTTGCTTAAGGTGAAAGGTGAGTTGGGGTGCTGCATAAAACCAGAGATTGAAATGAGCACAGATAAAGTTCCTTAAGCCAAATATGGAATAGACAAGAGCTACTCCTTGCTCAACGAAATGGACTCAACACCCCATATTAAACGCCTAAGAATGTACCTGACTAGTAAGTATCTTAAAACCTATGGATTGCTATGTCTCCAAAAGAGAATCAAGCGTGTGTACAGGGGCATAAACGCAGCAGTGATAGGATTGGAGAGGTTCGGTGAGCAAATGAAGACCCTTTGAAGTCATATTGCATGGTACCCATTACACGGGTCTCAACTCTCCAGGTTTAAGGTATTCTTCCTTCAGCTAAAACATGCATGTGGAACCCAAGTATGATCAACCATGTGAACGGGAGACGTGTTCAAATACGTCTCAGTTTTCCTCCCCTGGTACTCGGGTGCAACATTCCAGACGCTTTACTAACACTCTCCCCACTTGGAGAGTCAGCGCCTTTAACCTCCTGTTTGGCCCAGTTTGCAATTTCTGCGGAAGATGAACAGGAATAGCGAGAACCAATGAGAGGCTAGCTGGAGGTGTCTGGACGGGCAAATTTAACTCTCATTTCCCACCAGGAAGAGGAAATAACCAAAGGCTCAGCGTGCCGTACCGGAACCAGATTAGGGCCTGAAGCCACCCTGCGGTGTTGCGGCCAGCTCAAAAGAAAGCGAGTTGAAGAAAGGAGCTCAGGGGCACTGTAATTCACAAACCTGCAGAGTTATAAATGACAGCTATCGTCCAAAAATAGACTGAAGTAAGGCTGCCAAGAGGACTTGAAAGCAGGGCAGAATTGCAGGAAACCGATTTCAGGAGGTAGACTGGAATTGCATTGAAAGCATAGGAAAAGAGGCAGAACGTCCACAATGATGCACTTGGCCAAAAAGGGCGTATGCGTTTTTTCCTGAATATATTCAGGAAAAAACGCATACGCCCTTTTTGGCCAACCAAGCAAGCTTGCAAAGGAAATCTGCACTACAATGAAGTCTCACTTCCCCCCGGTCAAAAGGGCCATCTGAAAAAAGTGTAAAATCCAGAAAGGCAGGACAGGCCATGGAGAACTGGGAGCCTTGTTATGCTGATGGGCGGGATGTAAATTGCCAACAACCACTCGGGAGAAGTGTATGGTGTTTCCTGAAACATCTAAAAAACAAAGCAACAGAACCTAGGGCACTTCCACTTATGGTCCTATAGCTTAGGGAAATTAAAATCAAAAAGACACAGCCACCCCAAAGTTTGGAACGGCTCTGTTTACAAGAACCTCGTTTACAGTACAAGTTCAACATCGCAGAAAGTGAAAAATGGATAAAGAAGTTGTGGTATTTACTTACAAAGCAATATCACTCAGCAATGAAATCTGTGTCATCAGGCCCTTAGCAGCACAATGAGTGGATTCAGGTATGATGATTCTAACTGAAGTAAGTCACACAGAAAAGAAACATCATAAGATATCAGTAATACACGGAATGTAAACTTGGCTACACATGAACTGAATTACAGAACAGAAGAGGGTCTCAAATTTTGAAAACCAACTTATGCTTGCTTAAGGGTAAAGGTGAGTTGGGGTGCTGCATAAAACCAGAGATTGAAATGAGCACAGATAAAGTTCCTTAAGCCAAATATGGAATAGACAAGAGCTACTCCTTGCTCAACGAAATGGACTCAACACCCCATATTAAACGCCTAAGAATGTACCTGACTAGTAAGTATCGTAAAACCTATGGATTGCTATGTCTCCAAAAGAGAATCAAGCGTGTGTACAGGGGCATAAACGCAGCAGTGATAGGATTGGAGAGGTTCGGTGAGCAAATGAAGACCCTTTGAAGTCATATTGCATGGTACCCATTACACGGGTCTCAACTCTCCAGGTTTAAGGTATTCTTCCTTCAGCTAAAACATGCATGTGGATCCCAAGTATGATCAACCATGTGAACGGGAGACGTGTTCAAATATGTCTCAGTTTTCCTCCCCTGGTACTCGGGTGCAACATTCCAGACGCTTTACTAACACTCTCCCCACTTGGAGAGTCAGCGCCTTTAACCTCCTGTTTGGCCCAGTTTGCAATTTCTGCGGAAGATGAACAGGAATAGCGAGAATCAATGAGAGGCTAGCTGGAGGTGTCTGGACGGGCAAATTTAACTCTCATTTCCCACCAGGAAGAGGAAATAACCAAAGGCTCAGCGTGCCGTACCAGAACCAGATTAGGGCCTGAAGCCACCCTGCGGTGTTGCGGCCAGCTCAAAAGAAAGCGAGTTGAAGAAAGGAGCTCAGGGGCACTGTAATTCACAAACCTGCAGAGTTATAAATGACAGCTATCGTCCAAAAATAGACTGAAGTAAGGCTGCCAAGAGGACTTGAAAGCGGGGCAGAATTGCAGGAAACCGATTTCAGGAGGTAGACTGGAATTGCATTGAAAGCATAGGAAAAGAGGCAGAATGTCCACAATGATGCACTTGGCCAAAAAGGGCGTATGCGTTTTTTCCTGAATATATTCAGGAAAAAACGCATACGCCCTTTTTGGCCAACCAAGCAAGCTTGCAAAGGAAATCTGCACTACAATGAAGTCTCACTTCCCCCCGGTCAAAAGGGCCATCTGAAAAAAGTGTAAAATCCAGAAAGGCAACAGGCCATGGAGAACTGGGAGCCTTGTTATGCTGATGGGCGGGATGTAAATTGCCAACAGACACTTGGGAGAAGTGTATGGTGTTTCCTGAAACATCTAAAAAACAAAGCAACAGAGCCTAGGGCACTTCCACTTATGGTCCTATAGCTTAGGGAAATTAAAATCAAAAAGACACAGCCACCCCAAAGTTTGGAACGGCTCTGTTTACAAGAACCTCGTTTACAGTACAAGTTCAACATCGCAGAAAGTGAAAAATGGATAAAGAAGTTGTGGTATTTACTTACAAAGCAATATCACTCAGCAATGAAATCTGTGTCATCAGGCCCTTAGCAGCACAATGAGTGGATTCAGGTATGATGATTCTAACTGAAGTAAGTCACACAGAAAAAGAAACATCATAAGATATCAGTAATACACGGAATGTAAACTTGGCTACACAGGAACTGAATTACAGAACAGAACAGGGTCTCAAATTTAGAAAACCAACTTATGCTTGCTTAAGGGGAAAGGTGAGTTGGGGTGCTGCATAAAACCAGAGATTGAAATGAGCACAGATAAAGTTCCTTAAGCCAAATATGGAATAGACAAGAGCTACTCCTTGCTCAACGAAATGGACTCAACACCCCATATTAAACGCCTAAGAATGTACCTGACTAGTAAGTATCTTAAAACCTATGGATTGCTATGTCTCCAAAAGAGAATCAAGCGTGTGTACAGGGGCATAAACGCAGCAGTGATAGGATTGGAGAGGTTCGGTGAGCAAATGAAGACCCTTTGAAGTCATATTGCATGGTACCCATTACACGGGTCTCAACTCTCCAGGTTTAAGGTATTCTTCCTTCAGCTAAAACATGCATGTGGAACCCAAGTATGATCAACCATGTGAACGGGAGACGTGTTCAAATATGTCTCAGTTTTCCTCCCCTGGTACTCGGGTGCAACATTCCAGACGCTTTACTAACACTCTCCCCACTTGGAGAGTCAGCGCCTTTAACCTCCTGTTTGGCCCAGTTTGCAATTTCTGCGGAAGATGAACAGGAATAGCGAGAACCAATGAGAGGCTAGCTGGAGGTGTCTGGACGGGCAAATTTAACTCTCATTTCCCACCAGGAAGAGGAAATAACCAAAGGCTCAGCGTGCCGTACCGGAACCAGATTAGGGCCTGAAGCCATCCTGCGGTGTTGCGGCCAGCTCAAAAGAAAGCGAGTTGAACAAAGGAGCTCAGGGGCACTGTAATTCACAAACCTGCAGAGTTATAAATGACAGCTATCGTCCAAAAATAGACTGAAGTAAGGCTGCCAAGAGGACTTGAAAGCGGGGCAGAATTGCAGGAAACCGATTTCAGGAGGTAGACTGGAATTGCATTGAAAGCATAGGAAAAGAGGCAGAACGTCCACAATGATGCACTTGGCCAAAAAGGGCGTATGCGTTTTTTCCTGAATATATTCAGGAAAAAACGCATACGCCCTTTTTGGCCAACCAAGCAAGCTTGCAAAGGAAATCTGCACTACAATGAAGTCTCACTTCCCCCCGGTCAAAAGGGCCATCTGAAAAAAGTGTAAAATCCAGAAAGGCAGGACAGGCCATGGAGAACTGGGAGCCTTGTTATGCTGATGGGCGGGATGTAAATTGCCAACAACCACTCGGGAGAAGTGTATGGTGTTTCCTGAAACATCTAAAAAACAAAGCAACAGAACCTAGGGCACTTCCACTTATGGTCCTATAGCTTAGGGAAATTAAAATCAAAAAGACACAGCCACCCCAAAGTTTGGAACGGCTCTGTTTACAAGAACCTCGTTTACAGTACAAGTTCAACATCGCAGAAAGTGAAAAATGGATAAAGAAGTTGTGGTATTTACTTACAAAGCAATATCACTCAGCAATGAAATCTGTGTCATCAGGCCCGTAGCAGCACAATGAGTGGATTCAGGTATGATGATTCTAACTGAAGTAAGTCACACAGAAAAAGAAACATCATAAGATATCAGTAATACACGGAATGTAAACTTGGCTACACAGGAACTGAATTACAGAACAGAACAGGGACTCAAATTTAGAAAACCAACTTATGCTTGCTTAAGGGTAAAGGTGAGTTGGGGTGCTGCATAAAACCAGAGATTGAAATGAGCACAGATAAAGTTCCTTAAGTCAAATATGGAATAGACAAGTGCTACTCCTTGCTCAACGAAATGGACTCAACACCGCATATTAAACGCCTAAGAATGTACCTGACTAGTAAGTATCTTAAAACCTATGGATTGCTATGTCTCCGAAAGAGAATCAAGCATGTGTACAGGGGCATAAATGCAGCAGTGATAGGATTGGAGAGGTTCGGTGAGCAAATGAAGACCCTTTGAAGTCATATTGCATGGTACCCATTCCACGGGTTTCAACTCTCCAGGTTTAAGGTATTCTTCCTTCAGCTAAAACATGCATGTGGAACCCAAGTATGATCAACCATGTGAACGGGAGACGTGTTCAAATACGTCTCAGTTTTCCTCCCCTGGTACTCGGGTGCAACATTCCAGACGCTTTACTAACACTCTCCCCACTTGGAGAGTCAGCGCCTTTAACCTCCTGTTTGGCCCAGTTTGCAATTTCTGCGGAAGATGAACAGGAATAGCGAGAACCAATGAGAGGCTAGCTGGAGGTGTCTGGACGGGCAGATTTAACTCTCATTTCCCACCAGGAAGAGGAAATAACCAAAGGCTCAGCGTGCCGTACCGGAACCAGATTAGGGCCTGAAGCCATCCTGCGGTGTTGCGGCCAGCTCAAAAGAAAGCGAGTTGAAGAAAGGAGCTCAGGGGCACTGTAATTCACAAAACTGCAGAGTTATAAATGACAGCTATCGTCCAAAAATAGACTGAAGTAAGGCTGCCAAGAGGACTTGGAAGCGGGGCAGAATTGCAGGAAACCGATTTCAGGAGGTAGACTGGAATTGCATTGAAAGCATAGGAAAAGAGGCAGAACGTCCACAATGATGCACTTGGCCAAAAAGGGCGTATGCGTTTTTTCCTGAATATATTCAGGAAAAAACGCATACACCCTTTTTGGCCAACCAAGCAAGCTTGCAAAGGAAATCTGCACTACAATGAAGTCTCACTTCCCCCCGGTCAAAAGGGCCATCTGAAAAAAGTGTAAAATCCAGAAAGGCAGGACAGGCCATGGAGAACTGGGAGCCTTGTTATGCTGATGGGCGGGATGTAAATTGCCAACAACCACTCGGGAGAAGTGTATGGTGTTTCCTGAAACATCTAAAAAACAAAGCAACAGAACCTAGGGCACTTCCACTTATGGTCCTATAGCTTAGGGAAATTAAAATCAAAAAGACACAGCCACCCCAAAGTTTGGAATGGCTCTGTTTACAAGAACCTCGTTTACAGTACAAGTTCAACATCGCAGAAAGTGAAAAATGGATAAAGAACTTGTGGTATTTACTTAAAAAGCAATATCACTCAGCAATGAAATCTGCGTCATCAGGCCCTTAGCAGCACAATGAGTGGATTCAGGTATGATGATTCTAACTGAAATAAGTCACACAGAAAAAGAAACATCATAAGATATCAGTAATACACGGAATGTAAACTTGGCTACACAGGAACTGAATTACAGAACAGAACAGGGTCTCAAATTTAGAAAACCAACTTATGCTTGCTTAAGGGGAAAGGTGAGTTGGGGTGCTGCATAAAACCAGAGATTGAAATGAGCACAGATAAAGTTCCTTAAGCCAAATATGGAATAGACAAGAGCTACTCCTTGCTCAACGAAATGGACTCAAAACCCCATATTAAACCCCTAAGAATGTACCTGACTAGTAAGTATCTTAAAACCTATGGATTGCTATGTCTCCAAAAGAGAATCAAGCGTGTGTACAGGGGAATAAACGCAGCAGTGATAGGATTGGAGGGGTTCGGTGAGCAAATGAAGACCCTTTGAAGTCATATTGCATGGTACCCATTCCACGGGTTTCAACTACCCAGGTTTAAGGTATTCTTCCTTCAGCTAAAACATGCATGTGGAACCCAGAGTATGATCAACCATGTGAACGGGAGACGTCTTCAAATATGTCTCAGTTTTCCTCCCCTGGTACTCGGGTGCAACATTCCAGACGCTTTACTAACACTCTCCCCACTTGGAGAGTCAGTCCCTTTAACCTCCTGTTTGGCCCAGTTTGCAATTTCTGCGGAAGATGAACAGGAATAGCGAGAACCAATGAGAGGCTAGCTGGAGGTGTCTGGACGGGCAAATTTAACTCTCATTTCCCACCAGGAAGAGGAATTAACCAAAGGCTCAGCATGCCGGGCCGGAACCAGATTAGGGCCTGAAGCCATTCTGCGGTGTTGCGGCCAGGTCACAAGAAAGCGAGTTGAAGAAAGGAGCTCAGGGGCACTGTAATTCACAAACCTGCAGAGTTATAAATGACAGCTATCGTCCAAAAATAGACTGAAGTAAGGCTGCCAAGAGGACTTGAAAGCGGGGCAGAATTGCAGGAAACCGATTTCAGGAGGTAGACTGGAATTGCATTGAAAGCATAGGAAAAGAGGCAGAACGTCCACAATGATGCACTTGGCCAAAAAGGGCGTATGCGTTTTTTCCTGAATATATTCAGGAAAAAACGCATACGCCCTTTTTGGCCAACCAAGCAAGCTTGCAAAGGAAATCTGCACTACAATGAAGTCTCACTTCCCCCCGGTCAAAAGGGCCATCTGAAAAAAGTGTAAAATCCAGAAAGGCAGCAGGCCATTGAGAACTGGGAGCCTTGTTATGCTGATGGGCGGGATGTAAATTGCCAACAGACACTTGGGAGAAGTGTATGGTGTTTCCTGAAACATCTAAAAAACAAAGCAACAGAGCCTAGGGCACTTCCACTTATGGTCCTATAGCTTAGGGAAATTAAAATCAAAAAGACACAGCCACCCCAAAGTTTGGAACAGCTCTGTTTACAAGAACCTCGTTTACAGTACAAGTTCAACATCGCAGAAAGTGAAAAATGGATAAAGAACTTGTGGTACTTACGTACAATGCAGTATCACTCAGCAATGAAATCTATGTCATCAGGCCCCTAGCAGCATAATGAGTAGATTCAGGTACGATGATTCTAACTGAAATAAGTCACACAGAAAAAGAAACATCATAAGATATCAGTAATACACGGAATGTAAACTTGGCTACACAGGAACTGAATTCCAAAACAGAACAGGGTCTCAAATTTAGAAAACCAACTTATGCTTGCTTAAGGGTAAAGGTGAGTTGGGTTGCTGCATAAAACCAGAGATTGAAATGAGCACAGATAAAGTTCCTTAAGCCAAATATGGAATAGACAAGAGCTACTCCTTGCTCAACGAAATGGACTCAACACCGCATATTAAACGCCTAAGAATGTACCTGACTAGTAAGTATCTTAAAACCTATGGATTGCTATGTCTCCAAAAGAGAATCAAGCATGTGTACAGGGGCATAAACGCAGCAGTGATAGGATTGGAGAGGTTCGGTGAGCAAATGAAGACCCTTTGAAGTCATATTGCATGGTACCCATTCCACGGGTTTCAACTCTCCAGGTTTAAGGTATTCTTCCTTCAGCTAAAACATGCATGTGGAACCCAAGTATGATCAACCATGTGAACGGGAGACGTGTTCAAATACGTCTCAGTTTTCCTCCCCTGGTACTCGGGTGCAACATTCCAGACGCTTTACTAACACTCTCCCCACTTGGAGAGTCAGCGCCTTTAACCTCCTGTTTGGCCCAGTTTGCAATTTCTGCGGAAGATGAACAGGAATAGCGAGAACCAATGAGAGGCTAGCTGGAGGTGTCTGGACGGGCAGATTTAACTCTCATTTCCCACCAGGAAGAGGAAATAACCAAAGGCTCAGCGTGCCGTACCGGAACCAGATTAGGGCCTGAAGCCATCCTGCGGTGTTGCGGCCAGCTCAAAAGAAAGCGAGTTGAAGAAAGGAGCTCAGGGGCACTGTAATTCACAAACCTGCAGAGTTATAAATGACAGCTATCGTCCAAAAATAGACTGAAGTAAGGCTGCCAAGAGGACTTGAAAGCGGGGCAGAATTGCAGGAAACCGATTTCAGGAGGTAGACTGGAATTGCATTGAAAGCATAGGAAAAGAGGCAGAACGTCCACAATGATGCACTTGGCCAAAAAGGGCGTATGCGTTTTTTCCTGAATATATTCAGGAAAAAACGCATACACCCTTTTTGGCCAACCAAGCAAGCTTGCAAAGGAAATCTGCACTACAATGAAGTCTCACTTCCCCCCGGTCAAAAGGGCCATCTGAAAAAAGTGTAAAATCCAGAAAGGCAGGACAGGCCATGGAGAACTGGGAGCCTTGTTATGCTGATGGGCGGGATGTAAATTGCCAACAACCACTCGGGAGAAGTGTATGGTGTTTCCTGAAACATCTAAAAAACAAAGCAACAGAACCTAGGGCACTTCCACTTATGGTCCTATAGCTTAGGGATATTAAAATCAAAAAGACACAGCCACCCCAAAGTTTGGAATGGCTCTGTTTACAAGAACCTCGTTTACAGTACAAGTTCAACATCGCAGAAAGTGAAAAATGGATAAACAACTTGTGGTATTTACTTAAAAAGCAATATCACTCAGCAATGAAATCTGCGTCATCAGGCCCTTAGCAGCACAATGAGTGGATTCAGGTATGATGATTCTAACTGAAATAAGTCACACAGAAAAAGAAACATCATAAGATATCAGTAATACACGGAATGTAAACTTGGCTACACAGGAACTGAATTACAGAACAGAACAGGGTCTCAAATTTAGAAAACCAACTTATGCTTGCTTAAGGGGAAAGGTGAGTTGGGGTGCTGCATAAAACCAGAGATTGAAATGAGCACAGATAAAGTTCCTTAAGCCAAATATGGAATAGACAAGAGCTACTCCTTGCTCAACGAAATGGACTCAAAACCCCATATTAAACCCCTAAGAATGTACCTGACTAGTAAGTATCTTAAAACCTATGGATTGCTATGTCTCCAAAAGAGAATCAAGCGTGTGTACAGGGGAATAAACGCAGCAGTGATAGGATTGGAGGGGTTCGGTGAGCAAATGAAGACCCTTTGAAGTCATATTGCATGGTACCCATTCCACGGGTTTCAACTACCCAGGTTTAAGGTATTCTTCCTTCAGCTAAAACATGCATGTGGAACCCAGAGTATGATCAACCATGTGAATGGGAGACGTCTTCAAATATGTCTCAGTTTTCCTCCCCTGGTACTCGCGTGCAATATTCCAGACGCTTTACTAACACTCTCCCCACTTGGAGAGTCAGTCCCTTTAACCTCCTGTTTGGCCCAGTTTGCAATTTCTGCGGAAGATGAACAGGAATAGCGAGAACCAATGAGAGGCTAGCTGGAGGTGTCTGGACGGGCAAATTTAACTCTCATTTCCCACCAGGAAGAGGAATTAACCAAAGGCTCAGCATGCCGGGCCGGAACCAGATTAGGGCCTGAAGCGATTCTGCGGTGTTGCGGCCAGGTCACAAGAAAGCGAGTTGAAGAAAGGAGCTCAGGGGCACTGTAATTCACAAACCTGCAGAGTTATAAATGACAGCTATCGTCCAAAAATAGACTGAAGTAAGGCTGCCAAGAGGACTTGAAAGCGGGGCAGAATTGCAGGAAACCGATTTCAGGAGGTAGACTGGAATTGAATTGAAAGCATAGGAAAAGAGGCAGAACGTCCACAATGATGCACTTGGCCAAAAAGGGCGTATGCGTTTTTTCCTGAATATATTCAGGAAAAAACGCATACGCACTTTTTGGCCAACCAAGCAAGCTTGCAAAGGAAATCTGCACTACAATGAAGTCTCACTTCCCCCCGGTCAAAAGGGCCATCTGAAAAAAGTGTAAAATCCAGAAAGGCAGCAGGCCATTGAGAACTGGAAGCCTTGTTATGCTGATGGGCGGGATGTAAATTGCCAACAGACACTTGGGAGAAGTGTATGGTGTTTCCTGAAACATCTAAAAAACAAAGCAACAGAGCCTAGGGCACTTCCACTTATGGTCCTATAGCTTAGGGAAATTAAAATCAAAAAGACACAGCCACCCCAAAGTTTGGAACGCCTCTGTTTACAAGAACCTCGTTTACAGTACAAGTTCAACATCGCAGAAAGTGAAAAATGGATAAAGAAGTTGTGGTATTTACTTACAAAGCAATATCACTCAGCAATGAAATCTGTGTCATCAGGCCCGTAGCAGCACAATGAGTGGATTCAGGTATGATGATTCTAACTGAAGTAAGTCACACAGAAAAAGAAACATCATAAGATATCAGTAATACACGGAATGTAAACTTGGCTACACAGGAACTGAATTACAGAACAGAACAGGGACTCAAATTTAGAAAACCAACTTATGCTTGCTTAAGGGTAAAGGTGAGTTGGGGTGCTGCATAAAACCAGAGATTGAAATGAGCACAGATAAAGTTCCTTAAGTCAAATATGGAATAGACAAGTGCTACTCCTTGCTCAACGAAATGGACTCAACACCGCATATTAAACGTCTAAGAATGTACCTGACTAGTAAGTATCTTAAAACCTATGGATTGCTATGTCTCCGAAAGAGAATCAAGCATGTGTACAGGGGCATAAATGCAGCAGTGATAGGATTGGAGAGGTTCGGTGAGCAAATGAAGACCCTTTGAAGTCATATTGCATGGTACCCATTCCACGGGTTTCAACTACCCAGGTTTAAGGTATTCTTCCATCAGCTAAAACATGCATGTGGAACCCAAGTATGATCAACCATGTGAACGGGAGACGTGTTCAAATATGTCTCAGTTTTCCTCCCCTGGTACTCGGGTGCAACATTCCAGACGCTTTACTAACACTCTCCCCACTTGGAGAGTCAGCGCCTTTAACCTCCTGTTTGGCCCAGTTTGCAATTTCTGCGGAAGATGAACAGGCATAGCGAGAACCAATGAGATGCTTGCTGGAGGTGTCTGGACGGGCAAATTTAACTCTCATTTCCCACCAGGAAGAGGAAATAACCAAAGGCTCAGCGTGCCGTACCGGAACCAGATTAGGGCCTGAAGCCATCCTGCGGTGTTGCGGCCAGCTCAAAAGAAAGCGAGTTGAACAAAGGAGCTCAGGGGCACTGTAATTCACAAACCTGCAGAGTTATAAATGACAGCTATCGTCCAAAAATAGACTGAAGTAAGGCTGCCAAGAGGACTTGAAAGCGGGACAGAATTGCAGGAAACCGATTTCAAGAGGTAGACTGGAATTGCATTGAAAGCATAGGAAAAGAGGCAGAACGTCCACAATGATGCACTTGGCCAAAAAGGGCGTATGCGTTTTTTCCTGAATATATTCAGGAAAAAACGCATACGCCCTTTTTGGCCAACCAAGCAAGCTTGCAAAGGAAATCTGCACTACAATGAAGTCTCACTTCCCCCCGGTCAAAAGGGCCATCTGAAAAAAGTGTAAAATCCAGAAAGGCAGGACAGGCCATGGAGAACTGGGAGCCTTGTTATGCTGATGGGCGGGATGTAAATTGCCAACAACCACTCGGGAGAAGTGTATGGTGTTTCCTGAAACATCTAAAAAACAAAGCAACAGAACCTAGGGCACTTCCACTTATGGTCCTATAGCTTAGGGAAATTAAAATCAAAAAGACACAGCCACCCCAAAGTTTGGAACGGCTCTGTTTACAAGAACCTCGTTTACAGTACAAGTTCAACATCGCAGAAAGTGAAAAATGGATAAAGAAGTTGTGGTATTTACTTACAAAGCAATATCACTCAGCAATGAAATCTGTGTCATCAGGCCCTTAGCAGCACAATGAGTGGATTCAGGTATGATGATTCTAACTGAAGTAAGTCACACAGAAAAAGAAACATCATAAGATATCAGTAATACACGGAATGTAAACTTGGCTACACAGGAACTGAATTACAGAACAGAACAGGGTCTCAAATTTAGAAAACCAACTTATGCTTGCTTAAGGGGAAAGGTGAGTTGGGGTGCTGCATAAAACCAGAGATTGAAATGAGCACAGATAAAGTTCCTTAAGCCAAATATGGAATAGACAAGAGCTACTCCTTGCTCAACGAAATGGACTCAACACCCCATATTAAACGCCTAAGAATGTACCTGACTAGTAAGTATCTTAAAACCTATGGATTGCTATGTCTCCAAAAGAGAATCAAGCGTGTGTACAGGGGCATAAACGCAGCAGTGATAGGATTGGAGGGGTTCGGTGAGCAAATGAAGACCCTTTGAAGTCATATTGCATGGTACCCATTACACGGGTCTCAACTCTCCAGGTTTAAGGTATTCTTCCTTCAGCTAAAACATGCATGTGGAACCCAAGTATGATCAACCATGTGAACGGGAGACGTGTTCAAATACGTCTCAGTTTTCCTCCCCTGGTACTCGGGTGCAACATTCCAGACGCTTTACTAACACTCTCCCCACTTGGAGAGTCAGCGCCTTTAACCTCCTGTTTGGCCCAGTTTGCAATTTCTGCGGAAGATGAACAGGAATAGCGAGAACCAATGAGAGGCTAGCTGGAGGTGTCTGGACGGGCAAATTTAACTCTCATTTCCCACCAGGAAGAGGAAATAACCAAAGGCTCAGCGTGCCGTACCGGAACCAGATTAGGGCCTGAAGCCATCCTGCGGTGTTGCGGCCAGCTCAAAAGAAAGCGAGTTGAACAAAGGAGCTCAGGGGCACTGTAATTCACAAACCTGCAGAGATATAAATGACAGCTATCGTCCAAAAATAGACTGAAGTAAGGCTGCCAAGAGGACTTGAAAGCGGGGCAGAATTGCAGGAAACCGATTTCAGGAGGTAGACTGGAATTGCATTGAAAGCATAGGAAAAGAGGCAGAACGTCCACAATGATGCACTTGGCCAAAAAGGGCGTATGCGTTTTTTCCTGAATATATTCAGGAAAAAACGCATACGCCCTTTTTGGCCAACCAAGCAAGCTTGCAAAGGAAATCTGCACTACAATGAAGTCTCACTTCCCCCCGGTCAAAAGGGCCATCTGAAAAAAGTGTAAAATCCAGAAAGGCAGGACAGGCCATGGAGAACTGGGAGCCTTGTTATGCTGATGGGCGGGATGTAAATTGCCAACAACCACTCGGGAGAAGTGTATGGTGTTTCCTGAAACATCTAAAAAACAAAGCAACAGAACCTAGGGCACTTCCACTTATGGTCCTATAGCTTAGGGAAATTAAAATCAAAAAGACACAGCCACCCCAAAGTTTGGAACGCCTCTGTTTACAAGAACCTCGTATACAGTACAAGTTCAACATCGCAGAAAGTGAAAAATGGATAAAGAAGTTGTGGTATTTACTTACAAAGCAATATCACTCAGCAATGAAATCTGTGTCATCAGGCCCGTAGCAGCACAATGAGTGGATTCAGGTATGATGATTCTAACTGAAGTAAGTCACACAGAAAAAGAAACATCATAAGATATCAGTAATACACGGAATGTAAACTTGGCTACACAGGAACTGAATTACAGAACAGAACAGGGACTCAAATTTAGAAAACCAACTTATGCTTGCTTAAGGGTAAAGGTGAGTTGGGGTGCTGCATAAAACCAGAGATTGAAATGAGCACAGATAAATTTCCTTAAGTCAAATATGGAATAGACAAGTGCTACTCCTTGCTCAACGAAATGGACTCAACACCGCATATTAAACGCCTAAGAATGTACCTGACTAGTAAGTATCTTAAAACCTATGGATTGCTATGTCTCCGAAAGAGAATCAAGCATGTGTACAGGGGCATAAACGCAGCAGTGATAGGATTGGAGAGGTTTGGTGAGCAAATGAAGACCCTTTGAAGTCATATTGCATGGTACCCATTCCACGGGTTTCAACTACCCAGGTTTAAGGTATTCTTCCATCAGCTAAAACATGCATGTGGAACCCAAGTATGATCAACCATGTGAACGGGAGACGTGTTCAAATATGTCTCAGTTTTCCTCCCCTGGTACTCGGGTGCAACATTCCAGACGCTTTACTAACACTCTCCCGACTTGGAGAGTCAGTCCCTTTAACCTCCTGTTTGGCCCAGTTTGCAATTTCTGCGGAAGATGAACAGGAATAGCGAGAACCAATGAGAGGCTAGCTGGAGGTGTCTGGACGGGCAAATTTAACTCTCATTTCCCACCAGGAAGAGGAATTAACCAAAGGCTCAGCATGCCGTGCCGGAACCAGATTAGGGCCTGAAGCCATTCTGCGGTGTTGCGGCCAGGTCACAAGAAAGCGAGTTGAAGAAAGGAGCTCAGGGGCACTGTAATTCACAAACCTGCAGAGTTATAAATGACAGCTATCGTCCAAAAATAGACTGAAGTAAGGCTGCCAAGAGGACTTGAAAGCGGGGCAGAATTGCAGGAAACCGATTTCAGGAGGTAGACTGGAATTACATTGAAAGCATAGGAAAAGAGGCAGAACGTCCACAATGATGCACTTGGCCAAAAAGGGCGTATGCGTTTTTTCCTGAATATATTCAGGAAAAAACGCATACGCCCTTTTTGGCCAACCAAGCAAGCTTGCAAAGGAAATCTGCACTACAATGAAGTCTCACTTCCCCCCGGTCAAAAGGGCCATCTGAAAAAAGTGTAAAATCCAGAAAGGCAGGACAGGCCATGGAGAACTGGGAGCCTTGTTATGCTGATGGGCGGGATGTAAATTGCCAACAACCACTCGGGAGAAGTGTATGGTGTTTCCTGAAACATCTAAAAAACAAAGCAACAGAGCCTAGGGCACTTCCACTTATGGTCCTATAGCTTAGGGAAATTAAAATCAAAAAGACACAGCCACCCCAAAGTTTGGAACGGCTCTGTTTACAAGAACCTCGTTTACAGTACAAGTTCAACATCGCAGAAAGTGAAAAATGGATAAAGAACTTGTGGTACTTACGTACAATGCAGTATCACTCAGCAATGAAATCTATGTCATCAGGCCCGTAGCAGCATAATGAGTAGATTCAGGTACGATGATTCTAACTGAAATAAGTCACACAGAAAAAGAAACATCATAAGATATCACTAATACACGGAATGTAAACTTGGCTACACAGGAACTGAATTCCAAAACAGAACAGGGTCTCAAATTTAGAAAACCAACTTATGCTTGCTTAAGGGTAAAGGTGAGTTGGGTTGCTGCATAAAACCAGAGATTGAAATGAGCACAGATAAAGTTCCTTAAGCCAAATATGGAATAGACAAGAGCTACTCCTTGCTCAACGAAATGGACTCAACACCGCATATTAAACGCCTAAGAATGTACCTGACTAGTAAGTATCTTAAAACCTATGGATTGCTATGTCTCCAAAAGAGAATCAAGCATGTGTACAGGGGCATAAACGCAGCAGTGATAGGATTGGAGAGGTTCGGTGAGCAAATGAAGACCCTTTGAAGTCATATTGCATGGTACCCATTCCACGGGTTTCAACTACCCAGGTTTTAGGTATTCTTCCTTCAGCTAAAACATGCATGTGGAACCCAAGTATGATCAACCATGTGAACGGGAGACGTGTTCAAATATGTCTCAGTTTTCCTCCCCTGGTACTCGGGTGCAACATTCCAGACGCTTTACTAACACTCTCCCCACTTGGAGAGTCAGCGCCTTTAACCTCCTGTTTGGCCCAGTTTGCAATTTCTGCAGAAGATGAACAGGCATAGCGAGAACCAATGAGAGGCTAGCTGGAGGTGTCTGGACGGGCAAATTTCACTCTCATTTCCCACCAGGAAGAGGAAATAACCAAAGGCTCAGCCTGCCGTACCGGAACCAGATTAGGGCCTGAAGCCATCCTGCGGTGTTGCGGCCAGCTCAAAAGAAAGCGAGTTGAAGAAAGGAGCTCAGGGGCACTGTAATTCACAAACCTGCAGAGTTATAAATGACAGCTATCGTCCAAAAATAGACTGAAGTAAGGCTGCCAAGAGGACTTGAAAGCGGGGCAGAATTGCAGGAAACCGATTTCAGGAGGTAGACTGGAATTGCATTGAAAGCATAGGAAAAGAGGCAGAACGTCCACAATGATGCACTTGGCCAAAAAGGGCGTATGCGTTTTTTCCTGAATATATTCAGGAAAAAACGCATACGCCCTTTTTGGCCAACCAAGCAAGCTTGCAAAGGAAATCTGCACTACAATGAAGTCTCACTTCCCCCTGGTCAAAAGGGCCATCTGAAAAAAGTGTAAAATCCAGAAAGGCAGGACAGGCCATGGAGAACTGGGAGCCTTGTTATGCTGATGGGCGGGATGTAAATTGCCAACAACCACTCGGGAGAAGTGTATGGTGTTTCCTGAAACTTCTAAAAAACAAAGCAACAGAACCTAGGGCACTTCCACTTATGGTCCTATAGCTTAGGGAAATTAAAATCAAAAAGACACAGCCACCCCAAAGTTTGGAACGGCTCTGTTTACAAGAACCTCGTTTACAGTACAAGTTCAACATCGCAGAAAGTGAAAAATGGATAAAGAAGTTGTGCTATTTACTTACAAAGCAATATCACTCAGCAATGAAATCTGTGTCACCAGGCCCGTAGCAGCACAATGAGTGGATTCAGGTATGATGATTCTAACTGAAGTAAGTCACACAGAAAAAGAAACATCATAAGATATCAGTAATACACGGAGTGTAAACTTGGCTACACAGGAACTGAATTACAGAACAGAACAGGGACTCAAATTTAGAAAACCAACTTATGCTTGCTTAAGGGTAAAGGTGAGTTGGGGTGCTGCATAAAACCAGAGATTGAAATGAGCACAGATAATGTTCCTTAAGTCAAATATGGAATAGACAAGAGCGACTCCTTGCTCAACGAAATGGACTCAACACCGCATATTAAACGCCTAAGAATGTACCTGACTAGTAAGTATCTTAAAACCTATGGATTGCTATGTCTCCGAAAGAGAATCAAGCATGTGTACAGGGGCATAAACGCAGCAGTGATAGGATTGGAGAGGTTCGGTGAGCAAATGAAGACCCTTTGAAGTCATATTGCATGGTACCCATTCCACGGGTTTCAACTACCCAGGTTTAAGGTATTCTTCCTTCAGCTAAAACATGCATGTGGAACCTAGAGTATGATCAACCATGTGATTGGGAGACGTGTTCAAATATGTCTCAGTTTTCCTCCCCTGGTACTCGGGTGCAACATTCCAGACGCTTTACTAACACTCTCCCGACTTGGAGAGTCAGTCCCTTTAACCTCCTGTTTGGCCCAGTTTGCAATTTCTGCGGAAGATGAACAGGAATAGCGAGAACCAATGAGAGACTAGGTGGAGGTGTCTGGACGGGCAAATTTAACTCTCATTTCCCACCAGGAAGAGGAAATAACCAAAGGCTCAGCGTGCCGTGCTGGAACCAGATTAGGGCCTGAAGCCATCCTGCGGTGTTGCGGCCAGCTCACAAGAAAGCGAGTTGAAGAAAGGAGCTCAGGGGCACTGTAATTCACAAACCTGCAGAGTTATAAATGACAGCTATCGTCCAAAAATAGACTGAAGTAAGGCTGCCAAGAGGACTTGAAAGCGGGGCAGAATTGCAGGAAACCGATTTCAGGAGGTAGACTGGAATTGCATTGAAAGCATAGGAAAAGAGGCAGAACGTCCACAATGATGCACTTGGCCAAAAAGGGCGTATGCGTTTTTTCCTGAATATATTCAGGAAAAAACGCATACGCCCTTTTTGGCCAACCAAGCAAGCTTGCAAAGGAAATCTGCACTACAATGAAGTCTCACTTCCCCCCGGTCAAAAGGGCCATCTGAAAAAAGTGTAAAATCCAGAAAGGCAGGACAGGCCATGGAGAACTGGGAGCCTTGTTATGCTGATGGGCGGGATGTAAATTGCCAACAGACACTTGGGAGAAGTGTATGGTGTTTCCTGAAACATCTAAAAAACAAAGCAACAGAGCCTAGGGCACTGCCACTTATGGTCCTATAGCTTAGGGAAATTAAAATCAAAAAGACACAGCCACCCCAAAGTTTGGGACGCCTCTGTTTACAAGACCCTCGTTTACAGTACAAGTTCAACATCGCAGAAAGTGAAAAATGGATAAAGAAGTTGTGGTATTTACTTACAAAGCAATATCACTCAGCAATGAATTCTATGTCATCAGGCCCTTAGCATCACAATGAGTGGATTCAGGTATGATGATTCTAACTGAAATAAGTCACACAGAAAAAGAAACATCATAAGATATCAGTAATGCACGGAATGTAAACTTGGCTACACAGGAACTGAATTACAGAACAGAACAGGGTCTCAAATTTAGAAAACCAACTTATGCTTGCTTAAGGGGAAAGGTGAGTTGGGGTGCTGCATAAAACCAGAGATTGAAATGAGCACAGATAAAGTTCCTTAAGCCAAATATGGAATAGACAAGAGCTACTCCTTGCTCAACGAAATGGACTCAAAACCCCATATTAAACCCCTAAGAATGTACCTGACTAGTAAGTATCTTAAAACCTATGGATTGCTATGTCTTCAAAAGAGAATCAAGCGTGTGTACAGGGGAATAAACACAGCAATGATAGGATTGGAGAGGTTCGGTGAGCAAATGAAGACCCTTTGAAGTTATATTGCATGGTACCCATTACACGGGTCTCAACTCTCCAGGTTTAAGGTATTCTTCCTTCAGCTAAAACATGCATGTGGAACCCAGAGTATGATCAACCATGTGAACGGGAGACGTGTTCAAATATGTCTCAGTTTTCCTCCCCTGGTACTCGGGTGCAACATTCCAGACGCTTTACTAACACTCTCCCCACTTGGAGAGTCAGCGCCTTTAACCTCCTGTTTGGCCCAGTTTGCAATTTCTGCGGAAGATGAACAGGAATAGCGAGAACCAATGAGAGGCTAGCTGGAGGTGTCTGGACGGGCAAATTTAACTCTCATTTCCCACCAGTAAGAGGAATTAACCAAAGGCTCAGCGTGCCGTGCCGGAACCAGATTAGGTCCTGAAGCCATCCTGCGGTGTTGCGGCCAGGTCACAAGAAAGCGAGTTGAAGAAAGGAGCTCAGGGGCACTGTAATTCACAAACCTGCAGAGTTATAAATGACAGCTATCGTCCAAAAATAGACTGAAGTAAGGCTGCCAAGAGGACTTGAAAGCGGGGCAGAATTGCAGGAAACCGATTTCAGGAGGTAGACTGGAATTGCATTGAAAGCATAGGAAAAGAGGCAGAACGTCCACAATGATGCACTTGGCCAAAAAGGGCGTATGCGTTTTTTCCTGAATATATTCAGGAAAAAACGCATACGCCCTTTTTGGCCAACCAAGCAAGCTTGCAAAGGAAATCTGCACTACAATGAAGTCTCACTTCCCCCCGGTCAAAAGGGCCATCTGAAAAAAGTGTAAAATCCAGAAAGGCAGGACAGGCCATGGAGAACTGGGAGCCTTGTTATGCTGATGGGCGGGATGTAAATTGCCAACAACCACTCGGGAGAAGTGTATGGTGTTTCCTGAAACATCTAAAAAACAAAGCAACAGAGCCTAGGGCACTTCCACTTATGGTCCTATAGCTTAGGGAAATTAAAATCAAAAAGACACAGCCACCCCAAAGTTTGGAACGGCTCTGTTTACAAGAACCTCGTTTACAGTACAAGTTCAACATCGCAGAAAGTGAAAAATGGATAAAGAACTTGTGGTACTTACGTACAATGCAGTATCACTCAGCAATGAAATCTATGTCATCAGGCCCCTAGCAGCATAATGAGTAGATTCAGGTACGATGATTCTAACTGAAATAAGTCACACAGAAAAAGAAACATCATAAGATATCAGTAATACACGGAATGTAAACTTGGCTACACAGGAACTGAATTCCAAAACAGAACAGGGTCTCAAATTTAGAAAACCAACTTATGCTTGCTTAAGGGTAAAGGTGAGTTGGGTTGCTGCATAAAACCAGAGATTGAAATGAGCACAGATAAAGTTCCTTAAGCCAAATATGGAATAGACAAGAGCTACTCCTTGCTCAACGAAATGGACTCAACACCGCATATTAAACGCCTAAGAATGTACCTGACTAGTAAGTATCTTAAAACCTATGGATTGCTATGTCTCCAAAAGAGAATCAAGCATGTGTACAGGGGCATAAACGCAGCAGTGATAGGATTGGAGAGGTTCGGTGAGCAAATGAAGACCCTTTGAAGTCATATTGCATGGTACCCATTCCACGGGTTTCAACTACCCAGGTTTTAGGTATTCTTCCTTCAGCTAAAACATGCATGTGGAACCCAAGTATGATCAACCATGTGAACGGGAGACGTGTTCAAATATGTCTCAGTTTTCCTCCCCTGGTACTCGGGTGCAACATTCCAGACGCTTTACTAACACTCTCCCCACTTGGAGAGTCAGCGCCTTTAACCTCCTGTTTGGCCCAGTTTGCAATTTCTGCGGAAGATGAACAGGAATAGCGAGAAACAATGAGAGGCTAGCTGGAGCTGTCTGGACGGGCAAATTTAACTCTCATTTCCCACCAGGAAGAGGAAATAACCAAAGGCTCAGTGTGCCATACCGGAACCAGATTAGGGCCTGAAGCCATCCTGCGGTGTTGCGGCCAGCTCAAAAGAAAGCGAGTTGAACAAAGGAGCTCAGGGGCACTGTAATTCACAAACCTGCAGAGTTATAAATGACAGCTATCGTCCAAAAATATACTGAAGTAAGGCTGCCAAGAGGACTTGAAAGCGGGGCAGAATTGCAGGAAACCGATTTCAGGAGGTAGACTGGAATTGCATTGAAAGCATAGGAAAAGAGGCAGAACGTCCAAAATGATGCACTTGGCCAAAAAGGGCGTATGCGTTTTTTCCTGAATATATTCAGGAAAAAACGCATACGCCCTTTTTGGCCAACCAAGCAAGCTTGCAAAGGAAATCTGCACTACAATGAAGTCTCACTTCCCCCCGGTCAAAAGGGCCATCTGAAAAAAGTGTAAAATCCAGAAAGGCAGGACAGGCCATGGAGAACTGGGAGCCTTGTTATGCTGATGGGCGGGATGTAAATTGCCAACAACCACTCGGGAGAAGTGTATGGTGTTTCCTGAAACATCTAAAAAACAAAGCAACAGAACCTAGGGCACTTCCACTTATGGTCCTATAGCTTAGGGAAATTAAAATCAAAAAGACACAGCCACCCCAAAGTTTGGAACGGCTCTGTTTACAAGAACCTCGTTTACAGTACAAGTTCAACATCGCAGAAAGTGAAAAATGGATAAAGAAGTTGTGGTATTTACTTACAAAGCAATATCACTCAGCAATGAAATCTGTGTCATCAGGCCCGTAGCAGCACAATGAGTGGATTCAGGTATGATGATTCTAACTGAAGTAAGTCACACAGAAAAGAAACATCATAAGATATCAGTAATACACGGAATGTAAACTTGGCTACACAGGAACTGAATTACAGAACAGAACAGGGACTCAAATTTAGAAAACCAACTTATGCTTGCTTAAGGGTAAAGGTGAGTTGGGGTGCTGCATAAAACCAGAGATTGAAATGAGCACAGATAAAGTTCCTTAAGTCAAATATGGAATAGACAAGAGCTACTCCTTGCTCAACGAAATGGACTCAACACCGCATATTAAACGCCTAAGAATGTACCTGACTAGTAAGTATCTTAAAACCTATGTATTGCTATGTCTCCGAAAGAGAATCAAGCATGTGTACAGGGGCATAAACGCAGCAGTGATAGGATTGGAGAGGTTCGGTGAGCAAATGAAGACCCTTTGAAGTCATATTGCATGGTACCCATTCCACGGGTTTCAACTACCCAGGTTTAAGGTATTCTTCCTTCAGCTAAAACATGCATGTGGAACCTAGAGTATGATCAACCATGTGATCGGGAGACGTGTTCAAATATGTCTCAGTTTTCGTACCCTGGTACTCGGGTGCAACATTCCAGACGCTTTACTAACACTCTCCCGACTTGGAGAGTCAGTCCCTTTAACCTCCTGTTTGGCCCAGTTTGCAATTTCTGCGGAAGATGAACAGGAATAGCGAGAACCAATGAGAGACTAGCTGGAGGTGTCTGGACGGGCAAATTTAACTCTCATTTCCCACCAGGAAGAGGAAATAACCAAAGGCTCAGCGTGCCGTGCCGGAACCAGATTAGGGCCTGAAGCCATCCTGCGGTGTTGCGGCCAGCTCAAAAGAAAGCGAGTTGAAGAAAGGAGCTCAGGGGCACTGTAATTCACAAACCTGCAGAGTTATAAATGACAGCTATCATCCAAAAATAGACTGAAGTAAGGCTGCCAAGAGGACTTGAAAGCGGGGCAGAATTGCAGGAAACCGATTTCAGGAGGTAGACTGGAATTGCATTGAAAGCATAGGAAAAGAGGCAGAACGTCCACAATGATGCACTTGGCCAAAAAGGGCGTATGCGTTTTTTCCTGAATATATTCAGGAAAAAACGCATACGCCCTTTTTGGCCAACCAAGCAAGCTTGCAAAGGAAATCTGCACTACAATGAAGTCTCACTTCCCCCCGGTCAAAAGGGCCATCTGAAAAAAGTGTAAAATCCAGAAAGGCAGGACAGGCCATGGAGAACTGGGAGCCTTGTTATGCTGATGGGCGGGATGTAAATTGCCAACAGACACTCGGGAGAAGTGTATGGTGTTTCCTGAAACATCTAAAAAACAAAGCAACAGAGCCTAGGGCACTGCCACTTATGGTCCTATAGCTTAGGGAATTAAAATCAAAAAGACATAGCCACCCCAAAGTTTGGGACGCCTCTGTTTACAAGAACCTCGTTTACAGTACAAGTTCAACATCGCAGAAAGTGAAAAATGGATAAAGAAGTTGTGGTATTTACTTACAAAGCAATATCACTCAGCAATGAATTCTATGTCATCAGGCCCTTAGCATCAAAATGAGTGGATTCAGGTATGATGATTCTAACTGAAATAAGTCACACAGAAAAAGAAACATCATAAGATATCAGTAATACACGGAATGTAAACTTGGCTACACAGGAACTGAATTACAGAACAGAACAGGGTCTCAAATTTAGAAAACCAACTTATGCTTGCTTAAGGGGAAAGGTGAGTTGGGGTGCTGCATAAAACCAGAGATTGAAATGAGCACAGATAAAGTTCCTTAAGCCAAATATGGAATAGACAAGAGCTACTCCTTGCTCAACGAAATGGACTCAAAACCCCATATTAAACCCCTAAGAATGTACCTGACTAGTAAGTATCTTAAAACCTATGGATTGCTATGTCTCCAAAAGAGAATCAAGCGTGTGTACAGGGGAATAAACACAGCAGTGATAGGATTGGAGAGGTTCGGTGAGCAAATGAAGACACTTTGAAATTATATTGCATGGTACCCATTACACGGGTCTCAACTCTCCAGGTTTAAGGTATTCTTCCTTCAGCGAAAACATGCATGTGGAACCCAGAGTATGATCAACCATGTGAACGGGAGACGTGTTCAAATATGTCTCAGTTTTCCTCCCCTGGTACTCGGGTGCAACATTCCAGACGCTTTACTAACACTCTCCCGACTTGGAGAGTCAGTCCCTTTAACCTCCTGTTTGGCCCAGTTTGCAATTTCTGCGGAAGATGAACAGGAATAGCGAGAACCAATGAGAGGCTAGCTGGAGGTGTCTGGACGGGCAAATTTAACTCTCATTTCCCACCAGGAAGAGGAATTAACCAAAGGCTCAGCATGCCGGGCCGGAACCAGATTAGGGCCTGAAGCCATCCTGCGGTGTTGCGGCCAGGTCACAAGAAAGCGAGTTGAAGAAAGGAGCTCAGGGGCACTGTAATTCACAAACCTGCAGAGTTATAAATGACAGCTATCGTCCAAAAATAGACTGAAGTAAGGCTGCCAAGAGGACTTGAAAGCGGGGCAGAATTGCAGGAAACCGATTTCAGGAGGTAGACTGGAATTGAATTGAAAGCATAGGAAAAGAGGCAGAACGTCCACAATGATGCACTTGGCCAAAAAGGGCGTATGCGTTTTTTTCCTGAATATATTCAGGAAAAAACGCATACGCACTTTTTGGCCAACCAAGCAAGCTTGCAAAGGAAATCTGCACTACAATGAAGTCTCACTTCCCCCTGGTCAAAAGGGCCATCTGAAAAAAGTGTAAAATCCAGAAAGGCAGGACAGGCCATGGAGAACTGGGAGCCTTGTTATGCTGATGGGCGGGATGTAAATTGCCAACAACCACTAGGGAGAAGTGTATGGTGTTTCCTGAAACATCTAAAAAACAAAGCAACAGAGCCTAGGGCACTTCCACTTATGGTCCTATACCTTAGGGAAATTAAAATCAAAAAGACACAGCCACCCCAAAGTTTGGAACGGCTCTGTTTACAAGAACCTCGTTTACAGTACAAGTTCAACATCGCAGAAAGTGAAAAATGGATAAAGAACTTGTGGTACTTACGTACAATGCAGTATCACTCAGCAATGAAATCTATGTCATAAGGCCCGTAGCAGCATAATGAGTAGATTCAGGTACGATGATTCTAACTGAAATAAGTCACACAGAAAAAGAAACATCATAAGATATCAGTAATACACGGAATGTAAACTTGGCTACACAGGAACTGAATTCCAAAACAGAACAGGGTCTCAAATTTAGAAAACCAACTTATGCTTGCTTAAGGGGAAAGGTGAGTTGGGGTGCTGCATAAAACCAGAGATTGAAATGAGCACAGATAAAGTTCCTTAAGCCAAATATGGAATAGACAAGAGCTACTCCTTGCTCAACGAAATGGACTCAAAACCCCATATTAAACCCCTAAGAATGTACCTGACTAGTAAGTATCTTAAAACCTATGGATTGCTATGTCTCCAAAAGAGAATCAAGCGTGTGTACAGGGGAATAAACACAGCAGTGATAGGATTGGAGAGGTTCGGTGAGCAAATGAAGACCCTTTGAAATTATATTGCATGGTACCCATTACACGGGTCTCAACTCTCCAGGTTTAAGGTATTCTTCCTTCAGCGAAAACATGCATGTGGAACCCAGAGTATGATCAACCATGTGAACGGGAGACGTGTTCAAATATGTCTCAGTTTTCCTCCCCTGGTACTCGGGTGCAACATTCCAGACGCTTTACTAACACTCTCCCGACTTGGAGAGTCAGTCCCTTTAACCTCCTGTTTGGCCCAGTTTGCAATTTCTGCGGAAGATGAACAGGAATAGCGAGAACCAATGAGAGGCTAGCTGGAGGTGTCTGGACGGGCAAATTTAACTCTCATTTCCCACCAGGAAGAGGAATTAACCAAAGGCTCAGCATGCCGGGCCGGAACCAGATTAGGGCCTGAAGCCATCCTGCGGTGTTGCGGCCAGGTCACAAGAAAGCGAGTTGAAGAAAGGAGCTCAGGGGCACTGTAATTCACAAACCTGCAGAGTTATAAATGACAGCTATCGTCCAAAAATAGACTGAAGTAAGGCTGCCAAGAGGACTTGAAAGCGGGGCAGAATTGCAGGAAACCGATTTCAGGAGGTAGACTGGAATTGAATTGAAAGCATAGGAAAAGAGGCAGAACGTCCACAATGATGCACTTGGCCAAAAAGGGCGTATGCGTTTTTTTCCTGAATATATTCAGGAAAAAACGCATACGCACTTTTTGGCCAACCAAGCAAGCTTGCAAAGGAAATCTGCACTACAATGAAGTCTCACTTCCCCCTGGTCAAAAGGGCCATCTGAAAAAAGTGTAAAATCCAGAAAGGCAGGACAGGCCATGGAGAACTGGGAGCCTTGTTATGCTGATGGGCGGGATGTAAATTGCCAACAACCACTAGGGAGAAGTGTATGGTGTTTCCTGAAACATCTAAAAAACAAAGCAACAGAGCCTAGGGCACTTCCACTTATGGTCCTATACCTTAGGGAAATTAAAATCAAAAAGACACAGCCACCCCAAAGTTTGGAACGGCTCTGTTTACAAGAACCTCGTTTACAGTACAAGTTCAACATCGCAGAAAGTGAAAAATGGATAAAGAACTTGTGGTACTTACGTACAATGCAGTATCACTCAGCAATGAAATCTATGTCATAAGGCCCGTAGCAGCATAATGAGTAGATTCAGGTACGATGATTCTAACTGAAATAAGTCACACAGAAAAAGAAACATCATAAGATATCAGTAATACACGGAATGTAAACTTGGCTACACAGGAACTGAATTCCAAAACAGAACAGGGTCTCAAATTTAGAAAACCAACTTATGCTTGCTTAAGGGGAAAGGTGAGTTGGGGTGCTGCATAAAACCAGAGATTGAAATGAGCACAGATAAAGTTCCTTAAGCCAAATATGGAATAGACAAGAGCTACTCCTTGCTCAACGAAATGGACTCAAAACCCCATATTAAACCCCTAAGAATGTACCTGACTAGTAAGTATCTTAAAACCTATGGATTGCTATGTCTCCAAAAGAGAATCAAGCGTGTGTACAGGGGAATAAACACAGCAGTGATAGGATTGGAGAGGTTCGGTGAGCAAATGAAGACCCTTTGAAATTATATTGCATGGTACCCATTACACGGGTCTCAACTCTCCAGGTTTAAGGTATTCTTCCTTCAGCGAAAACATGCATGTGGAACCCAGAGTATGATCAACCATGTGAACGGGAGACGTGTTCAAATATGTCTCAGTTTTCCTCCCCTGGTACTCGGGTGCAACATTCCAGACGCTTTACTAACACTCTCCCGACTTGGAGAGTCAGTCCCTTTAACCTCCTGTTTGGCCCAGTTTGCAATTTCTGCGGAAGATGAACAGGAATAGCGAGAACCAATGAGAGGCTAGCTGGAGGTGTCTGGACGGGCAAATTTAACTCTCATTTCCCACCAGGAAGAGGAATTAACCAAAGGCTCAGCATGCCGGGCCGGAACCAGATTAGGGCCTGAAGCCATCCTGCGGTGTTGCGGCCAGGTCACAAGAAAGCGAGTTGAAGAAAGGAGCTCAGGGGCACTGTAATTCACAAACCTGCAGAGTTATAAATGACAGCTATCGTCCAAAAATAGACTGAAGTAAGGCTGCCAAGAGGACTTGAAAGCGGGGCAGAATTGCAGGAAACCGATTTCAGGAGGTAGACTGGAATTGAATTGAAAGCATAGGAAAAGAGGCAGAACGTCCACAATGATGCACTTGGCCAAAAAGGGCGTATGCGTTTTTTTCCTGAATATATTCAGGAAAAAACGCATACGCACTTTTTGGCCAACCAAGCAAGCTTGCAAAGGAAATCTGCACTACAATGAAGTCTCACTTCCCCCTGGTCAAAAGGGCCATCTGAAAAAAGTGTAAAATCCAGAAAGGCAGGACAGGCCATGGAGAACTGGGAGCCTTGTTATGCTGATGGGCGGGATGTAAATTGCCAACAACCACTAGGGAGAAGTGTATGGTGTTTCCTGAAACATCTAAAAAACAAAGCAACAGAGCCTAGGGCACTTCCACTTATGGTCCTATAGCTTAGGGAAATTAAAATCAAAAAGACACAGCCACCCCAAAGTTTGGAACGGCTCTGTTTACAAGAACCTCGTTTACAGTACAAGTTCAACATCGCAGAAAGTGAAAAATGGATAAAGAACTTGTGGTACTTACGTACAATGCAGTATCACTCAGCAATGAAATCTATGTCATAAGGCACGTAGCAGCATAATGAGTAGATTCAGGTACGATGATTCTAACTGAAATAAGTCACACAGAAAAAGAAACATCATAAGATATCAGTAATACACGGAATGTAAACTTGGCTACACAGGAACTGAATTCCAAAACAGAACAGGGTCTCAAATTTAGAAAACCAACTTATGCTTGCTTAAGGGTAAAGGTGAGTTGGGTTGCTGCATAAAACCAGAGATTGAAATGAGCACAGATAAAGTTCCTTAAGCCAAATATGGAATAGACAAGAGCTACTCCTTGCTCAACGAAATGGACTCAACACCCCATATTAAACGCCTAAGAATGTACCTGACTAGTAAGTATCTTAAAACCTATGGATTGCTATGTCTCCAAAAGAGAATCAAGCATGTGTACAGGGGCATAAACGCAGCAGTGATAGGATTGGAGAGGTTCGGTGAGCAAATGAAGACCCTTTGAAGTCATATTGCATGGTACCCATTCCACGGGTTTCAACTACCCAGGTTTTAGGTATTCTTCCTTCAGCTAAAACATACATGTGGAACCCAAGTATGATCAACCATGTGAACGGGAGACGTGTTCAAATATGTCTCAGTTTTCCTCCCCTGGTACTCGGGTGCAACATTCCAGACGCTTTACTAACACTCTCCCCACTTGGAGAGTCAGCGCCTTTAACCTCCTCTTTGGCCCAGTTTGCAATTTCTGCGGAAGATGAACAGGAATAGCGAGAACCAATGAGAGGCTAGCTGGAGCTGTCGGGACGGGCAAATTTAACTCTCATTTCCCACCAGGAAGAGGAAATAACCAAAGGCTCAGCGTGCCGTACCGGAACCAGATTAGGGCCTGAAGCCATCCTGCGGTGTTGCGGCCAGGTCACAAGAAAGCGAGTTGAAGAAAGGAGCTCGGGGCACTGTAATTCACAAACCTGCAGAGTTATAAATGACAGCTATCGTCCAAAAATAGACTGAAGTAAGGCTGCCAAGAGGACTTGAAAGCGGGGCAGAATTGCAGGAAACCGATTTCAGGAGGTAGACTGGAATTGAATTGAAAGCATAGGAAAAGAGGCAGAACGTCCACAATGATGCACTTGGTCAAAAAGGGCGTATGCGTTTTTTTCCTGAATATATTCAGGAAAAAACGCATACGCCCTTTTTGGCCAACCAAGCAAGCTTGCAAAGGAAATCTGCACTACAATGAAGTCTCACTTCCCCCTGGTCAAAAGGGCCATCTGAAAAAAGTGTAAAATCCAGAAAGGCAACAGGCCATTGAGAACTGGGAGCCTTGTTATGCTGATGGGCGGGATGTAAATTGCCAACAGACACTTGGGAGAAGTGTATGGTGTTTCCTGAAACATCTAAAAAACAAAGCAACAGAGCCTAGGGCACTTCCACTTATGGTCCTATAGCTTAGGGAAATTAAAATAAAAAAGACACAGCCACCCCAAAGTTTGGAACGGCTCTGTTTACAAGAACCTCGTTTACAGTACAAGTTCAACATCGCAGAAAGTGAAAAATGGATAAAGAAGTTGCGGTATTCACTTACAAAGCAATATCACTCAGCAATGAAATCTATGTCATCAGGCCCTTAGCATCGCAATGAGTGGATTCAGGTATGATGATTCTAACTGAAATAAGTCACACAGAAAAAGAAACATCATAAGATATCAGTAATACACGGAATGGAAACTTGGCTACACAGGAACTGAATTACAGAACAGAACAGGGTCTCAAATTTAGAAAACCAACTTATGCTTGCTTAAGGGTAAAGGTGAGTTGGGGTGTTGCATAAAACCAGAGATTGAAATGAGCACAGATAAAGATCCTTAAGCCAAATATGGAATAGACAAGAGCTACTCCTTGCCCAACGAAATGGACTCAACACCCCATATTAAACGCCTAAGAATGTTCCTGACTAGTAAGTATCTTAAAACCTATGGATTGCTATGTCTCCAAAAGAGAATCAAGCATGTGTACAGGGGCATAAACGCAGCAGTGATAGGATTGGAGAGGTTCGGTGAGCAAATGAAGACCCTTTGAAGTCATATTGCATGGTACCCATTCCACGGGTTTCAACTACCCAGGTTTAAGGTATTCTTCCTTCAGCTAAAACATGCATGTGGAACCTAGAGTATGATCAACCATGTGATCGGGAGACGTGTTCAAATATGTCTCAGTTTTCGTACCCTGGTACTCGGGTGCAACATTCCAGACGCTTTACTAACACTCTCCCCACTTGGAGAGTCAGTCCCTTTAACCTCCTGTTTGGCCCAGTTTGCAATTTCTGCGGAAGATGAACAGGAATAGCGAGAACCAATGAGAGGCTAGCTGGAGGTGTCTGGACGGGCAAATTTAACTCTCATTTCCCACCAGGAAGAGGAATTAACCAAAGGCTCAGCGTGCCGTGCCGGAACCAGATTAGGTCCTGAAGCCATCCTGCGGTGTTGCGGCCAGGTCACAAGAAAGCGAGTTGAAGAAAGGAGCTCAGGGGCACTGTAATTCACAAACCTGCAGAGTTATAAATGACAGCTATCGTCCAAAAATAGACTGAAGTAAGGCTGCCAAGAGGACTTGAAAGCGGGGCAGAATTGCAGGAAACCGATTTCAGGAGGTAGACTGGAATTGAATTGAAAGCATAGGAAAAGAGGCAGAACGTCCACAATGATGCACTTGACCAAAAAGGGCGTATGCGTTTTTTTCCTGAATATATTCAGGAAAAAACGCATACGCCCTTTTTGGCCAACCAAGCAAGCTTGCAAAGGAAATCTGCACTACAATGAAGTCTCACTTCCCCCTGGTCAAAAGGGCCATCTGAAAAAAGTGTAAAATCCAGAAAGGCAGGACAGGCCATGGAGAACTGGGAGCCTTGTTATGCTGATGGGCGGGATGTAAATTGCCAACAACCACTAGGGAGAAGTGTATGGTGTTTCCTGAAACATCTAAAAAACAAAGCAACAGAGCCTAGGGCACTTCCACTTATGGTCCTATAGCTTAGGGAAATTAAAATCAAAAAGACACAGCCACCCCAAAGTTTGGAACGGCTCTGTTTACAAGAACCTCGTTTACAGTACAAGTTCAACATCGCAGAAAGTGAAAAATGGATAAAGAACTTGTGGTACTTACGTTCAATGCAGTATCACTCAGCAATGAAATCTATGTCATCAGGCCCGTAGCAGCATAATGAGTAGATTCAGGTACGATGATTCTAACTGAAATATGTCACACAGAAAAAGAAACATCATAAGATATCAGTAATACACGGAATGTAAACTTGGCTACACAGGAACTGAATTCCAAAACAGAACAGGGTCTCAAATTTAGAAAACCAACTTATGCTTGCTTCAGGGTAAAGGTGAGTTGGGTTGCTGCATAAAACCAGAGATTGAAATGAGCACAGATAAAGTTCCTTAAGCCAAATATGGAATAGACAAGAGCTACTCCTTGCTCAACGAAATGGACTCAACACCGCATATTAAACGCCTAAGAATGTACCTGACTAGTAAGTATCTTAAAACCTATGGATTGCTATGTCTCCAAAAGAGAATCAAGCATGTGTACAGGGGCATAAACGCAGCAGTGATAGGATTGGAGAGGTTCGGTGACCAAATGAAGACCCTTTGAAGTCATATTGCATGGTATCCATTACACGGTTCTTAACTCTCCAGGTTTAAGGTATTCTTCCTTCAGCTAAAACATGCATGTGGAACCCAAGTATGATCAACCATGTGAACGGGAGACGTGTTCAAATATGTCTCAGTTTTCCTCCCCTGGTACTCGGGTGCAACATTCCAGACGCTTTACTAATACTCTCCCCACTTGGAGAGTCAGCGCCTTTAACCTCCTGTTTGGCCCAGTTTGCAATTTCTGCGGAAGATGAACAGGAATAGCGAGAACCAATGAGAGGCTAGCTGGAGGTGTCTTGACGGGCAAATTTAACTCTCATTTCCCACCAGGAAGAGGAAATAACCAAAGGCTCAGCGTGCCGTACCGGAACCAGATTAGGGCCTGAAGCCATCCTGCGGTGTTGCAGCCAGCTCAAAAGAAAGCGAGTTGAACAAAGGAGCTCAGGGGCACTGTAATTCACAAACCTGCAGAGTTATAAATGACAGCTATCGTCCAAAAATAGACTGAAGTAAGGCTGCCAAGAGGACTTGAAAGCGGGGCAGAATTGCAGGAAACCGATTTCAGGAGGTAGACTGGAATTGCATTGAAAGCATAGGAAAAGAGGCAGAACGTCCACAATGATGCACTTGGCCAAAAAGGGCGTATGCGTTTTTTCCTGAATATATTCAGGAAAAAACGCATACGCCCTTTTTGGCCAACCAAGCAAGCTTGCAAAGGAAATCTGCACTACAATGAAGTCTCACTTCCCCCCGGTCAAAAGGGCCATCTGAAAAAACTGTAAAATCCAGAAAGGCAGGACAGGCCATGGAGAACTGGGAGCCTTGTTATGCTGATGGGCGGGATGTAAATTGCCAACAACCACTCGGGAGAAGTGTATGGTGTTTCCTGAAACATCTAAAAAACAAAGCAACAGAGCCTAGGGCACTTCCACTTATGGTCCTATAGCTTAGGGAAATTAAAATCAAAAAGACACAGCCACCCCAAAGTTTGGAACGGCTCTGTTTACAAGAACCTCGTTTACAGTACAAGTTCAACATCGCAGAAAGTGAAAAATGGATAAAGAAGTTGTGGTATTTACTTACAAAGCAATATCACTCAGCAATGAAATCTGTGTCATCAGGCCCTTAGCAGCACAATGAGTGGATTCAGGTATGATGATTCTAACTGAAGTAAGTCACACAGAAAAAGAAACATCATAAGATATCAGTAATACACGGAATGTAAACTTGGCTACACAGGAACTGAATTACAGAACAGAACAGGGTCTCAAATTTAGAAAACCAACTTATGCTTGCTTAAGGGTAAAGGTGAGTTGGGGTGCTGCATAAAACCAGAGATTGAAATGAGCACAGATAAAGTTCCTTAAGTCAAATATGGAATAGACAAGAGCTACTCCTTGCTCAACGAAATGGACTCAACACCGCATATTAAACGCCTAAGAATGTACCTGACTAATAAGTATCTTAAAAACCTATGGATTGCTATGTCTCCGAAAGAGAATCAAGCATGTGTACAGGGGCATAAACGCAGCAGTGATAGGATTGGAGAGGTTCGGTGAGCAACTGAAGACCCTTTGAAGTCATATTGCATGGTACCCATTACACGGGTCTTAACTCTCCAGGTTTAAGGTATTCTTCCTTCAGCTAAAACATGCATGTGGAACCCAAGTATGATCAACCATGTGAACGGGAGACGTGTTCAAATATGTCTCAGTTTTCCTCCCCTGGTACTCGGGTGCAACATTCCAGACGCTTTACTAACACTCTCCGCACTTGGAGAGTCAGTGCCTTTAACCTCCTGTTTGGCCCAGTTTGCAATTTCTGCGGAAGATGAGCAGGAATAGCGAGAACCAATGAGAGGCTAGCTGGAGGTGTCTGGACGGGCAAATTTAACTCTCATTTCCCACCAGGAAGAGGAAATAACCAAAGGCTCAGCGTGCCGTGCCGGAACCAGATTAGGGCCTGAAGCCATCCTGCGGTGTTGCGGCCAGGTCACAAGAAAGCGAGTTGAAGAAAGGAGCTCAGGGGCACTGTAATTCACAAACCTGCAGAGTTATAAATGACAGCTATCGTCCAAAAATAGACTGAAGTAAGGCTGCCAAGAGGACTTGAAAGCGGGACAGCATTGCAGGAAACCGATTTCAGGAGGTAGACTGGAATTGCATTGAAAGCATAGGAAAAGAGGCAGAACGTCCACAATGATGCACTTGGCCAAAAAGGGCGTATGCGTTTTTTCCTGAATATATTCAGGAAAAAACGCATACGCCCTTTTTGGCCAACCAAGCAAGCTTGCAAAGGAAATCTGCACTACAATGAAGTCTCACTTCCCCCCGGTCAAAAGGGCCATCTGAAAAAAGTGTAAAATCCAGAAAGGCAAGAGGCCATTGAGAACTGGGAGCCTTGTTATGCTGATGGGCGGGATGTAAATTGCCAACAGACACTTGGGAGAAGTGTATGGTGTTTCCTGAAACATCTAAAAAACAAAGCAACAGAGCCTAGGGCACTTCCACTTATGGTCCTATAGCTTAGGGAAATTAAAATCAAAAAGACACAGCCACCCCAAAGTTTGGAACGGCTCTGTTTACAAGAACCTCGTTTACAGTACAAGTTCAACATCGCAGAAAGTGAAAAATGGATAAAGAATTTGTGGTATTCACTTACAAAGCAATATCACTCAGCAATGAAATCTATGTCATCAGGCCCTTAGCATCACAATGAGTGGATTCAGGTATGCTGATTCTAACTGAAATAAGTCACACAGAAAAAGAAACATCATAAGATATCACTAATACACGGAATGTAAACTTGCCTACACAGGAACTGAATTACAGAACAGAACAGGGTCTCAAATTTAGAAAACCAACTTATGCTTGCTTAAGGGTAAAGGTGAGTTGGGGTGCTGCATAAAACCAGAGATTGAAATGAGCACAGATAAAGTTCCTTAAGCCAAATATGGAATAGACAAGAGCTACTCCTTGCTCAACGAAATGGACTCAACACCCCATATTAAACGCCTAAGAATGTTCCTTACTAGTAAGTATCTTAAAACCTATGGATTGCTATGTCTCCAAAAGAGAATCAAGCATGTGTTCAGGGGCATAAACGCAGCAGTGATAGGATTGGAGAGGTTCGGTGAGCAAATGAAGACCCTTTGAAGTCATATTGCATGGTACCCATTCCACGGGTTTCAACTACCCAGGTTTAAGGTATTCTTCCTTCAGCTAAAACATGCATGTGGAACCTAGAGTATGATCAACCATGTGATCGGGAGACGTGTTCAAATATGTCTCAGTTTTCGTACCCTGGAACTTGGGTGCAACATTCCAGACGCTTTACTAACACTCTCCCGACTTGGAGAGTCAGTCCCTTTAACCTCCTGTTTGGCCCAGTTTGCAATTTCTGCGGAAGATGAACAGGAATAGCGAGAACCAATGAGAGGCTAGCTGGAGGTGTCTGGACGGGCAAATTTAACTCTCATTTCCCACCAGGAAGAGGAATTAACCAAAGGCTCAGAGTGCCGTGCCGGAACCAGATTAGAGCCTGAAGCCATCCTGCGGTGTTGCGGCCAGCTCAAAAGAAAGCGAGTTGAAGAAAGGAGCTCAGGGGCACTGTAATTCACAAACCTGCAGAGTTATAAATGACAGCTATCGTCCAAAAATAGACTGAAGTAAGGCTGCCAAGAGGACTTGAAAGCGGGGCAGAATTGCAGGAAACCGATTTCAGGAGGTAGACTGGAATTGCATTGAAAGCATAGGAAAAGAGGCAGAACGTCCACAATGATGCACTTGGCCAAAAAGGGCGTATGCGTTTTTTCCTGAATATATTCAGGAAAAAACGCATACGCCCTTTTTGGCCAACCAAGCAAGCTTGCAAAGGAAATCTGCACTACAATGAAGTCTCACTTCCCCCCGGTCAAAAGGGCCATCTGAAAGAAGTGTAAAATCCAGAAAGGCAGGACAGGCCATGGAGAACTGGGAGCCTTGTTATGCTGATGGGCGGGATGTAAATTGCCAACAACCACTCGGGAGAAGTGTATGGTGTTTCCTGAAACATCTAAAAAACAAAGCAACAGAACCTAGGGCACTTCCACTTATGGTCCTATAGCTTAGGGAAATTAAAATCAAAAAGACACAGCCACCCCAAAGTTTGGAACGGCTCTGTTTACAAGAACCTCGTTTACAGTACAAGTTCAACATCGCAGAAAGTGAAAAATGGATAAAGAAGTTGTGATATTTACTAACAAAGCAATATCACTCAGCAATGAAATCTGTGTCATCAGGCCCGTAGCAGCACAATGAGTGGATTCAGGTATGATGATTCTAACTGAAGTAAGTCACACAGAAAAAGAAACATCATAAGATATCAGTAATACACGGAATGTAAACTTGGCTACACAGGAACTGAATTACAGAACAGAACAGGGACTCAAATTTAGAAAACCAACTTATGCTTGCTTAAGGGGAAAGGTGAGTTGGGGTGCTGCATAAAACCAGAGATTGAAATGAGCACAGATAAAGTTCCTTAAGTCAAATATGGAATAGACAAGAGCTACTCCTTGCTCAACGAAATGGACTCAACACCGCATATTAAACGCCTAAGAATGTACCTGACTAGTAAGTATCTTAAAACCTATGGATTGCTATGTCTCCGGAGGGAATCAAGCATGTGTACAGGGGCATAAACGCAGCAGTGATAGGATTGGAGAGGTTCGGTGAGCAAATGAAGACCCTTTGAAGTCATATTGCATGGTACCCATTCCACGGGTTTCAACTACCCAGGTTTAAGGTATTCTTCCTTCAGCTAAAACATGCATGTGGAACCTAGAGTATGATCAACCATGTGATCGGGAGACGTGTTCAAATATGTCTCAGTTTTCGTACCCTGGTACTCGGGTGCAACATTCCAGACGCTTTACTAACACTCTCCCCACTTGGAGAGTCAGTCCCTTTAACCTCCTGTTTGGCCCAGTTTGCAATTTCTGCGGAAGATGAACAGGAATAGCGAGAACCAATGAGAGGCTAGCTGGAGGTGTCTGGACGGGCAAATTTAACTCTCATTTCCCACAGGGAAGAGGAAATAACCAAAGGCTCAGCGTGCCGTGCCGGAACCAGATTAGGGCCTGAAGCCATCCTGCGGTGTTGCGGCCAGGTCACAAGAAAGCGAGTTGAAGAAAGGAGCTCAGGGGCACTGTAATTCACAAACCTGCAGAGTTATAAATGACAGCTATCGTCCAAAAATAGACTGAAGTAAGGCTGCCAAGAGGACTTGAAAGCGGGGCAGAATTGCAGGAAACCGATTTCAGGAGGTAGACTGGAATTGCATTGAAAGCATAGGAAAAGAGGCAGAACGTCCACAATGATGCACTTGGCCAAAAAGGGCGTATGCGTTTTTTCCTGAATATATTCAGGAAAAAACGCATACGCCCTTTTTGGCCAACCAAGCAAGCTTGCAAAGGAAATCTGCACTACAATGAAGTCTCACTTCCCCCCGGTCAAAAGGGCCATCTGAAAAAAGTGTAAAATCCAGAAAGGCAGGACAGGCCATGGAGAACTGGGAGCCTTGTTATGCTGATGGGCGGGATGTAAATTGCCAACAGACACTCGGGAGAAGTGTATGGTGTTTCCTGAAACATCTAAAAAACAAAGCAACAGAGTCTAGGGCACTGCCACTTATGGTCCTATAGCTTAGGGAAATTAAAATCAAAAAGACACAGCCACCCCAAAGTTTGGGACGCCTCTGTTTACAAGAACCTCGTTTACAGTACAAGTTCAACATCGCAGAAAGTGAAAAATGGATAAAGAAGTTGTGGTATTTACTTACAAAGCAATATCACTCAGCAATGAATTCTATGTCATCAGGCCCTTAGCATCACAATGAGTGGATTCAGGTATGATGATTCTAACTGAAATAAGTCACGCAGAAAAAGAAACATCATAAGATATCAGTAATACACGGAATGTAAACTTGGCTACACAGGAACTGAATTACAGAACAGAACAGGGTCTCAAATTTAGAAAACCAACTTATGCTTGCTTAAGGGGAAAGGTGAGTTGGGGTGCTGCATAAAACCAGAGATTGAAATGAGCACAGATAAAGTTCCTTAAGCGAAATATGGAATAGTCAAGAGCTACTCCTTGCTCAACGAAATGGACTCAAAACCCCATATTAAACCCCTAAGAATGTACCTGACTAGTAAGTATCTTAAAACCTATGGATTGCTATGTCTCCGAAAGAGAATCAAGCGTGTGTACAGGGGAATAAACACAGCAGTGATAGGATTGGAGAGGTTCGGTGAGCAAATGAAGACCCTTTGAAGTTATATTGCATGGTACCCATTACACGGGTCTCAACTCTCCAGGTTTAAGGTATTCTTCCTTCAGCTAAAACATGCATGTGGAACCCAGAGTATGATCAACCATGTGAACGGGAGACGTGTTCAAATATGTCTCAGTTTTCCTCCCCTGGTACTCGGGTGCAACATTCCAGACGCTTTACTAACACTCTCCCCACTTGGAGAGTCAGCGCCTTTAACCTCCTGTTTGGCCCAGTTTGCAATTTCTGTGGAAGATGAACAGGAATAGCGAGAACCAATGAGAGGCTAGCTGGAGGTGTCTGGACGGGCAAATTTAACTCTCATTTCCCACCAGGAAGAGGAAATAACCAAAGGCTCAGCGTGCCGTACCGGAACAAGATTAGGGCCTGAAGCCATCCTGCGGTGTTGCGGCCAGCTCAAAAGAAAGCGAGTTGAAGAAAGGAGCTCAGGGGCACTGTAATTCACAAACCTGCAGAGTTATAAATGACAGCTATCGTCCAAAAATAGACTGAAGTAAGGCTGCCAAGAGGACTTGAAAGCGGGGCAGAATTGCAGGAAACCAATTTCAGGAGGTAGACTGGAATTGCATTGAAAGCATAGGAAAAGAGGCAGAACGTCCACAATGATGCACTTGGCCAAAAAGGGCGTATGCTTTTTTTCCTGAATATATTCAGGAAAAAACGCATACGCCCTTTTTGGCCAACCAAGCAAGCTTGCAAAGGAAATCTGCACTACAATGAAGTCTCACTTCCCCCCGGTCAAAAGGGCCATCTGAAAAAAGTGTAAAATCCAGAAAGGCAGGACAGGCCATGGAGAACTGGGAGCCTTGTTATGCTGATGGGCGGGATGTAAATTGCCAACAGACACTCGGGAGAAGTGTATGGTGTTTCCTGAAACATCTAAAAAACAAAGCAACAGAGCCTAGGGCACTGCCACTTATGGTCCTATAGCTTAGGGAAATTAAAATCAAAAAGACACAGCCACCCCAAAGTTTGGGACGCCTCTGTTTACAAGAACCTCGTTTACAGTACAAGTTCAACATCGCAGAAAGTGAAAAATGGATAAAGAAGTTGTGGTATTTACTTACAAAGCAATATCACTCAGCAATGAATTCTATGTCATCAGGCCCTTAGCATCACAATGAGTGGATTCAGGTATGATGATTCTAACTGAAATAAGTCACACAGAAAAAGAAACATCATAAGATATCAGTAATACACGGAATGTAAACTTGGCTACACAGGAACTGAATTACAGAACAGAACAGGGTCTCAAATTTAGAAAACCAACTTATGCTTGCTTAAGGGGAAAGGTGAGTTGGGGTGCTGCATAAAACCAGAGATTGAAATGAGCACAGATAAAGTTCCTTAAGCGAAATATGGAATAGTCAAGAGCTACTCCTTGCTCAACGAAATGGACTCAAAACCCCATATTAAACCCCTAAGAATGTACCTGACTAGTAAGTATCTTAAAACCTATGGATTGCTATGTCTCCAAAAGAGAATCAAGCTTGTGTACAGGGGAATAAACACAGCAGTGATAGGATTGGAGAGGTACGGTGAGCAAATGAAGACCCTTTGAAGTTATATTGCATGGTACCCATTACACGGGTCTCAACTCTCCAGGTTTAAGGTATTCTTCCTTCAGCTAAAACATGCATGTGGAACCCAGAGTATGATCAACCATGTGAACGGGAGACGTGTTCAAATATGTCTCAGTTTTCCTCCCCTGGTACTCGGGTGCAACATTCCAGACGCTTTACTAACACTCTCCCCACTTGGAGAGTCAGCGCCTTTAACCTCCTGTTTGGCCCAGTTTGCAATTTCTGTGGAAGATGAACAGGAATAGCGAGAACCAATGAGAGGCTAGCTGGAGGTGTCTGGACGGGCAAATTTAACTCTCATTTCCCACCAGGAAGAGGAAATAACCAAAGGCTCAGTGTGCCGTACCGGAACAAGATTAGGGCCTGAAGCCATCCTGCGGTGTTGCGGCCAGCTCAAAAGAAAGCGAGTTGAAGAAAGGAGCTCAGGGGCACTGTAATTCACAAACCTGCAGAGTTATAAATGACAGCTATCGTCCAAAAATAGACTGAAGTAAGGCTGCCAAGAGGACTTGAAAGCGGGGCAGAATTGCAGGAAACCGATTTCAGGAGGTAGACTGGAATTGCATTGAAAGCATAGGAAAAGAGGCAGAACGTCCACAATGATGCACTTGGCCAAAAAGGGCGTATGCGTTTTTTCCTGAATATATTCAGGAAAAAACGCATACGCCCTTTTTGGCCAACCAAGCAAGCTTGCAAAGGAAATCTGCACTACAATGAAGTCTCACTTCCCCCCGGTCAAAAGGGCCATCTGAAAAAAGTGTAAAATACAGAAAGGCAGGACAGGCCATGGAGAACTGGGAGCCTTGTTATGCTGATGGGCGGGATGTAAATTGCCAACAACCACTCTGGAGAAGTGTATGGTGTTTCCTGAAACATCTAAAAAACAAAGCAACAGAGCCTAGGGCACTTCCACTTATGGTCCTATAGCTTAGGGAAATTAAAATCAAAAAGACACAGCCACCCCAAAGTTTGGGACGCCTCCATTTACAAGAACCTCGTTTACCGTACAAGTTCAATATCACAGAAAGTGAAAAATGGATAAAGAACTTGTGTTACTTACGTACAATGCAGTATCAGTCAGCAATGAAATCTATGTCATCAGGCCCGTAGCAGCATAATGAGTGGATTCAGGTACGATGATTCTAACTGAAATAAGTCACACAGAAAAAGAAACATCATAAGATATCACTAATACACGGAATGTAAACTTGGCTACACAGGAACTGAATTACAGAACAGAACAGGGTCTCAAATTTAGAAAACCAACTTATTCTTGCTTAAGGGTAAAGGTGAGTTGGGGTGCTGCATAAAACCAGAGATTGAAATGAGCACAGATAAAGTTCCTTAAGCCAAATATGGAATAGACAAGAGCTACTCCTTGCTCAACGAAATGGACTCAACACCCCATATTAAACGCCTAAGAATGTACCTGACTAGTAAGTATCTTAAAACCTATGGATTGCTATGTCTCCGAAAGAGAATCAAGCATGTGTACAGGGGCATAAACGCAGCAGTGATAGGATTGGAGAGGTTCGGTGAGCAAATGAAGACCCTTTGAAGTCATGTTGCATGGTACCCATTCCACGGGTTTCAACTACCCAGGTTTTAGGTATTCTTCCTTCAGCTAAAACATGCATGTGGAACCCAGAGTATGATCAACCATGTGAACGGGAGACGTGTTCAAATATGTCTCAGTTTTCCTCCCCTTGTACTCGGGTGCAACATTCCAGAAGCTGTACTAACACTCTCCCGACTTGGAGAGTCAGTCCCTTTAACCTCCTGTTTGGCCCAGTTTGCAATTTCTGCGGAAGATGAACAGGAATAGCGAGAACCAATGAGAGGCTAGCTGGAGGTGTCTGAACGGGCAAATTTCACTCTCATTTCCCACCAGGAAGAGGAATTAACCAAAGGCTCAGCATGCCGGGCCGGAACCAGATTAGGGCCTGAAGCCATCCTGCGGTGTTGCGGCCAGGTCACAAGAAAGCGAGTTGAAGAAAGGAGCTCAGGGGCACTGTAATTCACAAACCTGCAGAGTTATAAATGACAGCTATCGTCCAAAAATAGACTGAAGTAAGGCTGCCAAGAGGACTTGAAAGCGGGGCAGAATTGCAGGAAACCGATTTCAGGAGGTAGACTGGAATTGCATTGAAAGCATAGGAAAAGAGGCAGAACGTCCTCAATGATGCACTTGGCCAAAAAGGGCATATGCGTTTTTTCCTGAATATATTCAGGAAAAAACGCATACGCCCTTTTTGGCCAACCAAGCAAGCTTGCAAAGGAAATCTGCACTACAATGAAGTCTCACTTCCCCCCGGTCAAAAGGGCCATCTGAAAAAAGTGTAAAATCCAGAAAGGCAACAGACCATTGAGAACTGGGAGCCTTGTTATGCTGATGGGCGGGATGTAAATTGCCAACAGACACTCCGGAGAAGTGTATGGTGTTTCCTGAAACATCTAAAAAACAAAGCAACAGAGCCTAGGGCACTTCCACTTATGGTCCTATAGCTTAGGGAAATTAAAATCAAAAAGACACAGCCACCCCAAAGTTTGGAACGGCTCTGTTTACAAGAACCCCGTTTACAGTACAAGTTCAACATCGCAGAAAGTGAAAAATGGATAAAGAACTTGTGGTACTTACGTACAATGCAGTATCACTCAGCAATGAAATCTATGTCATCAGGCCCTTAGCAGCACAATGAGTGGATTCAGGTATGATGATTCTAACTGAAATAAGTCACACAGAAAAAGAAACATCATAAGATATCAGTAATACACGGAATGGAAACTTGGCTACACAGGAACTGAATTACAGAACAGAACAGGGTCTCAAATTTAGAAAACCAACTTATGCTTGCTTAAGGGGAAAGGTGAGTTGGGTTGCTGCATAAAACCAGAGATTGAAATGAGCACAGATAAAGTTCCTTAAGCCAAATATGGAATAGACAAGAGCTACTCCTTGCTCAACGAAATGGACTCAACACCGCATATTAAACGCCTAAGAATGTACCTGACTAGTAAGTATCTTAAAACCTATGGATTGCTATGTCTCCGAAAGAGAATCAAGCATGTGTACAGGGGCATAAACGCAGCAGTGATAGGATTGGAGAGGTTCGGTGAGCAAATGAAGACCCTTTGAAGTCATATTGCATGGTACCCATTCCACGGGTTTCAACTACCCAGGTTTTAGGTATTCTTCCTTCAGCTAAAACATGCATGTGGAACCCAGAGTATGATCAACCATGTGATCGGGAGACGTGTTCAAATATGTCTCAGTTTTCCTCCCCTGGTACTCGGGTGCAACATTCCAGACGCTTTACTAACACTCTCCCCACTTGGAGAGTCAGTCCCTTTAACCTCCTGTTTGGCCCAGTTTGCAATTTCTGCGGAAAATGAACAGGAATAGCGAGAACCAATGAGAGGCTAGCTGGAGGTGTCTGGACGGGCAAATTTAACTCTCATTTCCCACCAGGAAGAGGAATTAACCAAAGGCTCAGCATGCCGGGCCGGAACCAGATTAGGGCCTGAAGCCATCCTGCGGTGTTGCGGCCAGGTCACAAGAAAGCGAGTTGAAGAAAGGAGCTCAGGGGCACTGTAATTCACAAACCTGCAGAGTTATAAATGACAGCTATCGTCCAAAAATAGACTGAAGTAAGGCTGCCAAGAGGACTTGAAAGCGGGGCAGAATTGCAGGAAACCGATTTCAGGAGGTAGACTGGAATTGCATTGAAAGCATAGGAAAAGAGGCAGAACGTCCACAATGATGCACTTGGCCAAAAAGGGCGTATGCGTTTTTTCCTGAATATATTCAGGAAAAAACGCATACGCCCTTTTTGGCCAACCAAGCAAGCTTGCAAAGGAAATCTGCACTACAATGAAGTCTCACTTCCCCCCGGTCAAAAGGGCCATCTGAAAAAAGTGTAAAATCCAGAAAGGCAGGACAGGCCATGGAGAACTGGGAGCCTTGTTATGCTGATGGGCGGGATGTAAATTGCCAACAACCACTCGGGAGAAGTGTATGGTGTTTCCTGAAACATCTAAAAAACAAAGCAACAGAGCCTAGGGCACTTCCACTTATGGTCCTATAGCTTAGGGAAATTAAAATCAAAAAGACACAGCCACCCCAAAGTTTGGGACGCCTCCGTTTACAAGAACCTCGTTTCCCGTACAAGTTCAATATCACAAAAAGTGAAAAATGGATAAAGAACTTGTGGTACTTACGTACAATGCAGTATCACTCAGCAATGAAATCTATGTCATCAGGCCCGTAGCAGCATAATGAGTGGATTCAGGTATGATGATTCTAACTGAAATAAGTCACACAGAAAAAGAAACATCATAAGATATCACTAATACACGGAATGTAAACTTGGCTACACAGGAACTGCATTCCAAAACAGAACAGGGTCTCAAATTTAGAAAACCAACTTATGCTTGCTTAAGGGGAAAGGTGAGTTGGGGTGCTGCATAAAACCAGAGATTGAAATGAGCACAGATAAAGTTCCTTAAGTCAAATATGGAATAGACAAGAGCTACTCCTTGCTCAACGAAATGGACTCAACACCACATATTAAACGCTTAAGAATGTACCTGACTAGTAAGTATCTTAAAACCTATGGATTGCTATGTCTCCGAAAGAGAATCAAGCATGTGTACAGGGGCATAAACGCCGCAGTGATAGGATTGGAGAGGTTCGGTGAGCAAATGAAGACCCTTTGAAGTCATATTGCATGGTACCCATTACACGGGTCTCAACTCTCCAGGTTTAAGGTATTCTTCCTTCAGCTAAAACATGCATGTGGAACCCAAGTATGATCAACCATGTGAACGGGAGACGTGTTCAAATATGTCTCAGTTTTCCTCCCCTGGTACTCGGGTGCAACATTCCAGACGCTTTACTAACACTCTCCCCACTTGGAGAGTCAGCGCCTTTAACCTCCTGTTTGGCCCAGTTTGCAATTTCTGTGGAAGATGAACAGGAATAGCGAGAACCAATGAGAGGCTAGCTGGAGGTGTCTGGACGGGCAAATTTAACTCTCAATTCCCACCAGGAAGAGGAAATAACCAAAGGCTCAGCGTGCCGTACCGGAACCAGATTAGGGCCTGAAGCCATCCTGCGGTGTTGCGGCCAGGTCACAAGAAAGCGAGTTGAAGAAAGGAGCTCAGGGGCACTGTAATTCACAAACCTGCAGAGTTATAAATGACAGCTATCGTCCAAAAATAGACTGAAGTAAGGCTGCCAAGAGGACTTGAAAGCGGGGCAGAATTGCAGGAAACCGATTTCAGGAGGTAGACTGGAATTGCATTGAAAGCATAGGAAAAGAGGCAGAACGTCCACAATGATGCACTTGGCCAAAAAGGGCGTATGCGTTTTTTCCTGAATATATTCAGGAAAAAACGCATACGCCCTTTTTGGCCAACCAAGCAAGCTTGCAAAGGAAATCTGCACTACAATGAAGTCTCACTTCCCCCCGGTCAAAAGGGCCATCTGAAAAAAGTGTAAAATCCAGAAAGGCAGGACAGGCCATGGAGAACTGGGAGCCTTGTTATGCTGATGGGCGGGATGTAAATTGCCAACAACCACTCAGGATAAGTGTATGGTGTTTCCTGAAACATCTAAAAAAGAAAGCAACAGAGCCTAGGGCACTTCCACTTATGGTCCTATAGCTTAGGGAAATTAAAATCAAAAAGACACAGCCACCCCAAAGTTTGGGACGCCTCCGTTTACAAGAACCTCGTTTCCCGTACAAGTTCAATATCACAAAAAGTGAAAAATGGATAAAGAACTTGTGGTACTTACGTACAATGCAGTATCACTCAGCAATGAAATCTATGTCATCAGGCCCGTAGCAGCATAATGAGTGGATTCAGGTACGATGATTCTAACTGAAATAAGTCACACAGAAAAAGAAACATCATAAGATATCACTAATACACGGAATGTAAACTTGGCTACACAGGAACTGCATTCCAAAACAGAACAGGGTCTCAAATTTAGAAAACCAACTTATGCTTGCTTAAGGGGAAAGGTGAGTTGGGGTGCTGCATAAAACCAGAGATTGAAATGAGCACAGATAAAGTTCCTTAAGTCAAATATGGAATAGACAAGAGCTACTCCTTGCTCAACGAAATGGACTCAACACCGCATATTAAACGCCTAAGAATGTACCTGACTAGTAAGTATCTTAAAACCTATGGATTGCTATGTCTCCGAAAGAGAATCAAGCATGTGTACAGGGGCATAAACGCAGCAGTGATAGGATTGGAGAGGTTCGGTGAGCAAATGAAGACCCTTTGAAGTCATATTGCATGGTACCCATTACACGGGTCTCAACTCTCCAGGTTTAAGGTATTCTTCCTTCAGCTAAAACATGCATGTGGAACCCAAGTATGATCAACCATGTGATCGGGAGACGTGTTCAAATATGTCTCAGTTTTCCTACCCTGGTACTCGGGTGCAACATTCCAGACGCTTTACTAACACTCTCCCCACTTGGAGAGTCAGCGCCTTTAACCTCCTGTTTGGCCCAGTTTTCAATTTCTGCGGAAGATGAACAGGAATAGCGAGAACCAATGAGAGGCTAGCTGGAGGTGTCTGAACGGGCAAATTTAACTCTCATTTCCTACCAGGAAGCGGAATTAACCAAAGGCTCAGCGTGCCATGCCAGAATCAGATTAGGGCCTGAAGCCATCCTGCGGTGTTGCGGCCAGCTCAAAAGAAAGCGAGTTGAAGAAAGGAGCTCAGGGGCACTGTAATTCACAAACCTGCAGAGTTATAAATGACAGCTATCGTCCAAAAATAGACTGAAGTAAGGCTGCCAAGAGGACTTGAAAGCGGGGCAGAATTGCAGGAAACCGATTTCAGGAGGTAGACTGGAATTGCATTGAAAGCATACGAAAAGAGGCAGAACGTCCACAATGATGCACTTGGCCAAAAAGGGCGTATGCGTTTTTTCCTGAATATATTCAGGAAAAAACGCATACGCCCTTTTTGGCCAACCAAGCAAGCTTGCAAAGGAAATCTGCACTACAATGAAGTCTCACTTCCCCCCGGTCAAAAGGGCCATCTGAAAAAAGTGTAAAATCCAGAAAGGCAGGACAGGCCATGGAGAACTGGGAGCCTTGTTATGCTGATGGGCGGGATGTAAATTGCCAACAACCACTCGGGAGAAGTGTATGGTGTTTCCTGAAACATCTAAAAAACAAAGCAACAGAACCTAGGGCACTTCCACTTATGGTCCTATAGCTTAGGGAAATTAAAATCAAAAAGACACAGCCACCCCAAAGTTTGGAACGGCTCTGTTTACAAGAACCTCGTTTACAGTACAAGTTCAACATCGCAGAAAGTGAAAAATGGAGAAAGAAGTTGTGGTATTTACTTACAAAGCAATATCACTCAGCAATGAAATCTGTGTCATCAGGCCCTTAGCAGCACAATGAGTGGATTCAGGTATGATGATTCTAACTGAAGTAAGTCACACAGAAAAAGAAACATCATAAGATATCAGTAATACACGGAATGTAAACTTGGCTACACAGGAACTGAATTACAGAACAGAACAGGGACTCAAATTTAGAAAACCAACTTATGCTTGCTTCAGGGGAAAGGTGAGTTGGGTTGCTGCATAAAACCAGAGATTGAAATGAGCACAGATAAAGTTCCTTAAGCCAAATATGGAATAGACAAGAGCTACTCCTTGCTCAACGAAATGGACTCAACACCCCATATTAAACGCCTAAGAATGTACCTGACTAGTAAGTATCTTAAAACCTATGGATTGCTATGTCTCCAAAAGAGAATCAAGCGTGTGTACAGTGGCATAAACGCAGCAGTGATAGGATTGGAGAGGTTCGGTGAGCAAATGAAGACCCTTTGAAGTCATGTTGCATGGTACCCATTCCACGGGTCTCAACTCTCCAGGTTTAAGGTATTCTTCCTTCAGCTAAAACATGCATGTGGAACCCAGAGTATGATCAACCATGTGATCGGGAGACGTGTTCAAATATGTCTCAGTTTTCCTCCCCTGGTACTCGGGTGCAACATTCCAGACGCTTTACTAACACTCTCCCCACTTGGAGAGTCAGTCCCTTTAACCTCCTGTTTGGCCCAGTTTGCAATTTCTGCGGAAGATGAACAGGAATAGCGAGAACCAATGAGAGACTAGCTGGAGGTGTCTGAACGGGCAAATTTAACTCTCATTTCCCACCAGGAAGAGGAATTAACCAAAGGCTCAGCATGCCGGGCCGGAACCAGATTAGGGCCTGAAGCCATCCTGCGGTGTTGCGGCCAGGTCACAAGAAAGCGAGTTGAAGAAAGGAGCTCAGGGGCACTGTAATTCACAAACGTGCAGAGTTATAAATGACAGCTATCGTCCAAAAATAGACTGAAGTAAGGCTGCCAAGAGGACTTGAAAGCGGGGCAGAATTGCAGGAAACCGATTTCAGGAGGTAGACTGGAATTGCATTGAAAGCATAGGAAAAGAGGCAGAACGTCCACAATGATGCACTTGGCCAAAAAGGGCGTATGCGTTTTTTCCTGAATATATTCAGGAAAAAACGCATACGCGCTTTTTGGCCAACCAAGCAAGCTTGCAAAGGAAATCTGCACTACAATGAAGTCTCACTTCCCCCCGGTCAAAAGGGCCATCTGAAAAAAGTGTAAAATCCAGAAAGGCAACAGGCCATTGAGAACTGGGAGCCTTGTTATGCTGATGGGCGGGATGTAAATTGCCATCAGACACTCGGGAGAAGTGTATGGTGTTTCCTGAAACATCTAAAAAACAAAGCAACAGAGCCTAGGGCACTTCCACTTATGGTCCTATAGCTTAGGGAAATTAAAATCAAAAAGACACAGCCACCCCAAAGTTTGGAACGGCTCTGTTTACAAGAACCCCGTTTACAGTACAAGTTCAACATCGCAGAAACTGAAAAATGGATAAAGAACTTGTGGTACTTACGTACAATGCAGTATCACTCAGCAATGAAATCTATGTCATCAGGCCCGTAGCAGCATAATGAGTAGATTCAGGTACGATGATTCTAACTGAAATAAGTCACACAGAAAAAGAAACATCATAAGATATCACTAATACACGGAATGTAAACTTGGCTACACAGGAACTGCATTCCAAAACAGAACAGGGTCTCAAATTTAGAAAACCAACTTATGCTTGCTTAAGGGGAAAGGTGAGTTGGGGTGCTGCATAAAACCAGAGATTGAAATGAGCACAGATAAAGTTCCTTAAGTCAAATATGGAATAGACAAGAGATACTACTTGCTCAACGAAATGGACTCAACACCGCATATTAAACGCCTAAGGATGTACCTGACTAGTAAGTATCTTAAAACCTATGGATTGCTATGTCTCCGAAAGAGAATCAAGCATGTGTACAGGGGCATAAATGCAGCAGTGATAGGATTGGAGAGGTTCGGTGAGCAAATGAAGACCCTTTGAAGTCATATTGCATGGTACCCATTACACGGGTCTCAACTCTCCAGGTTTAAGGTATTCTTCCTTCAGCTAAAACATGCATGTGGAACCCAAGTATGATCAACCATGTGAACGGGAGACGTGTTCAAATATGTCTCAGTTTTCCTCCCCTGGTACTCGGGTGCAACATTCCAGACGCTTTACTAACACTCTCCCCACTTGGAGAGTCAGCGCCTTTAACCTCCTGTTTGGCCCAGTTTGCAATTTCTGCGGAAGATGAACAGGAATAGCGAGAACCAATGAGAGGCTAGCTGGAGGTGTCTGGACGGGCAAATTTAACTCTCATTTCCCACCAGGAAGAGGAATTAACCAAAGGCTCAGCATGCCGGGCCGGAACCAGATTAGGGCCTGAAGCCATCCTGCGGTGTTGCGGCCAGGTCACAAGAAAGCGAGTTGAAGAAAGGAGCTCAGGGGCATTGTAATTCACAAACCTGCAGAGTTATAAATGACAGCTATCGTCCAAAAATAGACTGAAGTAAGGCTGCCAAGAGGACTTGAAAGCGGGGCAGAATTGCAGGAAACCGATTTCAGGAGGTAGACTGGAATTGCATTGAAAGCATAGGAAAAGAGGCAGAACGTCCACAATGATGCACTTGGCCAAAAAGGGCGTATGCGTTTTTTCCTGAATATATTCAGGAAAAAACGCATACGCCCTTTTTGGCCAACCAAGCAAGCTTGCAAAGGAAATCTGCACTACAATGAAGTCTCACTTCCCCCCAGTCAAAAGGGCCATCTGAAAAAAGTGTAAAATCCAGAAAGGCAACAGGCCATTGAGAACTGGGAACCTTGTTATGCTGATGGGCGGGATGTAAATTGCCAACAGACACTTGGGAGAAGTGTATGGTGTTTCCTGAAACATCTAAAAAACAAAGCAACAGAGCCTAGGGCACTGCCACTTATGGTCCTATAGCTTAGGGAAATTAAAATCAAAAAGACACAGCCACCCCAAAGTTTGGGACGCCTCTGTTTACAAGAACCTCGTTTACAGTACAAGTTCAACATCGCAGAAAGTGAAAAATGGATAAAGAAGTTGTGGTATTTACTTACAAAGCAATATCACTCAGCAATGAAATCTATGTCATTAGGCCCTTAGCATCACAATGAGTGGATTCAGGTATGATGATTCTAACTGAAATAAGTCACACAGAGAAAAAACATCATAAGATATCAGTAATACATGCAATGTGAACTTGGCTACACAGGAACTGAATTACAGAACAGAACAGGGTCTCAAATTTAGAAAACCAACTTATGCTTGCTTAAGGGTAAAGGTGAGTTGGGGTGCTGCATAAAACCAGAGATTGAAATGAGCACAGATAAAGTTCCTTAAGTCAAATATGGAATAGACAAGAGCTACTCCTTGCTCAACGAAATGGACTCAACACCGCATATTAAACGCCTAAGAATGTACCTGACTAGTAAGTATCGTAAAACCTATGGATTGCTATGTCTCCAAAAGAGAATCAAGCATGTGTACAGGGGCATAAACGCAGCAGTGATAGGATTGGAGAGGTTCGGTGAGCAAATGAAGACCCTTTGAAGTCATATTGAATGGTACCCATTACACGGGTCTCAACTCTCCAGGTTTAAGGTATTCTTCCTTCAGCTAAAACATGTATGTGGAACCCAAGTATGATCAACCATGTGAACGGGAGACGTGTTCAAATATGTCTCAGTTTTCCTCCCCTGGTACTCGGGTGCAACATTCCAGACGCTTTACTAACACTCTCCCCACTTGGAGAGTCTGTCCCTTTAACCTCCTGTTTGGCCCAGTTTGCAATTTCTGCGGAAAATGAACAGGAATAGCGAGAACCAATGAGAGGCTAGCTGGAGGTGTCTGGACGGGCAAATTTAACTCTCATTTCCCACCAGGAAGAGGAATTAACCAAAGGCTCAGCATGCCGGGCCGGAACCAGATTAGGGCCTGAAGCCATCCTGCGGTGTTGCGGCCAGGTCACAAGAAAGCGAGTTGAAGAAAGGAGCTCAGGGGCACTGTAATTCACAAACCTGCAGAGTTATAAATGACAGCTATCGTCCAAAAATAGACTGAAGTAAGGCTGCCAAGAGGACTTGAAAGCGGGGCAGAATTGCAGGAAACCGATTTCAGGAGGTAGACTGGAATTGCATTGAAAGCATAGGAAAAGAGGCAGAACGTCCACAATGATGCACTTGGCCAAAAAGGGCGTATGCGTTTTTTCCTGAATATATTCAGGAAAAAACGCATACGCCCTTTTTGGCCAACCAAGCAAGCTTGCAAAGGAAATCTGCACTACAATGAAGTCTCACTTCCCCCCGGTCAAAAGGGCCATCTGAAAAAAGTGTAAAATCCAGAAAGGCAGGACAGGCCATGGAGAACTGGGAGCCTTGTTATACTGATGGGCGGGATGTAAATTGCCAACAACCACTCGAGAGAAGTGTATGGTGTTTCCTGAAACATCTAAAAAACAAAGCAACAGAGCCTAGGGCACTTCCACTTATGGTCCTATAGCTTAGGGAAATTAAAATCAAAAAGACACAGCCACCCCAAAGTTTGGGACGCCTCCGTTTACAAGAACCTCGTTTCCCGTACAAGTTCAATATCACAAAAAGTGAAAAATGGATAAAGAACTTGTGGTACTTACGTACAATGCAGTATCACTCAGCAATGAAATCTATGTCATCAGGCCCGTAGCAGCATAATGAGTGGATTCAGGTACGATGATTCTAACTGAAATAAGTCACACAGAAAAAGAAACATCATAAGATATCACTAATACACGGAATGTAAACTTGGCTACACAGGAACTGCATTCCAAAACAGAACAGGGTCTCAAATTTAGAAAACCAACTTATGCTTGCTTAAGGGGAAAGGTGAGTTGGGGTGCTGCATAAAACCAGAGATTGAAATGAGCACAGATAAAGTTCCTTAAGTCAAATATGGAATAGACAAGAGATACTCCTTGCTCAACGAAATGGACTCAACACCGCATATTAAACGCCTAAGAATGTACCTGACTAGTAAGTATCTTAAAACCTATGGATTGCTATGTCTCCGAAAGAGAATCAAGCATGTGTACAGGGGCATAAACGCAGCAGTGATAGGATTGGAGAGGTTCGGTGAGCAAATGAAGACCCTTTGAAGTCATATTGCATGGTACCCATTACACGGGTCTCAACTCTCCAGGTTTAAGGTATTCTTCCTTCAGCTAAAACATGCATGTGGAACCCAAGTATGATCAACCATGTGAACGGGAGACGTGTTCAAATATGTCTCAGTTTTCCTCCCCTGGTACTCGGGTGCAACATTCCAGACGCTTTACTAACACTCTCCCCACTTGGAGAGTCAGCGCCTTTAACCTCCTGTTTGGCCCAGTTTGCAATTTCTGTGGAAGATGAACAGGAATAGCGAGAACCAATGAGAGGCTAGCTGGAGGTGTCTGGACGGGCAAATTTAACTCTCAATTCCCACCAGGAAGAGGAAATAACCAAAGGCTCAGCGTGCCGTACCGGAACCAGATTAGGGCCTGAAGCCATCCTGCGGTGTTGCGGCCAGCTCAAAAAAAGCGAGTTGAAGAAAGGAGCTCAGGGGCACTGTAATTCACAAACCTGCAGAGTTATAAATGACAGCTATTGTCCAAAAATATACTGAAGTAAGGCTGCCAAGAGGACTTGAAAGCGGGGCAGAATTGCAGGAAACCGATTTCAGGAGGTAGACTGGAATTACATTGAAAGCATAGGAAAAGAGGCAGAACGTCCACAATGATGCACTTGGCCAAAAAGGGCGTATGCGTTTTTTCCTGAATATATTCAGGAAAAAACGCATACGCCCTTTTTGGCCAACCAAGCAAGCTTGCAAAGGAAATCTGCACTACAATGAAGTCTCACTTCCCCCCGGTCAAAAGGGCCATCTGAAAAAAGTGTAAAATCCAGAAAGGCAGGACAGGCCATGGAGAACTGGGAGCCTTGTTATGCTGATGGGCGGAATGTAAATTGCCAACAACCACTCGGGAGAAGTGTATGGTGTTTCCTGAAACATCTAAAAAACAAAGCAACAGAACCTAGGGCACTTCCACTTATGGTCCTATAGCTTAGGGAAATTAAAATCAAAAAGACACAGCCACCCCAAAGTTTGGAACGGCTCTGTTTACAAGAACCTCGTTTACAGTACAAGTTCAACATCGCAGAAAGTGAAAAATGGAGAAAGAAGTTGTGGTATTTACTTACAAAGCAATATCACTCAGCAATGAAATCTGTGTCATCAGGCCCTTAGCAGCACAATGAGTGGATTCAGGTATGATGATTCTAACTGAAGTAAGTCACACAGAAAAAGAAACATCATAAGATATCAGTAATACACGGAATGTAAACTTGGCTACACAGGAACTGAATTACAGAACAGAACAGGGACTCAAATTTAGAAAAACAACTTATGCTTGCTTAAGGGTAAAGGTGAGTTGGGGTGCTGCATAAAACCAGAGATTGAAATGAGCACAGATAAAGTTCCTTAAGCCAAATATGGAATAGACAAGAGCTACTCCTTGCTCAACGAAATGGACTCAACACCCCATATTAAACGCCTAAGAATGTACCTGACTTGTAAGTATCTTAAAACCTATGGATTGCTATGTCTCCGAAAGAGAATCAAGCATGTGTACAGGGGCATAAACGCAGCAGTGATAGGATTGGAGAGGTTCGGTGAGCAAATGAAGACCCTTTGAAGTCATATTGCATGGTACCCATTCCACGGGTTTCAACTACCCAGGTTTTAGGTATTCTTCCTTCAGCTAAAACATGCATGTGGAACCTAGAGTATGATCAACCATGTGATCGGGAGACGTGTTCAAATATGTCTCAGTTTTCCTCCCCTGGTACTCGGGTGCAACATTCCAGACGCTTTACTAACACTCTCCCCACTTGGAGAGTCAGTCCCTTTAACCTCCTGTTTGGCCCAGTTTGCAATTTCTGCGGAAGATGAACAGGAATAGCGAGAACCAATGAGAGGCTAGCTGGAGGTGTCTGGACGGGCAAATTTAACTCTCATTTCCCACCAGGAAGAGGAATTAACCAAAGGCTCAGCATGCCGGGCCGGAACCAGATTAGGGCCTGAAGCCATCCTGCGGTGTTGCGGCCAGGTCACAAGAAAGCAAGTTGAAGAAAGGAGCTCGGGGCACTGTAATTCACAAACCTGCAGAGTTATAAATGACAGCTATCGTCCAAAAATAGACTGAAGTAAGGCTGCCAAGAGGACTTGAAAGCGGGGCAGAATTGCAGGAAACCGATTTCAGGAGGTAGACTGGAATTGCATTGAAAGCATAGGAAAAGAGGCAGAACGTCCACAATGATGCACTTGGCCAAAAAGGGCGTATGCGTTTTTTCCTGAATATATTCAGGAAAAAACGCATACGCCCTTTTTGGCCAACCAAGCAAGCTTGCAAAGGAAATCTGCACTACAATGAAGTCTCATTTCCCCCCGGTCAAAAGGGCCATCTGAATAAAGTGTAAAATCCAGAAAGGCAGGACAGGCCATGGAGAACTGGGAGCCTTGTTATGCTGATGGGCGGGATGTAAATTGCCAACAGACACTCGGGAGAAGTGTATGGTGTTTCCTGAAACATCTAAAAAACAAAGCAACAGAGCCTAGGGCACTGCCACTTATGGTCCTATAGCTTAGGGAAATTAAAATCAAAAAGACACAGCCACCCCAAAGTTTGGAACGGCTCTGTTTACAAGAACCTCGTTTACAGTACAAGTTCAACATCGCAGAAAGTGAAAAATGGATAAAGAAGTTGTGGTATTTACTTACAAAGCAATATCACTCAGCAATGAAATCTGTGTCATCAGACCCTTAGCAGCACAATGAGTGGATTCAGGTATGATGATTCTAACTGAAATAAGTCACACAGAAAATGAAACATCATAAGATATCAGTAATACATGGAATGTAAACTTGGCTACACAGGAACTGAATTACAGAACAGAACAGGGTCTCAAATTTAGAAAACCAACTTATGCTTGCTTAAGGGTAAAGGTGAGTTGGGGTGCTGCATAAAACCAGAGATTGAAATGAGCACAGATAAAGTTCCTTAAGCCAAATATGGAATAGACAAGAGCTACTCCTTGCTCAACGAAATGGACTCAACACCGCATATTAAACGCCTAAGAATGTACCTGACTAGTAAGTATCTTAAAACCTATGGATTGCTATGTCTCCGAAAGAGAATCAAGCATGTGTACAGGGGCATAAACGCAGCAGTGATAGGATTGGAGAGGTTCGGTGAGCAAATGAAGACCCTTTGAAGTCATATTGCATGGTACCCATTACACGGGTCTCAACTCTCCAGGTTTAAGGTATTCTTCCTTCAGCTAAAACATGCATGTGGAACCCAAGTATGATCAACCATGTGAACGGGAGACGTGTTCAAATATGTCTCAGTTTTCCTCCCCTGGTACTCGGGTGCAACATTCCAGACGCTTTACTAACACTCTCCCCACTTGGAGAGTCAGCGCCTTTAACCTCCTGTTTGGCCCAGTTTGCAATTTCTGCGGAAGATGAACAGGAATAGCGAGAACCAATGAGAGGCTAGCTGGAGGTGTCTGGACGGGCAAATTTAACTCTCATTTCCCACCAGGAAGAGGAAATAACCAAAGGCTCAGCGTGCCGTGCCGGAACCAGATTAGGGCCTGAAGCCATCCTGCGGTGTTGCGGCCAGCTCAAAAGAAAGTGAGTTGAAGAAAGGAGCTCAGGGGCACTGTAATTCACAAACCTGCAGAGTTATAAATGACAGCTATTGTCCAAAAATATACTGAAGTAAGGCTGCCAAGAGGACTTGAAAGCGGGGCAGAATTGCAGGAAACCGATTTCAGGAGGTAGACTGGAATTGCATTGAAAGCATAGGAAAAGAGGCAGAACGTCCACAATGATGCACTTGGCCAAAAAGGGCGTATGCGTTTTTTCCTGAATATATTCAGGAAAAAACGCATACGCCCTTTTTGGCCAACCAAGCAAGCTTGCAAAGGAAATCTGCACTACAATGAAGTCTCACTTCCCCCCGGTCAAAAGGGCCATCTGAAAAAAGTGTAAAATCCAGAAAGGCAGGACAGGCCATGGAGAACTGGGAGCCTTGTTATGCTGATGGGCGGGATGTAAATTGCCAACAACCACTCGGGAGAAGTGTATGGTGTTTCCTGAAACATCTAAAAAACAAAGCAACAGAACCTAGGGCACTTCCACTTATGGTCCTATAGCTTAGGGAAATTAAAATCAAAAAGACACAGCCACCCCAAAGTTTGGAACGGCTCTGTTTACAAGAACCTCGTTTACAGTACAAGTTCAACATCGCAGAAAGTGAAAAATGGAGAAAGAAGTTGTGGTATTTACTTACAAAGCAATATCACTCAGCAATGAAATCTGTGTCATCAGGCCCTTAGCAGCACAATGAGTGGATTCAGGTATGATGATTCTAACTGAAGTAAGTCACACAGAAAAAGAAACATCATAAGATATCAGTAATACACGGAATGTAAACTTGGCTACACAGGAACTGAATTACAGAACAGAACAGGGACTCAAATTTAGAAAAACAACTTATGCTTGCTTAAGGGTAAAGGTGAGTTGGGGTGCTGCATAAAACCAGAGATTGAAATGAGCACAGATAAAGTTCCTTAAGCCAAATATGGAATAGACAAGAGCTACTCCTTGCTCAACGAAATGGACTCAACACCGCATATTAAACGCCTAAGAATGTACCTGACTAGTAAGTATCTTAAAACCTATGGATTGCTATGTCTCCGAAAGAGAATCAAGCATGTGTACAGGGGCATAAACGCAGCAGTGATAGGATTGGAGAGGTTCGGTGAGCAAATGAAGACCCTTTGAAGTCATATTGCATGGTACCCATTCCACGGGTTTCAACTACCCAGGTTTTAGGTATTCTTCCTTCAGCTAAAACATGCATGTGGAACCCAGAGTATGATCAACCATGTGATCGGGAGACGTGTTCAAATATGTCTCAGTTTTCCTCCCCTGGTACTCGGGTGCAACATTCCAGACGCTTTACTAACACTCTCCCCACTTGGAGAGTCAGTCCCTTTAACCTCCTGTTTGGCCCAGTTTGCAATTTCTGTGGAAAATGAACAGGAATAGCGAGAACCAATGAGAGGCTAGCTGGAGGTGTCTGGACGGGCAAATTTAACTCTCATTTCCCACCAGGAAGAGGAATTAACCAAAGGCTCAGCATGCCGGGCCGGAACCAGATTAGGGCCTGAAGCCATCCTGCGGTGTTGCGGCCAGGTCACAAGAAAGCGAGTTGAAGAAAGGAGCTCAGGGGCACTGTAATTCACAAACCTGCAGAGTTATAAATGACAGCTATCGTCCAAAAATAGACTGAAGTAAGGCTGCCAAGAGGACTTGAAAGCGGGGCAGAATTGCAGGAAACCGATTTCAGGAGGTAGACTGGAATTGCATTGAAAGCATAGGAAAAGAGGCAGAACGTCCACAATGATGCACTTGGCCAAAAAGGGCGTATGCGTTTTTTCCTGAATATATTCAGGAAAAAACGCATACGCCCTTTTTGGCCAACCAAGCAAGCTTGCAAAGGAAATCTGCACTACAATGAAGTCTCACTTCCCCCCGGTCAAAAGGGCCATCTGAAAAAAGTGTAAAATCCAGAAAGGCAGGACAGGCCATGGAGAACTGGGAGCCTTGTTATGCTGATGGGCGGGATGTAAATTGCCAACAACCACTCGGGAGAAGTGTATGGTGTTTCCTGAAACATCTAAAAAACAAAGCAACAGAGCCTAGGGCACTTCCACTTATGGTCCTATAGCTTAGGGAAATTAAAATCAAAAAGACACAGCCACCCCAAAGTTTGGGACGCCTCCGTTTACAAGAACCTCGTTTCCCGTACAAGTTCAATATCACAAAAAGTGAAAAATGGATAAAGAACTTGTGGTACTTACGTACAATGCAGTATCACTCAGCAATGAAATCTATGTCATCAGGCCCGTAGCAGCATAATGAGTGGATTCAGGTACGATGATTCTAACTGAAATAAGTCACACAGAAAAAGAAACATCATAAGATATCACTAATACACGGAATGTAAACTTGGCTACACAGGAACTGCATTCCAAAACAGAACAGGGTCTCAAATTTAGAAAACCAACTTATGCTTGCTTAAGGGGAAAGGTGAGTTGGGGTGCTGCATAAAACCAGAGATTGAAATGAGCACAGATAAAGTTCCTTAAGTCAAATATGGAATAGACAAGAGCTACTCCTTGCTCAACGAAATGGACTCAACACCGCATATTAAACGCCTAAGAATGTACCTGACTAGTAAGTATCTTAAAACCTATGGATTGCTATGTCTCCGAAAGAGAATCAAGCATGTGTACAGGGGCATAAACGCAGCAGTGATAGGATTGGAGAGGTTCGGTGAGCAAATGAAGACCCTTTGAAGTCATATTGCATGGTACCCATTACACGGGTCTCAACTCTCCAGGTTTAAGGTATTCTTCCTTCAGCTAAAACATGCATGTGGAACCCAAGTATGATCAACCATGTGAACGGGAGACGTGTTCAAATATGTCTCAGTTTTCCTCCCCTGGTACTCGGGTGCAACATTCCAGACGCTTTACTAACACTCTCCCCACTTGGAGAGTCAGCGCCTTTAACCTCCTGTTTGGCCCAGTTTGCAATTTCTGTGGAAGATGAACAGGAATAGCGAGAACCAATGAGAGGCTAGCTGGAGGTGTCTGGACGGGCAAATTTAACTCTCAATTCCCACCAGGAAGAGGAAATAACCAAAGGCTCAGCGTGCCGTACCGGAACCAGATTAGGGCCTGAAGCCATCCTGCGGTGTTGCGGCCAGCTCAAAAGAAAGCGAGTTGAAGAGAGGAGCTCAGGGGCACTGTAATTCACAAACCTGCAGAGTTATAAATGACAGCTATTGTCCAAAAATATACTGAAGTAAGGCTGCCAAGAGGACTTGAAAGCGGGGCAGAATTGCAGGAAACCGATTTCAGGAGGTAGACTGGAATTACATTGAAAGCATAGGAAAAGAGGCAGAACGTCCACAATGATGCACTTGGCCAAAAAGGGCGTATGCGTTTTTTCCTGAATATATTCAGGAAAAAACGCATACGCCCTTTTTGGCCAACCAAGCAAGCTTGCAAAGGAAATCTGCACTACAATGAAGTCTCACTTCCCCCCGGTCAAAAGGGCCATCTGAAAAAAGTGTAAAATCCAGAAAGGCAGGACAGGCCATGGAGAACTGGGAGCCTTGTTATGCTGATGGGCGGGATGTAAATTGCCAACAACCACTCGGGAGAAGTGTATGGTGTTTCCTGAAACATCTAAAAAACAAAGCAACAGAACCTAGGGCACTTCCACTTATGGTCCTATAGCTTAGGGAAATTAAAATCAAAAAGACACAGCCACCCCAAAGTTTGGAACGGCTCTGTTTACAAGAACCTCGTTTACAGTACAAGTTCAACATCGCAGAAAGTGAAAAATGGAGAAAGAAGTTGTGGTATTTACTTACAAAGCAATATCACTCAGCAATGAAATCTGTGTCATCAGGCCCTTAGCAGCACAATGAGTGGATTCAGGTATGATGATTCTAACTGAAGTAAGTCACACAGAAAAAGAAACATCATAAGATATCAGTAATACACGGAATGTAAACTTGGCTACACAGGAACTGAATTACAGAACAGAACAGGGACTCAAATTTAGAAAAACAACTTATGCTTGCTTAAGGGTAAAGGTGAGTTGGGGTGCTGCATAAAACCAGAGATTGAAATGAGCACAGATAAAGTTCCTTAAGCCAAATATGGAATAGACAAGAGCTACTCCTTGCTCAACGAAATGGACTCAACACTGCATATTAAACGCCTAAGAATGTACCTGACTTGTAAGTATCTTAAAACCTATGGATTGCTATGTCTCCAAAAGAGAATCAAGCATGTGTACAGGGGCATAAACGCAGCAGTGATAGGATTGGAGAGGTTCGGTGAGCAAATGAAGACCCTTTGAAGTCATATTGCATGGTACCCATTCCACGGGTTTCAACTACCCAGGTTTTAGGTATTCTTCCTTCAGCTAAAACATGCATGTGGAACCTAGAGTATGATCAACCATGTGATCGGGAGACGTGTTCAAATATGTCTCAGTTTTCCTCCCCTGGTACTCGGGTGCAACATTCCAGACGCTTTACTAACACTCTCCCCACTTGGAGAGTCAGTCCCTTTAACCTCCTGTTTGGCCCAGTTTGCAATTTCTGCGGAAGATGAACAGGAATAGCGAGAACCAATGAGAGGCTAGCTGGAGGTGTCTGGACGGGCAAATTTAACTCTCATTTCCCACCAGGAAGAGGAATTAACCAAAGGCTCAGCATGCCGGGCCGGAACCAGATTAGGGCCTGAAGCCATCCTGCGGTGTTGCGGCCAGGTCACAAGAAAGCGAGTTGAAGAAAGGAGCTCAGGGGCACTGTAATTCACAAACCTGCAGAGTTATAAATGACAGCTATCGTCCAAAAATAGACTGAAGTAAGGCTGCCAAGAGGACTTGAAAGCGGGGCAGAATTGCAGGAAACCGATTTCAGGAGGTAGACTGGAATTGCATTGAAAGCATAGGAAAAGAGGCAGAACGTCCACAATGATGCACTTGGCCAAAAAGGGCGTATGCGTTTTTTCCTGAATATATTCAGGAAAAAACGCATACGCCCTTTTTGGCCAACCAAGCAAGCTTGCAAAGGAAATCTGCACTACAATGAAGTCTCACTTCCCCCCGGTCAAAAGGGCCATCTGAAAAAAGTGTAAAATCCAGAAAGGCAGGACAGGCCATGGAGAACTGGGAGCCTTGTTATGCTGATGGGCGGGATGTAAATTGCCAACAACCACTCGGGAGAAGTGTATGGTGTTTCCTGAAACATCTAAAAAACAAAGCAACAGAGCCTAGGGCACTTCCACTTATGGTCCTATAGCTTAGGGAAATTAAAATCAAAAAGACACAGCCACCCCAAAGTTTGGGACGCCTCCGTTTACAAGAACCTCGTTTCCCGAACAAGTTCAATATCACAAAAAGTGAAAAATGGATAAAGAACTTGTGGTACTTACGTACAATGCAGTATCACTCAGCAATGAAATCTATGTCATCAGGCCCGTAGCAGCATAATGAGTGGATTCAGGTACGATGATTCTAACTGAAATAAGTCACACAGAAAAAGAAACATCATAAGATATCACTAATACACGGAATGTAAACTTGGCTACACAGGAACTGCATTCCAAAACAGAACAGGTTCTCAAATTTAGAAAACCAACTTATGCTTGCTTAAGGGGAAAGGTGAGTTGGGGTGCTGCATAAAACCAGAGATTGAAATGAGCACAGATAAAGTTCCTTAAGCCAAATATGGAATAGACAAGAGCTACTCCTTGCTCAACGAAATGGACTCAACACCGCATATTAAACGCCTAAGAATGTACCTGACTAGTAAGTATCTTAAAACCTATGGATTGCTATGTCTCCGAAAGAGAATCAAGCATGTGTACAGGGGCATAAACGCAGCAGTGATAGGATTGGAGAGGTTTGGTGAGCAAATGAAGACCCTTTGAAGTCATATTGCATGGTACCCATTCCACGGGTTTCAACTACCCAGGTTTTAGGTATTCTTCCTTCAGCTAAAATATGCATGTGGAACCCAGAGTATGATCAACCATGTGATCGGGAGACGTGTTAAATTTGTCTCAGTTTTCCTCCCCTGGTACTCGGGTGCAACATTCCAGACGCTTTACTAACACTCTCCCCACTTGGAGAGTCAGTCCCTTTAACCTCCAGTTTGGCCCAGTTTGCAATTTCTGCGGAAGATGAACAGGAATAGCGAGAACCAATGAGAGGCTTGCTGGAGGTGTCTGGACGGGCAAATTTAACTCTCAATTCCCACCAGGAAGAGGAAATAACCAAAGGCTCAGCGTGCCGTACCGGAACCAGATTAGGGCCTGAAGCCATCCTGCGGTGTTGCGGCCAGCTCAAAAGAAAGCGAGTTGAAGAAAGGAGCTCAGGGGCACTATAATTCACAAACCTGCAGAGTTATAAATGACAGCTATCGTCCAAAAATATACTGAAGTAAGGCTGCCAAGAGGACTTGAAAGCGGGGCAGAATTGCAGGAAACCGATTTCAGGAGGTAGACTGGAATTGCATTGAAAGCATAGGAAAAGAGGCAGAACGTCCACAATGATGCACTTGGCCAAAAAGGGCGTATGCGTTTTTTCCTGAATATATTCAGGAAAAAACGCATACGCCCTTTTTGGCCAACCAAGCAAGCTTGCAAAGGAAATCTGCACTACAATGAAGTCTCACTTCCCCCCGGTCAAAAGGGCCATCTGAAAAAAGTGTAAAATCCAGAAAGGCAGGACAGGCCATGGAGAACTGGGAGCCTTGTTATGCTGATGGGCGGGATGTAAATTGCCAACAACCACTCGGGAGAAGTGTATGGTGTTTCCTGAAACATCTAAAAAACAAAGCAACAGAACCTAGGGCACTTCCACTTATGGTCCTATAGCTTAGGGAACTTAAAATCAAAAAGACACAGCCACCCCAAAGTTTGGAACGGCTCTGTTTACAAGAACCTCGTTTACAGTACAAGTTCAACATCGCAGAAAGTGAAAAATGGATAAAGAAGTTGTGGTATTTACTTACAAAGCAATATCACTCAGCAATGAAATCTGTGTCATCAGGCCCTTAGCAGCACAATGAGTGGATTCAGGTATGATGATTCTAACTAAAGTAAGTCACACAGAAAAAGAAACATCATAAGATATCAGTAATACACGGAATGTAAACTTGGCTACACAGGAACTGAATTACAGAACAGAACAGGGACTCAAATTTAGAAAAACAACTTATGCTTGCTTAAGGGTAAAGGTGAGTTGGGGTGCTGCATAAAACCAGAGATTGAAATGAGCACAGATAAAGTTCCTTAAGTCAAATATGGAATAGACAAGAGCTACTCCTTGCTCAACGAAATGGACTCAACACCGCATATTAAACGCCTAATGTACCTGACTTGTAAGTATCGTAAAACCTATGGATTGCTATGTCTCCAAAAGAGAATCAAGCATGTGTACAGGGGCATAAACGCAGCAGTGATAGGATTGGAGAGGTTCGGTGAGCAAATGAAGACCCTTTGAAGTCATATTGCATGGTACCCATTCCACGGGTCTCAACTCTCCAGGTTTAAGGTATTCTTCCTTCAGCTAAAACATGCATGTGGAACCCAAGTATGATCAACCATGTGAACGGGAGACGTGTTCAAATATGTCTCAGTTTTCCTCCCCTGGTACTCGGGTGCAACATTCCAGACGCTTTACTAACACTCTCCCCACTTGGAGAGTCAGCGCCTTTAACCTCCTGTTTGGCCCAGTTTACAATTTCTGCGGAAGATGAACAGGAATAGCGAGAACCAATGAGAGGCTAGCTGGAGGTGTCTGGACGGGCAAATTTAACTCTCATTTCCCACCAGGAAGAGGAAATAACCAAAGGCTCAGCGTGCCGTACCGGAACCAGATTAGGGCCTGAAGCCATCCTGCGGTGTTGCGGCCAGCTCAAAAGAAAGCGAGTTGAAGAAAGGAGCTCAGGGGCACTGTAATTCACAAACCTGCAGAGTTATAAATGACAGCTATCGTCCAAAAATAGACTGAAGTAAGGCTGCCAAGAGGACTTGAAAGCGGGGCAGAATTGCAGGAAACCGATTTCAGGAGGTAGACTGGAATTGCATTGAAAGCATAGGAAAAGAGGCAGAACGTCCACAATGATGCACTTGGCCAAAAAGGGCGTATGCGTTTTTTCCTGAATATATTCAGGAAAAAACGCATACGCCCTTTTTGGCCAACCAAGCAAGCTTGCAAAGGAAATCTGCACTACAATGAAGTCTCACTTCCCCCCGGTCAAAAGGGCCATCTGAAAAAAGTGTAAAATCCAGAAAGGCAGGACAGGCCATGGAGAACTGGGAGCCTTGTTATGCTGATGGGCGGGATGTAAATTGCCAACAACCACTCGGGAGAAGTGTATGGTGTTTCCTGAAACATCTAAAAAACAAAGCAACAGAACCTAGGGCACTTCCACTTATGGTCCTATAGCTTAGGGAAATTAAAATCAAAAAGACACAGCCACCCCAAAGTTTGGAACGGCTCTGTTTACAAGAACCTCGTTTACAGTACAAGTTCAACATCGCAGAAAGTGAAAAATGGATAAAGAAGTTGTGGTATTTACTTACAAAGCAATATCACTCAGCAATGAAATCTGTGTCATCAGGCCCTTAGCAGCATAATGAGTGGATTCAGGTATGATGATTCTAACTGAAGTAAGTCACAAAGAAAAAGAAACATCATAAGATATCAGTAATACACGGAATGTAAACTTGGCTACACAGGAACTGAATTACAGAACAGAACAGGGTCTCAAATTTAGAAAACCAACTTATGCTTGCTTAAGGGTAAAGGTGAGTTGGGGTGCTGCCTAAAACCAGAGATTGAAATGAGCACAGATAAAGTTCCTTAAGCCAAATATGGAATAGACAAGAGCTACTCCTTGCTCAACGAAATGGACTCAACACCGCATATTAAACGCCTAAGAATGTACCTGACTAGTAAGTATCCTAAAACCTATGGATTGTTATGTCTCCGAAAGAGAATCAAGCATGTGTACAGGGGCATAAACGCAGCAGTGATAGGATTGGAGAGGTTCGGTGAGCAAATGAAGACCCTTTGAAGTCATATTGCATGGTACCCATTACACGGGTCTTAACTCTCCAGGTTTAAGGTATTCTTCCTTCAGCTAAAACATGCATGTGGAACCCAAGTATGATCAACCATGTGAACGGGAGACGTGTTCAAATATGTCTCAGTTTTCCTCCCCTGGTACTCGGGTGCAACATTCCAGACGCTTTACTAACACTCTCCCCACTTGGAGAGTCAGCGCCTTTAACCTCCTGTTTGGCCCAGTTTGCAATTTCTGCGGAAGATGAACAGGAATAGCGAGAACCAATGAGAGACTAGCTGGAGGTGTCTGGACGGGCAAATTTAACTCTCATTTCCCACCAGGAAAAGGAAATAACCAAAGGCTCAGCGTGCCGTGCCGGAACCAGATTATGGCCTGAAGCCATCCTGCGGTGTTGCGGCCAGGTCACAAGAAAGCGAGTTGAAGAAAGGAGCTCAGGGGCACTGTAATGCACAAACCTGCAGAGTTATAAATGACAGCTATCGTCCAAAAATAGACTGAAGTAAGGCTGCCAAGAGGACTTGAAAGCGGGGCAGAATTGCAGGAAACCGATTTCAGGAGGTAGACTGGAATTGCATTGAAAGCATAGGAAAAGAGGCAGAACGTCCACAATGATGCACTTGGCCAAAAAGGGCGTATGCGTTTTTTCCTGAATATATTCAGGAAAAAACGCATACGCCCTTTTTGGCCAACCAAGCAAGCTTGCAAAGGAAATCTGCACTACAATGAAGTCTCACTTCCCCCCGGTCAAAAGGGCCATCTGAAAAAAGTGTAAAATCCAGAAAGGCAGGACAGGCCATGGAGAACTGGGAGCCTTGTTATGCTGATGGGCGGGATGTAAATTGCCAACAACCACTCGGGAGAAGTGTATGGTGTTTCCTGAAACATCTAAAAAACAAAGCAACAGAACCTAGGGCACTTCCACTTATGGTCCTATAGCTTAGGGAAATTAAAATCAAAAAGACACAGCCACCCCAAAGTTTGGAACGGCTCTGTTTACAAGAACCTCGTTTACAGTACAAGTTCAACATCGCAGAAAGTGAAAAATGGATAAAGAAGTTGTGGTATTTACTTACAAAGCAATATCACTCTGCAATGAAATCTGTGTCATCAGGCCCTTAGCAGCACAATGAGTGGATTCAGGTATGATGATTCTAACTGAAATAAGTCACACAGAAAAAGAAACATCATAAGATATCAGTAATACACGGAATGTAAACTTGGCTACACAGGAACTGAATTACAGAACAGAACAGGGTCTCAAATTTAGAAAACCAACTTATGCTTGCTTAAGGGTAAAGGTGAGTTGGGCTGCTGCATAAAACCAGAGATTGAAATGAGCACAGATAAAGTTCCTTAAGTCAAATATGGAATAGACAAGAGCTACTCCTTGCTCAACGAAATGGACTCAACACCGCATATTAAACGCCTAAGAATGTACCTGACTAGTAAGTATCTTAAAACCTATGGATTGCTATGTCTCCGAAAGAGAATCAAGCATGTGTACAGGGGCATAAACGCAGCAGTGATAGGATTGGAGAGGTTCGGTGAGCAAATGAAGACCCTTTGAATTCATATTGCATGGTACCCATTCCACGGGTTTCAACTACCCAGGTTTAAGGTATTCTTCCTTCAGCTAAAATATGCATGTGGAACCTAGAGTATGATCAACCATGTGATCGGGAGACGTGTTCAAATATGTCTCAGTTTTCGTACCCTGATCCTCGGGTGCAACATTCCAGACGCTTTACTAACACTCTCCCCACTTGGAGAGTCAGTCCCTTTAACCTCCTGTTTGTCCCCGTTTGCAATTTCTGCGGAAGATGAACAGGAATAGCGAGAACCAATGAGAGGCTAGCTGGAGGTGTCTGGACGGGCAAATTTAACTCTCATTTCCCACCAGGAAGAGGAATTAACCAAAGGCTCAGCGTGCCGTGCCGGAACCAGATTAGGGCCTGAAGCCATCCTGCGGTGTTGCGGCCAGCTCAAAAGAAAGCGAGTTGAAGAAAGGAGCTCAGGGTCTCTGTAATTCACAAACCTGCATAGTTATAAATGACAGCTATCGTCCAAAAATATACTGAAGTAAGGCTGCCAAGAGGACTTGAAAGCGGGGCAGAATTGCAGGATACCGATTTCAGGAGGTAGACTGGAATTGCATTGAAAGCATAGGAAAAGAGGCAGAACGTCCACAATGATGCACTGTGCCAAAAGGGCGTATGCGTTTTTTCCTGAATATATTCAGGAAAAAACGCATACGCCCTTTTTGGCCAACCAAGCAAGCTTGCAAAGGAAATCTGCACTACAATGAAGTCTCACTTCCCCCCGGTCAAAAGGGCCATCTGAAAAAAGTGTAAAACCCAGAAAGGCAGGACAGGCCATGGAGAACTGGGAGCCTTGTTATGCTGATGGGCGGGATGTAAATTGCCAACAGACACTCGGGAGATGTGTATGGTGTTTCCTGAAACATCTAAAAAACAAAGCAACAGAGCCTAGGGCACTTCCACTTATGGTCCTATAGCTTAGGGAAATTAATATCAAAAAGACACAGCAACCCCAAAATTTGGGATGGCTCTTTTTACAGAAATCTCTTCTACGGCACAAGTTAAATATCCCAGAGAGCAAATAATGGATAAAGAAGTTGCGGTACTTATGTACAACAGAATACCACTCAGCAATGAAATCTATGTCACCAGGCCCGTACCAGCATAATGAGTGCATTGAGGCACGATGATTCTAAGTGAAATAAGTCACACAGAAAAAGAAACATCATAAGGTATCACTAATACACAGAATGTGAACTTGGCTACACATGAACTGAATTACAAAACAGAACAGGGTCTCAAGTTTAGAAAACCAACTTATGCCTGCTTAAGGGGGAAGGTGAGTTGGGGTGCTGCATAAAAGCAGAGTTTGAAATTAGCACAGATACCGTTCCATAAGTCAAATATGTAATAGACAAGAGCTACCCCTTGCTCAACGAAATGGATTCAACAATGAGGTATCACCTCACACCTGGTAGAATAGGCATCATTGAAAATCTACAAACAAAAAATGCTGGAAAGGGTGTGGAGAAAAGGAACCCTCTTCCACTATTGTTGGGAATATAAATTGATACAGTCATTATGGAGAACAATATGGAATTTCTTAAGAAACTAACAATAGAATTAACATATGATACAGCAATCCCAGTACTGGACATATACCCAGACAAAACCATAAATCAAAAAGAGTCATTCACCGCAATGTTCATTGCATCACTATTTACAATATCGAGGTAATGGAAGCAACCTAAATGCCCACAGACAGACGAATGCATAAAGCTGTGGTACATATATAAAATGGAATAATACTCAGCCATGAAAAGGAATGAAATTGGGTCATTTGTAGAGACGTCGATGGATCTAGAGACTGTCATACAGAGTGAAGTAAGTCAGAAAGAGAAAAACAAATCTTGTATATTCATGCATATATGTGGAACCTAGAAAAACTGTACAGATTAACCATTTTGCAAGGCATAAATAGAGCAACAGATGTAGACAACAAACGTATGGACAACAAGGGGGGAAAGCTGTTGGGGGGGTGGTGGTGGGAGGAGTTGAGAGACTGGGATTGGCATGTATACATTTATATGTATAAAATAGATAACCAATAAGAACCTGCTGTATAAAAATATAAAATAAAATTCAAAATTAAAAAGAAGTAAAATTTAAAAAATAAAACAGAAAAAACAATTATTCCCTGCACATACATGTATTTATATGAATAAATTATTTCCATGCTTATATCTGTAAATACAAAAAAGAGGAATAAAATCTACCTTGAACCAAAAACGAAAAAGAGAAAAAAGACACAGAACCCACCAGTTACACAGAGGAAAACCGTATCAGGGCACTTGCTCCAGTTGTAAACAATTCTGAAGTTGGTCAGTGGTGGGGAATCGTCTCCCATTCAGCCAGCAGCCCCCACGCAACAAGCGTCCTCATTGCAAAGCTGGGGCACCGTGCCGAGGCATCTGTGAGTAAACGTGAGCTGAGCCCCAGGCCAGTTGCTGCTGAACTATTCCCACCCATCCCAGGTAAAACACCTGAATATATACAAGGACTTGAAAGCCTAGAGGAAGGGCCATAGAGCCACACGAGTGACAGCATGCCGGCCGACTTGGTGCCTGCAGGCCAGCCAGGATGGTCCTGGCCCTGGGTGCTCTTCTGGAAGATTTCCATTTCCCTGCCTGAGATACCCGTCCTGTCCCTGCCCCCACTGCTTTTTTCCTTCCTCACCTCTGCCCAGGGAGAAATTCCAGCAGCAGGTATGGGTGACACATCCTCTTCTTTAGCAGGTGGCAGCCTGGCAACTGCTGCAGAAAGTCCAGCAGAGCCCCACTCACACTGGGCCACCCACAAAGCCGTGGCCTCTCACTCCCTCCCACCAGCCCAGCCCCGAGACTGCTGACAGGGCAGAGAAAATGGCGTCAGGCACGGCTGCAGGGGCTCTTGCTGCCTGGAGTGGTATTTATATTGATCTCAACCCAGGCACACCTGGGGAGGGCTGGCCGGCACGGTAAGGCTGCCCAGGTCAGCCAATCATCACCCCTCAGGGGCTCACAGTTGCAGAAAATGGAACTTGCTGAACCGGCCAGGTCCAAGGAACAGGTGTGGGCTCCTGAGAGTCAGGATAGACAAGGGGCTGCAGCTTTGGCTTGTTTTCTAATCATTTTATCTGGCCCATGAGTGGGAGACAACTTCAAGAAAACCCTCTCCTAATGAGAGGAACCCAGGAGTCAGGGAGAGGAGGGGTGGGTGGTGGTTGGAGACAGAGGCCTGGTGCCCCGGGTGCAGTGGAAGTCTCTGGAAGACCAGGTGGAGGGAGGCCTCACGGAGTGATGCCCAGGGTCACAGACCTGTCGCAGCTGCTGTTTGTTAGTTCAAGTCCTGCTCTGAGGTGCTCTGTGTCAGCTCTGAGCGACAGGTGAGCTGGGGGTGCTCTGCAATGAGGGCTATGTGCACGGTTCCTGTGTGCCCAGCCCTGCCACGGTACCTGCAAGGGTAGCTCTGTATCCTGGGAGGGGCCTGACCACGAGAGCCCCGTGGGCTGGGGTGGGGGTGGGGTACCTGCCCAGGTGAGCTCCATATTCTGGGATTGGTCTGACCACGAGAGCCCCATGGGCTGCTGGGGACCTGGTAAAGGATGTCAGGACAGTCAGTGAAGCCACCGAGGATATACCTCCAGTTGCTCCTAATTCCTACACCCTGCTGGTCATTCTACCAACCACCAGGACATGGTATTCTGTATTAGTCTTCAATGATGCCTTCTTTTGTATTCCATTAGTCCCAGAGTCACAAGAAATTTTGGCTTGTGAGTGGCAGGACTCAACATACAACTAAAACAATACTTCCGGGCCGTCTGGCCCCAAGGGTGCAAAAATTCCCACACCATCTTTGGGGAAAGCTTAGCTAAAGACCTAAAAGTTCTACCTCTGGAAAAGGAAACCCTCCTTCAATATGCAGACGACATTCTGATCACCAGCCCTACTAAGGAGGCCTCTGAACTACCAAGCCAATAAAGGATAGAAGTTGTCCAAGAAAAAGCTCAAATATCACAGACTGCGGTGACCTGCCTGGGCTTCATTCTCACAGAAGGTCAGAGAAGCCCATCCCAGGAAAGGGAAGAAACCATTTTCAGCCTTACCCCTTTCTAAAACTAGAAGACAGCTTAGGGGTTCCTGGGGAGGCCAGGGTTTGCTGCTTCTGGATCCCTAGCTACAGTCTACTAGCTGGGCCTCTATATGAAACACTGAAAGGAAAAGATGATGATCCTTTTGAATAGAATCCAGAAGTGGCCTTTCAAGAATGGAAAGAGCAGTCAATTCAGACCCTTGCCCTGGAACTCCCTAATTTAGCTAAACCCTTTGACCTTTACATTCCCGGTGAAAGGTGAATCGCCATTGGAGAATTAGTGCAAAAACTGGGACCACTTGAAATGGAACAATGCAAGAATGCCATCCAGGTAGGATAAACTACGGTCACTAAGGGGCTTGGCCCACTGCCACATCTGGCCAAGATACTGGCGGTATCTAAAAACCTGGAAATCAGCAGCCCAAAAGGCCACCTCCCTCCTAAGGGAAAAGGACCCCACGTGGTGATCCTAACCACCAACCATGCCCTGAAGTTGCAGGGTTCGCTCCGTGGGCACACCGACCTCGAGTGAGGAGGCCCTCCAACTCCAACATCCAGAGAGATAACCGGGGGCAACAGGGCACCATGACGACTCATGTGAACATCACTTGACCTGGAGTTTCTCTCATAAAACAACAAGAGTGTGTCCCAAAAGAGTAGACTACTGCTTGCAGGACTTACTGCACCCAGAGGGGAGCTAATAATCTTGGCGGGGGAACAGTATACCACACTGTCACCATAGAAAAGCCTACAGACACCGTGATGATGGTGGCCAATAAGACCGGCTGGACTCCTGTTTACTTCAAAAGGCTGTTGACTCAGTAGCCATCATGGTCCTTGATCACCACTGACCCTGGACTGTCTGGGAGTTGAGCGGGCAGGGCTCTGACACCTGGTGCTGTTTGTACGTTAATTCAGGGGCCTAACTGAAGAAAGCGCAGACTACTGGTCAGAGCATCTAGGCTGGCAGAGACGGTCAGCCTAAGGTGGCCGAACAAATGTGGGGCGGGGTGAAACCGGCCCCCACAGCGTCTCTGCACATCTCTTTCCTGGACCCTTAAAGGTCATTAGAATCTATAACACTTCCAATGCTGGTGCTCAGGTGGACGAGCAGGGAGGCAGGGGTCCTGGGGACAATCAACGTCACCGGGAGGCTGCTGGGGAGAAGCTCTGACCCTCGCCCCAGGGTATGAGGGCTCCCAACTCAGCACTCAGCAGTTACAGAAGAAGGGTCTGCACCCTCAGCACTCCAAGAATGAGGAACGGGACAAAAGGCAGAGGAGGGGTTTGTCCCCAGCAAAGCCCATTAAAAATCCCTGGGAGATAAAAATAGAATCTGGGCAATAAAGTCAAGTCTAACCTTTTTTATCCTTTGTGCTTTGTCTAATTTCACGTGCTCCTAGGGTCCCGCATGCAGAGGTTCCACACTCGGCACTTCAGACCAGATTTCCTAGTGCAGAATGGCTGGGTCGACACCTCAGCTCCTGGGGTCCAGTGCAGACTCCACGATATAGAGCCTGAGCTACAGCCAACCCAGCCCTCGAGAGCTCCGCCGCCTCCCTCCCTCCCATTGACTCTGACAGGATCTCTACACAGCAGCCCAGCCCACAGCCCACGGGGTAGTGCATGCTCTCACCTTTCCATTCTCTGATCAAAATATAAAGTTTCCTTTGCTTGTGAACCAAACTCAGTCTCGATCTGTTGGCCCCAATGACACTGGGCAGGGGGACACTTGTTGGGGTCCACTCTGGAGGATCAGTAACAGAAATTGAGACTATTGTAACCTCAATGAACAGATGTGTGAGCCAAACTGTAGTTAACATAGAACAGTGTATAAGGCTCGGGTAAAATAAGATGTTTTTAACACTTCCATTTGATATTTCCATCACTTTTTATAAGCAAGTTCAGTGAAAAGGTTTGTCTTATTTGTCAGGTCAATATTAGAGAAACGAAGTGATTTCTTTCCAAGGATGTACAGCTAATAATCTTGGTTAAACCTTCAATCTTGTTTTAAATGCTTTTCCATTGAAAATGATACCTCTCTTTCAGCTCCCCCATTTCTGAGAAGTATAAAATCTTATAATTTATTATTACCAAAGGGGAAAGGTGGGAGGAGGGATAAATTAACAGTTTGGAATGAACACATACACACTGCTATGTATAAAATAGATCATCAACAAGGAACTACTGTATAGCACAGGGAACTACACTCAACATTTTGCAATAACCTATAAGGGGAAATAATCTGAAAAAGAATAGATATTTTTATTGACATCATCTATCAATGACAGTTAAAGTGTAGCCTAAGGGAAGCTGGTGGTGAGTGCTTCTGACCCTGAAGACTTCAATCATCTAAAGTTTGGACTCTGCCTACTTCCCAAGGCCCTTAATGAACATATGTGTAGCCGTAGCTTAAAAACTTGCCCAGTTTGGGTTTCGGGGAGACACTGATTTTGAAAAAGCCCTGGTGTTCTCCTTACATGAATGGGACTCTTCCTACTGCTAAAACATGTCTGTCACACCCAGAGGATGGTATACCGTCTGATCGGGAAGAGTTTGGAAAAGGCATCTCATCTCCTCATCTCCTGGTGCTCGGGTTCACCCCTCCAGCGTCTTTACTAACAGTCTCCCCACTTGGAGATGTCAGCACTGTCAACATCCTGTTGCGTACAGTTTGGAATTTGTCCAGAGGATGAAGCGGAAGGATGAGGAACAATGAGAGACAAGTCCTAGGTGTTCAGACAGGCACATGTCACTCTAATTTCCAATCAGGAAGACGAATTGACCAAAGGCTAAGGTTGCCCATGGAAACAGTATAGGGCTTGAGGAAATCCCGCTGCTTTGTGGCCAGTTCCCATAAACACGAGTTGAACAATGGAACTCAGGGGCAGTAAAATTCACAAAACTGCAGAGTTGAAAATATCCATCACTGAAAAATGTCTTGAGGAAAGTCAGAGAAAAGGACTTGTAAGCAAGGGAGAATGGCAGGAAAGGGATTTGAGGAGGTAGAAAGGACTCGCCATTAAGCACAAGAAAAGGAGCTGAACATTGCCAACATTGCAGTTGGCCAAAAAGGGTGTATGCGTTCTTTTCTGTATATATTCAAGAAAAGGGCATACACTTTTTTAGCCAACCAAACAAGTGGGCACTGGAAGTCAATACTACAAAAGATATCACTTCGCATCAGTCAGAAGAGCCATCCTCATAAAGCGTAAACAACAGAAATGCAGGACAGGGCAACGAGAAGAGGGAGCCCTGTGAGACTTATAGTGGAAATGTATATTGCCAACGGCCATTCTGGAGAAGTGTATTGTGTTTACTAAAGCATCTAAAAAATGAGCTACAGAGCATAGGGCACTTGCACTCATGGGCGTATATCTTGGGAAAAACAAAAATCGAGAGGACACAGGCACCCCAATGTTTACCCCCTCTCTGTTTAAAAGATCCTCGACTAGGATATAACTTAAATGTCTCTGGAGGGAAAAAATGGATAGAGATGTGGTACTTAGGTAGAGTGGAATATTATTCAGCCTGGAAATCAATGAAATATGGCCAGTTGTAACGACTCCGGAGGAGTTACGTATGATCATTCTAAGTGACAGAATTCAAAAAGAAAAAGACACATATCATAAGATATCACTTAAAGGTGGAATCCAAAATGGCTACACATGAAATAAATTACAAAACAAAAACATAGTCAAATATGTAGAAAACACGCATAAGGCTGCTAAACGGGAAAGGTGGGGAGGGGTGAGACATCATCCAGGAGGTTGAAATTAGCAAAGATACCATTCCAAATACCAAACTGATAATCAACAAGGCCTACACGGTAGCTAAAAGAACTGCACTCAGCACACTCAAGTCACCGGAAAAGAATATATACGACTGGTAAGAATCTGAAAAAGAATTTATTGATGTCTCTCTGTACGCGAATCAAGTGGATGTACAGCAGCAAGAAACAGAGCTTTGAAAATCAGCTGTAACCAATATAGTAATAAATTGAAAAAAATAAACGACAGAGAGACAGAGAAAACCTCTTACAACTTTTCCTCAGGGACGGTGATGCAACATGGATTGAACACATCTAGACCCACAGCAGGATGAGACATAAGGCTGGAAACTGTTTGCGCTAAGAGAAATGTGAGGTTGGGTGAGGAAATGCACACCCTTTAAAGTAATACTACCTGGTACCCATTCAATGGGTCCCAAATCTGCAGGTTCAAGGGATCTTCCTACAGCTAAAACATGCATGGAAAACCCAGAGGACTGTACACCATGTGATCGGGAGATGTGTCTAAAATGCACCTCATTTATCCTCTCCTGGTGCTCCTGTTCACCATTCCAGCCACACTACTTAGAATCTCCCCACTTGGAGAATCAGCACATTTAAACTTCTGTTTCACACATTTTGCAAATTGTGAGGAGGATGAACGGGAAGAGGGGGAACCAATGAGAGAAGAGTTGTAGGGGTTTGGACGGGCACATATCACTCTAATTTCCCATTAAGAATAAGAATTAAAGAAAGGCTCAGCCTGCCTCGCCGGAGCCAAAATAGGGCCTGAAGCAATCCTGCGGGTTTGAGGCCAGCTCACAAAAGAGCAACTTAAAAAATGGAGCTCAGGGTCACTGCAATTCACAAACCTGCAGAGTTATAAATGAAAACTAACATCCAAAAATATGTTGAGGTAAGGCAAAGAAGAGGATCTGAATGCAAGACAGAATTGCAAGAAACAGATTTCAAGAGATAGATTGGACTCGTCTTTAACGCACATGAAAAGCGGCAGAATTTCGACAATGATGCAGTTGGCCCAAAAGGGCGTATGCGTTTTTTCCTGATTATATCCAGGAAAAAACGCATACGCACTTTATGGGCAACGAAGCAAGCAAGCAATGCAAATGTGCACAACAAAGAAGTCTCACTTCCCACCGGTCAAAAGGGCCATCCTAAAAAATTGTAAAAACCAGAAATGCAGGACAGGCCATGGAGAACAGGGAGCCTTTATACGCTGATGGGCAGTGTGTGAACTGCCAAGAGCCACTCTGGAGAAGTGTATGGTGGTTCCTAAATCATCTAAAAAACAGAGCTACAGAGCATAGGACACTTCCAATCATGGGAGTATATCTAGGGAAGTCTAAAAATCAACAAGACACAAGCACACCACAGTTTAGGGCTACTCTGTTTACAAGAACCTCAACTTCAGTACACCTTAAATATCCCAGGAAAGAGAACAATGGATAAAGAAGATGTGGTACTTATGTACAATGGAATATCTCTTCACCATGAAATCAATGTAATAAGGCTAGTAGAAGGATAAAGAGTGGATTTAGGTCCAATAATACTACTTGAAATAAGTCAAACAGAAAAAGAAACATATCATAAGATATCACTTATAGAGGGAGGGTAAATATGGCTGCACAAGAAATGAATTACAGAACAGAACAGTGTCTCACATTTAGAAAACACACTTATGTCAGCTTAAGGGGAAAGGAGAGGTGGGGTGATGCATAAAACCAGAGTTTGAAATTAGCACAGATACCGTTCAATAAACCAAATAGGTATTAGACAAGATCTACACCTTGCTCAATGAACAGGCCTCAACACACCCTATACACCGCAGAGAAATATATCTGAGGAATAAGAATCTTAAAACCCATGTATTGATATATCTCCATAAGGGAATCAAGTGTGTGCAGAGCGGCACAAACACAGCAGTGAAAAGGAGCTAAACCCCATTATAGAAATAAATTTTAAAAACAAAACGCTGAAACAATGAAAGAGAGAAAAATTCTTACAAAATTCGCTCAGGGGCTGTGATGCAACCTGGATTGACCACATATAAACCCACAGCTGGATAAGACATAAGGCTGGACACTTGGGGCTGACAGGATTGGTGAGCTTTGGTGAGCAACTGCCGAAAGTTTAATGCAATACTTCATGCTACTCAGTCCAAGGGTCCCAACACTCCAGGTTGAAGGGAATCTTCCTACAGCTAAACCATGCTTGGGAAACCCAGCGACTGGTATACCATATGATCGGGAAAGGTTTCTAAAACGCACCTCATTTTTCCTCTCCTGGGGCTCCGGATCGACATTCCAGCCGCTTTACTAACAACATCCCCACATGGAGTCAATGCCTTTAAGTTCTGGTATCGCACAGTCTGCAGTTAGTGCAGAGGATGAATGGGAATAGGGGGAACCAGTGAGAAACTAGCTGTAGCGGTTTCAATGGGCACATGTCACTCTAATATCACATCAGTAAGAAGAATTAACCAAAGGCACAGCAGGTGCCCCAGAAGAAAAATAGGGCTTCAAGGAATCCTGTGGTTATGGGGCAATACCACAAAAATAAGAGCTAAAAAATGGAGCTAAGGGCCACTGCAATTCAAAAACCTGCAGAGTTATAAAGGCCAACTATTTTTAAAAAATATATTGAGGTAAGGCTATGAAGAGGCATTGAAAGCAAGGCAGAATTGCAGGAAACCGATTTCAGGAGGTAGACAGGAATTGCATTGAAAGCATATGAAGAGAGTCAGAAACTCGACAATGATGCACTTGGCCAAAAAGGGCGTATGCGTTTTTTCCTGAATATATTCAGGAAAAAACGCATACGCACTTTTTGGCCAACCAAGCAAGCTTGCAAAGGAAATCTGCACTACAATGAAGTCTCATTTCCACCTGGTCAAAAGGGCCATCTGAAAAAAGTGTAAAATCCATAAAGGCACGACAGGCCATGGAGAACTGGGAGCCTTCTTATGCTGATGGGCGGGATGTAAATTGCCAACAGCCACTCTGGAGAAGTGTATGGTGTTTCCTGAAACATCTAAAAAACAAAGCAAAAGAACCTAGGGCACTTCCACTTATGGTCCTATAACTTAGGGAAATTAAAATCAAAAAGACACAGCCAACCCAAAGTTTGGGACGGCTCTGTTTACAAGAACCTCGTTTACAGTACAAGTTCAATATCGCAGAAAGTGAAAAATGGATAAAGAACTTGTGGTACTTACGTACAATGCAATATCACTCAGCAATAAAATCTATGTCATCAGGCCCGTAGCAGCATAATGAGTGGATTCAGGTATGATGATTCGAACTGAAATAAGTAACACAGAAAAGAAACATCATAAGGTATCACTAATACACAGAATGTGAACTTGGCTACACATGAACTGAATTACAAAACAGAACAGTGTCTCAAGTTTAGAAAACCAACTTATGCATGCTTAAGGGGGAAGGTGAGTTGGGGTGCTGCATAAAACCAGAGATTGAAATGAGCACAGATAAAGTTCCTTAAGCCAAATATAGAATAGACAAGAGCTACTCCTTGCTCAACGAAATGGACTCAACACCGCATATTAAACGCCTAAGAATGTACCTGACTAGTAAGTATCTTAAAACCTATGTATTGCTATGTCTCCAAAAGAGAATCAAGCGTGTGTACAGGGGCATAAACGCAGCAGTGATAGGATTGGAGAGGTTCGGTGAGCAAATGAAGACCCTTTGAAGTCATATTGCATGGTACCCATTACACGGGTCTCAACTCTCCAGGTTTAAGGTATTCTTCCTTCAGCTAAAACATGCAGGTGGAACCCAGAGTATGATCAACCGTGTGAACGGGAGACATGTTCAAATATGTCTCAGTTTTCCTCCCCTGGTACTCGGGTGCAACATTCCAGACGCTTTACTAACACTCTCCCCACTTGGAGAGTCAGCACCTTTAACCTCCTGTTTGGCCCCGTTTGCAATTTCTGCGGAAGATGAACAGGAATAGGGAGAACCAATGAGAGCCTAGCTGGAGGTGTCTGGACGGGCAAATTTAACTCTCATTACCCACCAGAGAGAGGAAATAACCAAAGGCTCAGCATGCCGTGCCGGAACCCGATTAGGGCCTGAAGCCATCCAGCGGTGTTGCAGCCAGCTCACAAGAAAACGAGTTGAAGAAAGGAGCTCAGGGGCACTGTAATTCACAAACCTGCAGAGTTATAAATGACAGCTATCGTCCAAAAATAGACTGAAGTAAGGCTACCAAGAGGACTTGAAAGCCGGGCAGAATTGCAGGAAACCGATTTCAGGAGGTAGACTGGAATTGCATTGAAAGCATAGGAAAAGAGGCAGAACGTCCACAATGATGCACTTGGCCAAAAAGGGCGTATGCGTTTTTTCCTGAATATATTCAGGAAAAAACGCATACGCACTTTTTGGCCAACCAAGCAAGCTTGCAAAGGAAATCTGCACTACAATGAAGTCTCACTTCCCCCCCGGTCAAAAGGGCCATCTGAAAAAAGTGTAAAATCCAGAAAGGCAGGACAGGCCATGGAGAACTGGGAGCCTTGTTATGCTGATGGGCGGGATGTAAATTGCCAACAGACACGTGGGAGAAGTGTATGGTGTTTCCTGAAACATCTAAAAAACAAAGCAACAGAGCCTAGGGCACTTCCACTTATGGTCCTATAGCTTAGGGAAATTAAAATCAAAAAGACACAGCCACCCCAAAGTTTGGAACGGCTTCGTTTACAAGAACCTCGTTTACCGTACAAGTTCAATATCACAGAAAGTGAAAAATGGATAAAGAACTTGTGGTACTTACGTACAATGCAGTATCACTCAGCAATGAAATCTATGTCATCAGGCCCGTAGCAGCATAATGAGTGGATTCAGGTACGATGATTCTAACTGAAATAATTCACAAAGAAAAAGAAACATCATAAGATATCAGTAATACACGGAATGTAAACTTGGCTACACAGGAACTGCATTCCAAAACAGAAAAGGGTCTCAAATTTAGAAAACCAACTTATGCTTGCTTAAGGGGAAAGGTGAGTTGGGGTGCTGCATAAAACCAGAGATTGAAATGAGCACAGATAAAGTTCCTTAAGCCAAATATGGAATAGACAACAGCTACTCCTTGCTCAACGAAATGGACTCAACACCCCATATTAAATGCCAAAGAATGTACCTGACTAGTAAGTATCTTAAAACCTATGGATTGCTATGTCTCCGAAAGAGAATCAAGCATGTGTACAGGGGCATAAACGCAGCAGTGATAGGATTGGAGAGGTTCGGTGAGCAAATGAAGACCCTTTGAAGTCATATTGCATGGTACCCATTCCACGGGTTTCAACTACCCAGGTTTAAGGTATTCTTCCTTCAGCTAAAACATGCATGTGGAACCCAGAGTATGATCAACCATGTGATCGGGAGACGTGTTCAAATATGTCTCAGTTTTCGTACCCTGGTACTCGGGTGCAACATTCCAGACGCTTTACTAACACTCTCCCGACTTGGAGAGTCAGTCCCTTTAACCTCCTGTTTGGCCCAGTTTGCAATTTCTGCGGAAGATGAACAGGAATAGCGAGAACCAATGAGAGACTAGCTGGAGGTGTCTGGACGGGCAAATTTAACTCTCATTTCCCACCAGGAAGAGGAATTAACCAAAGGCTCAGCGTGCCGTGCCGGAACCAGATTAGGGCCTGAAGCCATCCTGCGGTGTTGCGGCCAGCTCACAAGAAAGCGAGTTGAAGAAAGGAGCTCAGGGGCACTGTAATTCACAAACCTGCAGAGTTATAAATGACAGCTATCGTCCAAAAATAGACTGAAGTAAGGCTGCCAAGAGGACTTGAAAGCGGGGCAGAATTGCAGGAAACCGATTTCAGGAGGTAGACTGGAATTGCATTGAAAGCATAGGAAAAGAGGCAGAACGTCCACAATGATGCACTTGGCCAAAAAGGGCGTATGCGTTTTTTCCTGAATATATTCAGGAAAAAACGCATACGCCCTTTTTGGCCAACCAAGCAAGCTTGCAAAGGAAATCTGCACTACAATGAAGTCTCACTTCCCCCCGGTCAAAAGGGCCATCTGAAAAAAGTGTAAAATCCAGAAAGGCAGGACAGGCCATGGAGAACTGGGAGCCTTGTTATGCTGATCGGCGGGATGTAAATTGCCAACAACCACTCCGGAGAAGTGTATGGTGTTTCCTGAAACATCTAAAAAACAAAGCAACAGAACCTAGGGCACTTCCACTTATGGTTCTATAGCTTAGGGAAATTAAAATCAAAAAGACACAGCCACCCCAAAGTTTGGAACAGCTCTGTTTACAGGAACCTCGTTTACAGTACAAGTTCAACATCGCAGAAAGTGAAAAATGGATAAAGAACTTGTGGTATTTACTTACAAAGCAATATCACTCAGCAATGAAATCTGTGTCATCAGGCCCTTAGCAGCACAATGAGTGGATTCAGGTATGATGATTCTAACTGAAATAAGTCACACAGAAAAAGAAACATCATAAGATATCAGTAATACACGGAATGTAAACTTGGCTACACAGGAACTGAATTACAGAACAGAACAGGGTCTCAAATTTAGAAAACCAACTTATGCTTGCTTAAGTGGAAAGGTGAGTTGGGGTGCTGCATAAAACCAGAGATTGAAATGAGCACAGATAAAGTTCCTTAAGCCAAATATGGAATAGACAAGAGCTACTCCTTGCTCAACGAAATGGACTCAACACCGCATATTAAACGCCTAAGAATGTACCTGTCTAGTAAGTATCTTAAAACCTATGGATTGCTATGTCTCCGAAAGAGAATCAAGCATGTGTACAGGGGCAGAAACGCAGCAGTGATAGGATTGGAGAGGTTCGTGAGCAAATGAAGACCCTTTGAAGTCATATTGCATGGTACCCATTCCACGGGTTTCAACTACCCAGGTTTTAGGTATTCTTCCTTCAGCTAAAACATGCATGTGGAACCCAGAGTATGATCAACCATGTGATCGGGAGACGTGTTCAAATATGTCTCAGTTTTCGTACCCTGGTACTCGGGTGCAACATTCCAGACGCTTTACTAACACTCTCCCGACTTGGAGAGTCAGTCCCTTTAACCTCCTGTTTGGCCCAGTTTGCAATTTCTGCGGAAGATGAACAGGAATAGCGAGAACCAGTGAGAGACTAGCTGGAGGTTTCTGGACGGGCAAATTTAACTCTCATTTCCCACCAGGAAGAAGAATTAACCAAAGGCTCAGCGTGCCGTGCCGGAACCAGATTAGGGCCTGAAGCCATCCTGCGGTGTTGCGGCCAGCTCACAAGAAAGCGAGTTGAAGAAAGGAGCTCAGGGTCACTGTAATTCACAAACCTGCAGAGTTATAAATGACAGCTATCGTCCAAAAATAGACTGAAGTAAGGCTGCCAAGAGGACTTGAAAGCGGGGCAGAATTGCAGGAAACCGATTTCAGGAGGTAGACTGAAATTGCATTGAAAGCATAGGAAAAGAGGCAGAACGTCCACAATGATGCACTTGGCCAAAAAGTGCGTATGCGTTTTTTCCTGAATATATTCAGGAAAAACGCATACGCCCTTTTTGGCCAACCAAGCAAACTTGCAAAGGAAATCTGCACTACAATGAAGTCTCACTTCCCCCCGGTCAAAAGGGCCATCTGAAAAAAGTGTAAAATCCATAAAGGCACGACAGGCCATGGAGAACTGGGAGCCTTCTTATGCTGATGGGCGGGATGTAAATTGCCAACAGCCACTCTGGAGAAGTGTATGGTGTTTCCTGAAACATCTAAAAAACAAAGCAACAGAGCCTAGGGCACTTCCACTTATGGTCCTATAGCTTAGGGAAATTAAAATCAAAAAGACACAGCCACCCCAAAGTTTGGGACGCCTCTGTTTACAAGAACCTCGTTTACAATACAAGTTCAACATCGCAGAAAGTGAAAAATGGATAAAGAAGTTGTGATATTTACTTACAAAGCAATATCACTCAGCAATGAAATCTGTGTCATCAGGCCCTTAGCAGCACAATGAGTGGATTCAGGTATGATGATTCTAACTGAAATAAGTCACACAGAAAAAGAAACATCATAAGATATCAGTAATACACGGAATGTAAACTTGGCTACACAGGAACTGAATTACAGAACAGAACAGGGTCTCAAATTTAGAAAACCAACTTATTCTTGCTTAAGGGTAAAGGTGAGTTGGGGTGCTGCATAAAACCAGAGATTGAAATGAGCACAGATAAAGTTCCTTAAGCCAAATATGGAATAGACAAGAGCTACTCCTTGCTCAATGAAATGGACTCAACACCGCATATTAAACGCCTAAGAATGTACCTGACTAGTAAGTATCTTAAAACCTATGGATTGCTATGTCTCCGATAGAGAATCAAGCATGTGTACAGGGGCATAAACGCAGCAGTGATAGGATTGGAGAGGTTCGGTGAGCAAATGAAGACCCTTTGAAATCATATTGCATGGTACCCATTACACGGGTCTTAACTCTCCAGGTTTAAGGTATTCTTCCTTCAGCTAAAACATGCATGTGGAACCCAAGTATGATCAACCATGTGAACGGGAGACGTGTTCAAATATGTCTCAGTTTTCCTCCCCTGGTACTCGGGTGCAACATTCCAGATGCTTTAATAACACTCTCCCCACTTGGAGAGTCAGCGCCTTTAACCTCCTGTTTGGCCCAGTTTGCAATTTCTGCGGAAGATGAACAGGAATAGCGAGAACCAATGAGAGACTAGCTGGAGGTGTCTGGACGGGCAAATTTAACTCTCATTTCCCACCAGGAAGAGGAATTAACCAAAGGCTCAGCGTGCCGTGCCGGAACCAGATTAGGGCCTGAAGCCATCCTGCGGTGTTGCGGCCAGGTCACAAGAAAGCGAGTTGAAGAAAGGAGCTCAGGGGCACTGTAATTCACAAACCTGCAGAGTTATAAATGACAGCTATCGTCCAAAAATAGACTGAAGTAAGGCTGCCAAGAGGACTTGAAAGCGGGGCAGAATTGCAGGAAACCGATTTCAGGAGGTAGACTGGAATTGCATTGAAAGCATAGGAAAAGAGGCAGAACGTCCACAATGATGCACTTGGCCAAAAAGGGCGTATGCGTTTTTTCCTGAATATATTCAGGAAAAAACGCATACGCCCTTTTTGGCCAACCCAGCAAGCTTGCAAAGGAAATCTGCACTACAATGAAGTCTCACTTCCCCCCGGTCAAAAGGGCCATCTGAAAAAAGTGTAAAATCCAGAAAGGCAGGACAGGCCATGGAGAACTGGGAGCCTTGTTATGCTGATGGGCGGGATGTAAATTGCCAACAGACACTCTGGAGAAGTGTATGGTGTTTCCTGAAACATCTAAAAAACAAAGCAACAGAGCCTAGGGCACTTCCACTTATGGTCCTATAGCTTAGGGAAATTAAAATCAAAAAGACACAGCCACCCCAAAGTTTGGAACAGCTCTGTTTACAAGAACCTCGTGTACAGTACAAGTTCAACATCGCAGAAATTGAAAAATGGATAAAGAACTTGTGGTATTTACTTACAAAGCAATATCACTCAGCAATGAAATCTGTGTCATCAGGCCCTTAGCAGCACAATGAGTGGATTCAGGTATGATGATTCTAACTGAAATAAGTCACACAGAAAAAGAAACATCATAAGATATCAGTAATACACGGAATGTAAACTTGGCTACACAGGAACTGAATTACAGAACAGAACAGGGTCTCAAATTTAGAAAACCAACTTATTCTTGCTTAAGGGTAAAGGTGAGTTGGGGTGCTGCATAAAACCAGAGATTGAAATGAGCACAGATAAAGTTCCTTAAGCCAAATATGGAATATACAAGAGCTACTCCTTGCTCAACGAAATGGACTCAACACCCCATATTAAACGCCTAAGAATGTACCTGACTAGTAAGTATCTTAAAACCTATGGATTGCTATGTCTCTGAAAGAGAATCAAGCATGTGTACAGGGGCATAAACGCAGCAGTGCTAGGATTGGAGAGGTTCGGTGAGCAAATGAAGACCCTTTGAAGTCATATTGCATGGTACCCATTCCACAGGTTTCAACTACCCAGGTTTAAGGTATTCTTCCTTCAGCTAAAACATGCATGTGGAACCTAGAGTATGAGCAACCATGTGATCGGGAGACGTGTTCAAATATGTCTCAGTTTTCCTCCCCTGGTACTCGGGTGCAACATTCCAGACGCTTTACTAACACTCTCCCCACTTGGAGAGTCAGTCCCTTTAACCTCCTGTTTGGCTCAGTTTGCAATTTCTGCGGAAGATGAACAGGAATAGCGAGAACCAATGAGAGGCTAGCTGGAGGTGTCTGGACGGGCAAATTTAACTCTCATTTCCCAACAGGAAGAGGAAATAACCAAAGGCTCAGCGTGCCGTACCGGAACCAGATTAGGGCCTGAAGCCATCCTGCGGTGTTGCGGCCAGGTCACAAGAAAGCGAGTTGAAGAAAGGAGCTCAGGGGCACTGTAATTCACAAACCTGCAGAGTTATAAATGACAGCTATCGTCCAAATATAGACTGAAGTAAGGCTGCCAAGAGGACTTGAAAGCGGGGCAGAATTGCAGGAAACCGATTTCAGGAGGTAGACTGGAATTGCATTGAAAGCATAGGAAAAGAGGCAGAACGTCCACAATGATGCACTTGGCCAAAAAGGGCGTATACGGTTTTTCCTGAATATATTCAGGAAAAAACGCATACGCCCTTTTTGGCCAACCAAGCAAGCTTGCAAAGGAAATCTGCACTACAATGAAGTCTCACTTCCCCCCGGTCAAAAGGGCCATCTGAAAAAAGTGTAAAATCCAGAAAGGCAACAGGCCATTGAGAACTGGGAGCCTTGTTATGCTGATGGGCGGGATGTAAATTGCCAACAGACACTCGGGAGAAGTGTATGGTGTTTCCTGAAACATCTAAAAAACAAAGCAACAGAGCCTAGGGCACTTCCACTTATGGTCCTATAGCTTAGGGAAATTAAAATCAAAAAGACACAGCCACCCCAAAGTTTGGAACGGCTCTGTTTACAAGAACCTCGTTTACAGTACAAGTTCAACATCGCAGAAAGTGAAAAATGGATAAAGAAGTTGTGGTATTTACTTACAAAGCAATATCACTCAGCAAAGAAATCTGTGTCATCAGGCCCTTAGCAGCACAGTGAGTGGATTCAGGTATGATTATTCTAACTGAAATAAGTCACACAGAAAAAGAAACATCATAAGATATCAGTAATACACGGAATGTAAACTTGGCTACACAGGAACTGAATTACAGAACAGAACAGGGTCTCAAATTTAGAAAACCAACTTATTCTTGCTTAAGGGTAAAGGTGAGTTGGGGTGCTGCATAAAACCAGAGATTGAAATGAGCACAGATAAAGTTCCTTAAGCCAAATATGGAATAGACAAGAGCTACTCCTTGCTCAACGAAATGGACTCAACACCCCATATTAAACGCCTAAGAATGTACCTGACTAGTAAGTATCTTAAAACCTATGGATTGCTATGTCTCCGAAAGAGAATCAAGCATGTGTACAGGGGCATAAATGCAGCAGTGATAGGATTGGAGAGGTTCAGTGAGCAAATGAAGACCCTTTGAAGTCATATTGCATGGTACCCATTCCACGGGTTTCAACTACCCAGGTTTAAGGTATTCTTCCTTCAGCTAAAACATGCATGTGGAACCTAGAGTATGATCAACCATGTGATCGGGAGACGTGTTCAAATATGTCTCAGTTTTCCTCCCCTGGTACTCGGGTGCAACATTCCAGACGCTTTACTAACACTCTCCCCACTTGGAGAGTCAGCGCCTTTAACCTCCTGTTTGGCCCAGTTTGCAATTTCTGCGGAAGATGAACAGGAATAGCGAGAACCAATGAGAGGCTAGCTGGAGGTGTCTGGACGGGCAAATTTAACTCTCATTTCCCACCAGGAAGAGGAAATAACCAAAGGCTCAGCGTGCCGTGCCGGAACCAGATTAGGGCCTGAAGCCATCCTGCGGTGTTGCGGCCAGCTCACAAGAAAGCGAGTTGAAGAAAGGAGCTCAGGGGCACTGTAATTCACAAACCTGCAGAGTTATAAATGACAGCTATCGTCCAAAAATAGACTGAAGTAAGGCTGCCAAGAGGACTTGAAAGCGGGGCAGAATTGCAGGAAACCGATTTCAGGAGGTAGACTGGAATTGCATTGAAAGCATAGGAAAAGAGGCAGAACGTCCACAATGATGCACTTGGCCAAAAAGGGCGTATGCATTTTTTCCTGAATATATTCAGAAAAAAACGCATACGCCCATTTTGGCCAACCAAGCAAACTTGCAAAGGAAATCTGCACTACAATGAAGTCTCACTTCCCTCTGGTCAAAAGGGCCATCTGAAAAAAGTGTAAAATCCAGAAAGGCAGGACAGGCCATGGAGAACTGGGAGCCTTGTTATGCTGATGGGCGGGATGTAAATTGCCAACAGACACTCGGGAGAAGTGTATGGTGTTTCCTGAAACATCTAAAAAACAAAGCATCAGAGCCTAGGGCACTGCAACTTATGGTCCTATAGCTTAGGGAAATTAAAATCAAAAAGACACAGCCACCCCAAAGTTTGGGACGCCTCTGTTTACAAGAACCTCGTTTACAGTACAAGTTCAACATCGCAGAAAGTGAAAAATGGATAAAGAAGTTGTGGTATTTACTTACAAAGCAATATCACTCAGCAATGAAATCTGTGTCATCAGGCCCTTAGCATCACAATGAGTGGATTCAGGTATGATGATTCTAACTGAAATAAGTCACACAGAAAAAGAAACATCATAAGATATCAGTAATACACGGAATGTAAACTTGGCTACACAGGAACTGAATTACAGAACAGAACAGGGTCTCAAATTTAGAAAACCAACTTATGCTTGCTTAAGGGGAAAGGTGAGTTGGGGTGCTGCATAAAACCAGAGATTGAAATGAGCACAGATAAAGTTCCTTAAGCCAAATATGGAATAGACAAGAGCTACTCCTTGCTCAACGAAATGGACTCAACACCGCATATTAAACGCCTAAGAATGTACCTGTCTAGTAAGTATCTTAAAACCTATGGATTGCTATGTCTCCGAAAGAGAATCAAGCATGTGTACAGGGGCAGAAACGCAGCAGTGATAGGATTGGAGAGGTTCGTGAGCAAATGAAGACCCTTTGAAGTCATATTGCATGGTACCCATTCCACGGGTTTCAACTACCCAGGTTTTAGGTATTCTTCCTTCAGCTAAAACATGCATGTGGAACCCAGAGTATGATCAACCATGTGATCGGGAGACGTGTTCAAATATGTCTCAGTTTTCGTACCCTGGTACTCGGGTGCAACATTCCAGACGCTTTACTAACACTCTCCCGACTTGGAGAGTCAGTCCCTTTAACCTCCTGTTTGGCCCAGTTTGCAATTTCTGCGGAAGATGAACAGGAATAGCGAGAACCAGTGAGAGACTAGCTGGAGGTTTCTGGACGGGCAAATTTAACTCTCATTTCCCACCAGGAAGAAGAATTAACCAAAGGCTCAGCGTGCCGTGCCGGAACCAGATTAGGGCCTGAAGCCATCCTGCGGTGTTGCGGCCAGCTCACAAGAAAGCGAGTTGTAGAAAGGAGCTCAGGGTCACTGTAATTCACAAACCTGCAGAGTTATAAATGACAGCTATCGTCCAAAAATAGACTGAAGTAAGGCTGCCAAGAGGACTTGAAAGCGGGGCAGAATTGCAGGAAACCGATTTCAGGAGGTAGACTGAAATTGCATTGAAAGCATAGGAAAAGAGGCAGAACGTCCACAATGATGCACTTGGCCAAAAAGGGCGTATGCGTTTTTTCCTGAATATATTCAGGAAAAACGCATACGCCCTTTTTGGCCAACCAAGCAAGCTTGCAAAGGAAATCTGCACTACAATGAAGTCTCACTTCCCCCCGGTCAAAAGGGCCATCTGAAAAAAGTGTAAAATCCATAAAGGCACGACAGGCCATGGAGAACTGGGAGCCTTGTTATGCTGATGGGCGGGATGTAAATTGCCAACAGCCACTCTGGAGAAGTGTATGGTGTTTCCTGAAACATCTAAAAAACAAAGCAACAGAGCCTAGGGCACTTCCACTTATGGTCCTATAGCTTAGGGAAATTAAAATCAAAAAGACACAGCCACCCCAAAGTTTGGGACGCCTCTGTTTACAAGAACCTCGTTTACAATACAAGTTCAACATCGCAGAAAGTGAAAAATGGATAAAGAAGTTGTGATATTTACTTACAAAGCAATATCACTCAGCAATGAAATCTGTGTCATCAGGCCCTTAGCAGCACAATGAGTGGATTCAGGTATGATGATTCTAACTGAAATAAGTCACACAGAAAAAGAAACATCATAAGATATCAGTAATACACGGAATGTAAACTTGGCTACACAGGAACTGAATTACAGAACAGAACAGGGTCTCAAATTTAGAAAACCAACTTATTCTTGCTTAAGGGTAAAGGTGAGTTGGGGTGCTGCATAAAACCAGAGATTGAAATGAGCACAGATAAAGTTCCTTAAGCCAAATATGGAATAGACAAGAGCTACTCCTTGCTCAATGAAATGGACTCAACACCGCATATTAAACGCCTAAGAATGTACCTGACTAGTAAGTATCTTAAAACCTATGGATTGCTATGTCTCCGATAGAGAATCAAGCATGTGTACAGGGGCATAAACGCAGCAGTGATAGGATTGGAGAGGTTCGGTGAGCAAATGAAGACCCTTTGAAGTCATATTGCATGGTACCCATTACACGGGTCTTAACTCTCCAGGTTTAAGGTATTCTTCCTTCAGCTAAAACATGCATGTGGAACCGAAGTATGATCAACCATGTGAACGGGAGACGTGTTCAAATATGTCTCAGTTTTCCTCCCCTGGTACTCGGGTGCAACATTCCAGACGCTTTACTAACACTCTCCCCACTTGGAGAGTCAGCGCCTTTAACCTCCTGTTTGGCCCAGTTTGCAATTTCTGCGGAAGATGAACAGGAATAGCGAGAACCAATGAGAGGCTAGCTGGAGGTGTCTGGACGGGCAAATTTAACTCTCATTTCCCACCAGGAAGAGGAAATAACCAAAGGCTCAGCGTGCCGTGCCGGAACCAGATTAGGGCCTGAAGCCATCCTGCGGTGTTGCGGCCAGCTCACAAGAAAGCGAGTTGAAGAAAGGAGCTCAGGGGCACTGTAATTCACAAACCTGCAGAGTTATAAATGACAGCTATCGTCCAAAAATAGACTGAAGTAAGGCTGCCAAGAGGACTTGAAAGCGGGGCAGAATTGCAGGAAACCGATTTCAGGAGGTAGACTGGAATTGCATTGAAAGCATAGGAAAAGAGGCAGAACGTCCACAATGATGCACTTGGCCAAAAAGGGCGTATGCATTTTTTCCTGAATATATTCAGAAAAAAACGCATACGCCCATTTTGGCCAACCAAGCAAACTTGCAAAGGAAATCTGCACTACAATGAAGTCTCACTTCCCTCTGGTCAAAAGGGCCATCTGAAAAAAGTGTAAAATCCAGAAAGGCAGGACAGGCCATGGAGAACTGGGAGCCTTGTTATGCTGATGGGCGGGATGTAAATTGCCAACAGACACTCGGGAGAAGTGTATGGTGTTTCCTGAAACATCTAAAAAACAAAGCATCAGAGCCTAGGGCACTGTAACTTATGGTCCTATAGCTTAGGGAAATTAAAATCAAAAAGACACAGCCACCCGAAAGTTTGGGACGCCTCTGTTTACAAGAACCTCGTTTACAGTACAAGTTCAACATCGCAGAAAGTGAAAAATGGATAAAGAAGTTGTGGTATTTACTTACAAAGCAATATCACTCAGCAATGAAATCTGTGTCATCAGGCCCTTAGCAGCACAATGAGTGGATTCAGGTATGATGATTCTAACTGAAATAAGTCACACAGAAAAAGAAACATCATAAGATATCAGTAATACACGGAATGTAAACTTGGCTACACAGGAACTGAATTACAGAACAGAACAGGGTCTCAAATTTAGAAAACCAACTTATGCTTGCTTAAGGGGAAAGGTGAGTTGGGGTGCTGCATAAAACCAGAGATTGAAATGAGCACAGATAAAGTTCCTTAAGCCAAATATGGAATAGACAAGAGCTACTCCTTGCTCAACGAAATGGACTCAACACCGCATATTAAACGCCTAAGAATGTACCTGTCTAGTAAGTATCTTAAAACCTATGGATTGCTATGTCTCCGAAAGAGAATCAAGCATGTGTACAGGGGCAGAAACGCAGCAGTGATAGGATTGGAGAGGTTCGTGAGCAAATGAAGACCCTTTGAAGTCATATTGCATGGTACCCATTCCACGGGTTTCAACTACCCAGGTTTTAGGTATTCTTCCTTCAGCTAAAACATGCATGTGGAACCCAGAGTATGATCAACCATGTGATCGGGAGACGTGTTCAAATATGTCTCAGTTTTCGTACCCTGGTACTCGGGTGCAACATTCCAGACGCTTTACTAACACTCTCCCGACTTGGAAAGTCAGTCCCTTTAACCTCCTGTTTGGCCCAGTTTGCAATTTCTGCGGAAGATGAACAGGAATAGCGAGAACCAGTGAGAGACTAGCTGGAGGTTTCTGGACGGGCAAATTTAACTCTCATTTCCCACCAGGAAGAAGAATTAACCAAAGGCTCAGCGTGCCGTGCCGGAACCAGATTAGGGCCTGAAGCCATCCTGCGATGTTGCGGCCAGCTCACAAGAAAGCGAGTTGTAGAAAGGAGCTCAGGGTCACTGTAATTCACAAACCTGCAGAGTTATAAATGACAGCTATCGTCCAAAAATAGACTGAAGTAAGGCTGCCAAGAGGACTTGAAAGCGGGGCAGAATTGCAGGAAACCGATTTCAGGAGGTAGACTGAAATTGCATTGAAAGCATAGGAAAAGAGGCAGAACGTCCACAATGATGCACTTGGCCAAAAAGGGCGTATGCGTTTTTTCCTGAATATATTCAGGAAAAACGCATACGCCCTTTTTGGCCAACCAAGCAAGCTTGCAAAGGAAATCTGCACTACAATGAAGTCTCACTTCCCCCCGGTCAAAAGGGCCATCTGAAAAAAGTGTAAAATCCATAAAGGCACGACAGGCCATGGAGAACTGGGAGCCTTGTTATGCTGATGGGCGGGATGTAAATTGCCAACAGCCACTCTGGAGAAGTGTATGGTGTTTCCTGAAACATCTAAAAAACAAAGCAACAGAGCCTAGGGCACTTCCACTTATGGTCCTATAGCTTAGGGAAATTAAAATCAAAAAGACACAGCCACCCCAAAGTTTGGGACGCCTCTGTTTACAAGAACCTCGTTTACAATACAAGTTCAACATCGCAGAAAGTGAAAAATGGATAAAGAAGTTGTGATATTTACTTACAAAGCAATATCACTCAGCAATGAAATCTGTGTCATCAGGCCCTTAGCAGCACAATGAGTGGATTCAGGTATGATGATTCTAACTGAAATAAGTCACACAGAAAAAGAAACATCATAAGATATCAGTAATACACGGAATGTAAACTTGGCTACACAGGAACTGAATTACAGAACAGAACAGGGTCTCAAATTTAGAAAACCAACTTATTCTTGCTTAAGGGTAAAGGTGAGTTGGGGTGCTGCATAAAACCAGAGATTGAAATGAGCACAGATAAAGTTCCTTAAGCCAAATATGGAATAGACAAGAGCTACTCCTTGCTCAATGAAATGGACTCAACACCGCATATTAAACGCCTAAGAATGTACCTGACTAGTAAGTATCTTAAAACCTATGGATTGCTATGTCTCCGATAGAGAATCAAGCATGTGTACAGGGGCATAAACGCAGCAGTGATAGGATTGGAGAGGTTCGGTGAGCAAATGAAGACCCTTTGAAGTCATATTGCATGGTACCCATTACACGGGTCTTAACTCTCCAGGTTTAAGGTATTCTTCCTTCAGCTAAAACATGCATGTGGAACCCAAGTATGATCAACCATGTGAACGGGAGACGTGTTCAAATATGTCTCAGTTTTCCTCCCCTGGTACTCGGGTGCAACATTCCAGATGCTTTAATAACACTCTCCCCACTTGGAGAGTCAGCGCCTTTAACCTCCTGTTTGGCCCAGTTTGCAATTTCTGCGGAAGATGAACAGGAATAGCGAGAACCAATGAGAGACTAGCTGGAGGTGTCTGGACGGGCAAATTTAACTCTCATTTCCCACCAGGAAGAGGAATTAACCAAAGGCTCAGCGTGCCGTGCCGGAACCAGATTAGGGCCTGAAGCCATCCTGCGGTGTTGCGGCCAGGTCACAACAAAGCGAGTTGAAGAAAGGAGCTCAGGGGCACTGTAATTCACAAACCTGCAGAGTTATAAATGACAGCTATCGTCCAAAAATAGACTGAAGTAAGGCTGCCAAGAGGACTTGAAAGCGGGGCAGAATTGCAGGAAACCGATTTCAGGAGGTAGACTGGAATTGCATTGAAAGCATAGGAAAAGAGGCAGAACGTCCACAATGATGCACTTGGCCAAAAAGGGCGTATACGGTTTTTCCTGAATATATTCAGGAAAAAACGCATACGCCCTTTTTGGCCAACCAAGCAAGCTTGCAAAGGAAATCTGCACTACAATGAAGTCTCACTTCCCCCCGGTCAAAAGGGCCATCTGAAAAAACTGTAAAATCCAGAAAGGCAGGACAGGCCATGGAGAACTGGGAGCCTTGTTATGCTGATGGGCGGGATGTAAATTGCCAACAGCCGCTGGGGAGAAGTGTATGGTGTTTCCTGAAACATCTAAAAAACAAAGCAACAGAGCCTAGGGCACTGCCACTTATGGTCCTATAGCTTAGGGAAATTAAAATCAAAAAGACACAGCCACCCCAAAGTTTGGAATGGCTCTGTTTACAAGAACCTCGTTTACAGTACAAGTTCAACATCGCAGAAAGTGAAAAATGGATAAAGAAGTTGTGGTATTTACTTACAAAGCAATATCACTCAGCAATGAAATCTATGTCATCAGGCCCTTAGCATCACAATGAGTGGATTCAGGTATGATGATTCTAACTGAAATAAGACACACAGAAAAAGAAACATCATAAGATATCAGTAATACACGGAATGTAAACTTGGCTACACAGGAACTGAATTACAGAACAGAACAGGGTCTCAAATTTAGAAAACCAACTTATGCTTGCTTAAGGGTAAAGGTGAGTTGGGTTGCTGCATAAAACCAGAGATTGAAATGAGCACAGATAAAGTTCCTTAAGCCAAATATGGAATAGACAAGACCTACTCCTTGCTCAACGAAATGGACTCAACACCGCATATTAAACGCCTAAGAATGTACCTGACTAGTAAGTATCTTAAAACCTATGGATTGCTATCTCTCCGAAAGAGAATCAAGCATGTGTACAGGGGCATAAACGCAGCAGTGATAGGATTGGAGAGGTTCGGTGAGCAAATGAAGACCCTTTGAAGTCATATTGCATGGTACCCATTCCACGGGTTTCAACTACCCAGGTTTTAGGTATTCTTCCTTCAGCTAAAACATGCATGTGGAACCCAGAGTATGATCAACCATGTGATCAGGAGACGTGTTCAAATATGTCTCAGTTTTCCTCCCCTGGTACTCGGGTGCAACATTCCAGACGCTTTACTAACACTCTCCCCACTTGGAGAGTCAGCGCCTTTAACCTCCTGTTTGGCCCAGTTTGCAATTTCTGCGGAAGATGAACAGGAATAGCGAGAACCAATGAGAGGCTAGCTGGAGGTGTCTGGACGGGCAAATTTAACTCTCATTTCCCAACAGGAAGAGGAAATAACCAAAGGCTCAGCGTGCCGTACCGGAACCAGATTAGGGCCTGAAGCCATCCTGCGGTGTTGCGGCCAGGTCACAAGAAAGCGAGTTGAAGAAAGGAGCTCAGGGGCACTGTAATTCACAAACGTGCAGAGTTATAAATGACAGCTATCGTCCAAAAATAGACTGAAGTAAGGCTGCCAAGAGGACTTGAAAGCGGGGCAGAATTGCAGGAAACCGATTTCAGGAGGTAGACTGGAATTGCATTGAAAGCATAGGAAAAGAGGCAGAACGTCCACAATGATGCACTTGGCCAAAAAGGGCGTATGCATTTTTTCCTGAATATAATCAGGAAAAAACGCATACGCCCTTTTTGGCCAACCAAGCAAGCTTGCAAAGGAAATCTGCACTACAATGAAGTCTCACTTCCCCCCGGTCAAAAGGGCCATCTGAAAAAAGTGTAAAATCCAGAAGGCAACAGGCCATTGAGAACTGGGAGCCTTGTTATGCTGATGGGCGGGATGTAAATTGCCAACAGACACTCGGGAGAAGTGTATGGTGTTTCCTGAAACATCTAAAAAACAAAGCAACAGAGCCTAGAGCACTTCCACTTATGGTCCTATAGCTTAGGGAAATTAAAATCAAAAAGACACAGCCACCCCAAAGTTTGGAACGGCTCTGTTTACAAGAACCTCGTTTACAGTACAAGTTCAACATCGCAGAAAGTGAAAAATGGATAAAGAAGTTGTGGTATTTACTTACAAAGCAATATCACTCAGCAATGAAATCTGTGTCATCAGGCCCTTAGCAGCACAGTGAGTGGATTCAGGTATGATTATTCTAACTGAAATAAGTCACACAGAAAAAGAAACATCATAAGATATCAGTAATACACGGAATGTAAACTTGGCTACACAGGAACTGAATTACAGAACAGAACAGGGTCTCAAATTTAGAAAACCAACTTATTCTTGCTTAAGGGTAAAGGTGAGTTGGGGTGCTGCATAAAACCAGAGATTGAAATGAGCACAGATAAAGTTCCTTAAGCCAAATATGGAATAGACAAGAGCTACTCCTTGCTCAACGAAATGGACTCAACACCCCATATTAAACGCCTAAGAATGTACCTGACTAGTAAGTATCGTAAAACCTATGGATTGCTATGTCTCCGAAAGAGAATCAAGCATGTGTACAGGGGCATAAACGCAGCAGTGATAGGATTGGAGAGGTTCGTGAGCAAATGAAGACCCTTTGAAGTCATATTGCATGCTACCCATTCCACGGGTATCAACTCTCCAGGTTTAAGGTATTCTTCCTTCAGCTAAAACATGCATGTGGAACCCAAGTATGATCAACCATGTGAACGGGAGACGTGTTCAAATATGTCTCAGTTTTCCTCCCCTGGTACTCGGGTGCAACATTCCAGACGCTTTACTAACACTCTCCCCACTTGGAGAGTCAGCGCCTTTAACCTCCTGTTTGGCCCAGTTTGCAATTTCTGCGGAAGATGAACAGGAATAGCGAGAACCAATGAGAGGCTAGCTGGAGGTGTCTGGACGGGCAAATTTAACTCTCATTTCCCACCAGGAAGAGGAATTAACCAAAGGCTGAGCGTGCCGTACCAGAACCAGATTAGGGCCTGAAGCCATCCTGCGGTGTTGCGGCCAGGTCACAAGAAAGCGAGTTGAAGAAAGGAGCTCAGGGGCACTGTAATTCACAAACCTGCAGAGTTATAAATGACAGCTATCGTCCAAAAATAGACTGAAGTAAGGCTGCCAAGAGGACTTGAAAGCAGGGCAGAATTGCAGGAAACCGATTTCAGGAGGTAGACTGGAATTGCATTGAAAGCATAGGAAAAGAAGCAGAACGTCCACAATGATGCACTTGGCCAAAAAGGGCGTATGCGTTTTTTCCTGAATATATTCAGGAAAAAACGCATACGCCCTTTTTGGCCAACCAAGCAAGCTTGCAAAGGAAATCTGCACTACAATGAAGTCTCACTTCCCCCCGGTCAAAAGGGCCATCTGAAAAAAGTGTAAAATCCAGAAAGGCAGGACAGGCCATGGAGAACTGGGAGCCTTGTTATGCTGATGGGCGGGATGTAAATTGCCAACAACCACTCGGGAGAAGTGTATGGTGTTTCCTGAAACATCTAAAAAACAAAGCAACAGAACCTAGGGCACTTCCACTTATGGTCCTATAGCTTAGGGAAATTAAAATCAAAAAGACACAGCCACCCTAAAGTTTGGAACGGCTCTGTTTACAAGAACCTCGTTTACAGTACAAGTTCAACATCGCAGAAAGTGAAAAATGGATAAAGAAGTTGTGGTATTTACTTACAAAGCAATATCACTCAGCAATGAAATCTGTGTCATCAGGCCCTTAGCAGCACAATGAGTGGATTCAGGTATGATGATTCTAACTGAAATAAGTCACACAGAAAAAGAAACATCATAAGATATCAGTAATACATGGAATGTAAACTTGGCTACACAGGAACTGAATTACAGAACAGAACAGGGTCTCAAATTTAGAAAACCAACATATTCTTGCTTAAGGGGAAAGGTGAGTTGGGGTGCTGCATAAAACCAGAGATTGAAATGAGCACAGATAAAGTTCCTTAAGCCAAATATGGAATAGACAAGAGCTACTCCTTGCTCAACGAAATGGACTCAACACCGCATACTAAACGCCTAAGAATGTACCTGACTAGTAAGTATCTTAAAACCTATGGATTGCTATGTCTCCGAAAGAGAATCAAGCATGTGTACAGGGGCATAAACGCAGCAGTGATAGGATTGGAGAGGTTCAGTGAGCAAATGAAGACCCTTTGAAGTCATATTGCATGGTACCCATTCCACGGGTTTCAACTACCCAGGTTTAAGGTATTCTTCCTTCAGCTAAAACATGCATGTGGAACCTAGAGTATGATCAACCATGTGATCGGGAGACGTGTTCAATTATGTCTCAGTTTTCCTCCCCTGGTACTCGGGTGCAACATTCCAGACGCTTTACTAACACTCTCCCCACTTGGAGAGTCAGTCCCTTTAACCTCCTGTTTGGCCCAGTTTGCAATTTCTGCGGAAGATTAACAGGAATAGCGAGAACCAATGAGAGGCTAGCTGGAGGTGTCTGGACGGGCAAATTTAACTCTCATTTCCCACCAGGAAGAGGAATTAACCAAAGGCTCAGCATGCCGGGCCGGAACCAGATTAGGGCCTGAAGCCATCCTGCTGTGTTGCGGCCAGGTCACAAGAAAGCGAGTTGAAGAAAGGAGCTCAGGGGCACTGTAATTCACAAACCTGCAGAGTTATAAATGACAGCTATCGTCCAAAAATAGACTGAAGTAAGGCTGCCAAGAGGACTTGAAAGCGGGGCAGAATTGCAGGAAACCGATTTCAGGAGGTAGACTGGAATTGCATTGAAAGCATAGGAAAAGAGGCAGAACGTCCACAATGATGCACTTGGCCGAAAAGGGCGTATACGGTTTTTCCTGAATATATTCAGAAAAAAACGCATACGCCCTTTTGGGCCAACCAAGCAAGCTTGCAAAGGAAATCTGCACTACAATGAAGTCTCACTTCCCCCCGGTTAAAAGGGCCATCTGAAAAAAGTGTAAAATCCAGAAAGGCAGGACAGGCCATGGAGAACTGGGAGCCTTGTTATGCTGATGGGCGGGATGTAAATTGCCAACAGACACTCGGGAGAAGTGTATGGTGTTTCCTGAAACATCTAAAAAACAAAGCAACAGAGCCTAGGGCACTGCCACTTATGGTCCTATAGCTTAGGGAAATTAAAATCAAAAAGACACAGCCACCCCAAAGTTTGGAACGGCTCTGTTTACAAGAACCTCGTTTACAGTACAAGTTCAACATCGCAGAAAGTGAAAAATGGATAAAGAAGTTGTGGTATTCACTTACAAAGCAATATCACTCAGCAATGAAATCTATGTCATCAGGCCCTTAGCATCACAATGAGTGGATTCAGGTATGATGATTCTAACTGAAATAAGTCACACAGAAAAAGAAACATCATAAGATATCAGTAATACACGGAATGTAAACTTGGCTACACAGGAACTGAATTACAGAACAGAACAGGGTCTCAAATTTAGAAAACCAACTTATGCTTGCTTAAGGGTAAAGGTGAGTTGGGTTGCTGCATAAAACCAGAGATTGAAATGAGCACAGATAAAGTTCCTTAAGCCAAATATGGAATAGACAAGACCTACTCCTTGCTCAACGAAATGGACTCAACACCGCATATTAAACGCCTAAGAATGTACCTGACTAGTAAGTATCTTAAAACCTATGGATTGCTATCTCTCCGAAAGAGAATCAAGCATGTGTACAGGGGCAGAAACGCAGCAGTGATAGGATTGGAGAGGTTCGTGAGCAAATGAAGACCCTTTGAAGTCATATTGCATGGTACCTATTCCACGGGTTTCAACTACCCAGGTTTTAGGTATTCTTCCTTCAGCTAAAACATGCATGTGGAACCCAGAGTATGATCAACCATGTGATCGGGAGACGTGTTCAAATATGTCTCAGTTTTCGTACCCTGGTACTCGGGTGCAACATTCCAGACGCTTTACTAACACTCTCCCGACTTGGAGAGTCAGTCCCTTTAACCTCCTGTTTGGCCCAGTTTGCAATTTCTGCGGAAGATGAACAGGAATAGCGAGAACCAGTGAGAGACTAGCTGGAGGTTTCTGGACGGGCAAATTTAACTCTCATTTCCCACCAGGAAGAAGAATTAACCAAAGGCTCAGCGTGCCGTGCCGGAACCAGATTAGGGCCTGAAGCCATCCTGCGGTGTTGCGGCCAGCTCACAAGAAAGCGAGTTGTAGAAAGGAGCTCAGGGTCACTGTAATTCACAAACCTGCAGAGTTATAAATGACAGCTATCGTCCAAAAATAGACTGAAGTAAGGCTGCCAAGAGGACTTGAAAGCGGGGCAGAATTGCAGGAAACCGATTTCAGGAGGTAGACTGAAATTGCATTGAAAGCATAGGAAAAGAGGCAGAACGTCCACAATGATGCACTTGGCCAAAAAGGGCGTATGCGTTTTTTCCTGAATATATTCAGGAAAAAACGCATACGCCCTTTTTGGCCAACCAAGCAAGCTTGCAAAGGAAATCTGCACTACAATGAAGTCTCACTTCCCCCCAGTCAAAAGGGCCATCTGAAAAAAGTGTAAAATCCAGAAAGGCAACAGGCCATTGAGAACTGGGAGCCTTGTTATGCTGATGGGCGGGATGTAAATTGCCAACAGACACTCGGGAAAAGTGTATGGTGTTTCCTGAAACATCTAAAAAACAAAGCAACAGAGCCTAGGGCACTTCCACTTATGGTCCTATAGCTTAGGGAAATTAAAATCAAAAAGACACAGCCACCCCAAAGTTTGGAACGGCTCTGTTTACAAGAACCTCGTTTACAGTACAAGTTCAACATCGCAGAAAGTGAAAAATGGATAAAGAAGTTGTGGTATTTACTTACAAAGCAATATCACTCAGCAATGAAATCTGTGTCATCAGGCCCTTAGCAGCACAGTGAGTGGATTCAGGTATGATTATTCTAACTGAAATAAGTCACACAGAAAAAGAAACATCATAAGATATCAGTAATACACGGAATGTAAACTTGGCTACACAGGAACTGAATTACAGAACAGAACAGGGTCTCAAATTTAGAAAACCAACTTATTCTTGCTTAAGGGTAAAGGTGAGTTGGGGTGCTGCATAAAACCAGAGATTGAAATGAGCACAGATAAAGTTCCTTAAGCCAAATATGGAATAGACAAGAGCTACTCCTTGCTCAACGAAATGGACTCAACACCCCATATTAAACGCCCAAGAATGTACCTGACTAGTAAGTATCTTAAAACCTATGGATTGCTATGTCTCCGAAAGAGAATCAAGCATGTGTACAGGGGCATAAACGCAGCAGTGATAGGATTGGAGAGGTTCAGTGAGCAAATGAAGACCCTTTGAAGTCATATTGCATGGTACCCATTCCACGGGTTTCAACTACCCAGGTTTAAGGTATTCTTCCTTCAGCTAAAACATGCATGTGGAACCTAGAGTATGATCAACCATGTGATCGGGAGACGTGTTCAAATATGTCTCAGTTTTCCTCCCCTGGTACTCGGGTGCAACATTCCAGACGCTTTACTAACACTCTCCCCACTTGGAGAGTCAGCGCCTTTAACCTCCTGTTTGGCCCAGTTTGCAATTTCTGCGGAAGATGAACAGGAATAGCGAGAACCAATGAGAGGCTAGCTGGAGGTGTCTGGACGGGCAAATTTAACTCTCATTTCCCACCAGGAAGAGGAAATAACCAAAGGCTCAGCGTGCCGTACCGGAGCCAGATTAGGGCCTGAAGCCATCCTGCGGTGTTGCGGCCAGCTCAAAAGAAAGCGAGTTGAAGAAAGGAGCTCAGGGGCACTGTAATTCACAAACCTGCAGAGTTATAAATGACAGCTATCGTCCAAAAATAGACTGAAGTAAGGCTGCCAAGAGGACTTGAAAGCGGGGCAGAATTGCAGGAAACCGATTTCAGGAGGTAGACTGGAATTGCATTGAAAGCATAGATAAAGAGGCAGAACGTCCACAATGATGCACTTGGCCAAAAAGGGCGTATGCGTTTTTTCCTGAATATATTCAGGAAAAAACGCATACGCCCTTTTTGGCCAACCAAGCAAGCTTGCAAAGGAAATCTGCACTACAATGAAGTCTCACTTCCCCCCGGTCAAAAGGGCCATCTGAAAAAAGTGTAAAATCCAGAAAGGCAGGACAGGCCATGGAGAACTGGGAGCCTTGTTATGCTGATGGGCGGGATGTAAATTGCCAACAACCACTCGGGAGAAGTGTATGGTGTTTCCTGAAACATCTAAAAAACAAAGCAACAGAACCTAGGGCACTACCACTTATGGTCCTATAGCTTAGGGAAATTAAAATCAAAAAGACACAGCCACCCTAAAGTTTGGAACGGCTCTGTTTACAAGAACCTCGTTTACAGTACAAGTTCAACATCGCAGAAAGTGAAAAATGGATAAAGAAGTTGTGGTATTTACTTACAAAGCAATATCACTCAGCAATGAAATCTGTGTCATCAGGCCCTTAGCAGCACAATGAGTGGATGCAGGTATGATGATTCTAACTGAAATAAGTCACACAGAAAAAGAAACATCATAAGATATCAGTAATACACGGAATGGAAACTTGGCTACACAGGAACTGAATTACAGAACAGAACAGGGTCTCAAATTTAGAAAACCAACTTATGCTTGCTTAAGGGGAAAGGTGAGTTGGGGTGCTGCATAAAACCAGAGATTGAAATGAGCACAGATAAAGTTCCTTAAGCCAAATATGGAATAGACAAGAGCTACTCCTTGCTCAACGAAATGGACTCAACACCGTATACTAAACGCCTAAGAATGTACCTGACTAGTAAGTATCTTAAAACCTATGGATTGCTATGTCTCCGAAAGAGAATCAAGCATGTGTACAGGGGCATAAACGCAGCAGTGATAGGATTGGAGAGGTTCAGTGAGCAAATGAAGACCCTTTGAAGTCATATTGCATGGTACCCATTCCATGGGTTTCAACTACCCAGGTTTTAGGTATTCTTCCTTCAGCTAAAACATGCATGTGGAACCCAGAGTATGATCAACCATGTGATCGGGAGACGTGTTCAAATATGTCTCAGTTTTCCTCCCCTGGTACTCGGGTGCAACATTCCAGACGCTTTACTAACACTCTCCCCACTTGTTGAGTCAGCGCCTTTAAACTCCTGTTTGGCCCAGTTTGCAATTTCTGTGGAAGATGAACAGGAATAGCGAGAACCAATGAGAGGCTAGCTGGAGGTGTCTGGACGGGCAAATTTAACTCTCATTTCCCACCAGGAGGAGGAAATAAACAAAGGCTCAGCGTGCCGTGCCAGAACCAGATTAGGGCCTGAAGCCATCCTGCGGTGTTGCGGCCAGGTCACAAGAAAGCGAGTTGAAGAAAGGAGCTCAGGGGCACTGTAATTCACAAACCTGCAGAGTTATAAATGACAGCTATCGTCCAAAAATAGACTGAAGTAAGGCTGCCAAGAGGACTTGAATGCGGGGCAGAATTGCAGGAAACCGATTTCAGGAGGTAGACTGGAATTGCATTGAAAGCATAGGAAAAGAGGCAGAACGTCCACAATGATGCACTTGGCCAAAAAGGGCGTATGCGTTTTTTCCTGAATATATTCAGGAAAAAACGCATACGCCCTTTTTGGCCAACCAAGCAAGCTTGCAAAGGAAATCTGCACTACAATGAAGTCTCACTTCCCCCCGGTCAAAAGGGCCATCTGAAAAAAGTGTAAAATCCAGAAAGGCAGGACAGGCCATGGAGAACTGGGAGCCTTGTTATGCTGATGGGCGGGATGTAAATTGCCAACAGACACTCGGGAGAAGTGTATGGTGTTTCCTGAAACATCTAAAACACAAAGCAACAGAGCCTAGGGCACTGCCACTTATGGTCCTATAGCTTAGGGAAATTAAAATCAAAAAGACACAGCCACCCCAAAGTTTGGGACGCCTCTGTTTACAAGAACCTCGTTTACAGTACAAGTTCAACATCGCAGAAAGTGAAAAATGGATAAAGAAGTTGTGGTATTTACTTACAAAGCAATATCACTCAGCAATGAAATCTATGTCATCAGGCCCTTAGCAGAACAATGAGTGGATTCAGGTATGATGATTCTAACTGAAATAAGTCACACAGAAAAAGAAACATCATAAGATATCAGTAATACACGGAATGTAAACTTGGCTACACAGGAACTGAATTACAGAACAGAACAGGGTCTCAAATTTAGAAAACCAACTTATGCTTGCTTAAGGGTAAAGGTGAGGTGGGGTGCTGCATAAAACCAGAGATTGAAATGAGCACAGATAAAGTTCCTTAAGTCAAATATGGAATAGACAAGAGCTACTCCTTGCTCAACTAAATGGACTCAACACCGCATATTAAACGCCTAAGAATGTACCTGACTAGTAAGTATCGTAAAACCTATGGATTGCTATGTCTCCAAAAGAGAATCAAGCATGTGTACAGGGGCATAAACGCAGCAGTGATAGGATTGGAGAGGTTCGGTGAGCAAATGAAGACCCTTTGAAGTCATATTGCATGGTACCCATTACACGGGTTTCAACTAACCAGGTTTAAGGTATTCTTCCTTCAGCTAAAACATGCATGTGGAACCGAAGTACGATCAACCATGTGAACGGGAGACGTGTTCAAATAAGTCTCAGTTTTCCTCCCCTGGTACTCGGGTGCAACATTCCAGACGCTTTACTAACACTCTCCCCACTTGGAGAGTCAGCGCCTTTAACCTCCTGTTTGGCCCAGTATGCAATTTCTGCGGAAGATGAACAGGAATAGCGAGAACCAATGAGAGGCTAGCTGGAGGTGTCTGGACGGGCAAATTTAACTCTCATTTCCCACCAGGAAGAGGAAATAACCAAAGGCTCAGCATGCCGTACCGGAACCAGATTAGGACCTGAAGCCATCCTGCGGTGTTGCGGCCAGCTCAAAAGAAAGCGAGTTGAAGAAAGGAGCTCAGGGGCACTGTAATTCACAAACCTGCAGAGTTATAAATGACAGCTATCGTCCAAAAATATACTGAAGTAAGGCTGCCAAGAGGACTTGAAAGCGGGGCAGAATTGCAGGAAACCGATTTCAGGAGGTAGACTGGAATTGCATTGAAAGCATAGGAAAAGAGGCAGAACGTCCACAATGATGCACTTGGCCAAAAAGGGCGTATGCGTTTTTTCCTGAATATATTCAGGAAAAAACGCATACGCCCTTTTGGCCAACCAAGCAAGCTTGCAAAGGAAATCTGCACTACAATGAAGTCTCACTTCCCCCCGGTCAAAAGGGCCATCTGAAAAAAGTGTAAAATCCAGAAAGGCAGGACAGGCCATGGAGAACTGGGAGCCTTGTTATGCTGATGGGCGGGATGTAAATTGCCAACAACCACTCGGGAGAAGTGTATGGTGTTTCCTGAAACATCTAAAAAACAAAGCAACAGAGCCTAGGGCACTGCCACTTATGGTCCTATAGCTTAGGGAAATTAAAATAAAAAAGACACAGCCACCCCAAAGTTTGGGACGCCTCTGTTTACAACAACCTCGTTTACAGTACAAGTTCAACATCGCAGAAAGTGAGAAATGGATAAAGAAGTTGTGGTATTTACTTACAAAGCAATATCACTCAGCAATGAAATCTGTGTCATCAGGCCCTTAGCATCACAATGAGTGGATTCAGGTATGATGATTCTAACTGAAATAAGTCACACAGAAAAAGAAACATCATAAGATATCAGTAATACACGGAATGTAAACTTGGCTACACAGGAACTGAATTACAGAACAGAACAGGGTCTCAAATTTAGAAAACCAACTTATGCTTGCTTAAGGGTAAAGGGGAGTTGGGGTGCTGCATAAAACCAGAGATTGAAATGAGCACAGATAAAGTTCCTTAAGCCAAATATGGAATAGACAAGAGCTACTCCTTGCTCAACGAAATGGACTCAACACCGCATACTAAACGCCTAAGAATGTACCTGACTAGTAAGTATCGTAAAACCTATGGATTGCTATGTCTCCAAAAGAGAATCAAGCATGTGTACAGGGGCATAAACGCAGCAGTGCTAGGATTGGAGAGGTTTGGTGAGCAAATGAAGACCCTTTGAAGTCATATTGCATGGTACCCATTCCACAGGTTTCAACTACCCAGGTTTAAGGTATTCTTCCTTCAGCTAAAACATGCATGTGGAACCTAGAGTATGATCAACCATGTGATCGGAGGACGTGTTCAAATATGTCTCAGTTTTCCTCCCCTGGTACTCGGGTGCAACATTCCAGACGCTTTACTAACACTCTCCCCACTTGGAGAGTCAGTCCCTTTAACCTCCTGTTTGGCCCAGTTTGCAATTTCTGCGGAAGATGAACAGGAATAGTGAGAACCAATGAGAGGCTAGCTGGAGGTGTCTGGACGGGCAAATTTAACTCTCATTTCCCACCAGGAAGAGGAATTAACCAAAGGCTCAGCATGCCGGGCCGGAACCAGATTAGGTCCTGAAGCCATCCTGCGGTGTTGCGGCCAGGTCAAAAGAAAGCGAGTTGAAGAAAGGAGCTCAGGGGCACTGTAATTCACAAACCTGCAGAGTTATAAATGACAGCTATCGTCCAAAAATAGACTGAAGTAAGGCTGCCAAGAGGACTTGAAAGCGGGGCAGAATTGCAGGAAACCGATTTCAGGAGGTAGACTGGAATTGCATTGAAAGCATAGGAAAAGAGGCAGAACGTCCACAATGATGCACTTGGCCAAAAAGGGCGTATGCGTTTTTTCCTGAATATAATCAGGAAAAAACGCATACGCCCTTTTTGGCCAACCAAGCAAGCTTGCAAAGGAAATCTGCACTACAATGAAGTCTCACTTCCCCCCGGTCAAAAGGGCCATCTGAAAAAAGTGTAAAATCCAGAAAGGCAGGACAGGCCATGGAGAACTGGGAGCCTTGTTATGCTGATGGGCGGGATGTAAATTGCCAACAGACACTCGGGAGAAGTGTATGGTGTTTCCTGAAACATCTAAAAAACAAAGCAACAGAGCCTAGGGCACTGCCACTTATGGTCCTATAGCTTAGGGAAATTAAAATAAAAAAGACACAGCCACCCCAAAGTTTGGGACGCCTCTGTTTACAACAACCTCGTTTACAGTACAAGTTCAACATCGCAGAAAGTGAAAAATGGATAAAGAAGTTGTGGTATTTACTTACAAAGCAATATCACTCAGCAATGAAATCTATGTCATCAGGCCCTTAGCATCACAATGAGTGAATTCAGGTATGATGATTCTAACTGAAATAAGTCACACAGAAAAAGAAACATCATAAGATATCAGTAATACACGGAATGTAAACTTGGCTACACAGGAACTGAATTACAGAACAGAACAGGTTCTCAAATTTAGAAAACCAACTTATGCTTGCTTAAGGGTAAAGGTGAGTTGGGGTGCTGCATAAAACCAGATATTGAAATGAGCACAGATAAAGTTCCTTAAGTCAAATATGGAATAGACAAGAGCTACTCCTTGCTCAACTAAATGGACTCAACACCGCATATTAAACGACTAAGAATGTACCTGACTAGTAAGTATCGTAAAACCTATGGATTGCTATGTCTCCGAAAGAGAATCAAGCATGTGTACAGGGGCATAAACGCAGCAGTGATAGGATTGGAGAGGTTCGGTGAGCAAATGAAGACCCTTTGAAGTCATATTGCATGGTACCCATTACACGGGTCTCAACTCTCCAGGTTTAAGGTATTCTTCCTTCAGCTAAAACATGCATGTGGAACCCAAGTATGATCAACCATGTGAACGGGAGACGTGTTCAAATATGTCTCAGTTTTCCTCCCCTGGTACTCGGGTGCAACATTCCAGACGCTTTACTAACACTCTCCCCACTTGGAGAGTCAGCGCCTTTAACCTCCTGTTTGGCCCAGTTTGCAATTTCTGCGGAAGATGAACAGGAATAGCGAGAACCAATGAGAGGCTAGCTGGAGGTGTCTGGACGGGCAAATTTAACTCTCATTTCCCACCAGGAAGAGGAAATAACCAAAGGCTCAGCGTGCCGTACCGGAACCAGATTAGGGCCTGAAGCCATCCTGCGGTGTTGCGGCCAGCTCTAAAGAAACCGAGTTGAAGAAAGGAGCGCAGGGGCCCTGTAATTCACAAACCAGCAGAGTTATAAATGACAGCTATCGTCCAAAAATAGACTGAAGTAAGGCTGCCAAGAGGACTTGAAAGCGGGGCAGAATTGCAGGAAACCGATTTCAGGAGGTAGACTGGAATTGCATTGAAAGCATAGGAAAAGAGGCAGAACGTCCACAATGATGCACTTGGCCAAAAAGGGCGTATGCGTTTTTTCCTGAATATATTCAGGAAAAAACGCATACGCCCTTTTTGGCCAACCAAGCAAGCTTGCAAAGGAAATCTGCACTACAATGAAGTCTCACTTCCCCCCGGTCAAAAGGGCCATCTGAAAAAAGTGTAAAATCCAGAAAGGCAGGACAGGCCATGGAGAACTGGGAGCCTTGTTATGCTGATGGGCGGGATGTAAATTGCCAACAACCACTCGAGAGAAGTGTATGGTGTTTCCTGAAACATCTAAAAAACAAAGCAACAGAACCTAGGGCACTTCCACTTATGGTCCTATAGCTTAGGGAAATTAAAATCAAAAAGACACAGCCACCCCAAAGTTTGGAACGGCTCTGTTTACAAGAACCTCGTTTACAGTACAAGTTCAACATCGCAGAAAGTGAAAAATGGATAAAGAACTTGTGGTACTTACGTACAATGCAGTATCACTCAGCAATGAAATCTATGTCATCAGGCCCGTAGCAGCATAATGAGTAGATTCAGGTACGATGATTCTAACTGAAATAAGTCACACAGAAAAAGAAACATCATAAGATATCACTAATACACGGAATGTAAACTTGGCTACACAGGAACTGAATTCCAAAACAGAACAGGTTCTCAAATTTAGAAAACCAACTTATGCTTGCTTAAGGGGAAAGGTGAGTTGGGTTGCTGCATAAAACCAGAGATTGAAATGAGCACAGATAAAGTTCCTTAAGCCAAATATGGAATAGACAAGAGCTACTCCTTGCTCAACGAAATGGACTCAACACCGCATATTAAATGCCTAAGAATGTACCTGACTAGTAAGTATCTTAAAACCTATGGATTGCTATGTCTCCGAAAGAGAATCAAGCATGTGTACAGGGGCATAAACGCAGCAGTGATAGGATTGGAGAGGTTCGGTGAGCAAATGAAGACCCTTTGAAGTCATATTGCATGGTACCCATTCCACGGGTTTCAACTACCCAGGTTTTAGGTATTCTTCCTTCAGCTAAAACATGCATGTGGAACCCAGAGTATGATCAACCATGTGATCGGGAGACGTGTTCAAATATGTCTCAGTTTTCCTCCCCTGGTACTCGGGTGCAACATTCCAGACGCTTTACTAACACTCTCCCCACTTGGAGAGTCAGCGCCTTTAACCTCCTGTTTGGCCCAGTTTGCAATTTCTGCGGAAGATGAACAGGAATAGCGAGAACCAATGAGAGGCTAGCTGGAGGTGTCTGGACGGGCAAATTTAACTCTCATTTCCCACCAGGAAGAGGAATTAACCAAAGGCTCAGCGTGCCGTACCGGAACCAGATTAGGGCCTGAAGTCATCCTGCGGTGTTGCGGTCAGCTCAAAAGAAACCGAGTTGAAGAAAGGAGCGCAGGGGCACTGTAATTCACAAACCTGCAGAGTTATAAATGACAGCTATCGTCCAAAAATAGACTGAAGTAAGGCTGCCAAGAGGACTTGAAAGCGGGGCAGAATTGCAGGAAACCGATTTCAGGAGGTAGACTGGAATTGCATTGAAAGCATAGGAAAAGAGGCAGAACGTCCACAATGATGCACTTGGCCAAAAAGGGCGTATGCGTTTTTTCCTGAATATATTCAGGAAAAATCGCATACCCACTTTTTGGCCAACCAAGCAAGCTTGCAAAGGAAATCTGCACTACAATGAAGTCTCACTTCCCCCCGGTCAAAAGGGCCATCTGAAAAAAGTGTAAAATCCAGAAAGGCAGGACAGGCCATGGAGAACTGGGAGCCTTGTTATGCTGATGGGCGGGATGTAAATTGCCAACAACCACTCGGGAGAAGTGTATGGTGTTTCCTGAAACATCTAAAAAACAAAGCAACAGAACCTAGGGCACTTCCACTTATGGTCCTATAGCTTAGGGAAATTAAAATCAAAAAGACACAGCCACCCCAAAGTTTGGAACGGCTCTGTTTACAAGAACCTCGTTTACAGTACAAGTTCAACATCGCAGAAAGTGAAAAATGGATAAAGAAATTGTGGTATTTACTTACAAAGCAATATCACTCAGCAATGAAATCTGTGTCATCAGGCCCTTAGCAGCACAATGAGTGGATTCAGGTATGATGATTCTAACTGAAATAAGTCACACAGAAAAAGAAACATCATAAGATATCAGTAATACACGGAATGGAAACTTGGCTACACAGGAACTGAATTACAGAACAGAACAGGGTCTCAAATTTAGAAAACCAACTTATTCTTGCTTAAGGGTAAAGGTGAGTTGGGGTGCTGCATAAAACCAGAGATTGAAATGAGCACAGATAAAGTTCCTTAAGCCAAATATGGAATAGACAAGAGCTACTCCTTGCTCAACGAAATGGACTCAACACCCCATATTAAACGCCTAAGAATGTACCTGACTAGTAAGTATCTTAAAACCTATGGATTGCTATGTGTCCGAAAGAGAATCAAGCATGTGTACAGGGGCATAAACGCAGCAGTGATAGGATTGGAGAGGTTCGGTGAGCAAATGAAAACCCTTTGAAGTCATATTGCATGGTACCCATTCCACAGGTTTCAACTACCCAGGTTTAAGGTATTCTTCCTTCAGCTATAACATGCATGTGGAACCTAGAGTATGATCAACCATGTGATCGGGAGACGTGTTCAAATATGTCTCAGTTTTCCTCCCCTGGTACTCGGGTGCAACATTCCAGACGCTTTACTAACACTCTCCCCACTTGGAGAGTCAGTCCCTTTAACCTCCTGTTTGGCCCAGTTTGCAATTTCTGCGGAAGATGAACAGGAATAGCGAGAACCAATGAGAGACTAGCTGGAGGTGTCTGGACGGGCAAATTTAACTCTCATTTCCCACCAGGAAGAGGAATTAACCAAAGGCTCAGCATGCCGGGCCGGAACCAGATTAGGGCCTGAAGCCATCCTGCGGTGTTGCGGCCAGGTCACAAGAAAGCGAGTTGAAGAAAGGAGCTCAGGGGCACTGTAATTCACAAACCTGCAGAGTTATAAATGACAGCTATCGTCCAAAAATAGACTGAAGTAAGGCTGCCAAGAGGACTTGAAAGCGGGGCAGAATTGCAGGAAACCGATTTCAGGAGGTAGACTGGAATTGCATTGAAAGCATAGGAAAAGAGGCAGAACGTCCACAATGATGCACTTGGCAAAAAGGGCGTATGTGTTTTTTCCTGAATATAATCAAGAAAAATCGCATACGCCCTTTTTGGCCAACCAAGCAAGCTTGCAAAGGAAATCTGCACTACAATGAAGTCTCACTTCCCCCCGGTCAAAAGGGCCATCTGAAAAAAGTGTAAAATCCAGAAAGGCAACAGGCCATTGAGAACTGGGAGCCTTGTTATGCTGATGGGCGGGATGTAAATTGCCAACAGACACTCGGGAGAAGTGTATGGTGTTTCCTGAAACATCTAAAAAACAAAGCAACAGAGCCTAGGGCACTTCCACTTATGGTCCTATAGCTTAGGGAAATTAAAATCAAAAAGACACAGCCACCCCAAAGTTTGGAACGGCTCTGTTTACAAGAACCTCGTTTACAGTACAAGTTCAACATCGCAGAAAGTGAAAAATGGATAAAGAAGTTGTGGTATTTACTTACAAAGCAATATCACTCAGCAATGAAATCTGTGTCATCAGGCCCTTAGCAGCACAATGAGTGGATTCAGGTATGATGACTCTAACTGAAATAAGTCACACAGAAAAAGAAACATCATAAGATATCAGTAATACACGGAATGGAAACTTGGCTACACAGGAACTGAATTACAGAACAGAACAGGGTCTCAAATTTAGAAAACCAACTTATGCTTGCTTAAGGGTAAAGGTGAGTTGGGGTGCTGCATAAAACCAGAGATTGAAATGAGCACAGATAAAGTTCCTTAAGCCAAATATGGAATAGACAAGAGCTACTCCTTGCTCAACGAAATGGACTCAACACCGCATATGAAACGCCTAAGAATGTACCTGACTAGTAAGTATCTTAAAACCTATGGATTGCTATGTCTCCGAAAGAGAATCAAGCATGTGTACAGGGGCATAAACGCAGCAGTGATAGGATTGGAGAGGTTCGGTGAGCAAATGAAGACCCTTTGAAGTCATATTGCATGGTACCCATTCCACAGGTTTCAACTACCCAGGTTTAAGGTATTCTTCCTTCAGCTAAAACATGCATGTGGAACCCAAGTATGATCAACCATGTGAACGGGAGACGTGTTCAAATATGTCTCAGTTTTCCTCCCCTGGTACTCGGGTGCAACATTCCAGACGCTTTACTAACACTCTCCCCACTTGGAGAGTCAGCGCCTTTAACCTCCTGTTTGGCCCAGTTTGCAATTTCTGCGGAAGATGAACAGGAATAGCGAGAACCAATGAGAGGCTAGCTGGAGGTGTCTGGACGGGCAAATTTAACTCTCATTTCCCACCAGGAAGAGGAAATAACCAAAGGCTCAGCGTGCCGTACCGGAACCAGATTAGGGCCTGAAGCCATCCTGCGGTGTTGCGGCCAGCTCTAAAGAAACCGAGTTGAAGAAAGGAGCGCAGGGGCCCTGTAATTCACAAACCTGCAGAGTTATAAATGACAGCTATCGTCCAAAAATAGACTGAAGTAAGGCTGCCAAGAGGACTTGAAAGCGGGGCAGAATTGCAGGAAACCGATTTCAGGAGGTAGACTGGAATTGCATTGAAAGCATAGGAAAAGAGGCAGAACGTCCACAATGATGCACTTGGCCAAAAAGGGCATATGCGTTTTTTCCTGAATATATTCAGGAAAAAACGCATATGCCCTTTTTGGCCAACCAAGCAAGCTTGCAAAGGAAATCTGCACTACAATGAAGTCTCACTTCCCCCCGGTCAAAAGGGCCATCTGAAAAAAGTGTAAAATCCAGAAAGGCAGGACAGGCCATGGAGAACTGGGAGCCTTGTTATGCTGATGGGCGGGATGTAAATTGCCAACAACCACTCGAGAGAAGTGTATGGTGTTTCCTGAAACATCTAAAAAACAAAGCAACAGAACCTAGGGCACTTCCACTTATGGTCCTATAGCTTAGGGAAATTAAAATCAAAAAGACACAGCCACCCCAAAGTTTGGAACGGCTCTGTTTACAAGAACCTCATTTACAGTACAAGTTCAACATCGCAGAAAGTGAAAAATGGATAAAGAACTTGTGGTACTTACGTACAATGCAGTATCACTCAGCAATGAAATCTATGTCATCAGGCCCGTAGCAGCATAATGAGTAGATTCAGGTACGATGATTCTAACTGAAATAAGTCACACAGAAAAAGAAACATCATAAGATATCACTAATACACGGAATGTAAACTTGGCTACACAGGAACTGAATTCCAAAACAGAACAGGTTCTCAAATTTAGAAAACCAACTTATGCTTGCTTAAGGGGAAAGGTGAGTTGGGTTGCTGCATAAAACCAGAGATTGAAATGAGCACAGATAAAGTTCCTTAAGCCAAATATGGAATAGACAAGAGCTACTCCTTGCTCAACGAAATGGACTCAACACCGCATATTAAACGCCTAAGAATGTACCTGACTAGTAAGTATCTTAAAACCTATGGATTGCTATGTCTCCGAAAGAGAATCAAGCATGTGTACAGGGGCATAAACGCAGCAGTGATAGGATTGGAGAGGTTCGGTGAGCAAATGAAGACCCTTTGAAGTCATATTGCATGGTACCCATTCCACGGGTTTCAACTACCCAGGTTTTAGGTATTCTTCCTTCAGCTAAAACATGCATGTGGAACCCAGAATATGATCAACCATGTGATCGGGAGACGTGTTCAAATATGTCTCAGTTTTCCTCCCCTGGTACTCGGGTGCAACATTCCAGACGCTTTACTAACACTCTCCCCACTTGGAGAGTCAGCGCCTTTAACCTCCTGTTTGGCCCAGTTTGCAATTTCTGCGGAAGATGAACAGGAATAGCGAGAACCAATGAGAGGCTAGCTGGAGGTGTCTGCACGGGCAAATTTAACTCTCATTTCCCAACAGGAAGAGGAAATAATAAAAGGCTCAGCGTGCCGTACCGGAACCAGATTAGGGCCTGAAGTCATCCTGCGGTGTTGCGGTCAGCTCAAAAGAAACCGAGTTGAAGAAAGGAGCGCAGGGGCACTGTAATTCACAAACCTGCAGAGTTATAAATGACAGCTATCGTCCAAAAATAGACTGAAGTAAGGCTGCCAAGAGGATTTGAAAGCGGGGCAGAATTGCAGGAAACCGATTTCAGGAGGTAGACTGGAATTGCATTGAAAGCATAGGAAAAGAGGCAGAACGTCCACAATGATGCACTTGGCCAAAAAGGGCGTATGCGTTTTTTCCTGAATATATTCAGGAAAAATCGCATACCCACTTTTTGGCCAACCAAGCAAGCTTGCAAAGGAAATCTGCACTACAATGAAGTCTCACTTCCCCCCGGTCAAAAGGGCCATCTGAAAAAAGTGTAAAATCCAGAAAGGCAGGACAGGCCATGGAGAACTGGGAGCCTTGTTATGCTGATGGGCGGGATGTAAATTGCCAACAACCACTCGGGAGAAGTGTATGGTGTTTCCTGAAACATCTAAAAAACAAAGCAACAGAACCTAGGGCACTTCCACTTATGGTCCTATAGCTTAGGGAAATTAAAAACAAAAAGACACAGCCACCCCAAAGTTTGGAACGGCTCTGTTTACAAGAACCTCGTTTACAGTACAAGTTCAACATCGCAGAAAGTGAAAAATGGATAAAGAAGTTGTGGTATTTACTTACAAAGCAATATCACTCAGCAATGAAATCTGTGTCATCAGGCCCTTAGCAGCACAATGAGTGGATGCAGGTATGATGATTCTAACTGAAATAAGTCACACAGAAAAAGAAACATCATAAGATATCAGTAATACACGGAATGGAAACTTGGCTACACAGGAACTGAATTACAGAACAGAACAGGGTCTCAAATTTAGAAAACCAACTTATTCTTGCTTAAGGGTAAAGGTGAGTTGGGGTGCTGCATAAAACCAGAGATTGAAATGAGCACAGATAAAGTTCCTTAAGCCAAATATGGAATAGACAAGAGCTACTCCTTGCTCAACGAAATGGACTCAACACCCCATATTAAACGCCTAAGAATGTACCTGACTAGTAAGTATCTTAAAACCTATGGATTGCTATGTGTCCGAAAGAGAATCAAGCATGTGTACAGGGGCATAAACGCAGCAGTGATAGGATTGGAGAGGTTCGGTGAGCAAATGAAAACCCTTTGAAGTCATATTGCATGGTACCCATTCCACAGGTTTCAACTACGCAGGTTTAAGGTATTCTTCCTTCAGCTATAACATGCATGTGGAACCTAGAGTATGATCAACCATGTGATCGGGAGACGTGTTCAAATATGTCTCAGTTTTCCTCCCCTGGTACTCGGGTGCAACATTCCAGACGCTTTACTAACACTCTCCCCACTTGGAGAGTCAGTCCCTTTAACCTCCTGTTTGGCCCAGTTTGCAATTTCTGCGGAAGATGAACAGGAATAGCGAGAACCAATGAGAGACTAGCTGGAGGTGTCTGGACGGGCAAATTTAACTCTCATTTCCCACCAGGAAGAGGAATTAACCAAAGGCTCAGCATGCCGGGCCGGAACCAGATTAGGGCCTGAAGCCATCCTGCGGTGTTGCGGCCAGGTCACAAGAAAGCGAGTTGAAGAAAGGAGCTCAGGGGCACTGTAATTCACAAACCTGCAGAGTTATAAATGACAGCTATCGTCCAAAAATAGACTGAAGTAAGGCTGCCAAGAGGACTTGAAAGCGGGGCAGAATTGCAGGAAACCGATTTCAGGAGGTAGACTGGAATTGCATTGAAAGCATAGGAAAAGAGGCAGAACGTCCACAATGATGCACTTGGCAAAAAGGGCGTATGCGTTTTTTCCTGAATATAATCAGGAAAAATCGCATACGCCCTTTTTGGCCAACCAAGCAAGCTTGCAAAGGAAATCTGCACTACAATGAAGTCTCACTTCCCCCCGGTCAAAAGGGCCATCTGAAAAAAGTGTAAAATCCAGAAAGGCAACAGGCCATTGAGAACTGGGAGCCTTGTTATGCTGATGGGCGGGATGTAAATTGCCAACAGACACTCGGGAGAAGTGTATGGTGTTTCCTGAAACATCTAAAAAACAAAGCAACAGAGCCTAGGGCACTTCCACTTATGGTCCTATAGCTTAGGGAAATTAAAATCAAAAAGACACAGCCACCCCAAAGTTTGGAACGGCTCTGTTTACAAGAACCTCGTTTACAGTACAAGTTCAACATCGCAGAAAGTGAAAAATGGATAAAGAAGTTGTGGTATTTACTTACAAAGCAATATCACTCAGCAATGAAATCTGTGTCATCAGGCCCTTAGCAGCACAATGAGTGGATTCAGGTATGATGATTGTAACTGAAATAAGTCACACAGAAAAAGAAACATCATAAGATATCAGTAATACACGGAATGTAAACTTGGCAACACAGGAACTGAATTACAGAACAGAACAGGGTCTCAAATTTAGAAAACCAACTTATGCTTGCTTAAGGGTAAAGGTGAGTTGGGGTGCTGCATAAAACCAGAGATTGAAATGAGCACAGATAAAGTTCCTTAAGCCAAATATGGAATAGACAAGAGCTACTCCTTGCTCAACGAAATGGACTCAACACCGCATATGAAACGCCTAAGAATGTACCTGACTAGTAAGTATCTTAGAACCTATGGATTGCTATGTCTCCGAAAGAGAATCAAGCATGTGTACAGGGGCATAAACGCAGCAGTGATAGGATTGGAGAGGTTCGGTGAGCAAATGAAGACCCTTTGAAGTCATATTGCATGGTACCCATTCCACAGGTTTCAACTACCCAGGTTTAAGGTATTCTTCCTTCAGCTATAACATGCATGTGGAACCTAGAGTATGATCAACCATGTGATCGGGAGACGTGTTCAAATATGTCTCAGTTTTCCTCCCCTGGTACTCGGGTGCAACATTCCAGACGCTTTACTAACACTCTCCCCACTTGGAGAGTCAGTCCCTTTAACCTCCTGTTTGGCCCAGTTTGCAATTTCTGCGGAAGATGAACAGGAATAGCGAGAACCAATGAGAGGCTAGCTGGAGGTGTCTGGACGGGCAAATTTAACTCTCATTTCCCACCAGGAAGAGGAAATAACCAAAGGCTCAGCGTGCCGTACCGGAACCAGATTAGGGCCTGAAGCCATCCTGCGGTGTTGCGGCCAGCTCTAAAGAAACCGAGTTGAAGAAAGGAGCGCAGGGGCCCTGTAATTCACAAACCTGCAGAGTTATAAATGACAGCTATCGTCCAAAAATAGACTGAAGTAAGGCTGCCAAGAGGACTTGAAAGCGGGGCAGAATTGCAGGAAACCGATTTCAGGAGGTAGACTGGAATTGCATTGAAAGCATAGGAAAAGAGGCAGAACGTCCACAATGATGCACTTGGCCAAAAAGGGCATATGCGTTTTTTCCTGAATATATTCAGGAAAAAACGCATATGCCCTTTTTGGCCAACCAAGCAAGCTTGCAAAGGAAATCTGCACTACAATGAAGTCTCACTTCCCCCCGGTCAAAAGGGCCATCTGAAAAAAGTGTAAAATCCAGAAAGGCAGGACAGGCCATGGAGAACTGGGAGCCTTGTTATGCTGATGGGCGGGATGTAAATTGCCAACAACCACTCGAGAGAAGTGTATGGTGTTTCCTGAAACATCTAAAAAACAAAGCAACAGAACCTAGGGCACTTCCACTTATGGTCCTATAGCTTAGGGAAATTAAAATCAAAAAGACACAGCCACCCCAAAGTTTGGAACGGCTCTGTTTACAAGAACCTCGTTTACAGTACAAGTTCAACATCGCAGAAAGTGAAAAATGGATAAAGAACTTGTGGTACTTACGTACAATGCAGTATCACTCAGCAATGAAATCTATGTCATCAGGCCCGTAGCAGCATAATGAGTAGATTCAGGTACGATGATTCTAACTGAAATAAGTCACACAGAAAAAGAAACATCATAAGATATCACTAATACACGGAATGTAAACTTGGCTACACAGGAACTGAATTCCAAAACAGAACAGGTTCTCAAATTTAGAAAACCAACTTATGCTTGCTTAAGGGGAAAGGTGAGTTGGGTTGCTGCATAAAACCAGAGATTGAAATGAGCACAGATAAAGTTCCTTAAGCCAAATATGGAATAGACAAGAGCTACTCCTTGCTCAACGAAATGGACTCAACACCGCATATTAAACGCCTAAGAATGTACCTGACTAGTAAGTATCTTAAAACCTATGGATTGCTATGTCTCCGAAAGAGAATCAAGCATGTGTACAGGGGCATAAACGCAGCAGTGATAGGATTGGAGAGGTTCGGTGAGCAAACGAAGACCCTTTGAAGTCATATTGCATGGTACCCATTCCACGGGTTTCAACTACCCAGGTTTTAGGTATTCTTCCTTCAGCTAAAACATGCATGTGGAACCCAGAGTATGATCAACCATGTGATCGGGAGACGTGTTCAAATATGTCTCAGTTTTCCTCCCCTGGTACTCGGGTGCAACATTCCAGACGCTTTACTAACACTCTCCCCACTTGGAGAGTCAGCGCCTTTAACCTCCTGTTTGGCCCAGTTTGCAATTTCTGCGGAAGATGAACAGGAATACCGAGAACCAATGAGAGGCTAGCTGGAGGTGTCTGCACGGGCAAATTTAACTCTCATTTCCCAACAGGAAGAGGAAATAACCAAAGGCTCAGCGTGCCGTACCGGAACCAGATTAGGGCCTGAAGTCATCCTGCGGTGTTGCGGTCAGCTCAAAAGAAACCGAGTTGAAGAAAGGAGCGCAGGGGCACTGTAATTCACAAACCTGCAGAGTTATAAATGACAGCTATCGTCCAAAAATAGACTGAAGTAAGGCTGCCAAGAGGATTTGAAAGCGGGGCAGAATTGCAGGAAACCGATTTCAGGAGGTAGACTGGAATTGCATTGAAAGCATAGGAAAAGAGGCAGAACGTCCACAATGATGCACTTGGCCAAAAAGGGCGTATGCGTTTTTTCCTGAATATATTCAGGAAAAATCGCATACCCACTTTTTGGCCAACCAAGCAAGCTTGCAAAGGAAATCTGCACTACAATGAAGTCTCACTTCCCCCCGGTCAAAAGGGCCATCTGAAAAAAGTGTAAAATCCAGAAAGGCAGGACAGGCCATGGAGAACTGGGAGCCTTGTTATGCTGATGGGCGGGATGTAAATTGCCAACAACCACTCGGGAGAAGTGTATGGTGTTTCCTGAAACATCTAAAAAACAAAGCAACAGAACCTAGGGCACTTCCACTTATGGTCCTATAGCTTAGGGAAATTAAAATCAAAAAGACACAGCCACCCCAAAGTTTGGAACGGCTCTGTTTACAAGAACCTCGTTTACAGTACAAGTTCAACATCGCAGAAAGTGAAAAATGGATAAAGAAGTTGTGGTATTTACTTACAAAGCAATATCACTCAGCAATGAAATCTGTGTCATCAGGCCCTTAGCAGCACAATGAGTGGATGCAGGTATGATGATTCTAACTGAAATAAGTCACACAGAAAAAGAAACATCATAAGATATCAGTAATACACGGAATGGAAACTTGGCTACACAGGAACTGAATTACAGAACAGAACAGGGTCTCAAATTTAGAAAACCAACTTATTCTTGCTTAAGGGTAAAGGTGAGTTGGGGTGCTGCATAAAACCAGAGATTGAAATGAGCACAGATAAAGTTCCTTAAGCCAAATATGGAATAGACAAGAGCTACTCCTTGCTCAACGAAATGGACTCAACACCCCATATTAAACGCCTAAGAATGTACCTGACTAGTAAGTATCTTAAAACCTATGGATTGCTATGTGTCCGAAAGAGAATCAAGCATGTGTACAGGGGCATAAACGCAGCAGTGATAGGATTGGAGAGGTTCGGTGAGCAAATGAAAACCCTTTGAAGTCATATTGCATGGTACCCATTCCACAGGTTTCAACTACCCAGGTTTAAGGTATTCTTCCTTCAGCTATAACATGCATGTGGAACCTAGAGTATGATCAACCATGTGATCGGGAGACGTGTTCAAATATGTCTCAGTTTTCCTCCCCTGGTACTCGGGTGCAACATTCCAGACGCTTTACTAACACTCTCCCCACTTGGAGAGTCAGTCCCTTTAACCTCCTGTTTGGCCCAGTTTGCAATTTCTGTGGAAGATGAACAGGAATAGCGAGAACCAATGAGAGACTAGCTGGAGGTGTCTGGACGGGCAAATTTAACTCTCCTTTCCCACCAGGAAGAGGAATTAACCAAAGGCTCAGCATGCCGGGCCGGAACCAGATTAGGGCCTGAAGCCATCCTGCGGTGTTGCGGCCAGGTCACAAGAAAGCGAGTTGAAGAAAGGAGCTCAGGGGCACTGTAATTCACAAACCTGCAGAGTTATAAATGACAGCTATCGTCCAAAAATAGACTGAAGTAAGGCTGCCAAGAGGACTTGAAAGCGGGGCAGAATTGCAGGAAACCGATTTCAGGAGGTAGACTGGAATTGCATTGAAAGCATAGGAAAAGAGGCAGAACGTCCACAATGATGCACTTGGCAAAAAGGGCGTATGCGTTTTTTCCTGAATATATTCAGGAAAAAACGCATACGCCCTTTTTGGCCAACCAAGCAAGCTTGCAAAGGAAATCTGCACTACAATGAAGTCTCACTTCCCCCCGGTCAAAAGGGCCATCTGAAAAAAGTGTAAAATCCAGAAAGGCAACAGGCCATTGAGAACTGGGAGCCTTGTTATGCTGATGGGCGGGATGTAAATTGCCAACAGACACTCGGGAGAAGTGTATGGTGTTTCCTGAAACATCTAAAAAACAAAGCAACAGAGCCTAGGGCACTTCCACTTATGGTCCTATAGCTTAGGGAAATTAAAATCAAAAAGACACAGCCACCCCAAAGTTTGGAACGGCTCTGTTTACAAGAACCTCGTTTACAGTACAAGTTCAACATCGCAGAAAGTGAAAAATGGATAAAGAAGTTGTGGTATTTACTTACAAAGCAATATCACTCAGCAATGAAATCTGTGTCATCAGGCCCTTAGCAGCACAATGAGTGGATTCAGGTATGATGATTCTAACTGAAATAAGTCACACAGAAAAAGAAACATCATAAGATATCAGTAATACACGGAATGTAAACTTGGCAACACAGGAACTGAATTACAGAACAGAACAGGGTCTCAAATTTAGAAAACCAACTTATGCTTGCTTAAGGGTAAAGGTGAGTTGGGGTGCTGCATAAAACCAGAGATTGAAATGAGCACAGATAAAGTTCCTTAAGCCAAATATGGAATAGACAAGAGCTACTCCTTGCTCAACGAAATGGACTCAACACCGCATATGAAACGCCTAAGAATGTACCTGACTAGTAAGTATCTTAGAACCTATGGATTGCTATGTCTCCGAAAGAGAATCAAGCATGTGTACAGGGGCATAAACGCAGCAGTGATAGGATTGGAGAGGTTCGGTGAGCAAATGAAGACCCTTTGAAGTCATATTGCATGGTACCCATTCCACAGGTTTCAACTACCCAGGTTTAAGGTATTCTTCCTTCAGCTATAACATGCATGTGGAACCTAGAGTATGATCAACCATGTGATCGGGAGACGTGTTCAAATATGTCTCAGTTTTCCTCCCCTGGTACTCGGGTGCAACATTCCAGACGCTTTACTAACACTCTCCCCACTTGGAGAGTCAGTCCCTTTAACCTCCTGTTTGGCCCAGTTTGCAATTTCTGCGGAAGATGAACAGGAATAGCGAGAACCAATGAGAGGCTAGCTGGAGGTGTCTGGACGGGCAAATTTAACTCTCATTTCCCACCAGGAAGAGGAATTAACCAAAGGCTCAGCATGTCAGGCCGGAACCAGATTAGGGCCTGAAGCCATCCTGCGGTGTTGCGGCCAGGTCACAAGAAAGCGAGTTGAAGAAAGGAGCTCAGGGGCACTGTAATTCACAAACCTGCAGAGTTATAAATGACAGCTATCGTCCAAAAATAGACTGAAGTAAGGCTGCCAAGAGGACTTGAAAGCGGGGCAGAATTGCAGGAAACCGATTTCAGGAGGTAGACTGGAATTGCATTGAAAGCATAGGAAAAGAGGCAGAACGTCCACAATGATGCACTTGGCCAAAAAGGGCGTATGCGTTTTTTCCTGAATATAATCAGGAAAAAACGCATACGCCCTTTTTGGCCAACCAAGCAAGCTTGCAAAGGAAATCTGCACTACAATGAAGTCTCACTTCCCCCCGGTCAAAAGGGCCATCTGAAAAAAGTGTAAAATCCAGAAAGGCACCAGGCCATTGAGAACTGGGAGCCTTGTTATGCTGATGGGCGGGATGTAAATTGCCAACAGACACTCGGGAGAAGTGTATGGTGTTTCCTGAAACATCTAAAAAACAAAGCAACAGAGCCTAGGGCACTTCCACTTATGGTCCTATAGCTTAGGGAAATTAAAATCAAAAAGACACAGCCACCCCAAAGTTTGGAACGGCTCTGTTTACAAGAACCTCGTTTACAGTACAAGTTCAACATCGCAGAAAGTGAAAAATGGATAAAGAAGTTGTGGTATTTACTTACAAAGCAATATCACTCAGCAATGAAATCTGTGTCATCAGGCCCTTAGCAGCACAATGAGTGGATTCAGGTATGATGATTCTAACTGAAATAAGTCACACAGAAAAAGAAACATCATAAGATATCAGTAATACACGGAATGTAAACTTGGCTACACAGGAACTGAATTACAGAACAGAACAGGGTCTCAAATTTCGAAAACAAACTTATGCTTGCTTAAGGGTAAAGGTGAGTTGGGGTGCTGCATAAAACCAGAGATTGAAATGAGCACAGATAAAGTTCCTTAAGCCAAATATGGAATAGACAAGAGCTACTCCTTGCTCAACGAAATGGACTCAACACCGCATATTAAACGCCTAAGAATGTACCTGACTAGGAAGTATCTTAAAACCTATGGATTGCTATGTCTCCGAAAGAGAATCAAGCATGTGTACAGGGGCATAAACGCAGCAGTGATAGGATTGGAGAGGTTCGGTGAGCAAATGAAGACCCTTTGAAGTCATATTGCATGGTACCCATTCCACAGGTTTCAACTACCCAGGTTTAAGGTATTCTTCCTTCAGCTAAAACATGCATGTGGAACCTAGAGTATGATCAACCATGTGATCGGGAGACGTGTTCAAATATGTCTCAGTTTTCCTCCCCTGGTACTCGGGTGCAACATTCCAGACGCTTTACTAACACTCTCCCCACTTGGAGAGTCAGTCCCTTTAACCTCCTGTTTGGCCCAGTTTGCAATTTCTGCGGAAGATGAACAGGAATAGCGAGAACCAATGAGAGGCTAGCTGGAGGTGTCTGGACGGGCAAATTTAACTCTCATTTCCCACCAGGAAGAGGAATTAACCAAAGGCTCAGCATGCCGGGCCGGAACCAGATTAGGGCCTGAAGCCATCCTGCGGTGTTGCGGCCAGGTCACAAGAAAGCGAGTTGAAGAAAGGAGCTCAGGGGCACTGTAATTCACAAACCTGCAGAGTTATAAATGACAGCTATCGTCCAAAAATAGACTGAAGTAAGGCTGCCAAGAGGACTTGAAAGCGGGGCAGAATTGCAGGAAACCGATTTCAGGAGGTAGACTGGAATTGCATTGAAAGCATAGGAAAAGAGGCAGAACGTCCACAATGATGCACTTGGCCAAAAAGGGCGTATGCGTTTTTTCCTGAATATATTCAGGAAAAAACGCATACGCCCTTTTTGGCCAACCAAGCAAGCTTGCAAAGGAAATCTGCACTACAATGAAGTCTCATTTCCCCCCGGTCAAAAGGGCCATCTGAAAAAAGTGTAAAATCCAGAAAGGCAGGACAGGCCATGGAGAACTGGGAGCCTTGTTATGCTGATGGGCGGGATGTAAATTGCCAACAACCACTCAGGAGAAGTGTATGGTGTTTCCTGAAACATCTAAAAAACAAAGCAACAGAGCTTAGGGCACTTCCACTTATGGTCCTATAGCTTAGGGAAATTAAAATCAAAAAGACACAGCCACCCCAAAGTTTGGGACGCCTCTGTTTACAAGAACCTCATTTACCGTACTAGTTCAATATCACAGAAAGTGAAAAATGGATAAAGAACTTGTGGTACTTACGTACAATGCAGTATCACTCAGCAATGAAATCTATGTCATCAGGCCCGTAGCAGCATAATGAGTGGATTCAGGTACGATGATTCTAACTGAAATAAGTCACACAGAAAAAGAAACATCATAAGATATCACTAATACACGGAATTAAACTTGGCTACACAGGAACTGCATTCCAAAACAGAACAGGGTCTCAAATTTAGAAAACCAACTTATGCTTGCTTAAGGGGAAAGGTGAGTTGGGGTGCTGTATAAAACCAGAGATTGAAATGAGCACAGATAAAGTTCCTTAAGCCAAATATGGAATAGACAAGAGCTACTCGTTGCTCAACGAAATGGACTCAACACCGCATATTAAACGCCTAAGAATGTACCTGACTAGTAAGTATCTTAAAACCTATGGATTGCTATGTCTCCGAAAGAGAATCAAGCATGTGTACAGGGGCATAAACGCAGCAGTGATAGGATTGGAGAGGTTCGGTGAGCAAATGAAGACCCTTTGAAGTCATATTGCATGGTACCCATTCCACGGGTTTCAACTACCCAGGTTTTAGGTATTCTTCCTTCAGCTAAAACATGCATGTGGAACCCAGAGTATGATCAACCATGTGATCGGGAGACGTGTTCAAATATGTCTCAGTTTTCCTCCCCTGGTACTCGGGTGCAACATTCCAGACGCTTTACTAACACTCTCCCCACTTGCAGAGTCAGCGCCTTTAACCTCCTGTTTGGCACAGTTTGAAATTTCTGCGGAAGATGAACAGGAATAGCGAGAACCAATGAGAGGCTAGCTGGAGGTGTCTGGACGGGCAAATTTAACTCTCATTTCCCACCAGGAAGAGGAAATAACCAAAGGCTCAGCGTGCCGTACCGGAACCAGATTAGGGCCTGAAGCCATCCTGCGGTGTTGCGGCCAGCTCAAAAGAAAGCGATTTGAAGAAAGGAGCTCAGGGGCACTGTAATTCACAAACCTGCAGAGTTATAAATGACAGCTATCGTCCAAAAATAGACTGAAGTAAGGCTGCCAAGAGGACTTGAAAGCGGGGCAGAATTGCAGGAAACCGATTTCAGGAGGTAGACTGGAATTGCATTGAAAGCATAGGAAAAGAGGCAGAACGTCCACAATGATGCACTTGGCCAAAAAGGGCGTATGCGTTTTTTCCTGAATATATTCAGGAAAAAACGCATACGCCCTTTTTGGCCAACCAAGCAAGCTTGCAAAGGAAATCTGCACTACAATGAAGTCTCACTTCCCCCCGGTCAAAAGGGCCATCTGAAAAAAGTGTAAAATCCAGAAAGGCAGGACAGGCCATGGAGAACTGGGAGCCTTGTTATGCTGATGGGCGGGATGTAAATTGCCAACAACCACTCGGGAGAAGTGTATGGTGTTTCCTGAAACATCTAAAAAACAAAGCAACAGAGCCTAGGGCACTTCCACTTATGGTCCTATAGCTTAGGGAAATTAAAATCAAAAAGACACAGCCACCCCAAAGTTTGGGACGCCTCTGTTTACAAGAACCTCATTTACCGTACTAGTTCAATATCACAGAAAGTGAAAAATGGATAAAGAACTTGTGGTACTTACGTACAATGCAGTATCACTCAGCAATGAAATCTATGTCATCAGGCCCGTAGCAGCATAATGAGTGGATTCAGGTACGATGATTCTAACTGAAATAAGTCACACAGAAAAAGAAACATCATAAGATATCACTAATACACGGAATTAAACTTGGCTACACAGGAACTGCATTCCAAAACAGAACAGGGTCTCAAATTTAGAAAACCAACTTATGCTTGCTTAAGGGGAAAGGTGAGTTGGGGTGCTGTATAAAACCAGAGATTGAAATGAGCACAGATAAAGTTCCTTAAGCCAAATATGGAATAGACAAGAGCTACTCGTTGCTCAACGAAATGGACTCAACACCGCATATTAAACGCCTAAGAATGTACCTGACTAGTAAGTATCTTAAAACCTATGGATTGCTATGTCTCCGAAAGAGAATCAAGCATGTGTACAGGGGCATAAACGCAGCAGTGATAGGATTGGAGAGGTTCGGTGAGCAAATGAAGACCCTTTGAAGTCATATTGCATGGTACCCATTCCACGGGTTTCAACTACCCAGGTTTTAGGTATTCTTCCTTCAGCTAAAACATGCATGTGGAACCCAGAGTATGATCAACCATGTGATCGGGAGACGTGTTCAAATATGTCTCAGTTTTCCTCCCCTGGTACTCGGGTGCAACATTCCAGACGCTTTACTAACACTCTCCCCACTTGGAGAGTCAGCGCCTTTAACCTCCTGTTTGGCACAGTTTGCAATTTCTGCGGAAGATGAACAGGAATAGCGAGAACCAATGAGAGGCTAGCTGGAGGTGTCTGGACGGGCAAATTTAACTCTCATTTCCCACCAGGAAGAGGAAATAACCAAAGGCTCAGCGTGCCGTACCGGAACCAGATGAGGGCCTGAAGCCATCCTGCGGTGTTGCGGCCAGCTCAAAAGAAAGCGAGTTGAAGAAAGGAGCTCAGGGGCACTGTAATTCACAAACCTGCAGAGTTATAAATGACAGCTATCGTCCAAAAATAGACTGAAGTAAGGCTGCCAAGAGGACTTGAAAGCGGGGCAGAATTGCAGGAAACCGATTTCAGGAGGTAGACTGGAATTGCATTGAAAGCATAGGAAAAGAGGCAGAACGTCCACAATGATGCACTTGGCCAAAAAGGGCGTATGCGTTTTTTCCTGAATATATTCAGGAAAAAACGCATACGCCCTTTTTGGCCAACCAAGCAAGCTTGCAAAGGAAATCTGCACTACAATGAAGTCTCACTTCCCCCCGGTCAAAAGGGCCATCTGAAAAATGTGTAAAATCCAGAAAGGCAGGACAGGCCATGGAGAACTGGGAGCCTTGTTATGCTGATGGGCGGGATGTAAATTGCCAACAGACACTCGGGAGAAGTGTATGGTGTTTCCTGAAACATCTAAAAAACAAAGCAACAGAACCTAGGGCACTTCCACTTATGGTCCTATAGATTAGGGAAATTAAAATCAAAAAGACACAGCCACCCCAAAGTTTGGGACGCCTCTGTTTACAAGAACCTCATTTACCGTACTAGTTCAATATCACAGAAAGTGAAAAATGGATAAAGAACTTGTGGTACTTACGTACAATGCAGTATCACTCAGCAATGAAATCTATGTCATCAGGCCCGTAGCAGCATAATGAGTGGATTCAGGTACGATGATTCTAACTGAAATAAGTCACACAGAAAAAGAAACATCATAAGATATCACTAATACACGGAATTAAACTTGGCTACACAGGAACTGCATTCCAAAACAGAACAGGGTCTCAAATTTAGAAAACCAACTTATGCTTGCTTAAGGGGAAAGGTGAGTTGGGGTGCTGTATAAAACCAGAGATTGAAATGAGCACAGATAAAGTTCCTTAAGCCAAATATGGAATAGACAAGAGCTACTCGTTGCTCAACGAAATGGACTCAACACCGCATATTAAACGCCTAAGAATGTACCTGACTAGTAAGTATCTTAAAACCTATGGATTGCTATGTCTCCGAAAGAGAATCAAGCATGTGTACAGGGGCATAAACGCAGCAGTGATAGGATTGGAGAGGTTCGGTGAGCAAATGAAGACCCTTTGAAGTCATATTGCATGGTACCCATTCCACGGGTTTCAACTACCCAGGTTTTAGGTATTCTTCCTTCAGCTAAAACATGCATGTGGAACCCAGAGTATGATCAACCATGTGATCGGGAGACGTGTTCAAATATGTCTCAGTTTTCCTCCCCTGGTACTCGGGTGCAACATTCCAGACGCTTTACTAACACTCTCCCCACTTGGAGAGTCAGCGCCTTTAACCTCCTGTTTGGCACAGTTTGCAATTTCTGCGGAAGATGAACAGGAATAGCGAGAACCAATGAGAGGCTAGCTGGAGGTGTCTGGACGGGCAAATTTAACTCTCATTTCCCACCAGGAAGAGGAAATAACCAAAGGCTCAGCGTGCCGTACCGGAACCAGATTAGGGCCTGAAGCCATCCTGCGGTGTTGCGGCCAGCTCAAAAGAAAGCGATTTGAAGAAAAGAGCTCAGGGGCACTGTAATTCACAAACCTGCAGAGTTATAAATGACAGCTATCGTCCAAAAATAGACTGAAGTAAGGCTGCCAAGAGGACTTGAAAGCGGGGCAGAATTGCAGGAAACCGATTTCAGGAGGTAGACTGGAATTGCATTGAAAGCATAGGAAAAGAGGCAGAACGTCCACAATGATGCACTTGGCCAAAAAGGGCGTATGCGTTTTTTCCTGAATATATTCAGGAAAAAACGCATACGCCCTTTTTGGCCAACCAAGCAAGCTTGCAAAGGAAATCTGCACTACAATGAAGTCTCACTTCCCCCCGGTCAAAAGGGCCATCTGAAAAATGTGTAAAATCCAGAAAGGCAGGACAGGCCATGGAGAACTGGGAGCCTTGTTATGCTGATGGGCGGGATGTAAATTGCCAACAACCACTCGGGAGAAGTGTATGGTGTTTCCTGAAACATCTAAAAAACAAAGCAACAGAACCTAGGGCACTTCCACTTATGGTCCTATAGATTAGGGAAATTAAAATCAAAAAGACAGAGCCACCCGAAAGTTTGGAACGGCTCTGTTTACAAGAACCTCGTTTACAGTACAAGTTCAACATCGCAGAAAGTGAAAAATGGATAAAGAAGTTGTGGTATTTACTTACAAAGCAATATCACTCAGCAATGAAATCTGTGTCATCAGGCCCTTAGCAGCACAATGAGTGGATTCAGGTATGATGATTCTAACTGAAATAAGTCACACAGAAAAAGAAACATCATAAGATATCAGTAATACACGGAATGTAAACTTGGCTACACAGGAACTGAATTACAGAACAGAACAGGGTCTCAAATTTAGAAAACCAACTTATTCTTGCTTAAGGGTAAAGGTGAGTTGGGGTGCTGCATAAAACCAGAGATTGAAATGAGCACAGATAAAGTTCCTTAAGCCAAATATGGAATAGACAAGAGCTACTCCTTGCTCAACGAAATGGACTCAACACCCCATATTAAACGCCTAAGAATGTACCTGACTAGTAAGTATCTTAAAACCTATGGATTGCTATGTCTCCGAAAGAGAATAAAGCATGTGTACAGGGGCATAAACGCAGCAGTGATAGGATTGGAGAGGTTCGGTGAGCAAATGAAGACCCTTTGAAGTCATATTGCATGGTACCCATTCCACGGGTTTCAACTACCCAGGTTTAAGGTATTCTTCCTTCAGCTATAACATGCATGTGGAACCTAGAGTATGATCAACCATGTGATCGGGAGACGTGTTCAAATATGTCTCAGTTTTCCTCCCCTGGTACTCGGGTGCAACATTCCAGACGCTTTACTAACACTCTCCCCACTTGGAGAGTCAGCGCCTTTAACCTCCTGTTTGGCCCAGTTTGCAATTTCTGCGGAAGATGAACAGGAATAGCGAGAACCAATGAGAGGCTAGCTGGAGGTGTCTGGACGGGCAAATTTAACTCTCATTTCCCACCAGGAAGAGGAAATAACCAAAGGCTCAGCGTGCCGTGTCGGAACCAGATTAGGGCCTGAAGCCATCCTGCGGTGTTGCGGCCAGCTCACAAGAAAGCGAGTTGAAGAAAGGAGCTCAGGGGCACTGTAATTCACAAACCTGCAGAGTTATAAATGACAGCTATCATCCAAAAATAGACTGAAGTAAGGCTGCCAAGAGGACTTGAAAGCGGGGCAGAATTGCAGGAAACCGATTTCAGGAGGTAGACTGGAATTGCATTGAAAGCATAGGAAAAGAGGCAGAACGTCCACAATGATGCACTTGGCCAAAAAGGGCGTATGCGTTTTTTCCTGAATATATTCAGGAAAAAACGCATACGCACTTTTTGGCCAACCAAGCAAGCTTGCAAAGGAAATCTGCACTACAATGAAGTTTCACTTCCCCCTGGTCAAAAGGGCCATCTGAAAAAAGTGTAAAATCCAGAAAGGCAGGACAGGCCATGGAGAACTGGGAGCCTTGTTATGCTGATGGGCGGGATGTAAATTGCCAACAACCACTCGGGAGAAGTGTATGGTGTTTCCTGAAACATCTAAAAAACAAAGCAACAGAACCTAGGGCACTTCCACTTATGGTCCTATAGCTTAGGGAACTTAAAATCAAAAAGACACAGCCACCCCAAAGTTTGGAACGGCTCTGTTTACAAGAACCTCGTTTACAGTACAAGTTCAACATCGCAGAAAGTGAAAAATGGATAAAGAAGTTGTGGTATTTACTTACAAAGCAATATCACTCAGCAATGAAATCTGTGTCATCAGGCCCTTAGCAGCACAATGAGTGGATTCAGGTATGATGATTCTAACTGAAATAAGTCACACAGAAAAAGAAACATCATAAGATATCAGTAATACACGGAATGTAAACTTGGCTACACAGGAACTGAATTACAGAACAGAACAGGGTCTCAAATTTCGAAAACCAACTTATGCTTGCTTAAGGGGAAAGGTGAGTTGGGGTGTTGCATAAAACCAGAGATTGAAATGAGCACAGATAAAGTTCCTTAAGCCAAATATGGAATAGACAAGAGCTACTCCTTGCTCAACGAAATGGACTCAACACCGCATATTAAACGCCTAAGAATGTACCTGACTAGTAAGTATCTTAAAACCTATGGATTGCTATGTCTCCGAAAGAGAATCAAGCATGTGTACAGGGGCATAAACGCAGCAGTGATAGGATTGGAGAGGTTCAGTGAGCAAATGAAGACCCTTTGAAGTCATATTGCATGGTACCCATTCCACGGGTTTCAACTACCCAGATTTTAGGTATTTTTCCTTCAGCTAAAACATGCATGTGGAACCCAGAGTATGATCAACCATGTGATCGGGAGACGTGTTCAAATATGTCTCAGTTTTCCTCCCCTGGTACTCGGGTGCAACATTCCAGACGCTTTACTAACACTCTCCCCACTTGGAGAGTCAGCGCCTTTAACCTCCTGTTTGGCCCAGTTTGCAATTTCTGCGGAAGATGAACAGGAATACCGAGAACCAATGAGAGGCTAGCTGGAGGTGTCTGGACGGGCAAATTTAACTCTCATTTCCCACCAGGAAGAGGAAATAACCAAATTCTCAGCGTGCCGTACCGGAACCAGATTAGGGCCTGAAGCCATCCTGCGGTATTGTGGCCAGCTCAAAAGAAAGCGAGTTGAAGAAAGGAGCTCAGGGGCACTGTAATTCACAAACCTGCAGAGTAATAAATGACAGCTATCGTCCAAAAATATACTGAAGTAAGGCTGCCAAGAGGAGTTGAAAGTGGGGCAGAATTGCAGGAAACCGATTTCAGGAGGTAGACTGGAATTGCATTGAAAGCAGAGGAAAAGAGGCAGAACGTCCACAATGATGCACTTGGCCAAAAAGGGCGTATGCGTTTTTTCCTGAATATATTCAGGAAAAAACGCATACGCACTTTTTGGCCAACCAAGCAAGCTTGCAAAGGAAATCTGCACTACAATGAAGTTTCACTTCCCCCTGGTCAAAAGGGCCATCTGAAAAAAGTGTAAAATCCAGAAAGGCAGGACAGGCCATGGAGAACTGGGAGCCTTGTTATGATGATGGGCGGGATGTAAATTGCCAACAACCACTCGGGAGAAGTGTATGGTGTTTCCTGAAACATCTAAAAAACAAAGCAACAGAACCTAGGGCACTTCCACTTATGGTCCTATAGCTTAGGGAACTTAAAATCAAAAAGACACAGCCACCCCAAAGTTTGGAACGGCTCTGTTTACAAGAACCTCGTTTACAGTACAAGTTCAACATCGCAGAAAGTGAAAAATGGATAAAGAAGTTGTGGTATTTACTTACAAAGCAATATCACTCAGCAATGAAATCTGTGTCATCAGGCCCTTAGCAGCACAATGAGTGGATTCAGGTATGATGATTCTAACTGAAATAAGTCACACAGAAAAAGAAACATCATAAGATATCAGTAATACACGGAATGTAAACTTGGCTACACAGGAACTGAATTACAGAACAGAACAGGGTCTCAAATTTCGAAAACCAACTTATGCTTGCTTAAGGGGAAAGGTGAGTTGGGGTGCTGCATAAAACCAGAGATTGAAATGAGCACAGATAAAGTTCCTTAAGCCAAATATGGAATAGACAAGAGCTACTCCTTGCTCAACGAAATGGACTCAACACCGCATATTAAACGCCTAAGAATGTACCTGACTAGTAAGTATCTTAAAACCTATGGATTGCTATGTCTCCGAAAGAGAATGAAGCATGTGTACAGGGGCATAAACGCAGCAGTGATAGGATTGGAGAGGTTCAGTGAGCAAATGAAGACCCTTTGAAGTCATATTGCATGGTACCCATTCCACGGGTTTCAACTACCCAGATTTTAGGTATTTTTCCTTCAGCTAAAACATGCATGTGGAACCCAGAGTATGATCAACCATGTGATCGGGAGACGTGTTCAAATATGTCTCAGTTTTCCTCCCCTGGTACTCGGGTGCAACATTCCAGACGCTTTACTAACACTCTCCCCACTTGGAGAGTCAGCGCCTTTAACCTCCTGTTTGGCCCAGTTTGCAATTTCTGCGGAAGATGAACAGGAATACCGAGAACCAATGAGAGGCTAGCTGGAGGTGTCTGGACGGGCAAATTTAACTCTCATTTCCCACCAGGAAGAGGAAATAACCAAATTCTCAGCGTGCCGTACCGGAACCAGATTAGGGCCTGAAGCCATCCTGCGGTATTGTGGCCAGCTCAAAAGAAAGCGAGTTGAAGAAAGGAGCTCAGGGGCACTGTAATTCACAAACCTGCAGAGTAATAAATGACAGCTATCGTCCAAAAATATACTGAAGTAAGGCTGCCAAGAGGAGTTGAAAGTGGGGCAGAATTGCAGGAAACCGATTTCAGGAGGTAGACTGGAATTGCATTGAAAGCAGAGGAAAAGAGGCAGAACGTCCACAATGATGCACTTGGCCAAAAAGGGCGTATGCGTTTTTTCCTGAATATATTCAGGAAAAAACGCATACGCACTTTTTGGCCAACCAAGCAAGCTTGCAAAGGAAATCTGCACTACAATGAAGTTTCACTTCCCCCTGGTCAAAAGGGCCATCTGAAAAAAGTGTAAAATCCAGAAAGGCAGGACAGGCCATGGAGAACTGGGAGCCTTGTTATGATGATGGGCGGGATGTAAATTGCCAACAACCACTCGGGAGAAGTGTATGGTGTTTCCTGAAACATCTAAAAAACAAAGCAACAGAACCTAGGGCACTTCCACTTATGGTCCTATAGCTTAGGGAACTTAAAATCAAAAAGACACAGCCACCCCAAAGTTTGGAACGGCTCTGTTTACAAGAACCTCGTTTACAGTACAAGTTCAACATCGCAGAAAGTGAAAAATGGATAAAGAAGTTGTGGTATTTACTTACAAAGCAATATCACTCAGCAATGAAATCTGTGTCATCAGGCCCTTAGCAGCACAATGAGTGGATTCAGGTATGATGATTCTAACTGAAATAAGTCACACAGAAAAAGAAACATCATAAGATATCAGTAATACACGGAATGTAAACTTGGCTACACAGGAACTGAATTACAGAACAGAACAGGGTCTCAAATTTCGAAAACCAACTTATGCTTGCTTAAGGGGAAAGGTGAGTTGGGGTGCTGCATAAAACCAGAGATTGAAATGAGCACAGATAAAGTTCCTTAAGCCAAATATGGAATAGACAAGAGCTACTCCTTGCTCAACGAAATGGACTCAACACCGCATATTAAACGCCTAAGAATGTACCTGACTAGTAAGTATCTTAAAACCTATGGATTGCTATGTCTCCGAAAGAGAATCAAGCATGTGTACAGGGGCATAAACGCAGCAGTGATAGGATTGGAGAGGTTCAGTGAGCAAATGAAGACCCTTTGAAGTCATATTGCATGGTACCCATTCCACGGGTTTCAACTACCCAGATTTTAGGTATTTTTCCTTCAGCTAAAACATGCATGTGGAACCCAGAGTATGATCAACCATGTGATCGGGAGACGTGTTCAAATATGTCTCATTTTTCCTCCCCTGGTACTCGGGTGCAACATTCCAGACGCTTTACTAACACTCTCCCCACTTGGAGAGTCAGCGCCTTTAACCTCCTGTTTGGCCCAGTTTGCAATTTCTGCGGAAGATGAACAGGAATACCGAGAACCAATGAGAGGCTAGCTGGAGGTGTCTGGACGGGCAAATTTAACTCTCATTTCCCACCAGGAAGAGGAAATAACCAAATTCTCAGCGTGCCGTACCGGAACCAGATTAGGGCCTGAAGCCATCCTGCGGTATTGTGGCCAGCTCAAAAGAAAGCGAGTTGAAGAAAGGAGCTCAGGGGCACTGTAATTCACAAACCTGCAGAGTAATAAATGACAGCTATCGTCCAAAAATATACTGAAGTAAGGCTGCCAAGAGGAGTTGAAAGTGGGGCAGAATTGCAGGAAACCGATTTCAGGAGGTAGACTGGAATTGCATTGAAAGCAGAGGAAAAGAGGCAGAACGTCCACAATGATGCACTTGGCCAAAAAGGGCGTATGCGTTTTTTCCTGAATATATTCAGGAAAAAACGCATACGCCCTTTTTGGCCAACCAAGCAAGCTTGCAAAGGAAATCTGCACTACAATGAAGTTTCACTTCCCCCTGGTCAAAAGGGCCATCTGAAAAAAGTGTAAAATCCAGAAAGGCAGGACAGGCCATGGAGAACTGGGAGCCTTGTTATGATGATGGGCGGGATGTAAATTGCCAACAACCACTCGGGAGAAGTGTATGGTGTTTCCTGAAACATCTAAAAAACAAAGCAACAGAACCTAGGGCACTTCCACTTATGGTCCTATAGCTTAGGGAACTTAAAATCAAAAAGACACAGCCACCCCAAAGTTTGGAACGGCTCTGTTTACAAGAACCTCGTTTACAGTACAAGTTCAACATCGCAGAAAGTGAAAAATGGATAAAGAAGTTGTGGTATTTACTTACAAAGCAATATCACTCAGCAATGAAATCTGTGTCATCAGGCCCTTAGCAGCACAATGAGTGGATTCAGGTATGATGATTCTAACTGAAATAAGTCACACAGAAAAAGAAACATCATAAGATATCAGTAATACACGGAATGTAAACTTGGCTACACAGGAACTGAATTACAGAACAGAACAGGGTCTCAAATTTCGAAAACCAACTTATGCTTGCTTAAGGGGAAAGGTGAGTTGGGGTGCTGCATAAAACCAGAGATTGAAATGAGCACAGATAAAGTTCCTTAAGCCAAATATGGAATAGACAAGAGCTACTCCTTGCTCAACGAAATGGACTCAACACCGCATATTAAACGCCTAAGAATGTACCTGACTAGTAAGTATCTTAAAACCTATGGATTGCTATGTCTCCGAAAGAGAATCAAGCATGTGTACAGGGGCATAAACGCAGCAGTGATAGGATTGGAGAGGTTCAGTGAGCAAATGAAGACCCTTTGAAGTCATATTGCATGGTACCCATTCCACGGGTTTCAACTACCCAGATTTTAGGTATTTTTCCTTCAGCTAAAACATGCATGTGGAACCCAGAGTATGATCAACCATGTGATCGGGAGACGTGTTCAAATATGTCTCATTTTTCCTCCCCTGGTACTCGGGTGCAACATTCCAGACGCTTTACTAACACTCTCCCCACTTGGAGAGTCAGCGCCTTTAACCTCCTGTTTGGCCCAGTTTGCAATTTCTGCGGAAGATGAACAGGAATACCGAGAACCAATGAGAGGCTAGCTGGAGGTGTCTGGACGGGCAAATTTAACTCTCATTTCCCACCAGGAAGAGGAAATAACCAAATTCTCAGCGTGCCGTACCGGAACCAGATTAGGGCCTGAAGCCATCCTGCGGTATTGTGGCCAGCTCAAAAGAAAGCGAGTTGAAGAAAGGAGCTCAGGGGCACTGTAATTCACAAACCTGCAGAGTAATAAATGACAGCTATCGTCCAAAAATATACTGAAGTAAGGCTGCCAAGAGGAGTTGAAAGTGGGGCAGAATTGCAGGAAACCGATTTCAGGAGGTAGACTGGAATTGCATTGAAAGCAGAGGAAAAGAGGCAGAACGTCCACAATGATGCACTTGGCCAAAAAGGGCGTATGCGTTTTTTCCTGAATATATTCAGGAAAAAACGCATACGCCCTTTTTGGCCAACCAAGCAAGCTTGCAAAGGAAATCTGCACTACAATGAAGTCTCACTTCCCCCCGGTCAAAAGGGCCATCTGAAAAAAGTGTAAAATCCAGAAAGGCAGGACAGGCCATGGAGAACTGGGAGCCTTGTTATGCTGATGGGCGGGATGTAAATTGCCAACAACCACTCGGGAGAAGTGTATGGTGTTTCCTGAAACATCTAAAAAACAAAGCAACAGAGCCTAGGGCACTGCCACTTATGGTCCTAAGGCTTAGGGAATTTAAAATCAAAAAGACACAGCCACCCCAAAGTTTGGAAGGGCTCTGTTTACAAGAACCTCGTTTACAGTACAAGTTCAACATCGCAGAAAGTGAAAAATGGATAAAGAAGTTGTGGTATTTACTTACAAAGCAATATCACTCAGCAATGAAATCTGTGTCATCAGGCCCTTAGCAGCACAATGAGTGGATTCAGGTATGATGATTCTAACTGAAATAAGTGACACAGAAAAAGAAACATCATAAGATATCAGTAATACACGGAATGTAAACTTGGCTACACAGGAACTGAATTACAGAACAGAACAGGGTCTCAAATTTAGAAAACCAACTTATGCTTGCTTAAGGGTAAAGGTGAGTTGGGGTGCTGCATAAAACCAGAGATTGAAATGAGCACAGATAAATTTCCTTAAGCCAAATATGGAATAGACAAGAGCTACTCCTTGCTCAACGAAATGGACTCAACACCGCATATGAAACGCCTAAGAATGTACCTGACTAGTAAGTATCTTAAAACCTATGGATTGCTATGTCTCCGAAAGAGAATCAAGCATGTGTACAGGGGCGTAAACGCAGCAGTGATAGGATTGGAGAGGTTCGGTGAGCAAATGAAGACCCTTTGAAGTCATATTGCATGGTACCCATTCCACGGGTTTCAACTACCCAGGTTTAAGGTATTCTTCCTTCAGCTATAACATGCATGTGGAACCTAGAGTATGATCAACCATGTGATCGGGAGACGTGTTCAAATATGTCTCAGTTTTCCTCCCCTGGTACTCGGGTGCAACATTCCAGACGCTTTACTAACACTCTCCCCACTTGGAGAGTCAGTCCCTTTAACCTCCTGTTTGGCCAGTTTGCAATTTCTGCGGAAGATGAACAGGAATAACGAGAACCAATGAGAGGCTAGCTGGAGGTGTCTGGACGGGCAAATTTAACTCTCATTTCCCACCAGGAAGAGGAATTAACCAAAGGCTCAGTGTCCCGTGCCGGAACCAGATTAGGGCCTGAAGCCATCCTGCGGTGTTGCGGCCAGGTCACAAGAAAGCGAGTTGAAGAAAGGAGCTCAGGGGCACTGTAATTCACAAACCTGCAGAGTTATAAATGACAGCTATCGTCCAAAAATAGACTGAAGTAAGGCTGCCAAGAGGACTTGAAAGCGGGGCAGAATTGCAGGAAACCGATTTCAGGAGGTAGACTGGAATTGCATTGAAAGCATAGGAAAAGAGGCAGAACGTCCACAATGATGCACTTGGCAAAAAGGGCGTATGCGTTTTTTCCTGAATATAATCAGGAAAAAACGCATACGCCCTTTTTGGCCAACCAAGCAAGCTTGCAAAGGAAATCTGCACTACAATGAAGTCTCACTTCCCCCCGGTCAAAAGGGCCATCTGAAAAAAGTGTAAAATCCAGAAAGGCAACAGGCCATTGAGAACTGGGAGCCTTGTTATGCTGATGGGCGGGATGTAAATTGCCAACAGACACTCGGGAGAAGTGTATGGTGTTTCCTGAAACATCTAAAAAACAAAGCAACAGAGCCTAGGGCACTTCCACTTATGGTCCTATAGCTTAGGGAAATTAAAATCAAAAAGACACAGCCACCCCAAAGTTTGGAACGGCTCTGTTTACAAGAACCTCGTTTACAGTACAAGTTCAACATCGCAGAAAGTGAAAAATGGATAAAGAAGTTGTGGTATTTACTTACAAAGCAATATCACTCAGCAATGAATTCTGTGTCATCAGGCCCTTAGCAGCACAATGAGTGGATTCAGGTATGATGATTCTAACTGAAATAAGTCACACAGAAAAAGAAACATCATAAGATATCAGTAATACACGGAATGTAAACTTGGCTACACAGGAACTGAATTACAGAACAGAACAGGGTCTCAAATTTAGAAAACCAACTTATGCTTGCTTAAGGGGAAAGGTGAGTTGGGGTGCTGCATAAAACCAGAGATTGAAATGAGCACAGATAAAGTTCCTTAAGCCAAATATGGAATAGACAAGAGCTATTCCTTGCTCAACGAAATGGACTCAACACCCCATATTAAACGCCTAAGAATGTACCTGACTAGTAAGTATCTTAAAACCTATGGATTGCTATGTCTCCGAAAGAGAATCAAGCATGTGTACAGGGGCATAAACGCAGCAGTGATAGGATTGGAGAGGTTCGGTGAGCAAATGAAGACCCTTTGAAGTCATATTGCATGGTACCCATTCCACAGGTTTCAACTACCCAGGTTTAAGGTATTCTTCCTTCAGCTAAAACATGCATGTGGAACCCAGAGTATGATCAACCATGTGATCGGCAGACGTGTTCAAATATGTCTCAGTTTTCCTCCCCTGGTACTCGGGTGCAACATTCCAGACGCTTTACTAACACTCTCCCCACTTGGAGAGTCAGCGCCTTTAACCTCCTGTTTGGCCCAGTTTGCAATTTCTGCGGAAGATGAACAGGAATAGCGAGAACCAATGAGAGACTAGCTGGAGGTGTCTGGACGGGCAAATTTAACTCTCATTTCCCACCAGGAAGAGGAAATAACCAAAGGCTCAGCGTGCCGTACCGGAACCAGATTAGGGCCTGAAGCCATCCTGCGGTATTGCGGCCAGCTCAAAAGAAAGCGAGTTGAAGAAAGGAGCTCAGGGGCACTGTAATTCACAAACCTGCAGAGTAATAAATGACAGCTATCGTCCAAAAATATACTGAAGTAAGGCTGCCAAGAGGAGTTGAAAGTGGGGCAGAATTGCAGGAAACCGATTTCAGGAGGTAGACTGGAATTGCATTGAAAGCAGAGGAAAAGAGGCAGAACGTCCACAATGATGCACTTGGCCAAAAAGGGCGTATGCGTTTTTTCCTGAATATATTCAGGAAAAAACGCATACGCCCTTTTTGGCCAACCAAGCAAGCTTGCAAAGGAAATCTGCACTACAATGAAGTCTCACTTCCCCCCGGTCAAAAGGGCCATCTGAAAAAAGTGTAAAATCCAGAAAGGCAGGACAGGCCATGGAGAACTGGGAGCCTTGTTATGCTGATGGGCGGGATGTAAATTGCCAACAACCACTCGGGAGAAGTGTATGGTGTTTCCTGAAACATCTAAAAAACAAAGCAACAGAGCCTAGGGCACTGCCACTTATGGTCCTAAGGCTTAGGGAATTTAAAATCAAAAAGACACAGCCACCCCAAAGTTTGGAAGAGCTCTGTTTACAAGAACCTCGTTTACAGTACAAGTTCAACATCGCAGAAAGTGAAAAATGGATAAAGAAGTTGTGGTATTTACTTACAAAGCAATATCACTCAGCAATGAAATCTGTGTCATCAGGCCCTTAGCAGCACAATGAGTGGATTCAGGTATGATGATTCTAACTGAAATAAGTGACACAGAAAAAGAAACATCATAAGATATCAGTAATACACGGAATGTAAACTTGGCTACACAGGAACTGAATTACAGAACAGAACAGGGTCTCAAATTTAGAAAACCAACTTATGCTTGCTTAAGGGTAAAGGTGAGTTGGGGTGCTGCATAAAACCAGAGATTGAAATGAGCACAGATAAATTTCCTTAAGCCAAATATGGAATAGACAAGAGCTACTCCTTGCTCAACGAAATGGACTCAACACCGCATATGAAACGCCTAAGAATGTACCTGACTAGTAAGTATCTTAAAACCTATGGATTGCTATGTCTCCGAAAGAGAATCAAGCATGTGTACAGGGGCGTAAACGCAGCAGTGATAGGATTGGAGAGGTTCGGTGAGCAAATGAAGACCCTTTGAAGTCATATTGCATGGTACCCATTCCACGGGTTTCAACTACCCAGGTTTAAGGTATTCTTCCTTCAGCTATAACATGCATGTGGAACCTAGAGTATGATCAACCATGTGATCGGGAGACGTGTTCAAATATGTCTCAGTTTTCCTCCCCTGGTACTCGGGTGCAACATTCCAGACGCTTTACTAACACTCTCCCCACTTGGAGAGTCAGTCCCTTTAACCTCCTGTTTGGCCCAGTTTGCAATTTCTGCGGAAGATGAACAGGAATAGCGAGAACCAATGAGAGGCTAGCTGGAGGTGTCTGGACGGGCAAATTTAACTCTCATTTCCCACCAGGAAGAGGAATTAACCAAAGGCTCAGCATGCCGGGCCGGAACCAGATTAGGGCCTGAAGCCATCCTGCGGTGTTGCGGCCAGGTCACAAGAAAGCGAGTTGAAGAAAGGAGCTCAGGGGCACTGTAATTCACAAACCTGCAGAGTTATAAATGACAGCTATCGTCCAAAAATAGACTGAAGTAAGGCTGCCAAGAGGACTTGAAAGCGGGGCAGAATTGCAGGAAACCGATTTCAGGAGGTAGACTGGAATTGCATTGAAAGCATAGGAAAAGAGGCAGAACGTCCACAATGATGCACTTGGCAAAAAGGGCGTATGCGTTTTTTCCTGAATATAATCAGGAAAAAACGCATACGCCCTTTTTGGCCAACCAAGCAAGCTTGCAAAGGAAATCTGCACTACAATGAAGTCTCACTTCCCCCCGGTCAAAAGGGCCATCTGAAAAAAGTGTAAAATCCAGAAAGGCAACAGGCCATTGAGAACTGGGAGCCTTGTTATGCTGATGGGCGGGATGTAAATTGCCAACAGACACTCGGGAGAAGTGTATGGTGTTTCCTGAAACATCTAAAAAACAAAGCAACAGAGCCTAGGGCACTTCCACTTATGGTCCTATAGCTTAGGGAAATTAAAATCAAAAAGACACAGCCACCCCAAAGTTTGGAACGGCTCTGTTTACAAGAACCTCGTTTACAGTACAAGTTCAACATCGCAGAAAGTGAAAAATGGATAAAGAAGTTGTGGTATTTACTTACAAAGCAATATCACTCAGCAATGAATTCTGTGTCATCAGGCCCTTAGCAGCACAATGAGTGGATTCAGGTATGATGATTCTAACTGAAATAAGTCACACAGAAAAAGAAACATCATAAGATATCAGTAATACACGGAATGTAAACTTGGCTACACAGGAACTGAATTACAGAACAGAACAGGGTCTCAAATTTAGAAAACCAACTTATGCTTGCTTAAGGGTAAAGGTGAGTTGGGGTGCTGCATAAAACCAGAGATTGAAATGAGCACAGATAAAGTTCCTTAAGCCAAATATGGAATAGACAAGAGCTATTCCTTGCTCAACGAAATGGACTCAACACCCCATATTAAACGCCTAAGAATGTACCTGACTAGTAAGTATCTTAAAACCTATGGATTGCTATGTCTCCGAAAGAGAATCAAGCATGTGTACAGGGGCATAAACGCAGCAGTGATAGGATTGGAGAGGTTCGGTGAGCAAATGAAGACCCTTTGAAGTCATATTGCATGGTACCCATTCCACGGGTTTCAACTACCCAGGTTTAAGGTATTCTTCCTTCAGCTAAAACATGCATGTGGAACCCAGAGTATGATCAACCATGTGATCGGCAGACGTGTTCAAATATGTCTCAGTTTTCCTCCCCTGGTACTCGGGTGCAACATTCCAGACGCTTTACTAACACTCTCCCCACTTGGAGAGTCAGCGCCTTTAACCTCCTGTTTGGCCCAGTTTGCAATTTCTGCGGAAGATGAACAGGAATAGCGAGAACCAATGAGAGACTAGCTGGAGGTGTCTGGACGGGCAAATTTAACTCTCATTTCCCACCAGGAAGAGGAAATAACCAAAGGCTCAGCGTGCCGTGCCGGAACCAGATTAGGGCCTGAAGCCATCCTGTGCTGTTGCGGCCAGGTCACAAGAAAGCGAGTTGAAGAAAGGAGCTCAGGGGCACTGTAATTCACAAACCTGCAGAGTTATAAATGACAGCTATCGTCCAAAAATAGACTGAAGTAAGGCTGCCAAGAGGACTTGAAAGCGGGGCAGAATTGCAGGAAACCGATTTCAGGAGGTAGACTGGAATTGCATTGAAAGCATAGGAAAAGAGGCAGAACGTCCACAATGATGCACTTGGCCAAAAAGGGCGTATGCGTTTTTTCCTGAATATATTCAGGAAAAAACGCATACGCACTTTTTGGCCAACCAAGCAAGCTTGCAAAGGAAATCTGCACTACAATGAAGTCTCACTTCCCCCCGGTCAAAAGGGCCATCTGAAAAAAGTGTAAAATCCAGAAAGGCAGGACAGGCCATGGAGAACTGGGAGCCTTGTTATGCTGATGGGCGGGATGTAAATTGCCAACAACCACTCGGGAGAAGTGTATGGTGTTTCCTGAAACATCTAAAAAACAAAGCAACAGAGCCTAGGGCACTTCCACTTATGGTCCTATAGCTTAGGGAAATTAAAATCAAAAAGACACAGCCACCCCAAAGTTTGGGACGCCTCTGTTTACAAGAACCTCATTTACCGTACTAGTTCAATATCACAGAAAGTGAAAAATGGATAAAGAACTTGTGGTACTTACGTACAATGCAGTATCACTCAGCAATGAAATCTATGTCATCAGGCCCGTAGCAGCATAATGAGTGGATTCAGGTACGATGATTCTAACTGAAATAAGTCACACAGAAAAAGAAACATCATAAGATATCACTAATACACGGAATTAAACTTGGCTACACAGGAACTGCATTCCAAAACAGAACAGGGTCTCAAATTTAGAAAACCAACTTATGCTTGCTTAAGGGGAAAGGTGAGTTGGGGTGCTGCATAAAACCAGAGATTGAAATGAGCACAGATAAAGTTCCTTAAGCCAAATATGGAATAGACAAGAGCTACTCGTTGCTCAACGAAATGGACTCAACACCGCATATTAAACGCCTAAGAATGTACCTGACTAGTAAGTATCTTAAAACCTATGGATTGCTATGTCTCCGAAAGAGAATCAAGCATGTGTACAGGGGCATAAACGCAGCAGTGATAGGATTGGAGAGGTTCGGTGAGCAAATGAAGACCCTTTGAAGTCATATTGCATGGTACCCATTCCACGGGTTTCAACTACCCAGGTTTTAGGTATTCTTCCTTCAGCTAAAACATGCATGTGGAACCCAGAGTATGATCAACCATGTGATCAGGAGACGTGTTCAAATATGTCTCAGTTTTCCTCCCCTGGTACTCGGGTGCAACATTCCAGCCGCTTTACTAACACTCTCCCCACTTGGAGAGTCAGCGCCTTTAACCTCCTGTTTGGCACAGTTTGCAATTTCTACGGAAGATGAACAGGAATAGCGAGAACCAATGAGAGGCTAGCTGGAGGTGTCTGGACGGGCAAATTTAACTCTCATTTCCCACCAGGAAGAGGAAATAACCAAAGGCTCAGCGTGCCGTACCGGAACCAGATTAGGGCCTGAAGCCATCCTGCGGTGTTGCGGCCAGCTCAAAAGAAAGCGATTTGAAGAAAGGAGCTCAGGGGCACTGTAATTCACAAACCTGCAGAGTTATAAATGACAGCTATCGTCCAAAAATAGACTGAAGTAAGGCTGCCAAGAGGACTTGAAAGCGGGGCAGAATTGCAGGAAACCGATTTCAGGAGGTAGACTGGAATTGCATTGAAAGCATAGGAAAAGAGGCAGAACGTCCACAATGATGCACTTGGCCAAAAAGGGCGTATGCGTTTTTTCCTGAATATATTCAGGAAAAAACGCATACGCCCTTTTTGGCCAACCAAGCAAGCTTGCAAAGGAAATCTGCACTACAATGAAGTCTCACTTCCCCCCGGTCAAAAGGGCCATCTGAAAAATGTGTAAAATCCAGAAAGGCAGGACAGGCCATGGAGAACTGGGAGCCTTGTTATGCTGATGGGCGGGATGTAAATTGCCAACAACCACTCGGGAGAAGTGTATGGTGTTTCCTGAAACATCTAAAAAACAAAGCAACAGAACCTAGGGCACTTCCACTTATGGTCCTATAGCTTAGGGAAATTAAAATCAAAAAGACACAGCCACCCGAAAGTTTGGAACGGCTCTGTTTACAAGAACCTCGTTTACAGTACAAGTTCAACATCGCAGAAAGTGAAAAATGGATAAAGAAGTTGTGGTATTTACTTACAAAGCAATATCACTCAGCAATGAAATCTGTGTCATCAGGCCCTTAGCAGCACAATGAGTGGATTCAGGTATGATGATTCTAACTGAAATAAGTCACACAGAAAAAGAAACATCATAAGATATCAGTAATACACGGAATGTAAACTTGGCTACACAGGAACTGAATTACAGAACAGAACAGGGTCTCAAATTTAGAAAACCAACTTATTCTTGCTTAAGGGTAAAGGTGAGTTGGGGTGCTGCATAAAACCAGAGATTGAAATGAGCACAGATAAAGTTCCTTAAGCCAAATATGGAATAGACAAGAGCTACTCCTTGCTCAACGAAATGGACTCAACACCCCATATTAAACGCCTAAGAATGTACCTGACTAGTAAGTATCTTAAAACCTATGGATTGCTATGTCTCCGAAAGAGAATAAAGCATGTGTACAGGGGCATAAACGCAGCAGTGATAGGATTGGAGAGGTTCGGTGAGCAAATGAAGACCCTTTGAAGTCATATTGCATGGTACCCATTCCACGGGTTTCAACTACCCAGGTTTAAGGTATTCTTCCTTCAGCTATAACATGCATGTGGAACCTAGAGTATGATCAACCATGTGATCGGGAGACGTGTTCAAATATGTCTCAGTTTTCCTCCCCTGGTACTCGGGTGCAACATTCCAGACGCTTTACTAACACTCTCCCCACTTGGAGAGTCAGCGCCTTTAACCTCCTGTTTGGCCCAGTTTGCAATTTCTGCGGAAGATGAACAGGAATAGCGAGAACCAATGAGAGACTAGCTGGAGGTGTCTGGACGGGCAAATTTAACTCTCATTTCCCACCAGGAAGAGGAAATAACCAAAGGCTCAGCGTGCCGTGCCGGAACCAGATTAGGGCCTGAAGCCATCCTGTGCTGTTGCGGCCAGGTCACAAGAAAGCAAGTTGAAGAAAGGAGCTCAGGGGCACTGTAATTCACAAACCTGCAGAGTTATAAATGACAGCTATCGTCCAAAAATAGACTGAAGTAAGGCTGCCAAGAGGACTTGAAAGCGGGGCAGAATTGCAGGAAACCGATTTCAGGAGGTAGACTGGAATTGCATTGAAAGCATAGGAAAAGAGGCAGAACGTCCACAATGATGCACTTGGCCAAAAAGGGCGTATGCGTTTTTTCCTGAATATATTCAGGAAAAAACGCATACGCCCTTTTTGGCCAACCAAGCAAGCTTGCAAAGGAAATCTGCACTACAATGAAGTCTCACTTCCCCCCGGTCAAAAGGGCCATCTGAAAAAAGTGTAAAATCCAGAAAGGCAGGACAGGCCATGGAGAACTGGGAGCCTTGTTATGCTGATGGGCGGGATGTAAATTGCCAACAACCACTCGGGAGAAGTGTATGGTGTTTCCTGAAACATCTAAAAAACAAAGCAACAGAGCCTAGGGCACTTCCACTTATGGTCCTATAGCTTAGGGAAATTAAAATCAAAAAGACACAGCCACCCCAAAGTTTGGGACGCCTCTGTTTACAAGAACCTCATTTACCGTACTAGTTCAATATCACAGAAAGTGAAAAATGGATAAAGAACTTGTGGTACTTACGTACAATGCAGTATCACTCAGCAATGAAATCTATGTCATCAGGCCCGTAGCAGCATAATGAGTGGATTCAGGTACGATGATTCTAACTGAAATAAGTCACACAGAAAAAGAAACATCATAAGATATCACTAATACACGGAATAAAACTTGGCTACACAGGAACTGCATTCCAAAACAGAACAGGGTCTCAAATTTAGAAAACCAACTTATGCTTGCTTAAGGGGAAAGGTGAGTTGGGGTGCTGCATAAAACCAGAGATTGAAATGAGCACAGATAAAGTTCCTTAAGCCAAATATGGAATAGACAAGAGCTACTCGTTGCTCAACGAAATGGACTCAACACCGCATATTAAACGCCTAAGAATGTACCAGACTAGTAAGTATCTTAAAACCTATGGATTGCTATGTCTCCGAAAGAGAATCAAGCATGTGTACAGGGGCATAAACGCAGCAGTGATAGGATTGGAGAGGTTCGGTGAGCAAATGAAGACCCTTTGAAGTCATATTGCATGGTACCCATTCCACGGGTTTCAACTACCCAGGTTTTAGGTATTCTTCCTTCAGCTAAAACATGCATGTGGAACCCAGAGTATGATCAACCATGTGATCAGGAGACGTGTTCAAATATGTCTCAGTTTTCCTCCCCTGGTACTCGGGTGCAACATTCCAGACGCTTTACTAACACTCTCCCCACTTGGAGAGTCAGCGCCTTTAACCTCCTGTTTGGCACAGTTTGCAATTTCTGCGGAAGATGAACAGGAATAGCGAGAACCAATGAGAGGCTAGCTGGAGGTGTCTGGACGGGCAAATTTAACTCTCATTTCCCACCAGGAAGAGGAAATAACCAAAGGCTCAGCGTGCCGTACCGGAACCAGATTAGGGCCTGAAGCCATCCTGCGGTGTTGCGGCCAGCTCAAAAGAAAGCGATTTGAAGAAAGGAGCTCAGGGGCACTGTAATTCACAAACCTGCAGAGTTATAAATGACAGCTATCATCCAAAAATAGACTGAAGTAAGGCTGCCAAGAGGACTTGAAAGCGGGGCAGAATTGCAGGAAACCGATTTCAGGAGGTAGACTGGAATTGCATTGAAAGCATAGGAAAAGAGGCAGAACGTCCACAATGATGCACTTGGCCAAAAAGGGCGTATGCGTTTTTTCCTGAATATATTCAGGAAAAAACGCATACGCCCTTTTTGGCCAACCAAGCAAGCTTGCAAAGGAAATCTGCACTACAATGAAGTCTCACTTCCCCCCGGTCAAAAGGGCCATCTGAAAAATGTGTAAAATCCAGAAAGGCAGGACAGGCCATGGAGAACTGGGAGCCTTGTTATGCTGATGGGCGGGATGTAAATTGCCAACAACCACTCGGGAGAAGTGTATGGTGTTTCCTGAAACATCTAAAAAACAAAGGAACAGAACCTAGGGCACTTCCACTTATGGTCCTATAGATTAGGGAAATTAAAATCAAAAAGACACAGACACCCGAAAGTTTGGAACGGCTCTGTTTACAAGAACCTCGTTTACAGTACAAGTTCAACATCGCAGAAAGTGAAAAATGGATAAAGAAGTTGTGGTATTTACTTACAAAGCAATATCACTCAGCAATGAAATCTGTGTCATCAGGCCCTTAGCAGCACAATGAGTGGATTCAGGTATGATGATTCTAACTGAAATAAGTCACACAGAAAAAGAAACATCATAAGATATCAGTAATACACGGAATGTAAACTTGGCTACACAGGAACTGAATTACAGAACAGAACAGGGTCTCAAATTTAGAAAACCAACTTATTCTTGCTTAAGGGTAAAGGTGAGTTGGGGTGCTGCATAAAACCAGAGATTGAAATGAGCACAGATAAAGTTCCTTAAGCCAAATATGGAATAGACAAGAGCTACTCCTTGCTCAACGAAATGGACTCAACACCCCATATTAAACGCCTAAGAATGTACCTGACTAGTAAGTATCTTAAAACCTATGGATTGCTATGTCTCCGAAAGAGAATAAAGCATGTGTACAGGGGCATAAACGCAGCAGTGATAGGATTGGAGAGGTTCGGTGAGCAAATGAAGACCCTTTGAAGTCATATTGCATGGTACCCATTCCACGGGTTTCAACTACCTAGGTTTAAGGTATTCTTCCTTCAGCTATAACATGCATGTGGAACCTAGAGTATGATCAACCATGTGATCGGGAGACGTGTTCAAATATGTCTCAGTTTTCCTCCCCTGGTACTCGGGTGCAACATTCCAGACGCTTTACTAACACTCTCCCCACTTGGAGAGTCAGTCCCTTTAACCTCCTGTTTGGCCCAGTTTGCAATTTCTGCGGAAGATGAACAGGAATAGCGAGAACCAATGAGAGGCTAGCTGGAGGTGTCTGGACGGGCAAATTTAACTCTCATTTCCCACCAGGAAGAGGAAATAACCAAAGGCTCAGCGTGCCGTACCGGAACCAGATTAGGGCCTGAAGCCATCCTGCGGTGTTGCGGCCAGGTCACAAGAAAGCGAGTTGAAGAAAGGAGCTCAGGGGCACTGTAATTCACAAACCTGCAGAGTTATAAATGACAGCTATCGTCCAAAAATAGACTGAAGTAAGGCTGCCAAGAGGACTTGAAAGCGGGGCAGAATTGCAGGAAACCGATTTCAGGAGGTAGACTGGAATTGCATTGAAAGCATAGGAAAAGAGGCAGAACGTCCACAATGATGCACTTGGCCAAAAAGGGCGTATGCGTTTTTTCCTGAATATATTCAGGAAAAAACGCATACGCCCTTTTTGGCCAACCAAGCAAGCTTGCAAAGGAAATCTGCACTACAATGAAGTCTCACTTCCCCCCGGTCAAAAGGGCCATCTGAAAAAAGTGTAAAATCCAGAAAGGCAGGACAGGCCATGGAGAACTGGGAGCCTTGTTATGCTGATGGGCGGGATGTAAATTGCCAACAACCACTCGGGAGAAGTGTATGGTGTTTCCTGAAACATCTAAAAAACAAAGCAACAGAGCCTAGGGCACTTCCACTTATGGTCCTATAGCTTAGGGAAATTAAAATCAAAAAGACACAGCCACCCCAAAGTTTGGAACGGCTCTGTTTACAAGAACCTCGTTTACAGTACAAGTTCAACATCGCAGAAAGTGAAAAATGGATAAAGAAGTTGTGGTATTTACTTACAAAGCAATATCACTCAGCAATGAAATCTGTGTCATCAGGCCCTTAGCAGCACAATGAGTGGATTCAGGTATGATGATTCTAACTGAAATAAGTCACACAGAAAAAGAAACATCATAAGATATCAGTAATACACGGAATGTAAACTTGGCTACACAGGAACTGAATTACAGAACAGAACAGGGTCTCAAATTTCGAAAACCAACTTATGCTTGCTTAAGGGGAAAGGTGAGTTGGGGTGCTGCATAAAACCAGAGATTGAAATGAGCACAGATAAAGTTCCTTAAGCCAAATATGGAATAGACAAGAGCTACTCCTTGCTCAACGAAATGGACTCAACACCGCATATTAAACGCCTAAGAATGTACCTGACTAGTAAGTATCTTAAAACCTATGGATTGCTATGTCTCCGAAAGAGAATCAAGCATGTGTACAGGGGCATAAACGCAGCAGTGATAGGATTGGAGAGGTTCAGTGAGCAAATGAAGACCCTTTGAAGTCATATTGCATGGTACCCATTCCACGGGTTTCAACTACCCAGATTTTAGGTATTTTTCCTTCAGCTAAAACATGCATGTGGAACCCAGAGTATGATCAACCATGTGATCGGGAGACGTGTTCAAATATGTCTCAGTTTTCCTCCCCTGGTACTCGGGTGCAACATTCCAGACACTTTACTAACACTCTCCCCACTTGGAGAGTCAGCGCCTTTAACCTCCTGTTTGGCCCAGTTTGCAATTTCTGCGGAAGATGAACAGGAATACCGAGAACCAATGAGAGGCTAGCTGGAGGTGTCTGGACGGGCAAATTTAACTCTCATTTCCCACCAGGAAGAGGAAATAACCAAAGGCTCAGCGTGCCGTGCCGGAACCAGATTAGGGCCTGAAGCCATCCTGCGGTGTTGCGGCCACCTCAAAAGAAAGCGAGTTGAAGAAAGGAGCTCAGGGGCACTGTAATTCACAAACCTGCAGAGTTATAAATGACAGCTATCGTCCAAAAATAGACTGAAGTAAGGCTGCCAAGAGGACTTGAAAGCGGGGCAGAATTGCAGGAAACCGATTTCAGGAGGTAGACTGAAATTGCATTGAAAGCATAAGAAAAGAGGCAGAACGTCCACAATGATGCACTTGGCCAAAAAGGGCGTATGCGTTTTTTCCTGAATATATTCAGGAAAAAACGCATACGCACTTTTTGGCCAACCAAGCAAGCTTGCAAAGGAAATCTGCACTACAATGAAGTCTCACTTCCCCCCGGTCAAAAGGGCCATCTGAAAAAAGTGTAAAATCCAGAAAGTCAGGACAGGCCATGGAGAACTGGGAGCCTTGTTATGCTGATGGGCGGGATGTAAATTGCCAACAGACACTTGGGAGAAGTGTATGGTGTTTCCTGAAACATCTAAAAAACAAAGCAACAGAGCCTAGGGCACTGCCACTTATGGTCCTATAGCTTAGGGAAATTAAAATCAAAAAGACACAGCCACCTCAAAGTTTGGGACACCTCTGTTTACAAGAACCTCGTTTACAGTACAAGTTCAACATCGCAGAAAGTGAAAAATGGATAAAGAAGTTGTGGTATTTACTTACAAAGCAATATCACTCAGCAATGAAATCTGTGTCATCAGGCCCTTAGCAGCACAATGAGTGGATTCAGGTATGATGATTCTAACTGAAATAAGTCACACAGAAAAAGAAACATCATAAGATATCAGTAATACACGGAATGGAAACTTGGCTACACAGGAACTGAATTACAGAACAGAACAGGGTCTCAAATTTAGAAAACCAACTTATGCTTGCTTAAGGGTAAAGGTGAGTTGGGGTGCTGCATAAAACCAGAGATTGAAATGAGCACAGATAAAGTTCCTTAAGCCAAATATGGAATAGACAAGAGCTACTCCTTGCTCAACGAAATGGACTCAACACCGCATATTAAACGCCTAAGAATGTACCTGACTAGTAAGTATCTTAAAACCTATGGATTGCTATGTCTCCGAAAGAGAATCAAGCATGTGTACAGGGGCATAAACGCAGCAGTGATAGGATTGGAGAGGTTCGGTGAGCAAATGAAGACCCTTTGAAGTCATATTGCATGGTACCCATTCCACGGGTTTCAACTCTCCAGGTTTAAGGTATTCTTCCTTCAGCTAAAACATGCATGTGGAACCCAAGTATGATCAACCATGTGAACGGGAGACGTGTTCAAATATGTCTCAGTTTTCCTCCCCTGGTACTCGGGTGCAACATTCCAGACGCTTTACTAACACTCTCCCCACTTGGAGAGTCAGCGCCTTTAACCTCCTGTTTGGCCCAGTTTGCAATTTCTGCGGAAGATGAACAGGAATAGCGAGAACCAATGAGAGGCTAGCTGGAGGTGTCTGGACGGGCAAATTTAACTCTCATTTCCCACCAGGAAGAGGAAATAACCAAAGGCTCAGCGTGCCGTACCGGAACCAGATTAGGGCCTGAAGCCATCTTGCGGTGTTGCGGCCAGCTCAAAAGAAAGCGAGTTGAAGAAAGGAGCTCAGGGGCACTGTAATTCACAAACCTGCAGAGTTATAAATGACAGCTATCGTCCAAAAATAGACTGAAGTAAGGCTGCCAAGAGGACTTGAAAGCGGGGCAGAATTGCAGGAAACCGATTTCAGGAGGTAGACTGGAATTGCATTGAAAGCATAGGAAAAGAGGCAGAACGTCCACAATGATGCACTTGGCCAAAAAGGGCGTATGCGTTTTTTCCTGAATATATTCAGGAAAAAACGCATACGCCCTTTTTGGCCAACCAAGCAAGCTTGCAAAGGAAATCTGCACTACAATGAAGTCTCACTTCCCCCCGGTCAAAAGGGCCATCTGAAAAATGTGTAAAATCCAGAAAGGCAGGACAGGCCATGGAGAACTGGGAGCCTTGTTATGCTGATGGGCGGGATGTAAATTGCCAACAACCACTCGGGAGAAGTGTATGGTGTTTCCTGAAACATCTAAAAAACAAAGCAACAGAACCTAGGGCACTTCCACTTATGGTCCTATAGCTTAGGGAAATTAAAATCAAAAAGACACAGCCACCCGAAAGTTTGGAACGGCTCTGTTTACAAGAACCTCGTTTACAGTACAAGTTCAACATCGCAGAAAGTGAAAAATGGATAAAGAAGTTGTGGTATTTACTTACAAAGCAATATCACTCAGCAATGAAATCTGTGTCATCAGGCCCTTAGCAGCACAATGAGTGGATTCAGGTATGATGATTCTAACTGAAATAAGTCACACAGAAAAAGAAACATCATAAGATATCAGTAATACACGGAATGTAAACTTGGCTACACAGGAACTGAATTACAGAACAGAACAGGGTCTCAAATTTAGAAAACCAACTTATTCTTGCTTAAGGGTAAAGGTGAGTTGGGGTGCTGCATAAAACCAGAGATTGAAATGAGCACAGATAAAGTTCCTTAAGCCAAATATGGAATAGACAAGAGCTACTCCTTGCTCAACGAAATGGACTCAACACCCCATATTAAACGCCTAAGAATGTACCTGACTAGTAAGTATCTTAAAACCTATGGATTGCTATGTCTCCGAAAGAGAATAAAGCATGTGTACAGGGGCATAAACGCAGCAGTGATAGGATTGGAGAGGTTCGGTGAGCAAATGAAGACCCTTTGAAGTCATATTGCATGGTACCCATTCCACGGGTTTCAACTACCCAGGTTTAAGGTATTCTTCCTTCAGCTATAACATGCATGTGGAACCTAGAGTATGATCAACCATGTGATCGGGAGACGTGTTCAAATATGTCTCAGTTTTCCTCCCCTGGTACTCGGGTGCAACATTCCAGACGCTTTACTAACACTCTCCCCACTTGGAGAGTCAGCGCCTTTAACCTCCTGTTTGGCCCAGTTTGCAATTTCTGCGGAAGATGAACAGGAATAGCGAGAACCAATGAGAGACTAGCTGGAGGTGTCTGGACGGGCAAATTTAACTCTCATTTCCCACCAGGAAGAGGAAATAACCAAAGGCTCAGCGTGCCGTGCCGGAACCAGATTAGGGCCTGAAGCCATCCTGTGCTGTTGCGGCCAGGTCACAAGAAAGCAAGTTGAAGAAAGGAGCTCAGGGGCACTGTAATTCACAAACCTGCAGAGTTATAAATGACAGCTATCGTCCAAAAATAGACTGAAGTAAGGCTGCCAAGAGGACTTGAAAGCGGGGCAGAATTGCAGGAAACCGATTTCAGGAGGTAGACTGGAATTGCATTGAAAGCATAGGAAAAGAGGCAGAACGTCCACAATGATGCACTTGGCCAAAAAGGGCGTATGCGTTTTTTCCTGAATATATTCAGGAAAAAACGCATACGCCCTTTTTGGCCAACCAAGCAAGCTTGCAAAGGAAATCTGCACTACAATGAAGTCTCACTTCCCCCCGGTCAAAAGGGCCATCTGAAAAAAGTGTAAAATCCAGAAAGGCAGGACAGGCCATGGAGAACTGGGAGCCTTGTTATGCTGATGGGCGGGATGTAAATTGCCAACAACCACTCGGGAGAAGTGTATGGTGTTTCCTGAAACATCTAAAAAACAAAGCAACAGAGCCTAGGGCACTTCCACTTATGGTCCTATAGCTTAGGGAAATTAAAATCAAAAAGACACAGCCACCCCAAAGTTTGGGACGCCTCTGTTTACAAGAACCTCATTTACCGTACTAGTTCAATATCACAGAAAGTGAAAAATGGATAAAGAACTTGTGGTACTTACGTACAATGCAGTATCACTCAGCAATGAAATCTATGTCATCAGGCCCGTAGCAGCATAATGAGTGGATTCAGGTACGATGATTCTAACTGAAATAAGTCACACAGAAAAAGAAACATCATAAGATATCACTAATACACGGAATAAAACTTGGCTACACAGGAACTGCATTCCAAAACAGAACAGGGTCTCAAATTTAGAAAACCAACTTATGCTTGCTTAAGGGGAAAGGTGAGTTGGGGTGCTGCATAAAACCAGAGATTGAAATGAGCACAGATAAAGTTCCTTAAGCCAAATATGGAATAGACAAGAGCTACTCGTTGCTCAACGAAATGGACTCAACACCGCATATTAAACGCCTAAGAATGTACCAGACTAGTAAGTATCTTAAAACCTATGGATTGCTATGTCTCCGAAAGAGAATCAAGCATGTGTACAGGGGCATAAACGCAGCAGTGATAGGATTGGAGAGGTTCGGTGAGCAAATGAAGACCCTTTGAAGTCATATTGCATGGTACCCATTCCACGGGTTTCAACTACCCAGGTTTTAGGTATTCTTCCTTCAGCTAAAACATGCATGTGGAACCCAGAGTATGATCAACCATGTGATCAGGAGACGTGTTCAAATATGTCTCAGTTTTCCTCCCCTGGTACTCGGGTGCAACATTCCAGACGCTTTACTAACACTCTCCCCACTTGGAGAGTCAGCGCCTTTAACCTCCTGTTTGGCACAGTTTGCAATTTCTGCGGAAGATGAACAGGAATAGCGAGAACCAATGAGAGGCTAGCTGGAGGTGTCTGGACGGGCAAATTTAACTCTCATTTCCCACCAGGAAGAGGAAATAACCAAAGGCTCAGCGTGCCGTACCGGAACCAGATTAGGGCCTGAAGCCATCCTGCGGTGTTGCGGCCAGCTCAAAAGAAAGCGATTTGAAGAAAGGAGCTCAGGGGCACTGTAATTCACAAACCTGCAGAGTTATAAATGACAGCTATCATCCAAAAATAGACTGAAGTAAGGCTGCCAAGAGGACTTGAAAGCGGGGCAGAATTGCAGGAAACCGATTTCAGGAGGTAGACTGGAATTGCATTGAAAGCATAGGAAAAGAGGCAGAACGTCCACAATGATGCACTTGGCCAAAAAGGGCGTATGCGTTTTTTCCTGAATATATTCAGGAAAAAACGCATACGCCCTTTTTGGCCAACCAAGCAAGCTTGCAAAGGAAATCTGCACTACAATGAAGTCTCACTTCCCCCCGGTCAAAAGGGCCATCTGAAAAATGTGTAAAATCCAGAAAGGCAGGACAGGCCATGGAGAACTGGGAGCCTTGTTATGCTGATGGGCGGGATGTAAATTGCCAACAACCACTCGGGAGAAGTGTATGGTGTTTCCTGAAACATCTAAAAAACAAAGGAACAGAACCTAGGGCACTTCCACTTATGGTCCTATAGATTAGGGAAATTAAAATCAAAAAGACACAGACACCCGAAAGTTTGGAACGGCTCTGTTTACAAGAACCTCGTTTACAGTACAAGTTCAACATCGCAGAAAGTGAAAAATGGATAAAGAAGTTGTGGTATTTACTTACAAAGCAATATCACTCAGCAATGAAATCTGTGTCATCAGGCCCTTAGCAGCACAATGAGTGGATTCAGGTATGATGATTCTAACTGAAATAAGTCACACAGAAAAAGAAACATCATAAGATATCAGTAATACACGGAATGTAAACTTGGCTACACAGGAACTGAATTACAGAACAGAACAGGGTCTCAAATTTAGAAAACCAACTTATTCTTGCTTAAGGGTAAAGGTGAGTTGGGGTGCTGCATAAAACCAGAGATTGAAATGAGCACAGATAAAGTTCCTTAAGCCAAATATGGAATAGACAAGAGCTACTCCTTGCTCAACGAAATGGACTCAACACCCCATATTAAACGCCTAAGAATGTACCTGACTAGTAAGTATCTTAAAACCTATGGATTGCTATGTCTCCGAAAGAGAATAAAGCATGTGTACAGGGGCATAAACGCAGCAGTGATAGGATTGGAGAGGTTCGGTGAGCAAATGAAGACCCTTTGAAGTCATATTGCATGGTACCCATTCCACGGGTTTCAACTACCTAGGTTTAAGGTATTCTTCCTTCAGCTATAACATGCATGTGGAACCTAGAGTATGATCAACCATGTGATCGGGAGACGTGTTCAAATATGTCTCAGTTTTCCTCCCCTGGTACTCGGGTGCAACATTCCAGACGCTTTACTAACACTCTCCCCACTTGGAGAGTCAGTCCCTTTAACCTCCTGTTTGGCCCAGTTTGCAATTTCTGCGGAAGATGAACAGGAATAGCGAGAACCAATGAGAGGCTAGCTGGAGGTGTCTGGACGGGCAAATTTAACTCTCATTTCCCACCAGGAAGAGGAAATAACCAAAGGCTCAGCGTGCCGTACCGGAACCAGATTAGGGCCTGAAGCCATCCTGCGGTGTTGCGGCCAGGTCACAAGAAAGCGAGTTGAAGAAAGGAGCTCAGGGGCACTGTAATTCACAAACCTGCAGAGTTATAAATGACAGCTATCGTCCAAAAATAGACTGAAGTAAGGCTGCCAAGAGGACTTGAAAGCGGGGCAGAATTGCAGGAAACCGATTTCAGGAGGTAGACTGGAATTGCATTGAAAGCATAGGAAAAGAGGCAGAACGTCCACAATGATGCACTTGGCCAAAAAGGGCGTATGCGTTTTTTCCTGAATATATTCAGGAAAAAACGCATACGCCCTTTTTGGCCAACCAAGCAAGCTTGCAAAGGAAATCTGCACTACAATGAAGTCTCACTTCCCCCCGGTCAAAAGGGCCATCTGAAAAAAGTGTAAAATCCAGAAAGGCAGGACAGGCCATGGAGAACTGGGAGCCTTGTTATGCTGATGGGCGGGATGTAAATTGCCAACAACCACTCGGGAGAAGTGTATGGTGTTTCCTGAAACATCTAAAAAACAAAGCAACAGAGCCTAGGGCACTTCCACTTATGGTCCTATAGCTTAGGGAAATTAAAATCAAAAAGACACAGCCACCCCAAAGTTTGGAACGGCTCTGTTTACAAGAACCTCGTTTACAGTACAAGTTCAACATCGCAGAAAGTGAAAAATGGATAAAGAAGTTGTGGTATTTACTTACAAAGCAATATCACTCAGCAATGAAATCTGTGTCATCAGGCCCTTAGCAGCACAATGAGTGGATTCAGGTATGATGATTCTAACTGAAATAAGTCACACAGAAAAAGAAACATCATAAGATATCAGTAATACACGGAATGTAAACTTGGCTACACAGGAACTGAATTACAGAACAGAACAGGGTCTCAAATTTCGAAAACCAACTTATGCTTGCTTAAGGGGAAAGGTGAGTTGGGGTGCTGCATAAAACCAGAGATTGAAATGAGCACAGATAAAGTTCCTTAAGCCAAATATGGAATAGACAAGAGCTACTCCTTGCTCAACGAAATGGACTCAACACCGCATATTAAACGCCTAAGAATGTACCTGACTAGTAAGTATCTTAAAACCTATGGATTGCTATGTCTCCGAAAGAGAATCAAGCATGTGTACAGGGGCATAAACGCAGCAGTGATAGGATTGGAGAGGTTCAGTGAGCAAATGAAGACCCTTTGAAGTCATATTGCATGGTACCCATTCCACGGGTTTCAAATACCCAGATTTTAGGTATTTTTCCTTCAGCTAAAACATGCATGTGGAACCCAGAGTATGATCAACCATGTGATCGGGAGACGTGTTCAAATATGTCTCAGTTTTCCTCCCCTGGTACTCGGGTGCAACATTCCAGACACTTTACTAACACTCTCCCCACTTGGAGAGTCAGCGCCTTTAACCTCCTGTTTGGCCCAGTTTGCAATTTCTGCGGAAGATGAACAGGAATACCGAGAACCAATGAGAGGCTAGCTGGAGGTGTCTGGACGGGCAAATTTAACTCTCATTTCCCACCAGGAAGAGGAAATAACCAAAGGCTCAGCGTGCCGTGCCGGAACCAGATTAGGGCCTGAAGCCATCCTGCGGTGTTGCGGCCACCTCAAAAGAAAGCGAGTTGAAGAAAGGAGCTCAGGGGCACTGTAATTCACAAACCTGCAGAGTTATAAATGACAGCTATCGTCCAAAAATAGACTGAAGTAAGGCTGCCAAGAGGACTTGAAAGCGGGGCAGAATTGCAGGAAACCGATTTCAGGAGGTAGACTGAAATTGCATTGAAAGCATAAGAAAAGAGGCAGAACGTCCACAATGATGCACTTGGCCAAAAAGGGCGTATGCGTTTTTTCCTGAATATATTCAGGAAAAAACGCATACGCACTTTTTGGCCAACCAAGCAAGCTTGCAAAGGAAATCTGCACTACAATGAAGTCTCACTTCCCCCCGGTCAAAAGGGCCATCTGAAAAAAGTGTAAAATCCAGAAAGTCAGGACAGGCCATGGAGAACTGGGAGCCTTGTTATGCTGATGGGCGGGATGTAAATTGCCAACAGACACTTGGGAGAAGTGTATGGTGTTTCCTGAAACATCTAAAAAACAAAGCAACAGAGCCTAGGGCACTGCCACTTATGGTCCTATAGCTTAGGGAAATTAAAATCAAAAAGACACAGCCACCTCAAAGTTTGGGACACCTCTGTTTACAAGAACCTCGTTTACAGTACAAGTTCAACATCGCAGAAAGTGAAAAATGGATAAAGAAGTTGTGGTATTTACTTACAAAGCAATATCACTCAGCAATGAAATCTGTGTCATCAGGCCCTTAGCAGCACAATGAGTGGATTCAGGTATGATGATTCTAACTGAAATAAGTCACACAGAAAAAGAAACATCATAAGATATCAGTAATACACGGAATGGAAACTTGGCTACACAGGAACTGAATTACAGAACAGAACAGGGTCTCAAATTTAGAAAACCAACTTATGCTTGCTTAAGGGTAAAGGTGAGTTGGGGTGCTGCATAAAACCAGAGATTGAAATGAGCACAGATAAAGTTCCTTAAGCCAAATATGGAATAGACAAGAGCTACTCCTTGCTCAACGAAATGGACTCAACACCGCATATTAAACGCCTAAGAATGTACCTGACTAGTAAGTATCTTAAAACCTATGGATTGCTATGTCTCCGAAAGAGAATCAAGCATGTGTACAGGGGCATAAACGCAGCAGTGATAGGATTGGAGAGGTTCGGTGAGCAAATGAAGACCCTTTGAAGTCATATTGCATGGTACCCATTCCACGGGTTTCAACTCTCCAGGTTTAAGGTATTCTTCCTTCAGCTAAAACATGCATGTGGAACCCAAGTATGATCAACCATGTGAACGGGAGACGTGTTCAAATATGTCTCAGTTTTCCTCCCCTGGTACTCGGGTGCAACATTCCAGACGCTTTACTAACACTCTCCCCACTTGGAGAGTCAGCGCCTTTAACCTCCTGTTTGGCCCAGTTTGCAATTTCTGCGGAAGATGAACAGGAATAGCGAGAACCAATGAGAGGCTAGCTGGAGGTGTCTGGACGGGCAAATTTAACTCTCATTTCCCACCAGGAAGAGGAAATAACCAAAGGCTCAGCGTGCCGTACCGGAACCAGATTAGGGCCTGAAGCCATCTTGCGGTGTTGCGGCCAGCTCAAAAGAAAGCGAGTTGAAGAAAGGAGCTCAGGGGCACTGTAATTCACAAACCTGCAGAGTTATAAATGACAGCTATCGTCCAAAAATAGACTGAAGTAAGGCTGCCAAGAGGACTTGAAAGCGGGGCAGAATTGCAGGAAACCGATTTCAGGAGGTAGACTGGAATTGCATTGAAAGCATAGGAAAAGAGGCAGAACGTCCACAATGATGCACTTGGCCAAAAAGGGCGTATGCGTTTTTTCCTGAATATATTCAGGAAAAAACGCATACGCCCTTTTTGGCCAACCAAGCAAGCTTGCAAAGGAAATCTGCACTACAATGAAGTCTCACTTCCCCCCGGTCAAAAGGGCCATCTGAAAAAAGTGTAAAATCCAGAAAGGCAACAGGCCATTGAGAACTGGGAGCCTTGTTATGCTGATGTGCGGGATGTAAATTGCCAACAACCACTCGGGAGAAGTGTATGGTGTTTCCTGAAACATCTAAAAAACAAAGCAACAGAACCTAGGGCACTTCCACTTATGGTCCTATAGCTTAGGGAAATTAAAATCAAAAAGACACAGCCACCCCAAAGTTTGGAACGGCTCTGTTTACAAGAACCTCGTTTACAGTACAAGTTCAACATCGCAGAAAGTGAAAAATGGATAAAGAAGTTGTGGTATTTATTTACAAAGCAATATCACTCAGCAATGAAATCTGTTTCATCAGGCCCTTAGCAGCACAATGAGTGGATTCAGGTATGATGATTCTAACTGAAATAAGTCACACAGAAAAAGAAACATCATAAGATATCAGTAATACACGGAATGTAAACTTGGCTACACAGGAACTGAATTACAGAACAGAACAGGGTCTCAAATTTAGAAAACCAACTTATGCTTGCTTAAGGGTAAAGGTGAGTTGGGGTGCTGCATAAAACCAGAGATTGAAATGAGCACAGATAAAGTTCCTTAAGCCAAATATGGAATAGACAAGAGCTACTCCTTGCTCAACGAAATGGACTCAACACCGCATATTAAACGCCTAAGAATGTACCTGACTAGTAAGTATCTTAAAACCTATGGATTGCTATGTCTCCGAAAGAGAATCAAGCATGTGTACAGGGGCATAAACGCAGCAGTGATAGGATTGGAGAGGTTCGGTGAGCAAATGAAGACCCTTTGAAGTCATATTGCATGGTACCCATTACACGGGTCTTAACTCTCCAGGTTTAAGGTATTCTTCCTTCAGCTAAAACATGCATTTGGAACCCAAGTATGATCAACCATGTGAACGGGAGACGTGTTCAAATATGTCTCAATTTTCCTCCCCTAGTACTCGGGTGCAACATTCCAGACGCTTTACTAACACTCTCCCCACTTGGAGAGTCAGTCCCTTTAACCTCCTGTTTGGCCCAGTTTGCAATTTCTGCGGAAGATGAACAGGAATAGCGAGAACCAATGAGAGGCTAGCTGGAGGTGTCTGGACGGGCAAATTTAACTCTCATTTCCCACCAGGAAGAGGAATTAACCAAAGGCTCAGCATGCCGGCCGGAACCAGATTAGGGCCTGAAGCCATCCTGCGGTGTTGCGGCCAGGTCACAAGAAAGCGAGTTGAAGAAAGGAGCTCAGGGGCACTGTAATTCACAAACCTGCAGAGTTATAAATGACAGCTATCGTCCAAAAATAGACTGAAGTAAGGCTGCCAAGAGGACTTGAAAGCGGGGCAGAATTGCAGGAAACCGATTTCAGGAGGTAGACTGGAATTGCATTGAAAGCATAGGAAAAGAGGCAGAACGTCCACAATGATGCACTTGGCCAAAAAGGGCGTATGCGTTTTTTCCTGAATATATTCAGGAAAAAACGCATACGCCCTTTTTGGCCAACCAAGCAAGCTTGCAAAGGAAATCTGCACTACAATGAAGTCTCACTTCCCCCTGGTCAAAAGGGCCATCTGAAAAAAGTGTAAAATCCAGAAAGGCAACAGGCCATTGAGAACTGGGAGCCTTGTTATGCTGATGGGTGGGATGTAAATTGCCAACAACCACTCGGGAGAAGTGTATGGTGTTTCCTGAAACATCTAAAAAACAAAGCAACATAACCTAGGGCACTTCCACTTATGGTCCTATAGCTTAGGGAAATTAAAATCAAAAAGACACAGCCACCCCAAAGTTTGGAATGGCTCTGTTTACAAGAACCTCGTTTACAGTACAAGTTCAACATCGCAGAAAGTGAAAAATGGATAAAGAAGTTGTGGTATTTACTTACAAAGCAATATCACTCAGCAATGAAATCTGTGTCATCAGGCCCTTAGCAGCACAATGAGTGGATTCAGGTATGATGATTCTAACTGAAATAAGTCACACAGAAAAAGAAACATCATAAGATATCAGTAATACACGGAATGTAAACTTGGCTACACAGGAACTGAATTACAGAACAGAACAGGGTCTCAAATTTAGAAAACCAACTTATTCTTGCTTAAGGGTAAAGGTGAGTTGGGGTGCTGCATAAAACCAGAGATTGAAATGAGCACAGATAAAGTTCCTTAAGCCAAATATGGAATAGACAAGAGCTACTCCTTGCTCAATGAAATGGACTCAACACCGCATATTAAACGCCTAAGAATGTACCTGACTAGTAAGTATCTTAAAACCTATGGATTGCTATGTCTCCGAAAGAGAATCAAGCATGTGTACAGGGGCATAAACGCAGCAGTGATAGGATTGGAGAGGTTCGGTGAGCAAATGAAGACCCTTTGAAGTCATATTGCATGGTACCCATTACACGGGTCTTAACTCTCCAGGTTTAAGGTATTCTTCCTTCAGCTAAAACATGCATTTGGAACCCAAGTATGATCAACCATGTGAACGGGAGACGTGTTCAAATATGTCTCAGTTTTCCTCCCCTAGTACTCGGGTGCAACATTCCAGACGCTTTACTAACACTCTCCCCACTTGGAGAGTCAGTCCCTTTAACCGCCTGTTTGGCCCAGTTTGCAATTTCTGGGGAAGATGAACAGGAATAGCGAGAACCAATGAGAGGCTAGCTGGAGGTGTCTGGACGGGCAAATTTAACTCTCATTTCCCACCAGGAAGAGGAATTAACCAAAGGCTCAGCATGCCGTACCGGAACCAGATTAGGGCCTGAAGCCATCCTGCGGTGTTGCGGCCAGGTCACAAGAAAGCGAGTTGAAGAAAGGAGCTCAGGGGCACTGTAATTCACAAACCTGCAGAGTTATAAATGATAGCTATCGTCCAAAAATAGACTGAAGTAAGGCTGCCAAGAGGACTTGAAAGCGGGGCAGAATTGCAGGAAACCGATTTCAGGAGGTAGACTGGAATTGCATTGCAAGCATAGGAAAAGAGGCAGAACGTCCACAATGATGCACTTGGCCAAAAAGGGCGTATGCGTTTTTTCCTGAATATATTCAGGAAAAAACGCATACGCCCTTTTTGGCCAACCAAGCAAGCTTGCAAAGGAAATCTGCACTACAATGAAGTCTCACTTCCCCCCGGTCAAAAGGGCCATCTGAAAAAAGTGTAAAATCCAGAAAGGCAGGACAGGCCATGGAGAACTGGGAGCCTTGTTATGCTGATGGGCGGGATGTAAATTGCCAACAACCACTCGGGAGAAGTGTATGGTGTTTCCTGAAACATCTAAAAAACAAAGCAACAGAACCTAGGGCACTTCTACTTATGGTCCTATAGCATAGGGAAATTAAAATCAAAAAGACACAGCCACCCCAAAGTTTGGAACGGCTCTGTTTACAAGAACCTCGTTTACAGTACAAGTTCAACATCGCAGAAAGTGAAAAATGGATAAAGAAGTTGTGGTATTTACTTACAAAGCAATATCACTCAGCAATGAAATCTGTGTCATCAGGCCCTTAGCAGCACAATGAGTGGATTCAGGTATGATGATTCTAACTGAAGTAAGTCACACAGAAAAAGAAACATCATAAGATATCAGTAATACACGGAATGTAAACTTGGCTACACAGGAACTGAATTACAGAACAGAACAGGGTCTCAAATTTAGAAAACCAACTTATGCTTGCTTAAGGGTAAAGGTGAGTTGGGGTGCTGCATAAAACCAGAGATTGAAATGAGCACAGATAAAGTTCCTTAAGTCAAATATGGAATAGACAAGAGCTACTCCTTGCTCAACGAAATGGACTCAACACCGCATATTAAACGCCTAAGAATGTACCTGACTAGTAAGTATCTTAAAACCTATGGATTGCTATGTCTCCGAAAGAGAATCAAGCATGTGTACAGGGGCATAAACGCAGCAGTGATAGGATTGGAGAGGTTCGGTGAGCAAATGAAGACCCTTTGAAGTCATATTGCATGGTACCCATTCCACGGGTCTCAACTCTCCAGGTTTAAGGTATTCTTCCTTCAGCTAAAACATGCATGTGGAACCCAAGTATGATCAACCATGTGAACGGGAGACGTGTTCAAATATGTCTCAGTTTTCCTCCCCTGGTACTCGGGTGCAACATTCCAGACGCTTTACTAACACTCTCCCCACTTGGAGAGTCAGCGCCTTTAACCTCCTGTTTGGCCCAGTTTGCAATTTCTGCGGAAGATGAACAGGAATAGCGAGAACCAATGAGAGGCTAGCTGGAGGTGTCTGGACGGGCAAATTTAACTCTCATTTCCCACCAGGAAGAGGAATTAACCAAAGGCTCACCATGCCGGGCCGGAACCAGATTAGGTCCTGAAGCCATCCTGCGGTGTTGCGGCCAGGTCACAAGAAAGCGAGTTGAAGAAAGGAGCTCAGGGGCACTGTAATTCACAAACCTGCAGAGTTATAAATGACAGCTATCATCCAAAAATAGACTGAAGTAAGGCTGCCAAGAGGACTTGAAAGCGGGGCAGAATTGCAGGAAACCGATTTCAGGACGTTGACTGGAATTGCATTGAAAGCATAGGAAAAGAGGCAGAACGTCCACAATGATGCACTTGGCCAAAAAGGGCGTATGCGTTTTTTCCTGAATATATTCAGGAAAAAACGCATACGCACATTTTGGCCAACCAAGCAAGCTTGCAAAGGAAATCTGCACTACAATGAAGTCTCACTTCCCCCTGGTCAAAAGGGCCATCTGAAAAAAGTGTAAAATCCAGAAAGGCAGGACAGGCCATGGAGAACTGGGAGCCTTGTTATGCTGATGGGCGGAATGTAAATTGCCAACAGACACTCGGGAGAAGTTTATGGTGTTTCCTGAAACATCTAAAAAACAAAGCAACAGAGCCTAGGGCACTGCCACTTATGGTCCTATAGCTTAGGGAAATTAAAATCAAAAAGACACAGCCACCCCAAAGTTTGGGACGCCTCTGTTTACAAGAACCTCGTTTACAGTACAAGTTCAACATCGCAGAAAGTGAAAAATGGATAAAGAAGTTTTGGTATTTACTTACAAAGCAATATCACTCAGCAATGAAATCTATGTCATCAGGCCCTTAGCAGAACAATGAGTGGATTCAGGTATGATGATTCTAACTGAAATAAGTCACACAGAAAAAGAAACATCATAAGTTATCAGTAATACACGGAATGTAAACTTGGCTACACAGGAACTGAATTACAGAACAGAACAGGGTCTCAAATTTAGAAAACCAACTTATGCTTGCTTAAGGGTAAAGGTGAGTTGGGGTGCTGCATAAAACCAGAGATTGAAATGAGCACAGATAAAGTTCCTTAAGTCAAATATGGAATAGACAAGAGCTACTCCTTGCTCAACGAAATGGACTCAACACCGCATATTAAACGCCTAAGAATGTACCTGACTAGTAAGTATCTTAAAACCTATAGATTGCTATGTCTCCGAAAGAGAATCAAGCATGTGTACAGGGGCATAAACGCAGCAGTGATAGGATTGGAGAGGTTCGGTGAGCAAATGAAGACCCTTTGAAGTCATATTGCATGGTACCCATTCCACGGGTTTCAACTACCCAGGTTTTAGGTATTCTTCCTTCAGCTAAAACATGCATGTGGAACCCAGAGTATCATCAACCATGTGATCGGGAGACGTGTTCTAATATGTCTCAGTTTTCGTACCATGGTACTCGGGTGCAACATTCCAGACGCTTTACTAACACTCTCCCCACTTGGAGAGTCAGCGCCTTTAACCTCCTGTTTGGCCCAGTTTGCAATTTCTGCGGAAGATGAACAGGAATAGCGAGAACCAATGAGAGGCTAGCTGCAGGTGTCTGGACGGGCAAATTTAACTCTCATTTCCCACCAGGAGGAGGAAATAACCAAAGGCTCAGCGTGCCGTGCCAGAACCAGATTAGGGCCTGAAGCCATCCTGCGGTGTTGCGGCCAGGTCACAAGAAAGCGAGTTGAAGAAAGGAGCTCAGGGGCACTGTAATTCACAAACATGCAGAGTTATAAATGACAGCTATCGTCCAAAAATAGACTGAAGTAAGGCTGCCAAGAGGACTTGAAAGCGGGGCAGAATTGCAGGAAACCGATTTCAGGAGGTAGACTGGAATTGCATTGAAAGCATAGGAAAAGAGGCAGAACGTCCACAATGATGCACTTGGCCAAAAAGGGCGTATGCGTTTTTTCCTGAATATATTCAGGAAAAAACGCATATGCCCTTTTTGGCCAACCAAGCAAGCTTGCAAAGGAAATCTGCACTACAATGAAGTCTCACTTCCCCCCGGTCAAAAGGGCAATCTGAAAAAAGTGTAAAATCCAGAAAGGCAGGACAGGCGATGGAGAACTGGGAGCCTTGTTATGCTGATTGGCGGGATGTAAATTGCCAACAGACACTCGGGAGAAGTGTATGGTGTTTCCTGAAACATCTAAAACACAAAGCAACAGAGCCTAGGGCAATGCCACTTATGGTCCTATAGCTTAGGGAAATTAAAATCAAAAAGACACAGCCACCCCAAAGTTTGGGACGCCTCTGTTTACAAGAACCTCGTTTACAGTACAAGTTCAACATCGCAGAAAGTGGAAAATGGATAAAGAAGTTGTGGTATTTACTTACAAAGCAATATCACTCAGCAATGAAATCTATGTCATCAGGCCCTTAGCAGAACAATGAGTGGATTCAGGTATGATGATTCTAACTGAAATAAGTCACACAGAAAAAGAAACATCATAAGTTATCAGTAATACACGGAATGTAAACTTGGCTACACAGGAACTGAATTACAGAACAGAACAGGGTCTCAAATTTAGAAAACCAACTTATGCTTGCTTAAGGGTAAAGGTGAGTTGGGGTGCTGCATAAAACCAGAGATTGAAATGAGCACAGATAAAGTTCCTTAAGTCAAATATGGAATAGACAAGAGCTACTCCTTGCTCAACGAAATGGACTCAACACCGCATATTAAACGCCTAAGAATGTACCTGACTAGTAAGTATCTTAAAACCTATGGATTGCTATGTCTCCGAAAGAGAATCAAGCATGTGTACAGGGGCATAAACGCAGCAGTGATAGGATTGGAGAGGTTCGGTGAGCAAATGAAGACCCTTTGAAGTCATATTGCATGGTACCCATTCCACGGGTTTCAACTACCCAGGTTTTAGGTATTCTTCCTTCAGCTAAAACATGCATGTGGAACCCAGAGTATCATCAACCATGTGATCGGGAGACGTGTTCAAATATGTCTCAGTTTTCGTACCCTGGTACTCGGGTGCAACATTCCAGACGCTTTACTAACACTCTCCCGACTTGGAGAGTCAGTCCCTTTAACCTCCTGTTTTGCCCAGTTTGCAATTTCTGCGGAAGATGAACAGGAATAGCGAGAACCAATGAGAGGCTAGCTGGAGGTGTCTGGACGGGCAAATTTAACTCTCATTTCCCACCAGGAAGAGGAATTAACCAAAGGCTCAGCGTGCCGTGCCGGAACCAGATTAGGGCCTGAAGCCATCCTGCGGTGTTGCGGCCAGCTCACAAGAAAGCGAGTTGAAGAAAGGAGCTCAGGGGCACTGTAATTCACAAACCTGCAGAGTTATAAATGACAGCTATCGTCCAAAAATAGACTGAAGTAAGGCTGCCAAGAGGACTTGAAAGCGGGGCAGAATTGCAGGAAACCGATTTCAGGAGGTAGACTGGAATTGCATTGAAAGCATAGGAAAAGAGGCAGAACGTCCACAATGATGCACTTGGCCAAAAAGGGCGTATGCGTTTTTTCCTGAATATATTCAGGAAAAAACGCATACGCCCTTTTTGGCCAACCAAGCAAGCTTGCAAAGGAAATCTGCACTACAATGAAGTCTCACTTCCCCCCGGTCAAAAGGGCCATCTGAAAAAAGTGTAAAATCCAGAAAAGCAGGACAGGCCATGGAGAACTGGGAGCCTTGTTATGCTGATGGGCGGGATGTAAATTGCCAACAGACACTCGGGAGAAGTGTATGGTGTTTCCTGAAATATCTAAAAAACAAAGCAACAGAGCCTAGGGCACTTCCACTTATGGTCCTATAGCTTAGGGAAATTAAAATCAAAAAGACACAGCCACCCCAAAGTTTGGGACGCCTCTGTTTACAGGAACCTCGTTTACAGTACAAGTTCAACATCGCAGAAAGTGAAAAATGGATAAAGAAGTTGTGGTATTTACTTACAAAGCAATATCACTCAGCAATGAAATCTGTGTCATCAGGCCCTTAGCAGCACAATGAGTGGATTCAGGTATGATGATTCTAACTGAAATAAGTCACACAGAAATAGAAACATCATAAGATATCAGTAATACACGGAATGTAAACTTGGCTACACAGGAACTGAATTACAGAACAGAACAGGGTCTCAAATTTAGAAAACCAACTTATGCTTGCTTAAGGGGAAAGGTGAGTTGGGGTGCTGCATAAAACCAGAGATTGAAATGAGCACAGATAAAGTTCCTTAAGCCAAATATGGAATAGACAAGAGCTACTCCTTGCTCAACGAAATGGACTCAACACCGCATATTAAACGCCTAAGAATGTACCTGACTAGTAAGTATCTTAAAACCTATGGATTGCTATGTCTCCGAAAGAGAATCAAGCATGTGTACAGGGGCATAAACGCAGCAGTGATAGGATTGGAGAGGTTCGGTGAGCAAATGAAGACCCTTTGAAGTCATATTGCATGGTACCCATTCCACGGGTTTCAACTACCCAGGTTTTAGGTATTCTTCCTTCAGCTAAAACATGCATATGGAACCCAAGTATGATCAACCACATGAACGGGAGACGTGTTCAAATATGTCTCAGTTTTCCTCCCCTGGTACTCAGGTGCAACATTCCAGACGCTTTACTAACACTCTCCCCACTTGGAGAGTCAGTCCCTTTAACCTCCTGTTTGGCCCAGTTTGCAATTTCTGCGGAAGATGAACAGGAATAGCGAGAACCAATGAGAGGCTAGCTGGAGGTGTCTGGACGGGCAAATTTAACTCTCATTTCCCACCAGGAAGAGGAAATAACCAAAGGCTCAGTGTGCCGTGCCGGAACCAGATTAGGGCCTGAAGCCATCCTGCGGTGTTGCGGCCAGCTCACAAGAAAGCGAGTTGAAGAAAGGAGCTCAGGGGCACTGTAATTCACAAACCTGCAGAGTTATAAATGACAGCTATCGTCCAAAAATAGACTGAAATAAGGCTGCCAAGAGGACTTGAAAGTGGGGCAGAATTGCAGGAAACCGATTTCAGGAGGTAGACTTTAATTGCATTGAAAGCATAGGAAAAGAGGCAGAACGTCCACAATGATGCACTTGGCCAAAAAGGGCGTATGCGTTTTTTCCTGAATATATTCAGGAAAAAACGCATACGCCCTTTTTGGCCAACCAAGCAAGCTTGCAAAGGAAATCTGCACTACAATGAAGTCTCACTTCCCCCCGGTCAAAAGGGCCATCTGAAAAAAGTGTAAAATCCAGAAAGGCAGGACAGGCCATGGAGAACTGGGAGCCTTGTTATGCTGATGGGCGGGATGTAAATTGCCAACAACCACTCGGGAGAAGTGTATGGTGTTTCCTGAAACATCTAAAAAACAAAGCAACAGAGCCTAGGGCACTTCCACTTATGGTCCTATAGCTTAGGGAAATTAAAATCAAAAAGACACAGCCACCCCAAAGTTTGGGACGCCTCTGTTTACAGGAACCTCGTTTACAGTACAAGTTCAACATCGCATTAAGTGAAAAATGGATAAAGAAGTTGTGGTATTTACTTACAAAGCAATATCACTCAGCAATGAAATCTGTGTCATCAGGCCCTTAGCAGCACAATGAGTGGATTCAGTTATGATGATTCTAACTGAAATAAGTCACACAGAAAAAGAAACATCATAAGATATCAGTAATACACGGAATGTAAACTTGGCTACACAGGAACTGAATTACAGAACAGAACAGGGTCTCAAATTTAGAAAACCAACTTATGCTTGCTTAAGGGGAAAGGTGAGTTGGGGTGCTGCATAAAACCAGAGATTGAAATGAGCACAGATAAAGTTCCTTAAGCCAAATATGGAATAGACAAGAGCTACTCCTTGCTCAACAAAATGGACTCAACACCGCATATTAAACGCCTAAGAATGTACCTGACTAGTAAGTATCTTAAAACCTATGGATTGCTATGTCTCCGAAAGAGAATCAAGCATGTGTACAGGGGCATAAACGCAGCAGTGATAGGATTGGAGAGGTTCGGTGAGCAAATGAAGACCCTTTGAAGTCATATTGCATGGTACCCATTCCACGGGTTTCAACTACCCAGGTTTTAGGTATTCTTCCTTCAGCTAAAACATGCATGTGGAACCCAGAGTATGATCAACCATGTGAACGGGAGACGTGTTCAAATATGTCTCAGTTTTCCTCCCCTGGTACTCGGGTGCAACATTCCAGACGCTTTACTAACACTCTCCCCACTTGGAGAGTCAGTCCCTTTAACCTCCTGTTTGGCCCAGTTTGCAATTTCTGCGGAAGATGAACAGGAATAGCGAGAACCAATGAGAGACTAGCTGGAGGTGTCTGGACGGGCAAATTTAACTCTCATTTCCCACCAGGAAGAGGAAATAACCAAAGGCTCAGCGTGCCGTGCCGTAACAAGATTAGGGCCTGAAGCCATCCTGCGGTGTTGCGGCCAGGTCACAAGAAAGCGAGTTGAAGAAAGGAGCTCAGGGGCACTGTAATTCACAAACCTGCAGAGTTATAAATGACAGCTATCGTCCAAAAATAGACTGAAGTAAGGCTGCCAAGAGGACTTCAAAGCGGGGCAGAATTGCAGGAAACTGATTTCAGGAGGTAGACTGGAATTGCATTGAATGCATAGGAAAAGAGGCAGAACGTCCACAATGATGCACTTGGCCAAAAAGGGCGTATGCGTTTTTTCCTGAATATATTCAGGAAAAAACGCATACGCCCTTTTTGGCCAACCAAGCAAGCTTGCAAAGGAAATCTGCACTACAAAGAAGTCTCACTTCCCCCCGGTCAAAAGGGCCATCTGAAAAAAGTGTAAAATCCAGAAAGGCAGGACAAGCCATGGAGAACTGGGAGCCTTGTTATGCTGATGGGCGGGATGTAAATTGCCAACAGACACTAGGGAGAAGTGTATGGTGTTTCCTGAAACACCTAAAAAACAAAGCAACAGAGCCTAGGGCACTTCCACTTATGGTCCTATAGCTTAGGGAAATTAAAATCAAAAAGATACAGCCACCCCAAAGTTTGGAACGGCTCTGTTTACAAGAACCTCGTTTACAGTACAAGTTCAACATCGCCGAAAGTGAAAAACGGATAAAGAAGTTGTGGTATTTACTTACAAAGCAATATCACTCAGCAATGAAATCTGTGTCATCAGGCCCTTAGCATCACAATGAGTGGATTCAGGTATGATGATTCTAACTGAAATAAGTCACACAGAAAAAGAAACATCATAAGATATCACTAATACACGGAATGTAAACGTGGCTACACAGGAACTGAATTCCAAAACAGAACAGGGTCTCAAATTTAGAAAACCAACTTATGCTTGCTTAAGGGGAAAGGTGAGTTGGGGTGCTGCATAAAACCAGAGATTGAAATGTGCACAGATAAATTTCCTTAAGCCAAATATGGAATAGACAATAGCTACTCCTTGCTCAATGAAATGGACTCAACACCCCATATTAAACGCCTAAGAATGTACCTGACTAGTAAGTATCTTAAAACCTATGGATTGCTATGTCTCCAAAAGAGAATCAAGCGTGTGTACAGGGGCATAAACGCAGCAGTGATAGGATTGGAGAGGTTCGGTGAGCAAATGAAGACCCTTTGAAGTCATATTGCATGGTACCCATTACACGGGTCTCAACTCTCCAGGGTTAAGGTATTCTTCCTTCAGCTAAAACATGCATGTGGAACCCAGAGTATGATCAACCGTGTGAACGGGAGATGTGTTCAAATATGTCTCAGTTTTCGTACCCTGGTACTCGGGTGCAACATTCCAGACGCTTTACTAACACTCTCCCCACTTGGAGAGTCAGTCCCTTTAACCTCCTGTTTGGCCCAGTTTGCAATTTCTGCGGAAGATGAACAGGACTAGCGAGAACCAATGAGAGACTAACTGGAGGTGTCTGGACGGGCAAATTTAACTCTCATTTCCCACCAGGAAGAGGAAGTAACCAAAGGCTCAGCGTGCCGTGCCGGAACCAGATTAGGGCCTGAAGCCATCCTGCGGTGTTGCGGCCAGCTCACAAGAAAGCGAGTTGAAGAAAGGAGCTCAGGGGCACTGTAATTCACAAACCTGCAGAGTTATAAATGACAGCTATCGTCCAAAAATATACTGAAGTAAGACTGCCAAGAGGACTTGAAAGCGGGGCAGAATTGCAGGAAACCGATTTCAGGAGGTAGACTGGAATTGCATTGAAAGCATAGGAAAAGAGGCAGAACGTCCACAATGATGCACTTGGCCAAAAAGGGCGTATGCGTTTTTTCCTGAATATATTCAGGAAATAAGGCATACGCGCTTTTTGGCCAACCAAGCAAGCTTGCAAAGGAAATCTGCACTACAATGAAGTCTCACTTCCCCCCGGTCAAAAGGGCCATCTGAAAAAAGTGTAAAATCCAGAAAGGCAGGACAGGCCATGGAGAACTGGGAGCCTTGTTATGCTGATGGGCGGGATGTAAATTGCCAACAGCCACTGGGGAGAAGTGTATGGTGTTTCCTGAAACATCTAAAAAACAAAGCAACAGAGCCTAGGGCACTTCCACTTATGGTCCTATAGCTTAGGGAAATTAAAATCAAAAAGACACAGCCACCCCAAAGTTTGGAACGGCTCTGTTTACAAGAACCTCGTTTACAGTACAAGTTCAACATCGCAGCAAGTGAAAAATGGATAAAGAAGTTGTGGTATTTACTTACAAAGCAATATCACTCAGCAATGAAATCTATGTCATCAGGCCCTTAGCAGCACAATGAGTGGATTCAGGTATGATGATTCTAACTGAAATAAGTCACACAGAAAAAGAAACATCATAAGATATCAGTAATACACGGAATGTAAACTTGGCTACACAGGAACTGAATTCCAAAACAGAACAGGGTCTCAAATTTAGAAAACCAACTTATGCTTGCTTAAGGGGAAAGGTGAGTTGGGGTGCTGCATAAAACCAGAGATTGAAATGAGCACAGATAAATTTCCTTAAGCCAAATATTGAATAGACAAGAGCTACTCCTTGCTCAAAGTAATGGACTCAACACCCCATATTAAACGCCTAAGAATGTACCTGACTAGTAAGTATCTTAAAACCTATGGATTGCTATGTCTCCAAAAGAGAATCAAGCGTGTGTACAGGGGCATAAACGCAGCAGTGATAGGATTGGAGAGGTTCGGTGAGCAAATGAAGACCCCTTGAAGTCATATTGCATGGTACCCATTCCACGGGTCTCAACTCTCCAGGTTTAAGGTATTCTTCCTTCAGCTAAAACATGCATGTGGAACACAGAGTATGATCAACCATGTGAACGGGAGACGTGTTCAAATATGTCTCAGTTTTCCTCCCCTGGTACTCGGGTGCAACATTCCAGACGCTTTACTAACACTCTCTCGACTTGGAGAGTCAGCGCCTTTAACCTCCTGTTTGGCCAAGTTTGCAATTTCTGCGGAAGATGAACAGGAATAGGGAGAACCAATGAGAGACTAGCTGGAGGGGTCTGGACGGGCAAATTTAACTCTCATTTCCCACCAGGAAGAGGAAATAACCAAAGGCTCAGTGTGCCGTTCCGGAACCAGATTAGGGCCTGAAGACATTCTGCGGAGTTGCGGCCAGCTCAAAAGAAAGCGAGTTGAAGAAAGGAGCTCAGGGGCACTGTAATTCACAAACATGCAGAGTTTTAAATGACAGCTATCGTCCAAAAATATACTGAAGTAAGGCTGCCAAGAGGACTTGAAAGCGGGGCAGAATTGCAGGAAACCGATTTCAGGAGGTAGACTGGAATTGCATTGAAAGCATAGGAAAAGAGGCAGAACGTCCACAATGATGCACTTGGCCAAAAAGGGCGTATGCGTTTTTTCCTGAATATATTCAGGAAAAAACGCATACGCCCTTCTTGGCCAACCAAGCAAGCTTGCAAAGGAAATCTGCACTACAATGAAGTCTCACTTCCCCCCGGTCAAAAGGGCCATCTGAAAAAAGTGTAAAATCCAGAAAGGCAGGACAGGCCATGGAGAACTGGGAGCCTTGTTATGCTGATGGGCGGGATGTAAATTGCCAACAGACACTCGGGAGAAGTGTATGGTGTTTCCTGAAACATCTAAAAAACAAAGCAACAGAGCCTAGGGCACTTCCACTTATGGTCCTATAGCTTAGGGAAATTAAAATCAAAAAGACACGGCCACCCCAAAGTTTGGGACGCCTCTGTTTACAAGAACCTCGTTTACCGTACAAGTTCAATATCACAGAAAGTGAAAAATGGATAAAGAACTTGTGGTACTTATGTACAATGCAGTATCACTCAGCAATGAAATCTATGTCATCAGGCCCGTAGCAGCATAATGAGTGGATTCAGGTACGATGATTCTAACTGAAATAAGTCACACAGAAAAAGAAACATCATAAGATATCACTAATACACGGAATGTAAACTTGGCTACACAGGAACTGAATTCCAAAACAGAAGAGGGTCTAAAATTTAGAAAACCAACTTATGCTTGCTTAAGGGGAAAGGTGAGTTGGGGTGCTGCATAAAACCAGAGATTGAAATGAGCACAGATAAAGTTCCTTAAGCCAAATATGGAATAGACAAGAGCTACTCCTTGCTCAACGAAATGGACTCAACACCCCATATTAAACGCCTAAGAATGTACCTGACTAGTAAGTATCTTAAAACCTATGGATTGCTATGTCTCCAAAAGAGAATCAAGCGTGTGTACAGGGGCATAAACGCAGCAGTGATAGGATTGGAGAGGTTCGGTGAGCAAATGAAGACCCTTTGAAGTCATATTGCATGGTACCCATTCCACGGGTCTCAACTCTCCAGGTTTAACGTATTCTTCCTTCAGCTAAGACATGCATGTGGAACCCAGAGTATGATCAACCATGTGAACGGGAAACGTGTTCAAATATGTCTCAGTTTTCCTCCCCTGGTACTCGGGTGCAACATTCCAGACGCTTTACTAACACTCTCCCCACTTGGAGAGTCAACGCCTTTAACCTCCTGTTTGGCCAAGTTTGCAATTTCTGCGGAAGATGAACAGGAATAGGGAGAACCAATGAGAGACTAGCTGGAGGTGTCTGGATGGGCAAATTTAACTCTCATTTCCCACCAGGAAGAGGAAATAACCAAAGGATCAGTGTGCCGTTCCGGAACCAGATTAGGGCCTGAAGCCATTCTGCGGTGTTGCGGCCAGCTCAAAAGAAAACGAGTTGAAGAAAGGAGCTCAGGGGCACTGTAATTGACAAACCTTCAGAGTTATAAATGACAGCTATCGTCCAAAAATATACTGAAGTAAGGCTGCCAAGAGGACTTGAAAGTGGGGCAGAATTGCAGGAAACCGATTTCAGGAGGTAGACTGGAATTGCATTGAAAGCATAGGAAAAGAGGCAGAACGTCCACAATGATGCACTTGGCCAAAAAGGGCGTATGCGTTTTTCCCTGAATATATTCAGGAAAAAACTCATACGCCCTTCTTGGCCAACCAAGCAAGCTTGCAAAGGAAATCTGCACTACAATGAAGTCTCACTTCCCCCCGGTCAAAAGGGCCATCTGAAAAAAGTGTAAAATCCAGAAAGGCAGGACAGGCCATGGAGAACTGGGAGCCTTGTTATGCTGATGGGCGGGATGTAAATTGCCAACAGACACTCGGGAGAAGTGTATGGTGTTTCCTGAAACATCTAAAAAACAAAGCAACAGAGCCTAGGGCACTTCCACTTATGGTCCTATAGCTTAGGGAAATTAAAATCAAAAAGACACAGCCACCCCAAAGTTTGGGACGCCTCTGTTTACAAGAACCTCGTTTACCGTACAAGTTCAATATCACAGAAAGTGAAAAATGGATAAAGAACTTGTGGTACTTACGTACAATGCAGTATCACTCAGCAATGAAATCTATGTCATCAGGCCCGTAGCAGCATAATGAGTGGATTCAGGTACGATGATTCTAACTGAAATAAGTCACACAGAAAAAGAAACATCACAAGATATCACTAATACACGGAATGTAAACTTGGCTACACAGGAACTGAATTCCAAAACAGAACAGGGTCTCAAATTTAGAAAACCAACTTATGCTTGCTTAAGGGGAAAGGTGAGTTGGGGTGCTGCATAAAATCAGAGATTGAAATGAGCACAAATAAATTTACTTAAGCCAAATATGGAATAGACAAGAGCTACTCCTTGCTCAACGAAATGGACTCAACACCCCATATTAAACGCCTGAGAATGTACCTGACTAGTAAGTATCTTAAAACCTATGGATTGCTATGTCTCCAAAAGAGAATCAAGCGTGTTTACAGGGGCATAAACGCAGCAGTGATAGGATTGGAGAGGTTCGGTGAGCAAATGAAGACCCTTTGAAGTCATATTGCATGGTACCCATTCCACGGGTCTCAACTCTCCAGGTTTAACGTATTCTTCCTTCAGCTAAAACATGCATGTGGAACCCAGAGTATGATCAACCATGTGAACGGGAGACGTGTTCAAATATGTCTCAGTTTTCCTCCCCTGGTACTCGGGTGCAACATTCCAGACGCTTTACTAACACTCTCCCCACTTGGAGAGTCAGCGCCTTTAACATCCTGTTTGGCCAAGTTTGCAATTTCTGCGGAAGATGAACAGGAATAGTGAGAACCAATGAGAGACTAGCTGGAGGTGTCTGGACGGGCAAATTTAACTCTCATTTCCCACCAGGAAGAGGAAATAACCAAAGGATCAGTGTGCCGTTCCGGAACCAGATTACGGCCTGAAGCCATTCTGCGGTGTTGCGGCCAGCTCAAAAGAAAGCGAGTTGAAGAAAGCAGCTCAGGGGCACTGTAATTCACAAACCTGCAGAGTTATAAATGACAGCTATCGTCCAAAAATATACTGAAGTAAGGCTGCCAAGAGGACTTGAAAGCGGGGCAGAATTGCAGGAAACCGATTTCAGGAGGTAGACTGGAATTGCATTGAAAGCATAGGAAAAGAGGCAGAACGTCCACAATGATGCACTTGGCCAAAAAGGGCGTATGCGTTTTTTCCTGAATATATTCAGGAAAAAACGCATACGCACTTCTTGGCCAACCAAGCAAGCTTGCAAAGGAAATCTGCACTACAATGAAGTCTCACTTCCCCCCGGTCAAAAGGGCCATCTGAAAAAAGTGTAAAATCCAGAAAGGCAGGACAGGCCATGGAGAACTGGGAGCCTTGTTATGCTGATGGGCGGGATGTAAATTGCCAACAGACACTCGGGAGAAGTGTATGGTGTTTCCTGAATCATCTAAAAAACAAAGCAACAGAGCCTAGGGCACTTCCACTTATGGTCCTATAGCTTAGGGAAATTAAAATCAAAAAGACACAGCCACCCCAAAGTTTGGGACGCCTCTGTTTACAAGAACCTCGTTTACCGTACAAGTTCAATATCACAGAAAGTGAAAAATGGATAAAGAACTTGTGGTACTTACGTACAATGCAGTATCACTCAGCAATGAAATCTATGTCATCAGGCCCGTAGCAGCATAATGAGTGGATTCAGGTACGATGATTCTAACTGAAATAAGTCACACAGAAAAAGAAACATCATAAGATATCACTAATACACGGAATGTAAACTTGGCTACACAGGAACTGAATTCCAAAACAGAACAGGGTCTCATATTTAGAAAACCAACTTATGCTTGCTTAAGGGGAAAGGTGAGTTGGGGTGCTGCATAAAACCAGAGATTGAAATGAGCACAGATAAACTTCCTTAAGCCAAATATGGAATAGACAAGAGCTACTCCTTGCTCAACGAAATGGACTCAACACCCCATATTAAACGCCTAAGAATGTACGTGACTAGTAAGTATCTTAAAACCTATGGATGGCTATGTCTCCAAAAGAGAATCAAGCGTGTGTACAAGGGCATAAACGCAGCAATGATAGGATTGGAGAGGTTCGGTGAGCAAATGAAGACCCTTTGAAGTCATATTGCATGGTACCCATTCCACGGGTCTCAACTCTCCATGTTTAAGGTATTCTTCCTTCAGCTAAAACATGCATGTGGAACCCAGAGTATGATCAACCGTGTGAACAGGAGACGTGTTCAAATATGTCTCAGTTTTCCTCCCCTGGTACTCAGGTACAACATTCCAGACGCTTTACTAACACTCTCCCCACTTGGAGAGTCAGTCCCTTTAACCTCCTTTTTGGCCCAGTTTGCAATTTCTGCGGAAGATGAACAGGAATAGGGAGAACCAATGAGAGACTAGCTGGAGGTGTCTGGACGGGCAAATTTAACTCTCATTTCCCACCAGGAAGAGGAAATAACCAAAGGCTCAGCATGCCGTGCCCGAACCAGATTAGGGCCTGAAGCCAACCTGCGGTGTTACGGCCAGCTCAAAAGAAAGCGAGTTGAAGAAAGGAGCTCAGGGGCACTGTAATTCACAAACCTGCAGAGTTATAAATGACAGCTATCGTCCAAAAATATACTGAAGTAAGGCTGCCAAGAGGACTTGAAAGCGGGGCAGAATTGCAGGATACCGATTTCAGGAGGTAGACTGGAATTGCATTGAAAGCATAGGAAAAGAGGCAGAACGTCCACAATGATGCACTTGGCCAAAAAGGGCGTATGCGTTTTTTCCTGAATATATTCAGGAAAAAACGCATACGCCCTTTTTGGCCAACCAAGCAAGCTTGCAAAGGAAATCTGCACTACAATGAAGTCTCACTTCCCCCCGGTCAAAAGGGCCATCTGAAAAAAGTGTAAAATCCAGAAAGGCAGGACAGGCCATGGAGAACTGGGAGCCTTGTTATGCTGATGGGCGGGATGTAAATTGCCAACAGAAACTCGGGAGAAGTGTATGGTGTTTCCTGAAACATCTAAAAAACAAAGCAACAGAGACTAGGGCACTTCCACTTATGGTCCTATAGCTTAGGGAAATTAAAATCAAAAAGACACATCCGCCCGAAAGTTTGGGACGCCTCTGGTTACAAGAACCTCGTTTACTGTACAAGTTCACTATCACAGAAAGTGAAAAATGGATAAAGAACTTGTGGTACTTACGTACAATGCAGTATCACTCAGCAATGAAATCTATGTCATCAGGCCCGTAGCAGCATAATGAGTGGATTCAGGTACGATGATTCTAACTGAAATAAGTCACACAGAAAAAGAAACATCATAAGATATCACTAATACACGGAATGTAAACGTGGCTACACAGGAACTGAATTACAGAACAGAACAGGGTCTCAAATTTAGAAAACCAACTTATGCTTGCTTAAGAGTAAAGGTGAGTTGGGGTGCTGCATAAAACCAGAGATCGAAATGAGCACAGATAAAGTTCCTTAAGTCAAATATGGAATAGACAAGAGCTACTCCTTGCTCAACAAAATGGACTCAACACCCCATATTAAACGCCTAAGAATGTACCTGACTAGTAAGTATCTTAAAACCTATGGATTGCTATGTCTCCAAAAGAGAATCAAGCATGTGTGCAGGGGCATAAACGCAGCAGTGATAGGATTGGAGAGGTTCGGTGAGCAAATGAAGACCCTTTGAAGTCATATTGCATGGTACCCATTCCACGGGTCTCAACTCTCCAGGTTTAAGGTATTCTTCCTTCAGCTAAAACATGCATGTGGAACCCAAGTATGATCAACCATGTGAACGGGAGACGTGTTCAAATATGTCTCAGTTTTCCTCCCCTGGTACTCGGGTGCAACATTCCAGACGCTTTACTAACACTCTCCCCACTTGGAGAGTCAGCGCCTTTAACCTCCTGTTTGGCCCAGTTTGCAATTTCTGCAGAAGATGAACAGGAATAGCGAGAACCAATGAGAGGCTAGCCGGAGGTGTCTGGACGGGCAAATTTAACTCTCATTTCCCACCACAGAGAGGAAATAACCAAAGGCTCAGCGTGCTGTACCGGAACCAGATTAGGGCCTGAAGCCATCCTGCGGTGTTGCGGCCAGGTCACAAGAAAGCGAGTTGAAGAAAGGAGCTCAGGGGCACTGTAATTCACAAACCTGCAGAGTTATAAATGACAGCTATCGTCCAAAAATAGACTGAAGTAAGGCTGCCAAGAGGACTTGAAAGCGGGGCAGAATTGCAGGAAACCGATTTCAGGAGGTAGACTGGAATTGCATTGAAAGCATAGGAAAAGAGGCAGAACGTCCACAATGATGCACTTGGCCAAAAAGGGCGTATGCGTTTTTTCCTGAATATATTCAGGAAAAAACGCATACGCCCTTTTTGGCCAACCAAGCAAGCTTGCAAAGGAAATCTGCACTACAATGAAGTCTCACTTCCCCCCGGTCAAAAGGGCCATCTGAAAAAAGTGTAAAATCCAGAAAGGCAGGACAGGCCATGGAGAACTGGGAGCCTTGTTATGCTGATGGGCGGGATGTAAATTGCCAACAGACACTCGGGAGAAGTGTATGGTGTTTCCTGAAACATCTAAAAAACAAAGCAACAGAGCCTAGGGCACTGCCACTTATGGTCCTATAGCTTAGGGAAATTAAAATCAAAAAGACACAGCCACCCCAAAGTTTGGGACGCCTCTGTTTACAAGAACCTCGTTTACAGTACAATTTCAACATCGCAGAAAGTGAAAAATGGATAAAGAAGTTGTGGTATTTACTTACAAAGCAATATTACTCAGCAATGAAATCTATGTCATCAGGCCCTTAGCATCACAATGAGTGGATTCAGGTATGATGATTCTAACTGAAATAAGTCACACAGAAAAAGAAACATCATAAGATATCAGTAATACACGGAATCTAAACTTGGCTACACAGGAACTGAATTCCAAAACAGAACAGGGTCTCAAATTTAGAAAACCAACTTATGCTTGCTTAAGGGGAAAGGTGAGTTGGGGTGCTGCCTAAAACCAGAGATCGAAATGAGCACAGATAAAGTTCCTTAAGCCAAATATGGAATAGACAAGAGCTACTCCTTGCTCAACAAAATGGACTCAACACCCCATATTAAACGCCTAAGAATGTACCTGACTAGTAAGTATCTTAAAACCTATGGATTGCTATGTCTCCAAAAGAGAATCAAGCGTGTGTACAGGGGCATAAACGCAGCAGTGATAGGATTGGAGAGGTTCGGTGAGCAAATGAAGACCCTTTGAAGTCATATTGCATGGTACCCATTACAAGGGTCTCAACTCTCCAGGTTTAAGGTATTCTTCCTTCAGCTAAAACATGCATGTGGAACCCAGAGTATGATCAACCGTGTGAACGGGAGACGTGTTCAAATATGTCTCAGTTTTCCTCCCCTGGTACTCGGGTGCAACATTCCAGACGCTTTACTAACACTCTCCCCACTTGGAGAGTCAGCGCCTTTAACCTCCTGTTTGGCCCAGTTTGCAATTTCTGCGGAAGATGAACAGGAATAGGGAGAACCAATGAGAGACTAGCTGGAGGTGTCTGGACGGGCAAATTTAACTCTCATTTCCCACCAGGAAGAGGAAATAACCAAAGGCTCAGCGTGCCGTGCCGGAACCAGATTAGGGACTGAAGCGATCCGGCGGTGTTGCGGCCAGCTCAAAAGAAAGCGAGTTGAAGAAAGGAGCTCAGGGGCACTGTAATTCACAAACCTGCAGAGTTATAAATGACAGCTATCGTCCAAAAATAGACTGAAGTAAGGCTGCCAAGAGGACTTGAAAGCGGGGCAGAATTGCAGGAAACCGATTTCAGGAGGTAGACTGGAATTGCATTGAAAGCATAGGAAAAGAGGCAGAACGTCCACAATGATGCACTTGGCCAAAAAGGGCGTATGCGTTTTTTCCTGAATATATTCAGGAAAAAACGCATACGCCCTTTTTGGCCAACCAAGCAAGCTTGCAAAGGAAATCTGCACTACAATGAAGTCTCACTTCCCCCCGGTCAAAAGGGCCATCTGAAAAAAGTGTAAAATCCAGAAAGGCAGGACAGGCCATGGAGAACTGGGAGCCTTGTTATGCTGATGGGCGGGATGTAAATTGCCAACAGAAACTCCGGAGAAGTGTATGGTGTTTCCTGAAACATCTAAAAAACAAAGCAACAGAGCCTAGGGCACTTCCACTTATGGTCCTATAGCTTAGGGAAATTAAAATCAAAGAGACACAGCCGCCCAAAAGTTTGGGACGCCTCTGGTTACAAGAACCTCGTTTACTGTACAAGTTCACTATCACAAAAAGTGAAAAATGGATAAAGAAGTTGTGGTATTTACTTACAAAGCAATATCACTCAGCAATGAAATCTATGTCATCAGGCCCCTAGCATCACAATGAGTGGATTCAGGTATGATGATTCTAACTGAAATAAGTCACACAGAAAAAGAAACATCATAAGATATCAGTAATACACGGAATCTAAACTTGGCTACACAGGAACTGAATTACAGAACAGAACAGGGTCTCAAATTTAGAAAACCAACTTATGCTTGCTTAAGGGGAAAGGTGAGTTGGGGTGCTGCATAAAACCAGAGATTGAAATGAGCACAGATAAAGTTCCTTAAGTCAAATATGGAATAGACAAGAGCTACTCCTTGCTCAACGAAATGGACTCAACACCGCATATTAAATGCCTAAGAATGTACCTGACTAGTAAGTATCGTAAAACCTATGGATTGCTATGTCTCCAAAAGAGAATCAAGCATGTGTACAGGGGCATAAACGCAGGAGTGATAGGATTGGAGAGGTTCGGTGAGCAAATGAAGACCCTTTGAAGTCATATTGCATGGTACCCATTCCACAGGTCTCAACTCTCCAGGTTTAAGGTATTCTTCCTTCAGCTAAAACATGCATGTGGAACCCAAGTATGATCAACCATGTGAACGGGAGACGTGTTCAAATATGTCTCAGTTTTCCTCCCCTGGTACTCGGGTGCAACATTCCAGACGCTTTACTAACACTCTCCCCACTTGGAGAGTCAGCGCCTTTAACCTCCTGTTTGGCCCAGTTTGCAATTTCTGCGGAAGATGAACAGGAATAGCGAGAACCAATGAGAGACTAGCTGGAGGTGTCTGGACCTGCAAATTTAACTCTCATTTCCCACCAGGAAGAGGAATTAACCAAAGGCTCAGCGTGCCGTGCCGGAACCAGATTAGGGCCTGAAGCCATCCTGCGGTGTTGCGGCCAGGTCACAAGAAAGCGAGTTGAAGAAAGGAGCTCAGGGGCACTGTAATTCACAAACCTGCAGAGTTATAAATGACAGCTATCGTCCAAAAATACACTGAAGTAAGGCTGCCAAGAGGACTTGAAAGCAGGGCAGAATTGCAGGAAACCGATTTCAGGAGGTAGACTGGAATTGCATTGAAAGCATAGGAAAAGAGGCAGAACGTCCACAATGATGCACTTGGCCAAAAAGGGCGTATGCGTTTTTTCCTGAATATATTCAGGAAAAAACGCATACGCCCTTTTTGGCCAACCAAGCAAGCTTGCAAAGGAAATCTGCACTACAATGAAGTCTCACTTCCCCCCGGTCAAAAGGGCCATCTGAAAAAAGTGTAAAATCCAGAAAGGCAGGACAGGCCATGGAGAACTGGGAGCCTTGTTATGCTGATGGGCGGGATGTAAATTGCCAACAACCACTCGGGAGAAGTGTATGGTGTTTCCTGAAACATCTAAAAAACAAAGCAACAGAACCTAGGGCACTTCCACTTATGGTCCTATAGCTTAGGGAAATTAAAATCAAAAAGACACAGCCACCCCAAAGTTTGGAACGGCTCTGTTTACAAGAACCTCGTTTACAGTACAAGTTCAACATCGCAGAAAGTGAAAAATGGATAAAGAAGTTGTGGTATTTACTTACAAAGCAATATCACTCAGCAATGAAATCTGTGTCATCAGGCCCTTAGCAGCACAATGAGTGGATTCAGGTATGATGATTCTAACAGAAGTAAGTCACACAGAAAAAGAAACATCATAAGATATCAGTAATACACGGAATGTAAACTTGGCTACACAGGAACTGAATTACACAACAGAACAGGGTCTCAAATTTAGAAAACCAACTTATGCTTGCTTAAGGGTAAAGGTGAGTTGGGGTGCTGCATAAAACCAGAGATTGAAATGAGCACAGATAAAGTTCCTTAAGTCAAATATGGAATAGACAAGAGCTACTCCTTGCTCAACGAAATGGACTCAACACCGCATATTAAATGCCTAAGAATGTACCTGACTAGTAAGTATCTTAAAAACCTATGGATTGCTATGTCTCCGAAAGAGAATCAAGCATGTGTACAGGGGCATAAACGCAGCAGTGATAGGATTGGAGAGGTTCGGTGAGCAAATGAAGACCCTTTGAAGTCATATTGCATGGTACCCATTACACGGGTCTTAACTCTCCAGGTTTAAGGTATTCTTCCTTCAACTAAAACATGCATGTGGAACCCAAGTATGATCAACCATGTGAACGGGAGACGTGTTCAAATATGTCTCAGTTTTCCTCCCCTGGTACTCGGGTGCAACATTCCAGACGCTTTACTAACACTCTCCCCACTTGGAGAGTCAGCGCCTTTAACCTCCTGTTTGGCACAGTTTGCAATTTCTGCGGAAGATGAACAGGAATAGCGAGAACCAATGAGAGGCTAGCTGGAGGTGTCTGGACGGGCAAATTTAACTCTCATTTCCCACCAGGAAAAGGAAATAACCAAAGGCTCAGCGTGCCGTGCCGGAACCAGATTAGGGCCTGAAGCCATCCTGCGGTGTTGCGGCCAGGTCACAAGAAAGCAAGTTGAAGAAAGGAGCTCAGGGGCACTGTAATGCACAAACCTGCAGAGTTATAAATGACAGCTATCGTCCAAAAATAGACTGAAGTAAGGCTGCCAAGAGGACTTGAAAGCAGGGCAGAATTGCAGGAAACCGATTTCAGGAGGTAGACTGGAATTGCATTGCAAGCATAGGAAAAGAGGCAGAACGTCCACAATGATGCACTTGGCCAAAAAGGGCGTATGCGTTTTTTCCTGAATATATTCAGGAAAAAACGCATACGCCCTTTTTGGCCAACCAAGCAAGCTTGCAAAGGAAATCTGCACTACAATGAAGTCTCACTTCCCCCCGGTCAAAAGGGCCATCTGAAAAAAGTGTAAAATCCAGAAAGGCAGGACAGGCCATGGAGAACTGGGAGCCTTGTTATGCTGATGGGCGGGATGTAAATTGCCAACAACCACTCGGGAGAAGTGTATGGTGTTTCCTGAAACATCTAAAAAACAAAGCAACAGAACCTAGGGCACTTCCACTTATGGTCCTATAGCTTAGGGAAATTAAAATCAAAAAGACACAGCCACCCCAAAGTTTGGAACGGCTCTGTTTACAAGAACCTCGTTTACAGTACAAGTTCAACATCGCAGAAAGTGAAAAATGGATAAAGAAGTTGTGGTATTTACTTACAAAGCAATATCACTCAGCAATGAAATCTGTGTCATCAGGCCCTTAGCAGCACAATGAGTGGATTCAGGTATGATGATTCTAACAGAAGTAAGTCACACAGAAAAAGAAACATCATAAGATATCAGTAATACACGGAATGTAAACTTGGCTACACAGGAACTGAATTACCGAACAGAACAGGGACTCAAATTTAGAAAACCAACTTATGCTTGCTTAAGGGTAAAGGTGAGTTGGGGTGCTGCATAAAACCAGAGATTGAAATGAGCACAGATAAAGTTCCTTAAGTCAAATATGGAATAGACAAGAGCTACTCCTTGCTCAACGAAATGGACTCAACACCGCATATTAAATGCCTAAGAATGTACCTGACTAGTAAGTATCTTAAAAACCTATGGATTGCTATGTCTCCGAAAGAGAATCAAGCATGTGTACAGGGGCATAAACGCAGCAGTGATAGGATTGGAGAGGTTCGTTGAGCAAATGAAGACCCTTTGAAGTCATATTGCATGGTACCCATTACACGGGTCTTAACTCTCCAGGTTTAAGGTATTCTTCCTTCAACTAAAACATGCATGTGGAACCCAAGTATAATCAACCATGTGAACGGGAGACGTGTTCAAATATGTCTCAGTTTTCCTCCCCTGGTACTCGGGTGCAACATTCCAGACGCTTTACTAACACTCTCCCCACTTGGAGAGTCAGCGCCTTTAACCTCCTGTTTGGCACAGTTTGCAATTTCTGCGGAAGATGAACAGGAATAGTGAGAACCAATGAGAGGCTAGCTGGAGGTGTCTGGACGGGCAAATTTAACTCTCATTTCCCACCAGGAAAAGGAAATAACCAAAGGCTCAGCGTGCCGTGCCGGAACCAGATTAGGGCCTGAAGCCATCCTGCGGTGTTGCGGCCAGGTCACAAGAAAGCAAGTTGAAGAAAGGAGCTCAGGGGCACTGTAATGCACAAACCTGCAGAGTTATAAATGACAGCTATCGTCCAAAAATAGACTGAAGTAAGGCTGCCAAGAGGACTTGAAAGCAGGGCAGAATTGCAGGAAACCGATTTCAGGAGGTAGACTGGAATTGCATTGCAAGCATAGGAAAAGAGGCAGAACGTCCACAATGATGCACTTGGCCAAAAAGGGCGTATGCGTTTTTTCCTGAATATATTCAGGAAAAAACGAATACGCCCTTTTTGGCCAACCAAGCAAGCTTGCAAAGGAAATCTGCACTACAATGAAGTCTCACTTTCCCCCGGTCAAAAGGGCCATCTGAAAAAAGTGTAAAATCCAGAAAGGCAGGACAGGCCATGGAGAACTAGGAGTCTTGTTATGCTGATGGGCGGGATGTAAAAACGCATACGCCCTTTTTGGCCAACCAAGCAAGCTTGCAAAGGAAATCTGCACTACAATGAAGTCTCACTTCCCCCAGGTCAAAAGGGCCATCTGAAAAAAGTGTAAAATCCAGAAAGGCAGGACAGGCCATGGAGAACTGGGAGCCTTGTTATGCTGATGGGCGGGATGTAAATTGCCAACAACCACTCGGGAGAAGTGTATGGTGTTTCCTGAAACATCTAAAAAACAAAGCAACAGAACCTAGGGCACTTCCACTTATGGTCCTATAGCTTAGGGAAATTAAAATCAAAAAGACACAGCCACCCCAAAGTTTGGAACGGCTCTGTTTACAAGAACCTCGTTTACAGTACAAGTTCAACATCGCAGAAAGTGAAAAATGGATAAAGAAGTTGTGGTATTTACTTACAAAGCAATATCACTCAGCAATGAAATCTGTGTCATCAGGCCCTTAGCAGCACAATGAGTGGATTCAGGTATGATGATTCTAACTGAAGTAAGTCACACAGAAGAAGAAACATCATAAGATATCAGTAATACACGGAATGTAAACTTGGCTACACAGGAACTGAATTACAGAACAGAACAGGGTCTCAAATTTAGAAAACCAACTTATGCTTGCTTAAGGGGAAAGGTGAGTTGGGGTGCTGCATAAAACCAGAGATTGAAATGAGCACAGATAAAGTTCCTTAGGCCAAATATGGAATAGACAAGAGCTACTCCTTGCTCAACGAAATGGACTCAACACCGCATATTAAACGCCTAAGAATGTACCTGATTAGTAAGTATCTTAAAACCTATAGATTGCTATGTCTCCGAAAGAGAATCAAGCATGTGTACAGGGGCATAAACGCAGCACTGATAGGATTGGAGAGGTTCGGTGAGCAAATGAAGACCCTTTGAAGTCATATTGCATGGTACTCATTCCACGGGTTTCAACTACCCAGGTTTTAGGTATTCTTCCTTCAGCTAAAACATGCATGTGGAACCCAGAGTATGATCAACCATGTGATCGGGAGACGTGTTCAAATATGTCTCAGTTTTCCTCCCCTGGTACTCGGGTGCAACATTCCAGACGCTTTACTAACACTCTCCCCACTTGGAGAGTCAGCGCCTTTAACCTCCTGTTTGGCACAGTTTGCAATTTCTGCGGAAGATGAACAGGAATAGTGAGAACCAATGAGAGGCTAGCTGGAGGTGTCTGGACGGGCAAATTTAACTCTCATTTCCCACCATGAGGAGGAAATAACCAAAGGCTCAGCGTGCCGTGCCAGAACCAGATTAGGGCCTGAAGCCATCCTGCGGTGTTGCAGCCATGTCACAAGAAAGCGAGTTGAAGAAAGGAGCTCAGGGGCACTGTAATTCACAAACCTGCAGAGTTATAAATGACAGCTATCGTCCAAAAATAGACTGAAGTAAGGCTGCCAAGAGGACTTGAAAGCGGGGCAGAATTGCAGGAAACCGATTTCAGGAGGTAGACTGGAATTGCATTGAAAGCATAGGAAAAGAGGCAGAACGTCCACAATGATGCACTTGGCCAAAAAGGGCGTATGCGTTTTTTCCTGAATATATTCAGGAAAAAACGCATACGCCCTTTTTGGCCAACCAAGCAAGCTTGCAAAGGAAATCTGCACTACAATGAAGTCTCACTTCCCCCCGGTCAAAAGGGCCATCTGAAAAAAGTGTAAAATCCAGAAAGGCAACAGGCCATTGAGAACTGGGAGCCTTGTTATGCTGATGGGCGGCATGTAAATTGCCAACAGACACTCGGGAGAAGTGTATGGTGTTTCCTGAAACATCTAAAAAACAAAGCAACAGAGCCTACGGCACTTCCACTTATGGTCCTATAGCTTAGGGAAATTAAAATCAAAAAGACACAGCCACCCCAAAGTTTGGAACGGCTCTGTTTACAAGAACCTCGTTTACAGTACAAGTTCAACATCGCAGAAAGTGAAAAATGGATAAAGAAGTTGTGGTATTTACTTACAAAGCAATATCACTCAGCAATGAAATCTGTGTCATCAGGCCCTTAGCAGCACAGTGAGTGGATTCAGGTATGATTATTCTAACTGAAATAAGTCACACAGAAAAAGAAACATCATAAGATATCAGTAATACACGGAATGTAAACTTGGCTACACAGGAACTGAATTACAGAACAGAACAGGGTCTCAAATTTAGAAAACCAACTTATTCTTGCTTAAGGGTAAAGGTGAATTGGGGTGCTGCATAAAACCAGAGATTGAAATGAGCACAGATAAAGTTCCTTAAGCCAAATATGGAATAGACAAGAGCTACTCCTTGCTCAACGAAATGGACTCAACACCCCATATTAAACGCCTAAGAATGTACCTGACTAGTAAGTATCTTAAAACCTATGGATTGCTATGTCTCCGAAAGAGAATCAAGCATGTGTACAGGGGCATAAACGCAGCAGTGATAGGATTGGAGAGGTTCAGTGAGCAAATGAAGACCCTTTGAAGTCATATTGCATGGTACCCATTCCACGGGTTTCAACTACCCAGGTTTAAGGTATTCTTCCTTCAGCTAAAACATGCATGTGGAACCTAGAGTATGATCAACCATGTGATCGGGAGACGTGTTCAAATATGTCTCAGTTTTCCTCCCCTGGTACTCGGGTGCAACATTCCAGACGCTTTACTAACACTCTCCCCACTTGGACAGTCAGCGCCTTTAACCTCCTGTTTGGCCCAGTTTGCAATTTCTGCGGAAGATGAACAGGAATAGCGAGAACCAATGAGAGGCTAGCTGGAGGTGTCTGGACGGGCAAATTTAACTCTCATTTCCCACCAGGAAGAGGAAATAACCAAAGGCTCAGCGTGCCGTACCGGAGCCAGATTAGGGCCTGAAGCCATCCTGCGGTGTTGCGGCCAGCTCAAAAGAAAGCGAGTTGAAGAAAGGAGCTCAGGGGCACTGTAATTCACAAACCTGCAGAGTTATAAATGACAGCTATCGTCCAAAAATAGACTGAAGTAAGGCTGCCAAGAGGACTTGAAAGTGGGGCAGAATTGCAGGAAACCGATTTCAGGAGGTAGACTGGAATTGCATTGAAAGCATAGATAAAGAGGCAGAACGTCCACAATGATGCACTTGGCCAAAAAGGGCGTATGCGTTTTTTCCTGAATATATTCAGGAAAAAACGCATACGCCCTTTTTGGCCAACCAAGCAAGCTTGCAAAGGAAATCTGCACTACAATGAAGTCTCACTTCCCCCCAGTCAAAAGGGCAATCTGAAAAAAGTGTAAAATCCAGAAAGGCAACAGGCCATTGAGAACTGGGAGCCTTGTTATGCTGATGGGCGGGATGTAAATTGCCAACAGACACTCGGAAAAAGTGTATGGTGTTTCCTGAAACATCTAAAAAACAAAGCAACAGAGCCTACGGCACTTCCACTTATGGTCCTATAGCTTAGGGAAATTAAAATCAAAAAGACACAGCCACCCCAAAGTTTGGAACGGCTCTGTTTACAAGAACCTCGTTTACAGTACAAGTTCAACATCGCAGAAAGTGAAAAATGGATAAAGAAGTTGTGGTATTTACTTACAAAGCAATATCACTCAGCAATGAAATCTGTGTCATCAGGCCCTTAGCAGCACAGTGAGTGGATTCAGGTATGATTATTCTAACTGAAATAAGTCACACAGAAAAAGAAACATCATAAGATATCAGTAATACACGGAATGTAAACTTGGCTACACAGGAACTGAATTACAGAACAGAACAGGGTCTCAAATTTAGAAAACCAACTTATTCTTGCTTAAGGGTAAAGGTGAGTTGGGGTGCTGCATAAAACCAGAGATTGAAATGAGCACAGATAAAGTTCCTTAAGCCAAATATGGAATAGACAAGAGCTACTCCTTGCTCAACGAAATGGACTCAACACCCCATATTAAACGCCCAAGAATGTACCTGACTAGTAAGTATCTTAAAACCTATGGATTGCTATGTCTCCGAAAGAGAATCAAGCATGTGTACAGGGGCATAAACGCAGCAGTGATAGGATTGGAGAGGTTCAGTGAGCAAATGAAGACCCTTTGAAGTCATATTGCATGGTACCCATTCCACGGGTTTCAACTACCCAGGTTTAAGGTATTCTTCCTTCAGCTAAAACATGCATGTGGAACCTAGAGTATGATCAACCATGTGATCGGGAGACGTGTTCAAATATGTCTCAGTTTTCCTCCCCTGGTACTCGGGTGCAACATTCCAGACGCTTTACTAACACTCTCCCCACTTGGAGAGTCAGCGCCTTTAACCTCCTGTTTGGCCCAGTTTGCAATTTCTGCGGAAGATGAACAGGAATAGCGAGAACCAATGAGAGGCTAGCTGGAGGTGTCTGGACGGGCAAATTTAACTCTCATTTCCCACCAAGAAGAGGAAATAACCAAAGGCTCAGCGTGCCGTACCGGAGCCAGATTAGGGCCTGAAGCCATCCTGCGGTGTTGCGGCCAGCTCAAAAGAAAGCGAGTTGAAGAAAGGAGCTCAGGGGCACTGTAATTCACAAACCTGCAGAGTTATAAATGACAGCTATCGTCCAAAAATAGACTGAAGTAAGGCTGCCAAGAGGACTTGAAAGTGGGGCAGAATTGCAGGAAACCGATTTCAGGAGGTAGACTGGAATTGCATTGAAAGCATAGATAAAGAGGCAGAACGTCCACAATGATGCACTTGGCCAAAAAGGGCGTATGCGTTTTTTCCTGAATATATTCAGGAAAAAACGCATACGCCCTTTTTGGCCAACCAAGCAAGCTTGCAAAGGAAATCTGCACTACAATGAAGTCTCACTTCCACCCGGTCAAAAGGGCCATCTGAAAAAAGTGTAAAATCCAGAAAGGCAGGACAGGCCATGGAGAACTGGGAGCCTTGTTATGCTGATGGGCGGGATGTAAATTGCCAACAACCACTCGGGAGAAGTGTATGGTGTTTCCTGAAACATCTAAAAAACAAAGCAACAGAACCTAGGGCACTTCCACTTATGGTCCTATAGATTAGGGAAATTAAAATCAAAAAGACACAGCCACCCGAAAGTTTGGAACGGCTCTGTTTACAAGAACCTCGTTTACAGTACAAGTTCAACATCGCAGAAAGTGAAAAATGGATAAAGAAGTTGTGGTATTTACTTACAAAGCAATATCACTCAGCAATGAAATCTGTGTCATCAGGCCCTTAGCAGCACAATGAGTGGATTCAGGTATGATGATTCTAACTGAAGTAAGTCACACAGAAGAAGAAACATCATAAGATATCAGTAATACACGGAATGTAAACTTGGCTACACAGGAACTGAATTACAGAACAGAACAGGGTCTCAAATTTAGAAAACCAACTTATGCTTGCTTAAGGGGAAAGGTGAGTTGGGGTGCTGCATAAAACCAGAGATTGAAATGAGCACAGATAAAGTTCCTTAGGCCAAATATGGAATAGACAAGAGCTACTCCTTGCTCAACGAAATGGACTCAACACCGCATATTAAACGCCTAAGAATGTACCTGATTAGTAAGTATCTTAAAACCTATAGATTGCTATGTCTCCGAAAGAGAATCAAGCATGTGTACAGGGGCATAAACGCAGCAGTGATAGGATTGGAGAGGTTCGGTGAGCAAATGAAGACCCTTTGAAGTCATATTGCATGGTACTCATTCCACGGGTTTCAACTACCCAGGTTTTAGGTATTCTTCCTTCAGCTAAAACATGCATGTGGAACCCAGAGTATGATCAACCATGTGATCGGGAGACGTGTTCAAATATGTCTCAGTTTTCCTCCCCTGGTACTCGGGTGCAACATTCCAGACGCTTTACTAACACTCTCCCCACTTGGAGAGTCAGCGCCTTTAACCTCCTGTTTGGCACAGTTTGCAATTTCTGCGGAAGATGAACAGGAATAGTGAGAACCAATGAGAGGCTAGCTGGAGGTGTCTGGACGGGCAAATTTAACTCTCATTTCCCACCATGAGGAGGAAATAACCAAAGGCTCAGCGTGCCGTGCCAGAACCAGATTAGGGCCTGAAGCCATCCTGCGGTGTTGCAGCCAGGTCACAAGAAAGCGAGTTGAAGAAAGGAGCTCAGGGGCACTGTAATTCACAAACCTGCAGAGTTATAAATGACAGCTATCGTCCAAAAATAGACTGAAGTAAGGCTGCCAAGAGGACTTGAAAGCGGGGCAGAATTGCAGGAAACCGATTTCAGGAGGTAGACTGGAATTGCATTGAAAGCATAGGAAAAGAGGCAGAACGTCCACAATGATGCACTTGGCCAAAAAGGGCGTATGCGTTTTTTCCTGAATATATTCAGGAAAAAACGCATACGCCCTTTTTGGCCAACCAAGCAAGCTTGCAAAGGAAATCTGCACTACAATGAAGTCTCACTTCCCCCCAGTCAAAAGGGCCATCTGAAAAAAGTGTAAAATCCAGAAAGGCAACAGGCCATTGAGAACTGGGAGCCTTGTTATGCTGATGGGCGGGATGTAAATTGCCAACAGACACTCGGAAAAAGTGTATGGTGTTTCCTGAAACATCTAAAAAACAAAGCAACAGAGCCTACGGCACTTCCACTTATGGTCCTATAGCTTAGGGAAATTAAAATCAAAAAGACACAGCCACCCCAAAGTTTGGAACGGCTCTGTTTACAAGAACCTCGTTTACAGTACAAGTTCAACATCGCAGAAAGTGAAAAATGGATAAAGAAGTTGTGGTATTTACTTACAAAGCAATATCACTCAGCAATGAAATCTGTGTCATCAGGCCCTTAGCAGCACAGTGAGTGGATTCAGGTATGATGATTCTAACTGAAATAAGTCACACAGAAAAAGAAACATCATAAGATATCAGTAATACACGGAATGTAAACTTGGCTACACAGGAACTGAATTACAGAACAGAACAGGGTCTCAAATTTAGAAAACCAACTTATGCTTGCTTAAGGGGAAAGGTGAGTTGGGGTGCTGCATAAAACCAGAGATTGAAATGAGCACAGATAAAGTTCCTTAAGCCAAATATGGAATAGACAAGAGCTACTCCTTGCTCAACGAAATGGACTCAACACCCCATATTAAACGCCCAAGAATGTACCTGACTAGTAAGTATCTTAAAACCTATGGATTGCTATGTCTCCGAAAGAGAATCAAGCATGTGTACAGGGGCATAAACGCAGCAGTGATAGGATTGGAGAGGTTCAGTGAGCAAATGAAGACCCTTTGAAGTCATATTGCATGGTACCCATTCCACGGGTTTCAACTACCCAGGTTTAAGGTATTCTTCCTTCAGCTAAAACATGCATGTGGAACCTAGAGTATGATCAACCATGTGATCGGGAGACGTGTTCAAATATGTCTCAGTTTTCCTCCCCTGGTACTCGGGTGCAACATTCCAGACGCTTTACTAACACTCTCCCCACTTGGAGAGTCAGCGCCTTTAACCTCCTGTTTGGCCCAGTTTGCAATTTCTGCGGAAGATGAACAGGAATAGCGAGAACCAATGAGAGGCTAGCTGGAGGTGTCTGGACGGGCAAATTTAACTCTCATTTCCCACCAAGAAGAGGAAATAACCAAAGGCTCAGCGTGCCGTACCGGAGCCAGATTAGGGCCTGAAGCCATCCTGCGGTGTTGCGGCCAGCTCAAAAGAAAGCGAGTTGAAGAAAGGAGCTCAGGGGCACTGTAATTCACAAACCTGCAGAGTTATAAATGACAGCTATCGTCCAAAAATAGACTGAAGTAAGGCTGCCAAGAGGACTTGAAAGTGGGGCAGAATTGCAGGAAACCGATTTCAGGAGGTAGACTGGAATTGCATTGAAAGCATAGATAAAGAGGCAGAACGTCCACAATGATGCACTTGGCCAAAAAGGGCGTATGCGTTTTTTCCTGAATATATTCAGGAAAAAACGCATACGCCCTTTTTGGCCAACCAAGCAAGCTTGCAAAGGAAATCTGCACTACAATGAAGTCTCACTTCCACCCGGTCAAAAGGGCCATCTGAAAAAAGTGTAAAATCCAGAAAGGCAGGACAGGCCATGGAGAACTGGGAGCCTTGTTATGCTGATGGGCGGGATGTAAATTGCCAACAACCACTCGGGAGAAGTGTATGGTGTTTCCTGAAACATCTAAAAAACAAAGCAACAGAACCTAGGGCACTTCCACTTATGGTCCTATAGATTAGGGAAATTAAAATCAAAAAGACACAGCCACCCGAAAGTTTGGAACGGCTCTGTTTACAAGAACCTCGTTTACAGTACAAGTTCAACATCGCAGAAAGTGAAAAATGGATAAAGAAGTTGTGGTATTTACTTACAAAGCAATATCACTCAGCAATGAAATCTGTGTCATCAGGCCCTTAGCAGCACAATGAGTGGATTCAGGTATGATGATTCTAACTGAAATAAGTCACACAGAAAAAGAAACATCATAAGATATCAGTAATACACGGAATGTAAACTTGGCTACACAGGAACTGAATTACAGAACAGAACAGGGTCTCAAATTTAGAAAACCAACTTATGCTTGCTTAAGGGGAAAGGTGAGTTGGGGTGCTGCATAAAACCAGAGATTGAAATGAGCACAGATAAAGTTCCTTAAGCCAAATATGGAATAGACAAGAGCTACTCCTTGCTCAACGAAATGGACTCAACACCGCATACTAAACGCCTAAGAATGTACCTGACTAGTAAGTATCTTAAAACCTATGGATTGCTATGTCTCCGAAAGAGAATCAAGCATGTGTACAGGGGCATAAACGCAGCAGTGATAGGATTGGAGAGGTTCAGTGAGCAAATGAAGACCCTTTGAAGTCATATTGCATGGTACCCATTCCATGGGTTTCAACTACCCAGGTTTTAGGTATTCTTCCTTCAGCTAAAACATGCATGTGGAACCCAGAGTATGATCAACCATGTGATCGGGAGACGTGTTCAAATATGTCTCAGTTTTCCTCCCCTGGTACTCGGGTGCAACATTCCAGACACTTTACTAACACTCTCCCCACTTGTTGAGTCAGCGCCTTTAAACTCCTGTTTGGCCCAGTTTGCAATTTCTGTGGAAGATGAACAGGAATAGCGAGAACCAATGAGAGGCTAGCTGGAGGTGTCTGGACGGGCAAATTTAACTCTCATTTCCCACCAGGAGGAGGAAATAAACAAAGGCTCAGCGTGCCGTGCCAGAACCAGATTAGGGCCTGAAGCCATCCTGCGGTGTTGCGGCCAGGTCACAAGAAAGCGAGTTGAAGAAAGGAGCTCAGGGGCACTGTAATTCACAAACCTGCAGAGTTATAAATGACAGCTATCGTCCAAAAATAGACTGAAGTAAGGCTGCCAAGAGGACTTGAAAGCGGGGCAGAATTGCAGGAAACCGATTTCAGGAGGTAGACTGGAATTGCATTGAAAGCATAGGAAAAGAGGCAGAACGTCCACAATGATGCACTTGGCCAAAAAGGGCGTATGCGTTTTTTCCTGAATATATTCAGGAAAAAACGCATACGCCCTTTTTGGCCAACCAAGCAAGCTTGCAAAGGAAATCTGCACTACAATGAAGTCTCACTTCCCCCCGGTCAAAAGGGCCATCTGAAAAAAGTGTAAAATCCAGAAAGGCAGGACAGGCCATGGAGAACTGGGAGCCTTGTTATGCTGATGGGCGGGATGTAAATTGCCAACAGACACTCGGGAGAAGTGTATGGTGTTTCCTGAAACATCTAAAACACAAAGCAACAGAGCCTAGGGCACTGCCACTTATGGTCCTATAGCTTAGGGAAATTAAAATCAAAAAGACACAGCCACCCCAAAGTTTGGGACGCCTCTGTTTACAAGAACCTCGTTTACAGTACAAGTTCAACATCGCAGAAAGTGAAAAATGGATAAAGAAGTTGTGGTATTTACTTACAAAGCAATATCACTCAGCAATGAAATCTATGTCATCAGGCCCTTAGCAGAACAATGAGTGGATTCAGGTATGATGATTCTAACTGAAATAAGTCACACAGAAAAAGAAACATCATAAGATATCAGTAATACACGGAATGTAAACTTGGCTACACAGGAACTGAATTACAGAACAGAACAGGGTCTCAAATTTAGAAAACCAACTTATGCTTGCTTAAGGGTAAAGGTGAGGTGGGGTGCTGCATAAAACCAGAGATTGAAATGAGCACAGATAAAGTTCCTTAAGTCAAATATGGAATAGACAAGAGCTACTCCTTGCTCAACGAAATGGACTCAACACCGCATATTAAACGCCTAAGAATGTACCTGACTAGTAAGTATCTTAAAACCTATGGATTGCTATGTCTCCAAAAGAGAATCAAGCATGTGTACAGGGGCATAAACGCAGCAGTGATAGGATTGGAGAGGTTCGGTGAGCAAATGAAGACCCTTTGAAGTCATATTGCATGGTACCCATTACACGGGTTTCAACTAACCAGGTTTAAGGTATTCTTCCTTCAGCTAAAACATGCATGTGGAACCGAAGTATGATCAACCATGTGAACGGGAGACGTGTTCAAATAAGTCTCAGTTTTCCTCCCCTGGTACTCGGGTGCAACATTCCAGACGCTTTACTAACACTCTCCCCACTTGGAGAGTCAGCGCCTTTAACCTCCTGTTTGGCCCAGTTTGCAATTTCTGCGGAAGATGAACAGGAATAGCGAGAACCAATGAGAGGCTAGCTGGAGGTGTCTGGACGGGCAAATTTAACTCTCATTTCCCACCAGGAAGAGGAAATAACCAAAGGCTCAGCATGCCGTACCGGAACCAGATTAGGACCTGAAGCCATCCTGCGGTGTTGCGGCCAGCTCAAAAGAAAGCGAGTTGAAGAAAGGAGCTCAGGGGCACTGTAATTCACAAACCTGCAGAGTTATAAATGACAGCTATCGTCCAAAAATAGACTGAAGTAAGGCTGCCAAGAGGACTTGAAAGCGGGGCAGAATTGCAGGAAACCGATTTCAGGAGGTAGACTGGAATTGCATTGAAAGCATAGGAAAAGAGGCAGAACGTCCCCAATGATGCACTTGGCCAAAAAGGGCGTATGCATTTTTTCCTGAATATATTCAGGAAAAAACGCATACGCCCTTTTTGGCCAACCAAGCAAGCTTGCAAAGGAAATCTGCACTACAATGAAGTCTCACTTCCCCCCGGTCAAAAGGGCCATCTGAAAAAAGTGTAAAATCCAGAAAGGCAGGACAGGCCATGGAGAACTGGGAGCCTTGTTATCCTGATGGGCGGGATGTAAATTGCCAACAACCACTCGGGAGAAGTGTATGGTGTTTCCTGAAACATCTAAAAAACAAAGCAACAGAGCCTAGGGCACTGCCACTTATGGTCCTATAGCTTAGGGAAATTAAAATAAAAAAGACACAGCCACCCCAAAGTTTGGGACGCCTCTGTTTACAACAACCTCGTTTACAGTACAAGTTCAACATCGCAGAAAGTGAGAAATGGATAAAGAAGTTGTGGTATTTACTTACAAAGCAATATCACTCAGCAATGAAATCTGTGTCATCAGGCCCTTAGCATCACAATGAGTGGATTCAGGTATGATGATTCTAACTGAAATAAGTCACACAGAAAAAGAAACATCATAAGATATCAGTAATACACGGAATGTAAACTTGGCTACACAGGAACTGAATTACAGAACAGAACAGGGTCTCAAATTTAGAAAACCAACTTATGCTTGCTTAAGGGTAAAGGGGAGTTGGGGTGCTGCATAAAACCAGAGATTGAAATGAGCACAGATAAAGTTCCTTAAGCCAAATATGGAATAGACAAGAGCTACTCCTTGCTCAACGAAATAGACTCAACACACCATATTAAACGCCTAAGAATGTACCTGACTAGTAAGTATCTTAAAACCTATGGATTGCTATGTCTCCGAAAGAGAATCAAGCATGTGTACAGGGGCATAAACGCAGCAGTGATAGGATTGGAGAGGTTCGGTGAGCAAATGAAGACCCTTTGAAGTCATATTGCATGGTACCCATTACACGGGTCTTAACTCTCCAGGTTTAAGGTATTCTTCCTTCAGCTAAGACATGCATGTGGAACCCAAGTATGATCAACCATGTGATCGGGAGACGTGTTCAAATATGTCTCAGTTTTCCTCCCCTGGTACTCGGGTGCAACATTCCAGACGCTTTACTAACACTCTCCCCACTTGGAGAGTCAGCGCCTTTAACCTCCTGTTTGGCCCAGTTTGCAATTTCTGCGGAAGATGAACAGGAATAGCGAGAACCAATGAGAGGCTAGCTGGAGGTGTCTGGACGGGCAAATTTAACTCTCATTTCCCACCAAGAAGAGGAAATAACCAAAGGCTCAGCGTGCCGTACCGGAGCCAGATTAGGGCCTGAAGCCATCCTGCGGTGTTGCGGCCAGCTCAAAAGAAAGCGAGTTGAAGAAAGGAGCTCAGGGGCACTGTAATTCACAAACCTGCAGAGTTATAAATGACAGCTATCGTCCAAAAATAGACTGAAGTAAGGCTGCCAAGAGGACTTGAAAGTGGGGCAGAATTGCAGGAAACCGATTTCAGGAGGTAGACTGGAATTGCATTGAAAGCATAGATAAAGAGGCAGAACGTCCACAATGATGCACTTGGCCAAAAAGGGCGTATGCGTTTTTTCCTGAATATATTCAGGAAAAAACGCATACGCCCTTTTTGGCCAACCAAGCAAGCTTGCAAAGGAAATCTGCACTACAATGAAGTCTCACTTCCACCCGGTCAAAAGGGCCATCTGAAAAAAGTGTAAAATCCAGAAAGGCAGGACAGGCCATGGAGAACTGGGAGCCTTGTTATGCTGATGGGCGGGATGTAAATTGCCAACAACCACTCGGGAGAAGTGTATGGTGTTTCCTGAAACATCTAAAAAACAAAGCAACAGAACCTAGGGCACTTCCACTTATGGTCCTATAGATTAGGGAAATTAAAATCAAAAAGACACAGCCACCCGAAAGTTTGGAACGGCTCTGTTTACAAGAACCTCGTTTACAGTACAAGTTCAACATCGCAGAAAGTGAAAAATGGATAAAGAAGTTGTGGTATTTACTTACAAAGCAATATCACTCAGCAATGAAATCTGTGTCATCAGGCCCTTAGCAGCACAATGAGTGGATTCAGGTATGATGATTCTAACTGAAATAAGTCACACAGAAAAAGAAACATCATAAGATATCAGTAATACACGGAATGTAAACTTGGCTACACAGGAACTGAATTACAGAACAGAACAGGGTCTCAAATTTAGAAAACCAACTTATGCTTGCTTAAGGGGAAAGGTGAGTTGGGGTGCTGCATAAAACCAGAGATTGAAATGAGCACAGATAAAGTTCCTTAAGCCAAATATGGAATAGACAAGAGCTACTCCTTGCTCAACGAAATGGACTCAACACCGCATACTAAACGCCTAAGAATGTACCTGACTAGTAAGTATCTTAAAACCTATGGATTGCTATGTCTCCGAAAGAGAATCAAGCATGTGTACAGGGGCATAAACGCAGCAGTGATAGGATTGGAGAGGTTCAGTGAGCAAATGAAGACCCTTTGAAGTCATATTGCATGGTACCCATTCCATGGGTTTCAACTACCCAGGTTTTAGGTATTCTTCCTTCAGCTAAAACATGCATGTGGAACCCAGAGTATGATCAACCATGTGATCGGGAGACGTGTTCAAATATGTCTCAGTTTTCCTCCCCTGGTACTCGGGTGCAACATTCCAGACACTTTACTAACACTCTCCCCACTTGTTGAGTCAGCGCCTTTAAACTCCTGTTTGGCCCAGTTTGCAATTTCTGTGGAAGATGAACAGGAATAGCGAGAACCAATGAGAGGCTAGCTGGAGGTGTCTGGACGGGCAAATTTAACTCTCATTTCCCACCAGGAGGAGGAAATAAACAAAGGCTCAGCGTGCCGTGCCAGAACCAGATTAGGGCCTGAAGCCATCCTGCGGTGTTGCGGCCAGGTCACAAGAAAGCGAGTTGAAGAAAGGAGCTCAGGGGCACTGTAATTCACAAACCTGCAGAGTTATAAATGACAGCTATCGTCCAAAAATAGACTGAAGTAAGGCTGCCAAGAGGACTTGAAAGCGGGGCAGAATTGCAGGAAACCGATTTCAGGAGGTAGACTGGAATTGCATTGAAAGCATAGGAAAAGAGGCAGAACGTCCACAATGATGCACTTGGCCAAAAAGGGCGTATGCGTTTTTTCCTGAATATATTCAGGAAAAAACGCATACGCCCTTTTTGGCCAACCAAGCAAGCTTGCAAAGGAAATCTGCACTACAATGAAGTCTCACTTCCCCCCGGTCAAAAGGGCCATCTGAAAAAAGTGTAAAATCCAGAAAGGCAGGACAGGCCATGGAGAACTGGGAGCCTTGTTATGCTGATGGGCGGGATGTAAATTGCCAACAACCACTCGGGAGAAGTGTATGGTGTTTCCTGAAACATCTAAAACACAAAGCAACAGAGCCTAGGGCACTGCCACTTATGGTCCTATAGCTTAGGGAAATTAAAATCAAAAAGACACAGCCACCCCAAAGTTTGGGACGCCTCTGTTTACAAGAACCTCGTTTACAGTACAAGTTCAACATCGCAGAAAGTGAAAAATGGATAAAGAAGTTGTGGTATTTACTTACAAAGCAATATCACTCAGCAATGAAATCTATGTCATCAGGCCCTTAGCAGAACAATGAGTGGATTCAGGTATGATGATTCTAACTGAAATAAGTCACACAGAAAAAGAAACATCATAAGATATCAGTAATACACGGAATGTAAACTTGGCTACACAGGAACTGAATTACAGAACAGAACAGGGTCTCAAATTTAGAAAACCAACTTATGCTTGCTTAAGGGTAAAGGTGAGGTGGGGTGCTGCATAAAACCAGAGATTGAAATGAGCACAGATAAAGTTCCTTAAGTCAAATATGGAATAGACAAGAGCTACTCCTTGCTCAACGAAATGGACTCAACACCGCATATTAAACGCCTAAGAATGTACCTGACTAGTAAGTATCTTAAAACCTATGGATTGCTATGTCTCCAAAAGAGAATCAAGCATGTGTACAGGGGCATAAACGCAGCAGTGATAGGATTGGAGAGGTTCGGTGAGCAAATGAAGACCCTTTGAAGTCATATTGCATGGTACCCATTACACGGGTTTCAACTAACCAGGTTTAAGGTATTCTTCCTTCAGCTAAAACATGCATGTGGAACCGAAGTATGATCAACCATGTGAACGGGAGACGTGTTCAAATAAGTCTCAGTTTTCCTCCCCTGGTACTCGGGTGCAACATTCCAGACGCTTTACTAACACTCTCCCCACTTGGAGAGTCAGCGCCTTTAACCTCCTGTTTGGCCCAGTTTGCAATTTCTGCGGAAGATGAACAGGAATAGCGAGAACCAATGAGAGGCTAGCTGGAGGTGTCTGGACGGGCAAATTTAACTCTCATTTCCCACCAGGAAGAGGAAATAACCAAAGGCTCAGCATGCCGTACCGGAACCAGATTAGGACCTGAAGCCATCCTGCGGTGTTGCGGCCAGCTCAAAAGAAAGCGAGTTGAAGAAAGGAGCTCAGGGGCACTGTAATTCACAAACCTGCAGAGTTATAAATGACAGCTATCGTCCAAAAATAGACTGAAGTAAGGCTGCCAAGAGGACTTGAAAGCGGGGCAGAATTGCAGGAAACCGATTTCAGGAGGTAGACTGGAATTGCATTGAAAGCATAGGAAAAGAGGCAGAACGTCCCCAATGATGCACTTGGCCAAAAAGGGCGTATGCATTTTTTCCTGAATATATTCAGGAAAAAACGCATACGCCCTTTTTGGCCAACCAAGCAAGCTTGCAAAGGAAATCTGCACTACAATGAAGTCTCACTTCCCCCCGGTCAAAAGGGCCATCTGAAAAAAGTGTAAAATCCAGAAAGGCAGGACAGGCCATGGAGAACTGGGAGCCTTGTTATGCTGATGGGCGGGATGTAAATTGCCAACAGACACTCGGGAGAAGTGTATGGTGTTTCCTGAAACATCTAAAACACAAAGCAACAGAGCCTAGGGCACTGCCACTTATGGTCCTATAGCTTAGGGAAATTAAAATCAAAAAGACACAGCCACCCCAAAGTTTGGGACGCCTCTGTTTACAAGAACCTCGTTTACAGTACAAGTTCAACATCGCAGAAAGTGAAAAATGGATAAAGAAGTTGTGGTATTTACTTACAAAGCAATATCACTCAGCAATGAAATCTATGTCATCAGGCCCTTAGCAGAACAATGAGTGGATTCAGGTATGATGATTCTAACTGAAATAAGTCACACAGAAAAAGAAACATCATAAGATATCAGTAATACACGGAATGTAAACTTGGCTACACAGGAACTGAATTACAGAACAGAACAGGGTCTCAAATTTAGAAAACCAACTTATGCTTGCTTAAGGGTAAAGGTGAGGTGGGGTGCTGCATAAAACCAGAGATTGAAATGAGCACAGATAAAGTTCCTTAAGTCAAATATGGAATAGACAAGAGCTACTCCTTGCTCAACGAAATGGACTCAACACCGCATATTAAACGCCTAAGAATGTACCTGACTAGTAAGTATCTTAAAACCTATGGATTGCTATGTCTCCAAAAGAGAATCAAGCATGTGTACAGGGGCATAAACGCAGCAGTGATAGGATTGGAGAGGTTCGGTGAGCAAATGAAGACCCTTTGAAGTCATATTGCATGGTACCCATTACACGGGTTTCAACTAACCAGGTTTAAGGTATTCTTCCTTCAGCTAAAACATGCATGTGGAACCGAAGTATGATCAACCATGTGAACGGGAGACGTGTTCAAATAAGTCTCAGTTTTCCTCCCCTGGTACTCGGGTGCAACATTCCAGACGCTTTACTAACACTCTCCCCACTTGGAGAGTCAGCGCCTTTAACCTCCTGTTTGGCCCAGTTTGCAATTTCTGCGGAAGATGAACAGGAATAGCGAGAACCAATGAGAGGCTAGCTGGAGGTGTCTGGACGGGCAAATTTAACTCTCATTTCCCACCAGGAAGAGGAAATAACCAAAGGCTCAGCATGCCGTACCGGAACCAGATTAGGACCTGAAGCCATCCTGCGGTGTTGCGGCCAGCTCAAAAGAAAGCGAGTTGAAGAAAGGAGCTCAGGGGCACTGTAATTCACAAACCTGCAGAGTTATAAATGACAGCTATCGTCCAAAAATAGACTGAAGTAAGGCTGCCAAGAGGACTTGAAAGCGGGGCAGAATTGCAGGAAACCGATTTCAGGAGGTAGACTGGAATTGCATTGAAAGCATAGGAAAAGAGGCAGAACGTCCCCAATGATGCACTTGGCCAAAAAGGGCGTATGCATTTTTTCCTGAATATATTCAGGAAAAAACGCATACGCCCTTTTTGGCCAACCAAGCAAGCTTGCAAAGGAAATCTGCACTACAATGAAGTCTCACTTCCCCCCGGTCAAAAGGGCCATCTGAAAAAAGTGTAAAATCCAGAAAGGCAGGACAGGCCATGGAGAACTGGGAGCCTTGTTATCCTGATGGGCGGGATGTAAATTGCCAACAACCACTCGGGAGAAGTGTATGGTGTTTCCTGAAACATCTAAAAAACAAAGCAACAGAGCCTAGGGCACTGCCACTTATGGTCCTATAGCTTAGGGAAATTAAAATAAAAAAGACACAGCCACCCCAAAGTTTGGGACGCCTCTGTTTACAACAACCTCGTTTACAGTACAAGTTCAACATCGCAGAAAGTGAGAAATGGATAAAGAAGTTGTGGTATTTACTTACAAAGCAATATCACTCAGCAATGAAATCTGTGTCATCAGGCCCTTAGCATCACAATGAGTGGATTCAGGTATGATGATTCTAACTGAAATAAGTCACACAGAAAAAGAAACATCATAAGATATCAGTAATACACGGAATGTAAACTTGGCTACACAGGAACTGAATTACAGAACAGAACAGGGTCTCAAATTTAGAAAACCAACTTATGCTTGCTTAAGGGTAAAGGGGAGTTGGGGTGCTGCATAAAACCAGAGATTGAAATGAGCACAGATAAAGTTCCTTAAGCCAAATATGGAATAGACAAGAGCTACTCCTTGCTCAACGAAATAGACTCAACACACCATATTAAACGCCTAAGAATGTACCTGACTAGTAAGTATCTTAAAACCTATGGATTGCTATGTCTCCGAAAGAGAATCAAGCATGTGTACAGGGGCATAAACGCAGCAGTGATAGGATTGGAGAGGTTCAGTGAGCAAATGAAGACCCTTTGAAGTCATATTGCATGGTACCCATTCCACGGGTTTCAACTACCCAGGTTTAAGGTATTCTTCCTTCAGCTAAAACATGCATGTGGAACCTAGAGTATGATCAACCATGTGATCGGGAGACGTGTTCAAATATGTCTCAGTTTTCCTACCCTGGTACTCGGGTGCAACATTCCAGACGCTTTACTAACACTCTCCCCACTTGGAGAGTCAGCGCCTTTAACCTCCTGTTTGGCCCAGTTTGCAATTTCTGCGGAAGATGAACAGGAATAGCGAGAACCAATGAGAGGCTAGCTGGAGGTGTCTGGACGGGCAAATTTAACTCTCATTTCCCAACAGGAAGAGGAAATAACCAAAGGCTCAGCGTGCCGTACCGGAGCCAGATTAGGGCCTGAAGCCATCCTGCGGTGTTGCGGCCAGCTCAAAAGAAAGCGAGTTGAAGAAAGGAGCTCAGGGGCACTGTAATTCACAAACCTGCAGAGTTATAAATGACAGCTATCGTCCAAAAATAGACTGAAGTAAGGCTGCCAAGAGGAGTTGAAAGTGGGGCAGAATTGCAGGAAACCGATTTCAGGAGGTAGACTGGAATTGCATTGAAAGCATAGATAAAGAGGCAGAACGTCCACAATGATGCACTTGGCCAAAAAGGGCGTATGCGTTTTTTTCCTGAATATATTCAGGAAAAAACGCATACGCCCTTTTTGGCCAACCAAGCAAGCTTGCAAAGGAAATCTGCACTACAATGAAGTCTCACTTCCCCCCGGTCAAAAGGGCCATCTGAAAAAAGTGTAAAATCCAGAAAGGCAGGACAGGCCATGGAGAACTGGGAGCCTTGTTATGCTGATGGGCGGGATGTAAATTGCCAACAACCACTCGGGAGAAGTGTATGGTGTTTCCTGAAACATCTAAAAAACAAAGCAACAGAACCTAGGGCACTGCCACTTATGGTCCTATAGCTTAGGGAAATTAAAATCAAAAAGACACAGCCACCCTAAAGTTTGGAACGGCTCTGTTTACAAGAACCTCGTTTACAGTACAAGTTCAACATCGCAGAAAGTGAAAAATGGATAAAGAAGTTGTGGTATTTACTTACAAAGCAATACCACTCAGCAATGAAATCTGTGTCATCAGGCCCTTAGCAGCACAATGAGTGGATTCAGGTATGATGATTCTAACTGAAATAAGTCACACAGAAAAAGAAACATCATAAGATATCAGTAATACACGGAATGTAAACTTGGCTACACAGGAACTGAATTACAGAACAGAACAGGGTCTCAAATTTAGAAAACCAACTTATGCTTGCTTAAGGGGAAAGGTGAGTTGGGGTGCTGCATAAAACCAGAGATTGAAATGAGCACAGATAAAGTTCCTTAAGCCAAATATGGAATAGACAAGAGCTACTCCTTGCTCAACGAAATGGACTCAACACCGCATACTAAACGCCTAAGAATGTACCTGACTAGTAAGTATCGTAAAACCTATGGATTGCTATGTCTCCAAAAGAGAATCAAGCATGTGTACAGGGGCATAAACGCAGCAGTGCTAGGATTGGAGAGGTTTGGTGAGCAAATGAAGACCCTTTGAAGTCATATTGCATGGTACCCATTCCACAGGTTTCAACTACCCAGGTTTAAGGTATTCTTCCTTCAGCTAAAACATGCATGTGGAACCTAGAGTATGATCAACCATGTGATCGGAGGACGTGTTCAAATATGTCTCAGTTTTCCTCCCCTGGTACTCGGGTGCAACATTCCAGACGCTTTACTAACACTCTCCCCACTTGGAGAGTCAGTCCCTTTAACCTCCTGTTTGGCCCAGTTTGCAATTTCTGCGGAAGATGAACAGGAATAGTGAGAACCAATGAGAGGCTAGCTGGAGGTGTCTGGACGGGCAAATTTAACTCTCATTTCCCACCAGGAAGAGGAATTAACCAAAGGCTCAGCATGCCGGGCCGGAACCAGATTAGGTCCTGAAGCCATCCTGCGGTGTTGCGGCCAGCTCAAAAGAAAGCGAGTTGAAGAAAGGAGCTCAGGGGCACTGTAATTCACAAACCTGCAGAGTTATAAATGACAGCTATCGTCCAAAAATAGACTGAAGTAAGGCTGCCAAGAGGACTTGAAAGCGGGGCAGAATTGCAGGAAACCGATTTCAGGAGGTAGACTGGAATTGCATTGAAAGCATAGGAAAAGAGGCAGAACGTCCACAATGATGCACTTGGCCAAAAAGGGCGTATGCGTTTTTTCCTGAATATAATCAGGAAAAAACCCATACGCCCTTTTTGGCCAACCAAGCAAGCTTGCAAAGGAAATCTGCACTACAATGAAGTCTCACTTCCCCCCGGTCAAAAGGGCCATCTGAAAAAAGTGTAAAATCCAGAAAGGCAGGACAGGCCATGGAGAACTGGGAGCCTTGTTATGCTGATGGGCGGGATGTAAATTGCCAACAGACACTGGGGAGAAGTGTATGGTGTTTCCTGAAACATCTAAAAAACAAAGCAACAGAGCCTAGGGCACTGCCACTTATGGTCCTATAGCTTAGGGAAATTAAAATCAAAAAGACACAGCCACCCCAAAGTTTGGGACGCCTCTGTTTACAACAACCTCGTTTACAGTACAAGTTCAACATCGCAGAAAGTGAAAAATGGATAAAGAAGTTGTGGTATTTACTTACAAAGCAATATCACTCAGCAATGAAATCTATGTCATCAGGCCCTTAGCATCACAATGAGTGGATTCAGGTATGATGATTCTAACTGAAATAAGTCACACAGAAAAAGAAACATCATAAGATATCAGTAATACACAGAATGTAAACTTGGCTACACAGGAACTGAATTACAGAACAGAACAGGTTCTCAAATTTAGAAAACCAACTTATGCTTGCTTAAGGGTAAAGGTGAGTTGGGGTGCTGCATAAAACCAGATATTGAAATGAGCACAGATAAAGTTCCTTAAGTCAAATATGGAATAGACAAGAGCTACTCCTTGCTCAACTAAATGGACTCAACACCGCATATTAAACGACTAAGAATGTACCTGACTAGTAAGTATCGTAAAACCTATGGATTGCTATGTCTCCGAAAGAGAATCAAGCATGTGTACAGGGGCATAAACGCAGCAGTGATAGGATTGGAGAGGTTCGGTGAGCAAATGAAGACCCTTTGAAGTCATATTGCATGGTACCCATTACACGGGTCTCAACTCTCCAGGTTTAAGGTATTCTTCCTTCAGCTAAAACATGCATGTGGAACCCAAGTATGATCAACCATGTGAACGGGAGACGTGTTCAAATATGTCTCAGTTTTCCTCCCCTGGTACTCGGGTGCAACATTCCAGACGCTTTACTAACACTCTCCCCACTTGGAGAGTCAGCGCCTTTAACCTCCTGTTTGGCCCAGTTTGCAATTTCTGCGGAAGATGAACAGGAATAGCGAGAACCAATGAGAGGCTAGCTGGAGGTGTCTGGACGGGCAAATTTAACTCTCATTTCCCACCAGGAAGAGGAAATAACCAAAGGCTCAGCGTGCCGTACCGGAACCAGATTAGGGCCTGAAGCCATCCTGCGGTGTTGCGGCCAGCTCTAAAGAAACCGAGTTGAAGAAAGGAGCGCAGGGGCCCTGTAATTCACAAACCTGCAGAGTTATAAATGACAGCTATCGTCCAAAAATAGACTGAAGTAAGGCTGCCAAGAGGACTTGAAAGCGGGGCAGAATTGCAGGAAACCGATTTCAGGAGGTAGACTGGAATTGCATTGAAAGCATAGGAAAAGAGGCAGAACGTCCACAATGATGCACTTGGCCAAAAAGGGCGTATGCGTTTTTTCCTGAATATATTCAGGAAAAAACGCATACGCCCTTTTTGGCCAACCAAGCAAGCTTGCAAAGGAAATCTGCACTACAATGAAGTCTCACTTCCCCCCGGTCAAAAGGGCCATCTGAAAAAAGTGTAAAATCCAGAAAGGCAGGACAGGCCATGGAGAACTGGGAGCCTTGTTATGCTGATGGGCGGGATGTAAATTGCCAACAACCACTCGAGAGAAGTGTATGGTGTTTCCTGAAACATCTAAAAAACAAAGCAACAGAACCTAGGGCACTTCCACTTATGGTCCTATAGCTTAGGGAAATTAAAATCAAAAAGACACAGCCACCCCAAAGTTTGGAACGGCTCTGTTTACAAGAACCTCGTTTACAGTACAAGTTCAACATCGCAGAAAGTGAAAAATGGATAAAGAACTTGTGGTACTTACGTACAATGCAGTATCACTCAGCAATGAAATCTATGTCATCAGGCCCGTAGCAGCATAATGAGTAGATTCAGGTACGATGATTCTAACTGAAATAAGTCACACAGAAAAAGAAACATCATAAGATATCACTAATACACGGAATGTAAACTTGGCTACACAGGAACTGAATTCCAAAACAGAACAGGTTCTCAAATTTAGAAAACCAACTTATGCTTGCTTAAGGGGAAAGGTGAGTTGGGTTGCTGCATAAAACCAGAGATTGAAATGAGCACAGATAAAGTTCCTTAAGCCAAATATGGAATAGACAAGAGCTACTCCTTGCTCAACGAAATGGACTCAACACCGCATATTAAACGCCTAAGAATGTACCTGACTAGTAAGTATCTTAAAACCTATGGATTGCTATGTCTCCGAAAGAGAATCAAGCATGTGTACAGGGGCATAAACGCAGCAGTGATAGGATTTGAGAGGTTCGGTGAGCAAATGAAGACCCTTTGAAGTCATATTGCATGGTACCCATTCCACGGGTTTCAACTACCCAGGTTTTAGGTATTCTTCCTTCAGCTAAAACATGCATGTGGAACCCAGAGTATGATCAACCATGTGATCGGGAGACGTGTTCAAATATGTCTCAGTTTTCCTCCCCTGGTACTCGGGTGCAACATTCCAGACGCTTTACTAACACTCTCCCCACTTGGAGAGTCAGCGCCTTTAACCTCCTGTTTGGCCCAGTTTGCAATTTCTGCGGAAGATGAACAGGAATAGCGAGAACCAATGAGAGGCTAGCTGGAGGTGTCTGGACGGGCAAATTTAACTTTCATTTCCCAACAGGAAGAGGAAATAACCAAAGGCTCAGCGTGCCGTACCGGAACCAGATTAGGGCCTGAAGTCATCCTGCGGTGTTGCGGTCAGCTCAAAAGAAACCGAGTTGAAGAAAGGAGCGCAGGGGCACTGTAATTCACAAACCTGCAGAGTTATAAATGACAGCTATCGTCCAAAAATAGACTGAAGTAAGGCTGCCAAGAGGACTTGAAAGCGGGGCAGAATTGCAGGAAACCGATTTCAGGAGGTAGACTGGAATTGCATTGAAAGCATAGGAAAAGAGGCAGAACGTCCACAATGATGCACTTGGCCAAAAAGGGCGTATGCGTTTTTTCCTGAATATATTCAGGAAAAATCGCATACCCACTTTTTGGCCAACCAAGCAAGCTTGCAAAGGAAATCAGCACTACAATGAAGTCTCACTTCCCCCCGGTCAAAAGGGCCATCTGAAAAAAGTGTAAAATCCAGAAAGGCAGGACAGGCCATGGAGAACTGGGAGCCTTGTTATGCTGATGGGCGGGATGTAAATTGCCAACAACCACTCGGGAGAAGTGTATGGTGTTTCCTGAAACATCTAAAAAACAAAGCAACAGAACCTAGGGCACTTCCACTTATGGTCCTATAGCTTAGGGAAATTAAAATCAAAAAGACACAGCCACCCCAAAGTTTGGAATGGCTCTGTTTACAAGAACCTCGTTTACAGTACAAGTTCAACATCGCAGAAAGTGAAAAATGGATAAAGAAGTTGTGGTATTTACTTACAAAGCAATATCACTCAGCAATGAAATCTGTGTCATCAGGCCCTTAGCAGCACAATGAGTGGATGCAGGTATGATGATTCTAACTGAAATAAGTCACACAGAAAAAGAAACATCATAAGATATCAGTAATACACGGAATGTAAACTTGGCTACACAGGAACTGAATTACAGAACAGAACAGGGACTCAAATTTAGAAAACCAACTTATTCTTGCTTAAAGGTAAAGGTGAGTTGGGGTGCTGCATAAAACCAGAGATTGAAATGAGCACAGATAAAGTTCCTTAAGCCAAATATGGAATAGACAAGAGCTACTCCTTGCTCAACGAAATGGACTCAACACCCCATATTAAACGCCTAAGAATGTACCTGACTAGTAAGTATCTTAAAACCTATGGATTGCTATGTGTCCGAAAGAGAATCAAGCATGTGTACTGGGGCATAAACGCAGCAGTGATAGGATTGGAGAGGTTCGGTGAGCAAATGAAAACCCTTTGAAGTCATATTGCATGGTACCCATTCCACAGGTTTCAACTACCCAGGTTTAAGGTATTCTTCCTTCAGCTATAACATGCATGTGGAACCTAGAGTATGATCAACCATGTGATCGGGAGACGTGTTCAAATATGTCTCAGTTTTCCTCCCCTGGTACTCGGGTGCAACATTCCAGACGCTTTACTAACACTCTCCCCACTTGGAGAGTCAGTCCCTTTAACCTCCTGTTTGGCCCAGTTTGCAATTTCTGCGGAAGATGAACAGGAATAGCGAGAACCAATGAGAGGCTAGCTGGAGGTGTCTGGACGGGCAAATTTAACTCTCATTTCCCACCAGGAAGAGGAATTAACCAAAGGCTCAGCATGCCGGGCCGGAACCAGATTAGGGCCTGAAGCCATCCTGCGGTGTTGCGGCCAGGTCACAAGAAAGCGAGTTGAAGAAAGGAGCTCAGGGGCACTGTAATTCACAAACCTGCAGAGTTATAAATGACAGCTATCGTCCAAAAATAGACTGAAGTAAGGCTGCCAAGAGGACTTGAAAGCGGGGCAGAATTGCAGGAAACCGATTTCAGGAGGTAGACTGGAATTGCATTGAAAGCATAGGAAAAGAGGCAGAACGTCCACAATGATGCACTTGGCAAAAAGGGCGTATGCGTTTTTTCCTGAATATAATCAGGAAAAATCGCATACGCCCTTTTTGGCCAACCAAGCAAGCTTGCAAAGGAAATCTGCACTACAATGAAGTCTCACTTCCCCCCGGTCAAAAGGGCCATCTGAAAAAAGTGTAAAATCCAGAAAGGCAACAGGCCATTGAGAACTGGGAGCCTTGTTATGCTGATGGGCGGGATGTAAATTGCCAACAGACACTTGGGAGAAGTGTATGGTGTTTCCTGAAACATCTAAAAAACAAAGCAACAGAGCCTAGGGCACTTCCACTTATGGTCCTATAGCTTAGGGAAATTAAAATCAAAAAGACACAGCCACCCCAAAGTTTGGAACGGCTCTGTTTACAAGAACCTCGTTTACAGTACAAGTTCAACATCGCAGAAAGTGAAAAATGGATAAAGAAGTTGTGGTATTTACTTACAAAGCAATATCACTCAGCAATGAAATCTGTGTCATCAGGCCCTTAGCAGCATAATGAGTGGATTCAGGTATGATGATTCTAACTGAAATAAGTCACACAGAAAAAGAAACATCATAAGATATCAGTAATACACGGAATGGAAACTTGGCTACACAGGAACTGAATTACAGAACAGAACAGGGTCTCAAATTTAGAAAACCAACTTATGCTTGCTTAAGGGTAAAGGTGAGTTGGGGTGCTGCATAAAACCAGAGATTGAAATGAGCACAGATAAAGTTCCTTAAGCCAAATATGGAATAGACAAGAGCTACTCCTTGCTCAACGAAATGGACTCAACACCGCATATTAAACGCCTAAGAATGTACCTGACTAGTAAGTATCTTAAAACCTATGGATTGCTATGTCTCCGAAAGAGAATCAAGCATGTGTACAGGGGCATAAACGCAGCAGTGATAGGATTGGAGAGGTTCGGTGAGCAAATGAAGACCCTTTGAAGTCATATTGCATGGTACCCATTCCACAGGTTTCAACTACCCAGGTTTAAGGTATTCTTCCTTCAGCTAAAACATGCATGTGGAACCTAGAGTATGATCAACCATGTGATCGGGAGACGTGTTCAAATATGTCTCAGTTTTCCTCCCCTGGTACTCGGGTGCAACATTCCAGACGCTTTACTAACACTCTCCCCACTTGGAGAGTCAGTCCCTTTAACCTCCTGTTTGGCCCAGTTTGCAATTTCTGCGGAAGATGAACAGGAATAGCGAGAACCAATGAGAGGCTAGCTGGAGGTGTCTGGATGGGCAAATTTAACTCTCATTTCCCACCAGGAAGAGGAATTAACCAAAGGCTCAGCATGCCGGGCCGGAACCAGATTAGGGCCTGAAGCCATCCTGCGGTGTTGCGGCCAGGTCACAAGAAAGCGAGTTGAAGAAAGGAGCTCAGGGGCACTGTAATTCACAAACCTGCAGAGTTATAAATGACAGCTATCGTCCAAAAATAGACTGAAGTAAGGCTGCCAAGAGGACTTGAAAGCGGGGCAGAATTGCAGGAAACCGATTTCAGGAGGTAGACTGGAATTGCATTGAAAGCATAGGAAAAGAGGCAGAACGTCCACAATGATGCACTTGGCAAAAAGGGCGTATGCGTTTTTTCCTGAATATAATCAGGAAAAAACGCATACGCCCTTTTTGGCCAACCAAGCAAGCTTGCAAAGGAAATCTGCACTACAATGAAGTCTCACTTCCCCCCGGTCAAAACGGCCATCTGAAAAAAGTGTAAAATCCAGAAAGGCAACAGGCCATTGAGAACTGGGAGCCTTGTTATGCTGATGGGCGGGATGTAAATTGCCAACAGACACTCGGGAGAAGTGTATGGTGTTTCCTGAAACATCTAAAAAACAAAGCAACAGAGCCTAGGGCACTTCCACTTATGGTCCTATAGCTTAGGGAAATTAAAATCAAAAAGACACAGCCACCCCAAAGTTTGGAACGGCTCTGTTTACAAGAACCTCGTTTACAGTACAAGTTCAACATCGCAGAAAGTGAAAAATGGATAAAGAAGTTGTGGTATTTACTTACAAAGCAATATCACTCAGCAATGAAATCTGTGTCATCAGGCCCTTAGCAGCATAATGAGTGGATTCAGGTATGATGATTCTAACTGAAATAAGTCACACAGAAAAAGAAACATCATAAGATATCAGTAATACACGGAATGGAAACTTGGCTACACAGGAACTGAATTACAGAACAGAACAGGGTCTCAAATTTAGAAAACCAACTTATGCTTGCTTAAGGGTAAAGGTGAGTTGGGGTGCTGCATAAAACCAGAGATTGAAATGAGCACAGATAAAGTTCCTTAAGCCAAATATGGAATAGACAAGAGCTACTCCTTGCTCAACGAAATGGACTCAACACCGCATATTAAACGCCTAAGAATGTACCTGACTAGTAAGTATCTTAAAACCTATGGATTGCTATGTCTCCGAAAGAGAATCAAGCATGTGTACAGGGGCATAAACGCAGCAGTGATAGGATTGGAGAGGTTCGGTGAGCAAATGAAGACCCTTTGAAGTCATATTGCATGGTACCCATTCCACAGGTTTCAACTACCCAGGTTTAAGGTATTCTTCCTTCAGCTAAAACATGCATGTGGAACCTAGAGTATGATCAACCATGTGATCGGGAGACGTGTTCAAATATGTCTCAGTTTTCCTCCCCTGGTACTCGGGTGCAACATTCCAGACGCTTTACTAACACTCTCCCCACTTGGAGAGTCAGTCCCTTTAACCTCCTGTTTGGCCCAGTTTGCAATTTCTGCGGAAGATGAACAGGAATAGCGAGAACCAATGAGAGGCTAGCTGGAGGTGTCTGGATGGGCAAATTTAACTCTCATTTCCCACCAGGAAGAGGAATTAACCAAAGGCTCAGCATGCCGGGCCGGAACCAGATTAGGGCCTGAAGCCATCCTGCGGTGTTGCGGCCAGGTCACAAGAAAGCGAGTTGAAGAAAGGAGCTCAGGGGCACTGTAATTCACAAACCTGCAGAGTTATAAATGACAGCTATCGTCCAAAAATAGACTGAAGTAAGGCTGCCAAGAGGACTTGAAAGCGGGGCAGAATTGCAGGAAACCGATTTCAGGAGGTAGACTGGAATTGCATTGAAAGCATAGGAAAAGAGGCAGAACGTCCACAATGATGCACTTGGCAAAAAGGGCGTATGCGTTTTTTCCTGAATATAATCAGGAAAAAACGCATACGCCCTTTTTGGCCAACCAAGCAAGCTTGCAAAGGAAATCTGCACTACAATGAAGTCTCACTTCCCCCCGGTCAAAACGGCCATCTGAAAAAAGTGTAAAATCCAGAAAGGCAACAGGCCATTGAGAACTGGGAGCCTTGTTATGCTGATGGGCGGGATGTAAATTGCCAACAGACACTCGGGAGAAGTGTATGGTGTTTCCTGAAACATCTAAAAAACAAAGCAACAGAGCCTAGGGCACTTCCACTTATGGTCCTATAGCTTAGGGAAATTAAAATCAAAAAGACACAGCCACCCCAAAGTTTGGGACGCCTCTGTTTACAAGAACCTCGTTTACCGTACAAGTTCAATATCACAGAAAGTGAAAAATGGATAAAGAACTTGTGGTACTTACGTACAATGCAGTATCACTCAGCAATGAAATCTATGTCATCAGGCCCGTAGCAGCATAATGAGTGGATTCAGGTACGATGATTCTAACGGAAATAAGTCACACAGAAAAAGAAACATCATAAGATATCAGTAATACACGGAATGTAAACTTGGCTACACAGGAACTGCATTCCAAAACAGAACAGGGTCTCAAATTTCGAAAACCAACTTATGCTTGCTTAAGAGGAAAGGTGAGTTGGGGTGCTGCATAAAACCAGTGATTGAAATGAGCACAGATAAAGTTCCTTAAGCCAAATATGGAATAGACAAGAGCTACTCCTTGCTCAACGAAATGGACTCAACACCGCATATTAAACGCCTAAGAATGTACCTGACTAGTAAGTATCTTAAAACCTATGGATTGTTATGTCTCCGAAAGAGAATCAAGCATGTGTACAGGGGCATAAACGCAGCAGTGATAGGATTGGAGAGGTTCAGTGAGCAAATGAAGACCCTTTGAAGTCATATTGCATGGTACCCATTCCACGGGTTTCAACTACCCAGGTTTTAGGTATTCTTCCTTCAGCTAAAACATGCATGTGGAACCCAAGTATGATCAACCATGTGAACGGGAGACGTGTTCAAATATGTCTCAGTTTTCCTCCCCTGGTACTCGGGTGCAACATTCCAGACGCTTTACTAACACTCTCCCCACTTGGAGAGTCAGCGCCTTTAACCTCCTGTTTGGCCCAGTTTGCAATTTCTGCGGAAGATGAACAGGAATAGCGAGAACCAATGAGAGGCTAGCTGGAGGTGTCTGGACGGGCAAATTTAACTCTCATTTCCCACCAGGAAGAGGAAATAACCAAAGGCTCAGCGTGCCGTGCCGGAACCAGATTAGGGCCTGAAGCCATCCTGCGGTGTTGCGGCCAGGTCACAAGAAAGCGAGTTGAAGAAAGGAGCTCAGGGGCACTGTAATTCACAAACCTGCAGAGTTATAAATGACAGCTATCATCCAAAAATAGACTGAAGTAAGGCTGCCAAGAGGACTTGAAAGCGGGGCAGAATTGCAGGAAACCGATTTCAGGAGGTAGACTGGAATTGCATTGAAAGCATAGGAAAAGAGGCAGAACGTCCACAATGATGCACTTGGCCAAAAAGGGCGTATGCGTTTTTTCCTGAATATATTCAGGAAAAAACGCATACGCACTTTTTGGCCAACCAAGCAAGCTTGCAAAGGAAATCTGCACTACAATGAAGTTTCACTTCCCCCTGGTCAAAAGGGCCATCTGAAAAAAGTGTAAAATCCAGAAAGGCAGGACAGGCCATGGAGAACTGGGAGCCTTGTTATGCTGATGGGCGGGATGTAAATTGCCAACAACCACTCGGGAGAAGTGTATGGTGTTTCCTGAAACATCTAAAAAACAAAGCAACAGAACCTAGGGCACTTCCACTTATGGTCGTATAGCTTAGGGAACTTAAAATCAAAAAGACACAGCCACCCCAAAGTTTGGAACGGCTCTGTTTACAAGAACCTCGTTTACAGTACAAGTTCAACATCGCAGAAAGTGAAAAATGGATAAAGAAGTTGTGGTATTTACTTACAAAGCAATATCACTCAGCAATGAAATCTGTGTCATCAGGCCCTTAGCAGCACAATGAGTGGATTCAGGTATGATGATTCTAACTGAAATAAGTCACACAGAAAAAGAAACATCATAAGATATCAGTAATACACGGAATGTAAACTTGGCTACACAGGAACTGAATTACAGAACAGAACAGGGTCTCAAATTTCGAAAACAAACTTATGCTTGCTTAAGGGGAAAGGTGAGTTGGGGTGCTGCATAAAACCAGAGATTGAAATGAGCACAGATAAAGTTCCTTAAGCCAAATATGGAATAGACAAGAGCTACTCCTTGCTCAACGAAATGGACTCAACACCGCATATTAAACGCCTAAGAATGTACCTGACTAGTAAGTATCTTAAAACCTATGGATTGCTATGTCTCCGAAAGAGAATCAAGCATGTGTACAGGGGCATAAACGCAGCAGTGATAGGATTGGAGAGGTTCAGTGAGCAAATGAAGACCCTTTGAAGTCATATTGCATGGTACCCATTCCACGGGTTTCAACTACCCAGATTTTAGGTATTTTTCCTTCAGCTAAAACATGCATGTGGAACCCAGAGTATGATCAACCATGTGATCGGGAGACGTGTTCAAATATGTCTCAGTTTTCCTCCCCTGGTACTCGGGTGCAACATTCCAGACGCTTTACTAACACTCTCCCCACTTGGAGAGTCAGCGCCTTTAACCTCCTGTTTGGCCCAGTTTGCAATTTCTGCGGAAGATGAACAGGAATAGCGAGAACCAATGAGAGGCTAGCTGGAGGTGTCTGGACGGGCAAATTTAACTCTCATTTCCCACCAGGAAGAGGAAATAACCAAAGTCTCAGCGTGCCGTACCGGAACCAGATTAGGGCCTGAAGCCATCCTGCGGTATTGCGGCCAGCTCAAAAGAAAGCGAGTTGAAGAAAGGAGCTCAGGGGCACTGTAATTCACAAACCTGCAGAGTAATAAATGACAGCTATCGTCCAAAAATATACTGAAGTAAGGCTGCCAAGAGGAGTTGAAAGTGGGGCAGAATTGCAGGAAACCGATTTCAGGAGGTAGACTGGAATTGCATTGAAAGCAGAGGAAAAGAGGCAGAACGTCCACAATGATGCACTTGGCCAAAAAGGGCGTATGCGTTTTTTCCTGAATATATTCAGGAAAAAACGCATACGCCCTTTTTGGCCAACCAAGCAAGCTTGCAAAGGAAATCTGCACTACAATGAAGTCTCACTTCCCCCCGGTCAAAAGGGCCATCTGAAAAAAGTGTAAAATCCAGAAAGGCAGGACAGGCCATGGAGAACTGGGAGCCTTGTTATGCTGATGGGCGGGATGTAAATTGCCAACAACCACTCGGGAGAAGTGTATGGTGTTTCCTGAAACATCTAAAAAACAAAGCAACAGAGCCTAGGGCACTGCCACTTATGGTCCTAAGGCTTAGGGAATTTAAAATCAAAAAGACACAGCCACCCCAAAGTTTGGAAGGGCTCTGTTTACAAGAACCTCGTTTACAGTACAAGTTCAACATCGCAGAAAGTGAAAAATGGATAAAGAAGTTGTGGTATTTACTTACAAAGCAATATCACTCAGCAATGAAATCTGTGTCATCAGGCCCTTAGCAGCACAATGAGTGGATTCAGGTATGATGATTCTAACTGAAATAAGTGACACAGAAAAAGAAACATCATAAGATATCAGTAATACACGGAATGTAAACTTGGCTACACAGGAACTGCATTCCAAAACAGAACAGGGTCTCAAATTTAGAAAACCAACTTATGCTTGCTTAAGGGTAAAGGTGAGTTGGGGTGCTGCATAAAACCAGAGATTGAAATGAGCACAGATAAATTTCCTTAAGCCAAATATGGAATAGACAAGAGCTACTCCTTGCTCAACGAAATGGACTCAACACCGCATATGAAACGCCTAAGAATGTACCTGACTAGTAAGTATCTTAAAACCTATGGATTGCTATGTCTCCGAAAGAGAATCAAGCATGTGTACAGGGGCATAAACGCAGCAGTGATAGGATTGGAGAGGTTCGGTGAGCAAATGAAGACCCTTTGAAGTCATATTGCATGGTACCCATTCCACGGGTTTCAACTACCCAGGTTTAAGGTATTCTTCCTTCAGCTATAACATGCATGTGGAACCTAGAGTATGATCAACCATGTGATCGGGAGACGTGTTCAAATATGTCTCAGTTTTCCTCCCCTGGTACTCGGGTGCAACATTCCAGACGCTTTACTAACACTCTCCCCACTTGGAGAGTCAGTCCCTTTAACCTCCTGTTTGGCCCAGTTTGCAATTTCTGCGGAAGATGAACAGGAATAGCGAGAACCAATGAGAGGCTAGCTGGAGGTGTCTGGACGGGCAAATTTAACTCTCATTTCCCACCAGGAAGAGGAATTAACCAAAGGCTCAGCATGCCGGGCCGGAACCAGATTAGGGCCTGAAGCCATCCTGCGGTGTTGCGGCCAGGTCACAAGAAAGCGAGTTGAAGAAAGGAGCTCAGGGGCACTGTAATTCACAAACCTGCAGAGTTATAAATGACAGCTATCGTCCAAAAATAGACTGAAGTAAGGCTGCCAAGAGGACTTGAAAGCGGGGCAGAATTGCAGGAAACCGATTTCAGGAGGTAGACTGGAATTGCATTGAAAGCATAGGAAAAGAGGCAGAACGTCCACAATGATGCACTTGGCCAAAAAGGGCGTATGCGTTTTTTCCTGAATATAATCAGGAAAAAACGCATACGCCCTTTTTGGCCAACCAAGCAAGCTTGCAAAGGAAATCTGCACTACAATGAAGTCTCACTTCCCCCCGGTCAAAAGGGCCATCTGAAAAAAGTGTAAAATCCAGAAAGGCAACAGGCCATTGAGAACTGGGAGCCTTGTTATGCTGATGGGCGGGATGTAAATTGCCAACAGACACTCGGGAGAAGTGTATGGTGTTTCCTGAAACATCTAAAAAACAAAGCAACAGAGCCTAGGGCACTTCCACTTATGGTCCTATAGCTTAGGGAAATTAAAATCAAAAAGACACAGCCACCCCAAAGTTTGGAACGGCTCTGTTTACAAGAACCTCGTTTACAGTACAAGTTCAACATCGCAGAAAGTGAAAAATGGATAAAGAAGTTGTGGTATTTACTTACAAAGCAATATCACTCAGCAATGAAATCTGTGTCATCAGGCCCTTAGCAGCACAATGAGTGGATTCAGGTATGATGATTCTAACTGAAATAAGTCACACAGAAAAAGAAACATCATAAGATATCAGTAATACACGGAATGTAAACTTGGCTACACAGGAACTGAATTACAGAACAGAACAGGGTCTCAAATTTAGAAAACCAACTTATGCTTGCTTAAGGGTAAAGGTGAGTTGGGGTGCTGCATAAAACCAGAGATTGAAATGAGCACAGATAAAGTTCCTTAAGCCAAATATGGAATAGACAAGAGCAACTCCTTGCTGAACGAAATGGACTCAACACCGCATATTAAACGCCTAAGAATGTACCTGACTAGTAAGTATCTTAAAACCTATGTTTTGCTATGTCTCCGAAAGAGAATCAAGCATGTGTACAGGGGCATAAACGCAGCAGTGATAGGATTGGAGAGGTTCGGTGAGCAAATGAAGACCCTTTGAAGTCATATTGCATGGTACCCATTCCACAGGTTTCAACTACCCAGGTTTAAGGTATTCTTCCTTCAGCTAAAACATGCATGTGGAACCTAGAGTATGATCAACCATGTGATCGGGAGACGTGTTCAAATATGTCTCAGTTTTCCTCCCCTGGTACTCGGGTGCAACATTCCAGACGCTTTACTAACACTCTCCCCACTTGGAGAGTCACTCCCTTTAACCTCCTGTTTGGCCCAGTTTGCAATTTCTGCGGAAGATGAACAGGAATAGCGAGAACCAATGAGAGGCTAGCTGGAGGTGTCTGGACGGGCAAATTTAACTCTCATTTCCCACCAGGAAGAGGAATTAACCAAAGGCTCAGCATGCCGGGCCGGAACCAGATTAGGGCCTGAAGCCATCATGCGGTGTTGCGGCCAGGTCACAAGAAAGCGAGTTGAAGAAAGGAGCTCAGGGGCACTGTAATTCACAAACCTGCAGAGTTATAAATGACAGCTATCGTCCAAAAATAGACTGAAGTAAGGCTGCCAAGAGGACTTGAAAGCGGGGCAGAATTGCAGGAAACCGATTTCAGGAGGTAGACTGGAATTGCATTGAAAGCATAGGAAAAGAGGCAGAACGTCCACAATGATGCACTTGGCCAAAAAGGGCGTATGCGTTTTTTCCTATTCAGGAAAAAACGCATACGCCCTTTTTGGCCAACCAAGCAAGCTTGCAAAGGAAATCTGCACTACAATGAAGTCTCACTTCCCCCCGGTCAAAAGGGCCATCTGAAAAAAGTGTAAAATCCAGAAAGGCAGGACAGGCCATGGAGAACTGGGAGCCTTGTTATGCTGATGGGCGGGATGTAAATTGCCAACAACCACTCGGGAGAAGTGTATGGTGTTTCCTGAAACATCTAAAAAACAAAGCAACAGAACCTAGGGCACTTCCACTTATGGTCCTATAGCTTAGGGAAATTAAAATCAAAAAGACACAGACACCCCAAAGTTTGGAACGGCTCTGTTTACAAGAACCTCGTTTACAGTACAAGTTCAACATCGCAGAAAGTGAAAAATGGATAAAGAAGTTGTGGTATTTACTTACAAAGCAATATCACTCAGCAATGAAATCTGTGTCATCAGGCCCTTAGCAGCACAATGAGTGGATTCAGGTATGATGATTCTAACTGAAATAAGTCACACAGAAAAAGAAACATCATAAGATATCAGTAATACACGGAATGTAAACTTGGCTACACAGGAACTGAATTACAGAACAGAACAGGGTCTCAAATTTAGAAAACCAACTTATGCTTGCTTAAGGGTAAAGGTGAGTTGGGGTGCTGCATAAAACCAGAGATTGAAATGAGCACAGATAAAGTTCCTTAAGCCAAATATGGAATAGACAAGAGCTACTCCTTGCTCAACGAAATGGACTCAACACCCCATATTAAACGCCTAAGAATGTACCTGACTAGTAAGTATCTTAAAACCTATGGATTGCTATGTCTCCGAAAGAGAATCAAGCATGTGTACAGGGGCATAAACGCAGCAGTGATAGGATTGGAGAGGTTCGGTGAGCAAATGAAGACCCTTTGAAGTCATATTGCATGGTACCCATTCCACAGGTTTCAACTACCCAGGTTTAAGGTATTCTTCCTTCAGCTAAAACATGCATGTGGAACCCAGAGTATGATCAACCATGTGATCGGCAGACGTGTTCAAATATGTCTCAGTTTTCCTCCCCTGGTACTCGGGTGCAACATTCCAGACGCTTTACTAACACTCTCCCCACTTGGAGAGTCAGCGCCTTTAACCTCCTGTTTGGCCCAGTTTGCAATTTCTGCGGAAGATGAACAGGAATAGCGAGAACCAATGAGAGACTAGCTGGAGGTGTCTGGACGGGCAAATTTAACTCTCATTTCCCACCAGGAAGAGGAAATAACCAAAGGCTCAGCGTGCCGTGCCGGAACCAGATTAGGGCCTGAAGCCATCCTGTGCTGTTGCGGCCAGGTCACAAGAAAGCAAGTTGAAGAAAGGAGCTCAGGGGCACTGTAATTCACAAACCTGCAGAGTTATAAATGACAGCTATCGTCCAAAAATAGACTGAAGTAAGGCTGCCAAGAGGACTTGAAAGCGGGGCAGAATTGCAGGAAACCGATTTCAGGAGGTAGACTGGAATTGCATTGAAAGCATAGGAAAAGAGGCAGAACGTCCACAATGATGCACTTGGCCAAAAAGGGCGTATGCGTTTTTTCCTGAATATATTCAGGAAAAAACGCATACGCCCTTTTTGGCCAACCAAGCAAGCTTGCAAAGGAAATCTGCACTACAATGAAGTCTCACTTCCCCCCGGTCAAAAGGGCCATCTGAAAAATGTGTAAAATCCAGAAAGGCAGGACAGGCCATGGAGAACTGGGAGCCTTGTTATGCTGATGGGCGGGATGTAAATTGCCAACAACCACTCGGGAGAAGTGTATGGTGTTTCCTGAAACATCTAAAAAACAAAGCAACAGAGCCTAGGGCACTTCCACTTATGGTCCTATAGCTTAGGGAAATTAAAATCAAAAAGACACAGCCACCCCAAAGTTTGGGACGCCTCTGTTTACAAGAACCTCATTTACCGTACTAGTTCAATATCACAGAAAGTGAAAAATGGATAAAGAACTTGTGGTACTTACGTACAATGCAGTATCACTCAGCAATGAAATCTATGTCATCAGGCCCGTAGCAGCATAATGAGTGGATTCAAGTACGATGATTCTAACTGAAATAAGTCACACAGAAAAAGAAACATCATAAGATATCACTAATACACGGAATTAAACTTGGCTACACAGGAACTGCATTCCAAAACAGAACAGGGTCTCAAATTTAGAAAACCAACTTATGCTTGCTTAAGGGGAAAGGTGAGTTGGGGTGCTGCCTAAAACCAGAGATTGAAATGAGCACAGATAAAGTTCCTTAAGCCAAATATGGAATAGACAAGAGCTACTCCTTGCTCAACGAAATGGACTCAACACCGCATATTAAACGCCTAAGAATGTACCTGACTAGTAAGTATCTTAAAACCTATGGATTGCTATGTCTCCGAAAGAGAATCAAGCATGTGTACAGGGGCATAAACGCAGCAGTGATAGGATTGGAGAGGTTCGGTGAGCAAATGAAGACCCTTTGAAGTCATATTGCATGGTACCCATTCCACGGGTTTCAACTACCCAGGTTTTAGGTATTCTTCCTTCAGCTAAAACATGCATGTGGAACCCAGAGTATGATCAACCATGTGATCGGGAGACGTGTTCAAATATGTCTCAGTTTTCCTCCCCTGGTACTCGGGTGCAACATTCCAGACGCTTTAATAACACTCTCCCCACTTGGAGAGTCAGCGCCTTTAACCTCCTGTTTGGCACAGTTTGCAATTTCTGCGGAAGATGAACAGGAATAGCGAGAACCAATGAGAGGCTAGCTGGAGGTGTCTGGACGGGCAAATTTAACTCTCATTTCCCACCAGGAAGAGGAAATAACCAAAGGCTCAGCGTGCCGTACCGGAACCAGATTAGGGCCTGAAGCCATCCTGCGGTGTTGCGGCCAGCTCAAAAGAAAGCGATTTGAAGAAAGGAGCTCAGGGGCACTGTAATTCACAAACCTGCAGAGTTATAAATGACAGCTATCGTCCAAAAATAGACTGAAGTAAGGCTGCCAAGAGGACTTGAAAGCGGGGCAGAATTGCAGGAAACCGATTTCAGGAGGTAGACTGTAATTGCATTGAAAGCATAGGAAAAGAGGCAGAACGTCCACAATGATGCACTTGGCCAAAAAGGGCGTATGCGTTTTTTCCTGAATATATTCAGGAAAAAACGCATACGCCCCTTTTGGCCAACCAAGCAAGCTTGCAAAGGAAATCTGCACTACAATGAAGTCTCACTTCCCCCCGGTCAAAAGGGCCATCTGAAAAATGTGTAAAATCCAGAAAGGCAGGACAGGCCATGGAGAACTGGGAGCCTTGTTATGCTGATGGGCGGGATGTAAATTGCCAACAACCACTCGGGAGAAGTGTATGGTGTTTCCTGAAACATCTAAAAAACAAAGCAACAGAACCTAGGGCACTTCCACTTATGGTCCTATAGCTTAGGGAAATTAAAATCAAAAAGACACAGCCACCCGAAAGTTTGGAACGGCTCTGTTTACAAGAACCTCGTTTACAGTACAAGTTCAACATCGCAGAAAGTGAAAAATGGATAAAGAAGTTGTGGTATTTACTTACAAAGCAATATCACTCAGCAATGAAATCTGTGTCATCAGGCCCTTAGCAGCACAATGAGTGGATTCAGGTATGATGATTCTAACTGAAATAAGTCACACAGAAAAAGAAACATCATAAGATATCAGTAATACACGGAATGTAAACTTGGCTACACAGGAACTGAATTACAGAACAGAACAGGGTCTCAAATTTAGAAAACCAACTTATTCTTGCTTAAGGGTAAAGGTGAGTTGGGGTGCTGCATAAAACCAGAGATTGAAATGAGCACAGATAAAGTTCCTTAAGCCAAATATGGAATAGACAAGAGCTACTCCTTGCTCAACGAAATGGACTCAACACCCCATATTAAACGCCTAAGAATGTACCTGACTAGTAAGTATCTTAAAACCTATGGATTGCTATGTCTCCGAAAGAGAATAAAGCATGTGTACAGGGGCATAAACGCAGCAGTGATAGGATTGGAGAGGTTCGGTGAGCAAATGAAGACCCTTTGAAGTCATATTGCATGGTACCCATTCCACGGGTTTCAACTACCCAGGTTTAAGGTATTCTTCCTTCAGCTATAACATGCATGTGGAACCTAGAGTATGATCAACCATGTGATCGGGAGACGTGTTCAAATATGTCTCAGTTTTCCTCCCCTGGTACTCGGGTGCAACATTCCAGACGCTTTACTAACACTCTCCCCACTTGGAGAGTCAGTCCCTTTAACCTCCTGTTTGGCCCAGTTTGCAATTTCTGCGGAAGATGAACAGGAATAGCGAGAACCAATGAGAGGCTAGCTGGAGGTGTCTGGACGGGCAAATTTAACTCTCATTTCCCACCAGGAAGAGGAAATAACCAAAGGCTCAGCGTGCCGTACCGGAACCAGATTAGGGCCTGAAGCCATCCTGCGGTGTTGCGGCCAGGTCACAAGAAAGCGAGTTGAAGAAAGGAGCTCAGGGGCACTGTAATTCACAAACCTGCAGAGTTATAAATGACAGCTATCGTCCAAAAATAGACTGAAGTAAGGCTGCCAAGAGGACTTGAAAGCGGGGCAGAATTGCAGGAAACCGATTTCAGGAGGTAGACTGGAATTGCATTGAAAGCATAGGAAAAGAGGCAGAACGTCCACAATGATGCACTTGGCCAAAAAGGGCGTATGCGTTTTTTCCTGAATATATTCAGGAAAAAACGCATACGCCCTTTTTGGCCAACCAAGCAAGCTTGCAAAGGAAATCTGCACTACAATGAAGTCTCACTTCCCCCCGGTCAAAAGGGCCATCTGAAAAAAGTGTAAAATCCAGAAAGGCAGGACAGGCCATGGAGAACTGGGAGCCTTGTTATGCTGATGGGCGGGATGTAAATTGCCAACAACCACTCGGGAGAAGTGTATGGTGTTTCCTGAAACATCTAAAAAACAAAGCAACAGAGCCTAGGGCACTTCCACTTATGGTCCTATAGCTTAGGGAAATTAAAATCAAAAAGACACAGCCACCCCAAAGTTTGGAACGGCTCTGTTTACAAGAACCTCGTTTACAGTACAAGTTCAACATCGCAGAAAGTGAAAAATGAATAAAGAACTTGTGGTACTTACGTACAATGCAGTATCACTCAGCAATGAAATCTATGTCAGCAGGCCCGTAGCAGCATAATGAGTAGATTCAGGTACGATGATTCTAACTGAAATAAGTCACACAGAAAAAGAAACATCATAAGATATCAGTAATACACGGAATGTAAACTTGGCTACACAGGAACTGCATTCCAAAACAGAACAGGGTCTCAAATTTCGAAAACCAACTTATGCTTGCTTAAGAGGAAAGGTGAGTTGGGGTGCTGCATAAAACCAGAGATTGAAATGAGCACAGATAAAGTTCCTTAAGCCAAATATGGAATAGACAAGAGCTACTCCTTGCTCAACGAAATGGACTCAACACCGCATATGAAACGCCTAAGAATGTACCTGACTAGTAAGTATCTTAAAACCTATGGATTGCTATGTCTCCGAAAGAGAATCAAGCATGTGTACAGGGGCATAAACGCAGCAGTGATAGGATTGGAGAGGTTCAGTGAGCAAATGAAGACCCTTTGAAGTCATATTGCATGGTACCCATTCCACGGGTTTCAACTACCCAGGTTTTAGGTATTCTTCCTTCAGCTAAAACATGCATGTGGAACCCAAGTATGATCAACCATGTGAACGGGAGACGTGTTCAAATATGTCTCAGTTTTCCTCCCCTGGTACTCGGGTGCAACATTCCAGACGCTTTACTAACACTCTCCCCACTTGGAAAGTCAGCGCCTTTAACCTCCTGTTTGGCCCAGTTTGCAATTTCTGCGGAAGATGAACAGGAATAGCGAGAACCAATGAGAGGCTAGCTGGAGGTGTCTGGACGGGCAAATTTAACTCTCATTTCCCACCAGGAAGAGGAAATAACCAAAGGCTCAGCGTGCCGTGCCGGAACCAGATTAGGGCCTGAAGCCATCCTGCGGTGTTGCGGCCAGCTCACAAGAAAGCGAGTTGAAGAAAGGAGCTCAGGGGCACTGTAATTCACAAACCTGCAGAGTTATAAATGACAGCTATCGTCCAAAAATAGACTGAAGTAAGGCTGCCAAGAGGACTTGAAAGCGGGGCAGAATTGCAGGAAACCGATTTCAGGAGGTAGACTGGAATTGCATTGAAAGCATAGGAAAAGAGGCAGAACGTACACAATGATGCACTTGGCCAAAAAGGGCGTATGCGTTTTTTCCTGAATATATTCAGGAAAAAACGCATACGCCCTTTTTGGGCAACCAAGCAAGCTTGCAAAGGAAATCTGCACTACAATGAAGTTGCACTTCCCCCTGGTCAAAAGGGCCATCTGAAAAAAGTGTAAAATCCAGAAAGGCAGGACAGGCCATGGAGAACTGGGAGCCTTGTTATGCTGATGGGCGGGATGTAAATTGCCAACAACCACTCGGGAGAAGTGTATGGTGTTTCCTGAAACATCTAAAAAACAAAGCAACAGAACCTAGGGCACTTCCACTTATGGTCCTATAGCTTAGGGAACTTAAAATCAAAAAGACACAGCCACCCCAAAGTTTGGAACGGCTCTGTTTACAAGAACCTCGTTTACAGTACAAGTTCAACATCGCAGAAAGTGAAAAATGGATAAAGAAGTTGTGGTATTTACTTACAAAGCAATATCACTCAGCAATGAAATCTGTGTCATCAGGCCCTTAGCAGCACAATGAGTGGATTCAGGTATGATGATTCTAACTGAAATAAGTCACACAGAAAAAGAAACATCATAAGATATCAGTAATACACGGAATGTAAACTTGGCTACACAGGAACTGAATTACAGAACAGAACAGGGTCTCAAATTTCGAAAACCAACTTATGCTTGCTTAAGGGGAAAGGTGAGTTGGGGTGCTGCATAAAACCAGAGATTTAAATGAGCACAGATAAAGTTCCTTAAGCCAAATATGGAATAGACAAGAGCTACTCCTTGCTCAACGAAATGGACTCAACACCGCATATTAAACGCCTAAGAATGTACCTGACTAGTAAGTATCTTAAAACCTATGGATTGCTATGTCTCCGAAAGAGAATCAAGCATGTGTACAGGGGCATAAACGCAGCAGTGATAGGATTGGAGAGGTTCAGTGAGCAAATGAAGACCCTTTGAAGTCATATTGCATGGTACCCATTCCACGGGTTTCAACTACCCAGATTTTAGGTATTTTTCCTTCAGCTAAAACATGCATGTGGAACCCAGAGTATGATCAACCATGTGATCGGGAGACGTGTTCAAATATGTCTCAGTTTTCGTACCCTGGTACTCGGGTGCAACATTCCAGACGCTTTACTAACACTCTCCCCACTTGGAGAGTCAGCGCCTTTAACCTCCTGTTTGGCCCAGTTTGCAATTTCTGCGGAAGATGAACAGGAATACCGAGAACCAATGAGAGGCTAGCTGGAGGTGTCTGGACGGGCAAATTTAACTCTCATTTCCCACCAGGAAGAGGAAATAACCAAAGGCTCAGCGTGCCGTACCGGAACCAGATTAGGGCCTGAAGCCATCCTGCGGTATTGCGGCCAGCTCAAAAGAAAGCGAGTTGAAGAAAGGAGCTCAGGGGCACTGTAATTCACAAACCTGCAGAGTAATAAATGACAGCTATCGTCCAAAAATATACTGAAGTAAGGCTGCCAAGAGGAGTTGAAAGTGGGGCAGAATTGCAGGAAACCGATTTCAGGAGGTAGACTGGAATTGCATTGAAAGCAGAGGAAAAGAGGCAGAACGTCCACAATGATGCACTTGGCCAAAAAGGGCGTATGCGTTTTTTCCTGAATATATTCAGGAAAAAACGCATACGCCCTTTTTGGCCAACCAAGCAAGCTTGCAAAGGAAATCTGCACTACAATGAAGTCTCACTTCCCCCCGGTCAAAAGGGCCATCTGAAAAAAGTGTAAAATCCAGAAAGGCAGGACAGGCCATGGAGAACTGGGAGCCTTGTTATGCTGATGGGCGGGATGTAAATTGCCAACAACCACTCGGGAGAAGTGTATGGTGTTTCCTGAAACATCTAAAAAACAAAGCAACAGAGCCTAGGGCACTGCCACTTATGGTCCTAAGGCTTAGGGAATTTAAAATCAAAAAGACACAGCCACCCCAAAGTTTGGAAGGGCTCTGTTTACAAGAACCTCGTTTACAGTACAAGTTCAACATCGCAGAAAGTGAAAAATGGATAAAGAAGTTGTGGTATTTACTTACAAAGCAATATCACTCAGCAATGAAATCTGTGTCATCAGGCCCTTAGCAGCACAATGAGTGGATTCAGGTATGATGATTCTAACTGAAATAAGTGACACAGAAAAAGAAACATCATAAGATATCAGTAATACACGGAATGTAAACTTGGCTACACAGGAACTGAATTACAGAACAGAACAGGGTCTCAAATTTCGAAAACCAACTTATGCTTGCTTAAGGGAAAAGGTGAGTTGGGGTGCTGCATAAAACCAGAGATTGAAATGAGCACAGATAAAGTTCCTTAAGCCAAATATGGAATAGACAAGAGCTACTCCTTGCTCAACGAAATGGACTCAACACCGCATATTAAATGCCTAAGAATGTACCTGACTAGTAAGTATCTTAAAACCTATGGATTGCTATGTCTCCAAAAGAGAATCAAGCATGTGTACAGGGGCGTAAACGCAGCAGTGATAGGATTGGAGAGGTTCGGTGAGCAAATGAAGACCCTTTGAAGTCATATTGCATGGTACCCATTCCACGGGTTTCAACTACCCAGGTTTAAGGTATTCTTCCTTCAGCTAAAACATGCATGTGGAACCTAGAGTATGATCAACCATGTGATCGGGAGACGTGTTCAAATATGTCTCAGTTTTCCTCCCCTGGTACTCGGGTGCAACATTCCAGACGCTTTACTAACACTCTCCCCACTTGGAGAGTCAGTCCCTTTAACCTCCTGTTTGGCCCAGTTTGCAATTTCTGCGGAAGATGAACAGGAATAGCGAGAACCAATGAGAGGCTAGCTGGAGGTGTCTGGACGGGCAAATTTAACTCTCATTTCCCACCAGGAAGAGGAATTAACCGAAGGCTCACCATGCCGGGCCGGAACCAGATTAGGTCCTGAAGCCATCCTGCGGTGTTGCGGCCAGGTCACAAGAAAGCGAGTTGAAGAAAGGAGCTCAGGGGCACTGTAATTCACAAACCTGCAGAGTTATAAATGACAGCTATCATCCAAAAATAGACTGAAGTAAGGCTACCAAGAGGACTTGAAAGCGGGGCAGAATTGCAGGAAACCGATTTCAGGACGTTGACTGGAATTGCATTGAAAGCATAGGAAAAGAGGCAGAACGTCCACAATGATGCACTTGGCCAAAAAGGGCGTATGCGTTTTTTCCTGAATATATTCAGGAAAAAACGCATACGCACTTTTTGGCCAACCAAGCAAGCTTGCAAAGGAAATCTGCACTACAATGAAGTCTCACTTCCCCCTGGTCAAAAGGGCCATCTGAAAAAAGTGTAAAATCCAGAAAGGCAGGACAGGCCATGGAGAACTGGGAGCCTTGTTATGCTGATGGGCGGAATGTAAATTGCCAACAGACACTCGGGAGAAGTTTATGGTGTTTCCTGAAACATCTAAAAAACAAAGCAACAGAGCCTAGGGCACTGCCACTTATGGTCCTATAGCTTAGGGAAATTAAAATCAAAAAGACACAGCCACCCCAAAGTTTGGGACGCCTCTGTTTACAAGAACCTCGTTTACAGTACAAGTTCAACATCGCAGAAAGTGAAAAATGGATAAAGAAGTTTTGGTATTTACTTACAAAGCAATATCACTCAGCAATGAAATCTATGTCATCAGGCCCTTAGCAGAACAATGAGTGGATTCAGGTATGATGATTCTAACTGAAATAAGTCACACAGAAAAAGAAACATCATAAGTTATCAGTAATACACGGAATGTAAACTTGGCTACACAGGAACTGAATTACAGAACAGAACAGGGTCTCAAATTTAGAAAACCAACTTATGCTTGCTTAAGGGTAAAGGTGAGTTGGGGTGCTGCATAAAACCAGAGATTGAAATGAGCACAGATAAAGTTCCTTAAGTCAAATATGGAATAGACAAGAGCTACTCCTTGCTCAACGAAATGGACTCAACACCGCATATGAAACGCCTAAGAATGTACCTGACTAGTAAGTATCTTAAAACCTATAGATTGCTATGTCTCCGAAAGAGAATCAAGCATGTGTACAGGGGCATAAACGCAGCAGTGATAGGATTGGAGAGGTTCGGTGAGCAAATGAAGACCCTTTGAAGTCATATTGCATGGTACCCATTCCACGGGTTTCAACTACCCAGGTTTTAGGTATTCTTCCTTCAGCTAAAACATGCATGTGGAACCCAGAGTATCATCAACCATGTGATCGGGAGACGTGTTCTAATATGTCTCAGTTTTTGTACCCTGGTACTCGGGTGCAACATTCCAGACGCTTTACTAACACTCTCCCCACTTGGAGAGTCAGCGCCTTTAACCTCCTGTTTGGCCCAGTTTGCAATTTCTGCGGAAGATGAACAGGAATAGCGAGAACCAATGAGAGGCTAGCTGCAGGTGTCTGGACGGGCAAATTTAACTCTCATTTCCCACCAGGAGGAGGAAATAACCAAAGGCTCAGCATGCCGTGACAGAACCAGATTAGGGCCTGAAGCCATCCTGCGGTGTTGCGGCCAGGTCACAAGAAAGCGAGTTGAAGAAAGGAGCTCAGGGGCACTGTAATTCACAAACATGCAGAGTTATAAATGACAGCTATCGTCCAAAAATAGACTGAAGTAAGGCTGCCAAGAGGACTTGAAAGCGGGGCAGAATTGCAGGAAACCGATTTCAGGAGGTAGACTGGAATTGCATTGAAAGCATAGGAAAAGAGGCAGAACGTCCACAATGATGCACTTGGCCAAAAAGGGCGTATGCGTTTTTTCCTGAATATATTCAGGAAAAAACGCATACGCCCTTTTTGGCCAACCAAGCAAGCTTGCAAAGGAAATCTGCACTACAATGAAGTCTCACTTCCCCCCGGTCAAAAGGGCAATCTGAAAAAAGTGTAAAATCCAGAAAGGCAGGACAGGCCATGGAGAACTGGGAGCCTTGTTATGCTGATTGGCGGGATGTAAATTGCCAACAGACACTCGGGAGAAGTGTATGGTGTTTCCTGAAACATCTAAAACACAAAGCAACAGAGCCTAGGGCACTGCCACTTATGGTCCTATAGCTTAGGGAAATTAAAATCAAAAAGACACAGCCACCCCAAAGTTTGGGACGCCTCTGTTTACAAGAACCTCGTTTACAGTACAAGTTCAACATCGCAGAAAGTGGAAAATGGATAAAGAAGTTGTGGTATTTACTTACAAAGCAATATCACTCAGCAATGAAATCTATGTCATCAGGCCCTTAGCAGAACAATGAGTGGATTCAGGTATGATGATTCTAACTGAAATAAGTCACACAGAAAAAGAAACATCATAAGTTATCAGTAATACACGGAATGTAAACTTGGCTACACAGGAACTGAATTACAGAACAGAACAGGGTCTCAAATTTAGAAAACCAACTTATGCTTGCTTAAGGGTAAAGGTGAGTTGGGGTGCTGCATAAAACCAGAGATTGAAATGAGCACAGATAAAGTTCCTTAAGTCAAATATGGAATAGACAAGAGCTACTCCTTGCTCAACGAAATGGACTCAACACCGCATATTAAACGCCTAAGAATGTACCTGACTAGTAAGTATCTTAAAACCTATAGATTGCTATGTCTCCGAAAGAGAATCAAGCATGTGTACAGGGGCATAAACGCAGCAGTGATAGGATTGGAGAGGTTCGGTGAGCAAATGAAGACCCTTTGAAGTCATATTGCATGGTACCCATTCCACGGGTTTCAACTACCCAGGTTTTAGGTATTCTTCCTTCAGCTAAAACATGCATGTGGAACCCAGAGTATCATCAACCATGTGATCGGGAGACGTGTTCAAATATGTCTCAGTTTTCGTAACCTGGTACTCGGGTGCAACATTCCAGACGCTTTACTAACACTCTCCCGACTTGGAGAGTCAGTCCCTTTAACCTCCTGTTTGGCCCAGTTTGCAATTTCTGCGGAAGATGAACAGGAATAGCGAGAACCAATGAGAGGCTAGCTGGAGGTGTCTGGACGGGCAAATTTAACTCTCATTTCCCACCAGGAAGAGGAATTAACCAAAGGCTCAGCGTGCCGGGCCGGAACCAGATTAGGGCCTGAAGCCATCCTGCGGTGTTGCGGCCAGCTCACAAGAAAGCGAGTTGAAGAAAGGAGCTCAGGGGCACTGTAATTCACAAACCTGCAGAGTTATAAATGACAGCTATCGTCCAAAAATAGACTGAAGTAAGGCTGCCAAGAAGACTTGAAAGCGGGGCAGAATTGCAGGAAACCGATTTCAGGAGGTAGACTGGAATTGCATTGAAAGCATAGGAAAAGAGGCAGAACGTCCACAATGATGCACTTGGCCAAAAAGGGCGTATGCGTTTTTTCCTGAATATATTCAGGAAAAAACGCATACGCCCTTTTTGGCCAACCAAGCAAGCTTGCAAAGGAAATCTGCACTACAATGAAGTCTCACTTCCCCCCGGTCAAAAGGGCCATCTGAAAAAAGTGTAAAATCCAGAAAGGCAGGACAGGCCATGGAGAACTGGGAGCCTTGTTATGGTGATGGGTGGGATGTAAATTGCCAACAGACACTCGGGAGAAGTGTATGGTGTTTCCTGAAATATCTAAAAAACAAAGCAACAGAGCCTAGGGCACTTCCACTTATGGTCCTATAGCTTAGGGAAATTAAAATCAAAAAGACACAGCCACCCCAAAGTTTGGGACGCCTCTGTTTACAGGAACCTCGTTTACAGTACAAGTTCAACATCGCAGAAAGTGAAAAATGGATAAAGAAGTTGTGGTATTTACTTACAAAGCAATATCACTCAGCAATGAAATCTGTGTCATAAGGCCCTTAGCAGCACAATGAGTGGATTCAGGTATGATGATTCTAACTGAAATAAGTCACACAGAAAAAGAAACATCATAAGATATCAGTAATACACGGAATGTAAACTTGGCTACACAGGAACTGAATTACAGAACAGAACAGGGTCTCAAATTTAGAAAACCAACTTATGCTTGCTTAAGGGGAAAGGTGAGTTGGGGTGCTGCATAAAACCAGAGATTGAAATGAGCACAGATAAAGTTCCTTAAGCCAAATATGGAATAGACAAGAGCTACTCCTTGCTCAACGAAATGGACTCAACACCGCATATTAAACGCCTAAGAATGTACCTGACTAGTAAGTATCTTAAAACCTATGGATTGCTATGTCTCCGAAAGAGAATCAAGCATGTGTACAGGGGCATAAACGCAGCAGTGATAGGATTGGAGAGGTTCGGTGAGCAAAGGAAGACCCTTTGAAGTCATATTGCATGGTACCCATTCCACGGGTTTCAACTACCCAGGTTTTAGGTATTCTTCCTTCAGCTAAAACATGCATATGGAACCCAAGTATGATCAACCACATGAACGGGAGACGTGTTCAAATATGTCTCAGTTTTCCTCCCCTGGTACTCGGGTGCAACATTCCAGACGCTTTACTAACACTCTCCCCACTTGGAGAGTCAGTCCCTTTAACCTCCTGTTTGGCCCAGTTTGCAATTTCTGCGGAAGATGAACAGGAATAGCGAGAACCAATGAGAGACTAGCTGGAGGTGTCTGGACGGGCAAATTTAACTCTCATTTCCCACCAGGAAGAGGAAATAACCAAAGGCTCAGCGTGCCGTGCCGGAACCAGATTAGGGCCTGAAGCCATCCTGCGGTGTTGCGGCCAGGTCACAAGAAAGCGAGTTGAAGAAAGGAGCTCAGGGGCACTGTAATTCACAAACCTGCAGAGTTATAAATGACAGCTATCGTCCAAAAATAGACTGAAGTAAGGCTGCCAAGAGGACTTCAAAGCGGGGCAGAATTGCAGGAAACTGATTTCAGGAGGTAGACTGGAATTGCATTGAATGCATAGGAAAAGAGGCAGAACGTCCACAATGATGCACTTGGCCAAAAAGGGCGTATGCGTTTTTTCCTGAATATATTCAGGAAAAAACGCATACGCCCTTTTTGGCCAACCAAGCAAGCTTGCAAAGGAAATCTGCACTACAAAGAAGTCTCACTTCCCCCCGGTCAAAAGGGCCATCTGAAAAAAGTGTAAAATCCAGAAAGGCAGGACAAGCCATGGAGAACTGGGAGCCTTGTTATGCTGATGGGCGGGATGTAAATTGCCAACAGACACTAGGGAGAAGTGTATGGTGTTTCCTGAAACACCTAAAAAACAAAGCAACAGAGCCTAGGGCACTTCCACTTATGGTCCTATAGCTTAGGGAAATTAAAATCAAAAAGATACAGCCACCCCAAAGTTTGGAACGGCTCTGTTTACAAGAACCTCGTTTACAGTACAAGTTCAACATCGCAGAAAGTGAAAAATGGATAAAGAACTTGTGGTACTTACGTACAATGCAGTATCACTCAGCAATGAAATCTATGACATCAGGCTCGTAGCAGCATAATGAGTGGATTCAGGTACGATGATTCTAACTGAAATAAGTCACACAGAAAAAGAAACATCATAAGATATCACTAATACACGGAATGTAAACGTGGCTACACAGGAACTGAATTCCAAAACAGAACAGGGTCTCAAATTTAGAAAACCAACTTATGCTTGCTTAAGGGGAAAGGTGAGTTGGGGTGCTGCATAAAACCAGAGATTGAAATGAGCACAGATAAATTTCCTTAAGCCAAATATGGAATAGACAAGAGCTACTCCTTGCTCAATGAAATGGACTCAACACCCCATATTAAACGCCTAAGAATGTACCTGACTAGTAAGTATCTTAAAACCTATGGATTGCTATGTCTCCAAAAGAGAATCAAGCGTGTGTACAGGGGCATAAACGCAGCAGTGATAGGATTGGAGAGGTTCGGTGAGCAAATGAAGACCCTTTGAAGTCATATTGCATGGTACCCATTACACGGGTCTCAACTCTCCAGGTTTAAGGTATTCTTCCTTCAGCTAAAACATGCATGTGGAACCCAGAGTATGATCAACCGTGTGAACGGGAGATGTGTTCAAATATGTCTCAGTTTTCGTACCCTGGTACTCGGGTGCAACATTCCAGACGCTTTACTAACACTCTCCCCACTTGGAGAGTCAGTCCCTTTAACCTCCTGTTTGGCCCAGTTTGCAATTTCTGCGGAAGATGAACAGGACTAGCGAGAACCAATGAGAGACTAACTGGAGGTGTCTGGACGGGCAAATTTAACTCTCATTTCCCACCAGGAAGAGGAATTAACCAAAGGCTCAGCGTGCCGTGCCGGAACCAGATTAGGGCCTGAAGCCATCCTGCGGTGTTGCGGCCAGGTCACAAGAAAGCGAGTTGAAGAAAGGAGCTCAGGGGCACTGTAATTCACAAACCTGCAGAGTTATAAATGACAGCTATCGTCCAAAAATATACTGAAGTAAGACTGCCAAGAGGACTTGAAAGCGGGGCAGAATTGCAGGAAACCGATTTCAGGAGGTAGACTGGAATTGCATTGAAAGCATAGGAAAAGAGGCAGAACGTCCACAATGATGCACTTGGCCAAAAAGGGCGTATGCGTTTTTTCCTGAATATATTCAGGAAATAAGGCATACGCGCTTTGTGGCCAACCAAGCAAGCTTGCAAAGGAAATCTGCACTACAATGAAGTCTCACTTCCCCCCGGTCAAAAGGGCCATCTGAAAAAAGTGTAAAATCCAGAAAGGCAGGACAGGCCATGGAGAACTGGGAGCCTTGTTATGCTGATGGGCGGGATGTAAATTGCCAACAACCACTCGGGAGAAGTGTATGGTGTTTCCTGAAACATCTAAAAAACAAAGCAACAGAGCCTAGGGCACTTCCACTTATGGTCCTATAGCTTAGGGAAATTAAAATCAAAAAGACACAGCCACCCCAAAGTTTGGGACGCCTCTGTTTACAGGAACCTCGTTTACAGTACAAGTTCAACATCGCAGAAAGTGAAAAATGGATAAAGAAGTTCTGGTATTTACTTACAAAGCAATATCACTCAGCAATGAAATCTGTGTCATCAGGCCCTTAGCAGCACAATGAGTGGATTCAGGTATGATGATTCTAACTGAAATAAGTCACACAGAAATAGAAACATCATAAGATATCAGTAATACACGGAATGTAAACTTGGCTACACAGGAACTGAATTACAGAACAGAACAGGGTCTCAAATTTAGAAAACCAACTTATGCTTGCTTAAGGGGAAAGGTGAGTTGGGGTGCTGCATAAAACCAGAGATTGAAATGAGCACAGATAAAGTTCCTTAAGCCAAATATGGAATAGACAAGAGCTACTCCTTGCTCAACGAAATGGACTCAACACCGCATATTAAACGCCTAAGAATGTACCTGACTAGTAAGTATCTTAAAACCTATGGATTGCTATGTCTCCGAAAGAGAATCAAGCATGTGTACAGGGGCATAAACGCAGCAGTGATAGGATTGGAGAGGTTCGGTGAGCAAAGGAAGACCCTTTGAAGTCATATTGCATGGTACCCATTCCACGGGTTTCAACTACCCAGGTTTTAGGTATTTTTCCTTCAGCTAAAACATGCATGTGGAACCCAGAGTATGATCAACCATGTGAACGGGAGACGTGTTCAAATATGTCTCAGTTTTCCTCCCCTGGTACTCGGGTGCAACATTCCAGACGCTTTACTAACACTCTCCCCACTTGGAGAGTCAGTCCCTTTAACCTCCTGTTTGGCCCAGTTTGCAATTTCTGCGGAAGATGAACAGGAATAGCGAGAACCAATGAGAGACTAGCTGGAGGTGCCTGGACGGGCAAATTTAACTCTCATTTCCCACCAGGAAGAGGAAATAACCAAAGGCTCAGCGTGCCGTGCCGGAACCAGATTAGGGCCTGAAGCCATCCTGCGGTGTTGCGGCCAGGTCACAAGAAAGCGAGTTGAAGAAAGGAGCTCAGGGGCACTGTAATTCACAAACCTGCAGAGTTATAAATGACAGCTATCGTCCAAAAATAGACTGAAGTAAGGCTGCCAAGAGGACTTCAAAGCGGGGCAGAATTGCAGGAAACTGATTTCAGGAGGTAGACTGGAATTGCATTGAATGCATAGGAAAAGAGGCAGAACGTCCACAATGATGCACTTGGCCAAAAAGGGCGTATGCGTTTTTTCCTGAATATATTCAGGAAAAAACGCATACGCCCTTTTTGGCCAACCAAGCAAGCTTGCAAAGGAAATCTGCACTACAAAGAAGTCTCACTTCCCCCCGGTCAAAAGGGCCATCTGAAAAAAGTGTAAAATCCAGAAAGGCAGGACAAGCCATGGAGAACTGGGAGCCTTGTTATGCTGATGGGCGGGATGTAAATTGCCAACAGACACTAGGGAGAAGTGTATGGTGTTTCCTGAAACACCTAAAAAACAAAGCAACAGAGCCTAGGGCACTTCCACTTATGGTCCTATAGCTTAGGGAAATTAAAATCAAAAAGATACAGCCACCCCAAAGTTTGGAACGGCTCTGTTTACAAGAACCTCGTTTACAGTACAAGTTCAACATCGCAGAAAGTGAAAAACGGATAAAGAAGTTGTGGTATTTACTTACAAAGCAATATCACTCAGCAATGAAATCTATGTCATCAGGCCCTTAGCAGCACAATGAGTGGATTCAGGTTTGATGATTCTAACTGAAATAAGCCACACAGAAAAAGAAACATCATAAGATATCAGTAATACACAGAATGTAAACTTGGCTACACAGGAACTGAATTGCAGAACAGAACAGGGTCTCAAATTTAGAAAACCAACTTATGCTTGCTTAAGGGGAAAGGTGAGTTGGGGTGCTGCATAAAACCAGAGATTGAAATGAGCACAGATAAAGTTCCTTAAGCCAAATATGGAATAGACAAGAGCTACTCCTTGCTCAACGAAATGGACTCAACACCCCATATTAAACGCCTAAGAATGTACCTGACTAGTAAGTATCTTAAAACCTATGGATTGCTATGTCTCCAAAAGAGAATCAAGCGTGTGTACAGGGGCATAAACGCAGCAGTGATAGGATTGGAGAGGTTCGGTGAGCAAATGAAGACCCTTTGAAGTCATATTGCATGGTACCCATTCCACGGGTCTCAACTCTCCAGGTTTAAGGTATTCTTCCTTCAGCTAAAACATGCATGTGGAACCCAGAGTATGATCAACCATGTGAACGGGAGACGTGTTCAAATATGTCTCAGTTTTCCTCCCCTGGTACTCGGGTGCAACATTCCAGACACTTTACTAACACTCTCTCGACTTGGAGAGTCAGCGCCTTTAACCTCCTGTTTGGCCCAGTTTGCAATTTCTGCGGAAGATGAACAGGAATAGGGAGAACCAATGAGAGACTAGCTGGAGGTGTCTGGACGGGCAAATTTAACTCTCATTTCCCACCAGGAAGAGGAAATAACCAAAGGCTCAGCGTGCCGTGCCGGAACCAGATTAGGGCCTGAAGCCATCCTGCGGTGTTGCGGCCAGCTCACAAGAAAGCGAGTTGAAGAAAGGAGCTCAGGGGCACTGTAATTCACAAACCTGCAGAGTTATAAATGACAGCTATCGTCCAAAAATAGACTGAAGTAAGGCTGCCAAGAGGACTTGAAAGCGGGGCAGAATTGCAGGAAACCGATTTCAGGAGGTAGACTGGAATTGCGTTGCAAGCATAGGAAAAGAGGCAGAACGTCCACAATGATGCACTTGGCCAAAAAGGGCGTATGCGTTTTTTCCTGAATATATTCAGGAAAAAACGCATACGCCCTTTTTGGCCAACCAAGCAAGCTTGCAAAGGAAATCTGCACTACAATGAAGTCTCACTTCCCCCCGGTCAAAAGGGCCATCTGAAAAAAGTGTAAAATCCAGAAAGGCAGGACAGGCCATGGAGAACTGGGAGCCTTGTTATGCTGATGGGCGGGATGTAAATTGCCAACAGACACTCGGGAGAAGTGTATGGTGTTTCCTGAAACATCTAAAAAACAAAGCAACAGAGCCTAGGGCACTTCCACTTATGGTCCTATAGCTTAGGGAAATTAAAATCAAAAAGACACAGCCACCCCAAAGTTTGGGACGCCTCTGGTTACAAGAACCTCGTTTACCGTACAAGTTCACTATCACAAAAAGTGAAAAATGGATAAAGAACTTGTGGTACTTACGTACAATGCAGTATCACTCAGCAATGAAATCTATGACATCAGGCTCGTAGCAGCATAATGAGTGGATTCAGGTACGATGATTCTAACTGAAATAAGTCACACAGAAAAAGAAACATCATAAGATATCACTAATACACGGAATGTAAACGTGGCTACACAGGAACTGAATTCCAAAACAGAACAGGGTCTCAAATTTAGAAAACCAACTTATGCTTGCTTAAGGGGAAAGGTGAGTTGGGGTGCTGCATAAAACCAGAGATTGAAATGAGCACAGATAAATTTCCTTAAGCCAAATATGGAATAGACAAGAGCTACTCCTTGCTCAATGAAATGGACTCAACACCCCATATTAAACGCCTAAGAATGTACCTGACTAGTAAGTATCTTAAAACCTATGGATTGCTATGTCTCCAAAAGAGAATCAAGCGTGTGTACAGGGGCATAAACGCAGCAGTGATAGGATTGGAGAGGTTCGGTGAGCAAATGAAGACCCTTTGAAGTCATATTGCATGGTACCCATTACACGGGTCTCAACTCTCCAGGTTTAAGGTATTCTTCCTTCAGCTAAAACATGCATGTGGAACCCAGAGTATGATCAACCGTGTGAACGGGAGATGTGTTCAAATATGTCTCAGTTTTCGTACCCTGGTACTCGGGTGCAACATTCCAGACGCTTTACTAACACTCTCCCCACTTGGAGAGTCAGTCCCTTTAACCTCCTGTTTGGCCCAGTTTGCAATTTCTGCGGAAGATGAACAGGAATAGGGAGAACCAATGAGAGACTAGCTGGAGGGGTCTGGACGGGCAAATTTAACTCTCATTTCCCACCAGGAAGAGGAAATAACCAAAGGCTCAGCGTGCCGTGCCGGAACCAGATTAGGGCCTGAAGCCATCCTGCGGTGTTGCGGCCAGGTCACAAGAAAGCGAGTTGAAGAAAGGAGCTCAGGGGCACTGTAATTCACAAACCTGCAGAGTTATAAATGACAGCTATCGTCCAAAAATAGACTGAAGTAAGGCTGCCAAGAGGACTTCAAAGCGGGGCAGAATTGCAGGAAACTGATTTCAGGAGGTAGACTGGAATTGCATTGAATGCATAGGAAAAGAGGCAGAACGTCCACAATGATGCACTTGGCCAAAAAGGGCGTATGCGTTTTTTCCTGAATATATTCAGGAAAAAACGCATACGCCCTTTTTGGCCAACCAAGCAAGCTTGCAAAGGAAATCTGCACTACAAAGAAGTCTCACTTCCCCCCGGTCAAAAGGGCCATCTGAAAAAAGTGTAAAATCCAGAAAGGCAGGACAAGCCATGGAGAACTGGGAGCCTTGTTATGCTGATGGGCGGGATGTAAATTGCCAACAGACACTAGGGAGAAGTGTATGGTGTTTCCTGAAACACCTAAAAAACAAAGCAACAGAGCCTAGGGCACTTCCACTTATGGTCCTATAGCTTAGGGAAATTAAAATCAAAAAGATACAGCCACCCCAAAGTTTGGAACGGCTCTGTTTACAAGAACCTCGTTTACAGTACAAGTTCAACATCGCAGAAAGTGAAAAACGGATAAAGAAGTTGTGGTATTTACTTACAAAGCAATATCACTCAGCAATGAAATCTATGTCATCAGGCCCTTAGCAGCACAATGAGTGGATTCAGGTTTGATGATTCTAACTGAAATAAGCCACACAGAAAAAGAAACATCATAAGATATCAGTAATACACAGAATGTAAACTTGGCTACACAGGAACTGAATTGCAGAACAGAACAGGGTGTCAAATTTAGAAAACCAACTTATGCTTGCTTAAGGGGAAAGGTGAGTTGGGGTGCTGCATAAAACCAGAGATTGAAATGAGCACAGATAAAGTTCCTTAAGCCAAATATGGAATAGACAAGAGCTACTCCTTGCTCAACGAAATGGACTCAACACCCCATATTAAACGCCTAAGAATGTACCTGACTAGTAAGTATCTTAAAACCTATGGATTGCTATGTCTCCAAAAGAGAATCAAGCGTGTGTACAGGGGCATAAACGCAGCAGTGATAGGATTGGAGAGGTTCGGTGAGCAAATGAAGACCCTTTGAAGTCATATAGCATGGTACCCATTCCACGGGTCTCAACTCTCCAGGTTTAAGGTATTCTTCCTTCAGCTAAAACATGCATGTGGAACCCAGAGTATGATCAACCATGTGAACGGGAGACGTGTTCAAATATGTCTCAGTTTTCCTCCCCTGGTACTCGGGTGCAACATTCCAGACACTTTACTAACACTCTCTCGACTTGGAGAGTCAGCGCCTTTAACCTCCTGTTTGGCCCAGTTTGCAATTTCTGCGGAAGATGAACAGGAATAGGGAGAACCAATGAGAGGCTAGCTGGAGGTGTCTGGACGGGCAAATTTAACTCTCATTTCCCACCAGGAAGAGGAAATAACCAAAGGCTCAGCGTGCCGTGCCGGAACCAGATTAGGGCCTGAAGCCATCCTGCGGTGTTGCGGCCAGCTCACAAGAAAGCGAGTTGAAGAAAGGAGCTCAGGGGCACTGTAATTCACAAACCTGCAGAGTTATAAATGACAGCTATCGTCCAAAAATAGACTGAAGTAAGGCTGCCAAGAGGACTTGAAAGCGGGGCAGAATTGCAGGAAACCGATTTCAGGAGGTAGACTGGAATTGCGTTGCAAGCATAGGAAAAGAGGCAGAACGTCCACAATGATGCACTTGGCCAAAAAGGGCGTATGCGTTTTTTCCTGAATATATTCAGGAAAAAACGCATACGCCCTTTTTGGCCAACCAAGCAAGCTTGCAAAGGAAATCTGCACTACAATGAAGTCTCACTTCCCCCCGGTCAAAAGGGCCATCTGAAAAAAGTGTAAAATCCAGAAAGGCAGGACAGGCCATGGAGAACTGGGAGCCTTGTTATGCTGATGGGCGGGATGTAAATTGCCAACAGACACTCGGGAGAAGTGTATGGTGTTTCCTGAAACATCTAAAAAACAAAGCAACAGAGCCTAGGGCACTTCCACTTATGGTCCTATAGCTTAGGGAAATTAAAATCAAAAAGACACAGCCACCCCAAAGTTTGGGACGCCTCTGGTTACAAGAACCTCGTTTACCGTACAAGTTCACTATCACAAAAAGTGAAAAATGGATAAAGAACTTGTGGTACTTACGTACAATGCAGTATCACTCAGCAATGAAATCTATGACATCAGGCTCGTAGCAGCATAATGAGTGGATTCAGGTACGATGATTCTAACTGAAATAAGTCACACAGAAAAAGAAACATCATAAGATATCACTAATACACGGAATGTAAACGTGGCTACACAGGAACTGAATTCCAAAACAGAACAGGGTCTCAAATTTAGAAAACCAACTTATGCTTGCTTAAGGGGAAAGGTGAGTTGGGGTGCTGCATAAAACCAGAGATTGAAATGAGCACAGATAAATTTCCTTAAGCCAAATATGGAATAGACAAGAGCTACTCCTTGCTCAATGAAATGGACTCAACACCCCATATTAAACGCCTAAGAATGTACCTGACTAGTAAGTATCTTAAAACCTATGGATTGCTATGTCTCCAAAAGAGAATCAAGCGTGTGTACAGGGGCATAAACGCAGCAGTGATAGGATTGGAGAGGTTCGGTGAGCAAATGAAGACCCTTTGAAGTCATATTGCATGGTACCCATTACACGGGTCTCAACTCTCCAGGTTTAAGGTATTCTTCCTTCAGCTAAAACATGCATGTGGAACCCAGAGTATGATCAACCGTGTGAACGGGAGATGTGTTCAAATATGTCTCAGTTTTCGTAACCTGGTACTCGGGTGCAACATTCCAGACGCTTTACTAACACTCTCCCCACTTGGAGAGTCAGTCCCTTTAACCTCCTGTTTGGCCCAGTTTGCAATTTCTGCGGAAGATGAACAGGAATAGCGAGAACCAATGAGAGACTAACTGGAGGTGTCTGGACGGGCAAATTTAACTCTCATTTCCCACCAGGAAGAGGAATTAACCAAAGGCTCAGCGTGCCGTGCCGGAACCAGATTAGGGCCTGAAGCCATCCTGCGGTGTTGCGGCCAGGTCACAAGAAAGCGAGTTGAAGAAAGGAGCTCAGGGGCACTGTAATTCAAAAACCTGCAGAGTTATAAATGACAGCTATCGTCCAAAAATAGACTGAAGTAAGGCTGCCAAGAGGACTTGAAAGCGGGGCAGAATTGCAGGAAACCGATTTCAGGAGGTAGACTGGAATTGCATTGAAAGCATAGGAAAAGAGGCAGAACATCCACAATGATGCACTTGGCCAAAAAGGGCGTATGCGTTTTTTCCTGAATATATTCAGGAAATAAGGCATACGCGCTTTTTGGCCAACCAAGCAAGCTTGCAAAGGAAATCTGCACTACAATGAAGTCTCACTTCCCCCCGGTCAAAAGGGCCATCTGAAAAAAGTGTAAAATCCAGAAAGGCAGGACAGGCCATGGAGAACTGGGAGCCTTGTTATGCTGATGGGCGGGATGTAAATTGCCAACAGCCACTGGGGAGAAGTGTATGGTGTTTCCTGAAACATCTAAAAAACAAAGCAACAGAGCCTAGGGCACTTCCACTTATGGTCCTATAGCTTAGGGAAATTAAAATCAAAAAGACACAGCCACCCCAAAGTTTGGAACGGCTCTGTTTACAAGAACCTCGTTTACAGTACAAGTTCAACATCGCAGCAAGTGAAAAATGGATAAAGAAGTTGTGGTATTTACTTACAAAGCAATATCACTCAGCAATGAAATCTATGTCATCAGGCCCTTAGCAGCACAATGAGTGGATTCAGGTATGATGATTCTAACTGAAATAAGTCAAACAGAAAAAGAAACATCATAAGATATCAGTAATACACGGAATGTAAACTTGGCTACACAGGAACTGAATTCCAAAACAGAACAGGGTCTCAAATTTAGAAAACCAACTTATGCTTGCTTAAGGGGAAAGGTGAGTTGGGGTGCTGCATAAAACCAGAGATTGAAATGAGCACAGATAAAGTTCCTTAAGCCAAATATGGAATAGACAAGAGCTACTCCTTGCTCAAAGAAATGGACTCAACACCCCATATTAAACGCCTAAGAATGTACCTGACTAGTAAGTATCTTAAAACCTATGGATTGCTATGTCTCCAAAAGAGAATCAAGCCTGTGTACAGGGGCATAAACCCAGCAGTGATAGGATTGGAGAGGTTCGGTGAGCAAATGAAGACCCCTTGAAGTCATATTGCATGGTACCCATTCCACGGGTCTCAACTCTCCAGGTTTAAGGTATTCTTCCTTCAGCTAAAACATGCATGTGGAACCCAGAGTATGATCAACCATGTGAACGGGAGACGTGTTCAAATATGTCTCAGTTTTCCTCCCCTGGTACTCGGGTGCAACATTCCAGACGCTTTACTAACACTCTCTCGACTTGGAGAGTCAGCGCCTTTAACCTCCTGTTTGGCCAAGTTTGCAATTTCTGCGGAAGATGAACAGGAATAGGGAGAACCAATGAGAGACTAGCTGGAGGGGTCTGGACGGGCAAATTTAACTCTCATTTCCCACCAGGAAGAGGAAATAACCAAAGGCTCAGTGTGCCGTTCCGGAACCAGATTAGGGCCTGAAGACATTCTGCGGTGTTGCGGCCAGCTCAAAAGAAAGCGAGTTGAAGAAAGGAGCTCAGGGGCACTGTAATTCACAAACATGCAGAGTTTTAAATGACAGCTATCGTCCAAAAATATACTGAAGTAAGGCTGCCAAGAGGACTTGAAAGCGGGGCAGAATTGCAGGAAACCGATTTCAGGAGGTAGACTGGAATTGCATTGAAAGCATAGGAAAAGAGGCAGAACGTCCACAATGATGCACTTGGCCAAAAAGGGCGTATGCGTTTTTTCCTGAATATATTCAGGAAAAAACGCATACGCCCTTCTTGGCCAACCAAGCAAGCTTGCAAAGGAAATCTGCACTACAATGAAGTCTCACTTCCCCCCGGTCAAAAGGGCCATCTGAAAAAAGTGTAAAATCCAGAAAGGCAGGACAGGCCATGGAGAACTGGGAGCCTTGTTATGCTGATGGGCGGGATGTAAATTGCCAACAGACACTCGGGAGAAGTGTATGGTGTTTCCTGAAACATCTAAAAAACAAAGCAACAGAGCCTAGGGCACTTCCACTTATGGTCCTATAGCTTAGGGAAATTAAAATCAAAAAGACACAGCCACCCCAAAGTTTGGGACGCCTCTGTTTACAAGAACCTCGTATACCGTACAAGTTCAATATCACAGAAAGTGAAAAATGGATAAAGAACTTGTGGTACTTATGTACAATGCAGTATCACTCAGCAATGAAATCTATGTCATCAGGCCCGTAGCAGCATAATGAGTGGATTCAGGTACGATGATTCTAACTGAAATAAGTCACACAGAAAAAGAAACATCATAAGATATCACTAATACACGGAATGTAAACTTGGCTACACAGGAACTGAATTCCAAAACAGAAGAGGGTCTAAAATTTAGAAAACCAACTTATGCTTGCTTAAGGGGAAAGGTGAGTTGGGGTGCTGCATAAAACCAGAGATTGAAATGAGCACAGATAAAGTTCCTTAAGCCAAATATGGAATAGACAAGAGCTACTCCTTGCTCAACGAAATGGACTCAACACCCCATATTAAACGCCTAAGAATGTACCTGACTAGTAAGTATCTTAAAACCTATGGATTGCTATGTCTCCAAAAGAGAATCAAGCGTGTGTACAGGGGCATAAACGCAGCAGTGATAGGATTGGAGAGGTTCGGTGAGCAAATGAAGACCCTTTGAAGTCATATTGCATGGTACCCATTCCACGGGTCTCAACTCTCCAGGTTTAACGTATTCTTCCTTCAGCTAAAACATGCATGTGGAACCCAGAGTATGATCAACCATGTGAACGGGAAACGTGTTCAAATATGTCTCAGTTTTCCTCCCCTGGTACTCGGGTGCAACATTCCAGACGCTTTACTAACACTCTCCCCACTTGGAGAGTCAACGCCTTTAACCTCCTGTTTGGCCAAGTTTGCAATTTCTGCGGAAGATGAACAGGAATAGGGAGAACCAATGAGAGACTAGCTGGAGGTGTCTGGACGGGCAAATTTAACTCTCATTTCCCACCAGGAAGAGGAAATAACCAAAGGATCAGTGTGCCGTTCCGGAACCAGATTAGGGCCTGAAGCCATTCTGCGGTGTTGCGGCCAGCTCAAAAGAAAACGAGTTGAAGAAAGGAGCTCAGGGGCACTGTAATTGACAAACCTTCAGAGTTATAAATGACAGCTATCGTCCAAAAATATACTGAAGTAAGGCTGCCAAGAGGACTTGAAAGTGGGGCAGAATTGCAGGAAACCGATTTCAGGAGGTAGACTGGAATTGCATTGAAAGCATAGGAAAAGAGGCAGAACGTCCACAATGATGCACTTGGCCAAAAAGGGCGTATGCGTTTTTCCCTGAATATATTCAGGAAAAAACTCATACGCCCTTCTTGGCCAACCAAGCAAGCTTGCAAAGGAAATCTGCACTACAATGAAGTCTCACTTCCCCCCGGTCAAAAGGGCCATCTGAAAAAAGTGTAAAATCCAGAAAGGCAGGACAGGCCATGGAGAACTGGGAGCCTTGTTATGCTGATGGGCGGGATGTAAATTGCCAACAGACACTCGGGAGAAGTGTATGGTGTTTCCTGAAACATCTAAAAAACAAAGCAACAGAGCCTAGGGCACTTCCACTTATGGTCCTATAGCTTAGGGAAATTAAAATCAAAAAGACACAGCCACCCCAAAGTTTGGGACGCCTCTGTTTACAAGAACCTCGTTTACCGTACAAGTTCAATATCACAGAAAGTGAAAAATGGATAAAGAACTTGTGGTACTTACGTACAATGCAGTATCACTCAGCAATGAAATCTATGTCATCAGGCCCGTAGCAGCATAATGAGTGGATTCAGGTACGATGATTCTAACTGAAATAAGTCACACAGAAAAAGAAACATCACAAGATATCACTAATACACGGAATGTAAACTTGGCTACACAGGAACTGAATTCCAAAACAGAACAGGGTCTCAAATTTAGAAAACCAACTTATGCTTGCTTAAGGGGAAAGGTGAGTTGGGGTGCTGCATAAAATCAGAGATTGAAATGAGCACAAATAAATTTCCTTAAGCCAAATATGGAATAGACAAGAGCTACTCCTTGCTCAACGAAATGGACTCAACACCCCATATTAAACGCCTGAGAATGTACCTGACTAGTAAGTATCTTAAAACCTATGGATTACTATGTCTCCAAAAGAGAATCAAGCGTGTGTACAGGGGCATAAACGCAGCAGTGATAGGATTGGAGAGGTTCGGTGAGCAAATGAAGACCCTTTGAAGTCATATTGCATGGTACCCATTCCACGGGTCTCAACTCTCCAGGTTTAACGTATTCTTCCTTCAGCTAAAACATGCATGTGGAACCCAGAGTATGATCAACCATGTGAACGGGAGACGTGTTCAAATATGTCTCAGTTTTCCTCCCCTGGTACTCGGGTACAACATTCCAGACGCTTTACTAACACTCTCCCCACTTGGAGAGTCAGTCCCTTTAACCTCCTTTTTGGCCCAGTTTGCAATTTCTGCGGAAGATGAACAGGAATAGGGAGAACCAATGAGAGACTAGCTGGAGGTGTCTGGACGGGCAAATTTAACTCTCATTTCCCACCAGGAAGAGGAAATAACCAAAGGCTCAGCATGCCGTGCCCGAACCAGATTACGGCCTGAAGCCAACCTGCGGTGTTACGGCCAGCTCAAAAGAAAGCGAGTTGAAGAAAGCAGCTCAGGGGCACTGTAATTCACAAACCTGCAGAGTTATAAATGACAGCTATCGTCCAAAAATATACTGAAGTAAGACTGCCAAGAGGACTTGAAAGCGGGGCAGAATTGCAGGAAACCGATTTCAGGAGGTAGACTGGAATTGCATTGAAAGCATAGGAAAAGAGGCAGAACGTCCACAATGATGCACTTGGCCAAAAAGGGCGTATGCGTTTTTCCTGAATATATTCAGGAAAAAACGCAAACGCCCTTTTTGGCCAACCAAGCAAGCTTGCAAAGGAAATCTGCACTACAATGAAGTCTCACTTCCCCCCGGTCAAAAGGGCCATCTGAAAAAAGTGTAAAATCCAGAAAGGCAGGACAGGCCATGGAGAACTGGGAGCCTTGTTATGCTGATGGGCGGGATGTAAATTGCCAACAGAAACTCGGGAGAAGTGTATGGTGTTTCCTGAAACATCTAAAAAACAAAGCAACAGAGACTAGGGCACTTCCACTTATGGTCCTATAGCTTAGGGAATTTAAAATCAAAAAGACACATCCGCCCGAAAGTTTGGGACGCCTCTGGTTACAAGAACCTCGTTTACTGTACAAGTTCACTATCACAGAAAGTGAAAAATGGATAAAGAACTTGTGGTACTTACGTACAATGCAGTATCACTCAGCAATGAAATCTATGACATCAGGCCCGTAGCAGCATAATGAGTGGATTCAGGTACGATGATTCTAACTGAAATAAGTCACACAGAAAAAGAAACATCATAAGATATCACTAATACACGGAATGTAAACGTGGCTACACAGGAACTGAATTACAGAACAGAACAGGGTCTCAAATTTAGAAAACCAACTTATGCTTGCTTAAGAGTAAAGGTGAGTTGGGGTGCTGCATAAAACCAGAGATCGAAATGAGCACAGATAAAGTTCCTTAAGCCAAATATGGAATAGACAAGAGCTACTCCTTGCTCAACAAAATGGACTCAACACCCCATATTAAACGCCTAAGAATGTACCTGACTAGTAAGTATCTTAAAACCTATGGATTGCTATGTCTCCAAAAGAGAATCAAGCGTGTGTGCAGGGGCATAAACGCAGCAGTGATAGGATTGGAGAGGTTCGGTGAGCAAATGAAGACCCTTTGAAGTCATATTGCATGGTACCCATTCCACGGGTTTCAACTACCCAGGTTTAAGGTATTCTTCCTTCAGCTAAAACATGCATGTGGAACCCAGAGTATGATCAACCGTGTGAACGGGAGACGTGTTCAAATATGTCTCAGTTTTCCTCCCCTGGTACTCGGGTGCAACATTCCAGATGCTTTACTAACACTCTCCCCACTTGGAGAGTCAGTCCCTTTAACCTCCTTTTTGGCCCAGTTTGCAATTTCTGCGGAAGATGAACAGGAATAGGGAGAACCAATGAGAGACTAGCTGGAGGTTTCTGGACGGGCAAATTTAACTCTCATTTCCCACCAGGAAGAGGAAATAACCAAAGGCTCAGCGTGCCGTGCCGGAACCAGATTAGGGACTGAAGGGATCCTGCGGTGTTGCGGCCAGCTCAAAAGAAAGCGAGTTGAAGAAATGAGCTCAGGGGCACTGTAATTCACAAACCTGCAGAGTTATAAATGACACCCATCGTCCAAATATATACTGAAGTAAGGCTGCCAAGAGGACTTGAAAGCGGGGCAGAATTGCAGGAAACCGATTTCAGGAGGTAGACTGGAATTGCATTGAAAGCATAGGAAAAGAGGCAGAACGTCCACAATGATGCACTTGGCCAAAAAGGGCGTATGCGTTTTTTCCTGAATATATTCAGGAAAAAACGCATACGCCCTTTTTGGCCAACCAAGCAAGCTTGCAAAGGAAATCTGCACTACAATGAAGTCTCACTTCCCCCCGGTCAAAAGGGCCATCTGAAAAAAGTGTAAAATCCAGAAAGGCAGGACAGGCCATGGAGAACTGGGAGCCTTGTTATGCTGATGGGCGGGATGTAAATTGCCAACAGAAACTCGGGAGAAGTGTATGGTGTTTCCTGAAACATCTAAAAAACAAAGCAACAGAGCCTAGGGCACTTCCACTTATGGTCCTATAGCTTAGGGAAATTAAAATCAAAGAGACACAGCCGCCCGAAAGATTGGGACACCTCTGGTTACAAGAACCTCGTTTACTGTACAAGTTCACTATCACAAAAAGTGAAAAATGGATAAAGAACTTGTGGTACTTACGTACAATGCAGTATCACTCAGCAATGAAATCTATGTCATCAGGCCCGTAGCAGCATAATGAGTGGATTCAGGTATGATGATTCTAACTGAAATAAGTAACACAGAAAAAGAAACATCATAAGATATCAGTAATACACGGAATGTAAACTTGGCTACACAGGAACTGAATTACAGAACAGAACAGGGTCTCAAAGTTAGAAAACCAACTTATGCTTGCTTAAGGGTAAAGGTGAGTTGGGGTGCTGCATAAAACCAGAGATCAAAATGAGCACAAATAAATTTCCTTAAGCCAAATATGGAATAGACAAGAGCTACTCCTTGCTCAACAAAATGGACTCAACACCCCATATTAAACGCCTAAGAATGTATCTGACTAGTAAGTATCTTAAAACCTATGGATTGCTATGTCTCCAAAAGAGAATCAAGCGTGTGTACAGGGGCATAAACGCAGCAGTGATAGGATTGGAGAGGTTCGGTGAGCAAATGAAGACCCTTTGAAGTCATATTGCATGGTACCCATTACACGGGTCTCAACTCTCCAGGTTTAAGGTATTCTTCCTTCAGCTAAAACATGCATGTGGAACCCAAGTATGATCAACCATGTGAACGGGAGACGTGTTCAAATATGTCTCAGTTTTCCCCCCCTGGTACTCGGGTGCAACATTCCAGACGCTTTACTAACACTCTCCCCACTTGGAGAGTCAGCGCCTTTAACCTCCTGTTTGGCCCAGTTTGCAATTTCTGCGGAAGATGAACAGGAATAGCGAGAACCAATGAGAGACTAGCTGGAGGTGTCTGGACGGGCAAATTTAACTCTCATTTCCCACCAGGAAGAGGAAATAACCAAAGGCTCAGCGTGCCGTGCCGGAACCAGATTAGGGCGTGAAGCCATCCTGCGGTGTTGCGGCCAGGTCACAAGAAAGCAAGTTGAAGAAAGGAGCTCAGGGGCACTGTAATTCACAAACCTGCAGAGTTATAAATGACAGCTATCGTCCAAAAATAGACTGAAGTAAGGCTGCCAAGAGGACTTGAAAGCGGGGCAGAATTGCAGGAAACCGATTTCAGGAGGTAGACTGGAATTGCATTGAAAGCATAGGAAAAGAGGCAGAACGTCCACAATGATGCACTTGGCCAAAAAGGGCGTATGCGTTTTTTCCTGAATATATTCAGGAAAAAACGCATACGCCCTTTTTGGCCAACCAAGCAAGCTTGCAAAGGAAATCTGCACTACAATGAAGTCTCACTTCCCCCCGGTCAAAAGGGCCATCTGAAAAAAGTGTAAAATCCAGAAAGGCAGGACAGGCCATGGAGAACTGGGAGCCATGTTATGCTGATGGGCGAGATGTAAATTGCCAACAGACACTTGGGAGAATTGTATGGTGTTTCCTGAAAAATCTAAAAAACAAAGCAACAGAGCCTAGGGCACTGCCACTTATGGTCCTATAGCTTAGGGAAATTAAAATCAAAAAGACACAGCCACCCCAAAGTTTGGGACGCCTCTGTTTACAAGAACCTCGTTTACAGTACAATTTCAACATCGCAGAAAGTGAAAAATGGATAAAGAAGTTGTGGTATTTACTTACAAAGCAATATCACTCAGCAATGAAATCTATGTCATCAGGCCCTTAGCATCACAATGAGTGGATTCAGGTATGATGATTCTAACTGAAATAAGTCACACAGAAAAAGAAACATCATAAGATATCAGTAATACACGGAATCTAAACTTGGCTACACAGGAACTGAATTACAGAACAGAACAGGGTCTCAAATTTAGAAAACCAACTTATGCTTGCTTAAGGGTAAAGGTGAGTTGGGGTGCTGCATAAAACCAGAGATTGAAATGAGCACAGATAAAGTTCCTTAAGCCAAATATGGAATAGACAAGAGCTACTCCTTGCTCAAAGAAATGGACTCAACAGCCCATATTAAACGCCTAAGAATGTACCTGACTAGTAAGTATCTTAAAACCTATGGATTGCTATGTCTCCAAAAGAGAATCAAGCGTGTGTACAGGGGCATAAACGCAGCAGTGATAGGATTGGAGAGGTTCGGTGAGCAAATGAAGACCCTTTGAAGTCATATTGCATGGTACCCATTACAAGGGTCTCAACTCTCCAGGTTTATGGTATTCTTCCTTCAGCTAAAACATGTATGTGGAACCCAGAGTATGATCAACCGTGTGAACGGGAGACGTGTTCAAATATGTCTCAGTTTTCCTCCCCTGGTACTCGGGTGCAACATTCCAGATGCTTTACTAACACTCTCCCCACTTGGAGAGTCAGTCCCTTTAACCTCCTTTTTGGCACAGTTTGCAATTTCTGCGGAAGATGAACAGGAATAGGGAGAACCAATGAGAGACTAGCTGGAGGTGTCTGGACGGGCAAATTTAACTCTCATTTCCCACCAGGAAGAGGAAATAACCAAAGGCTCAGCGTGTCGTGCCGGAACCAGATTAGGGACTGAAGCGATCCTGCGGTGTTGCGGCCAGCTCAAAAGAAAGCGAGTTGAAGAAATGAGCTCAGGGGCACTGTAATTCACAAACCTGCAGAGTTATAAATGACACCCATCGTCCAAATATATACTGAAGTAAGGCTGCCAAGAGGACTTGAAAGCGGGGCAGAATTGCAGGAAACCGATTTCAGGAGGTAGACTGGAATTGCATTGAAAGCATAGGAAAAGAGGCAGAACGTCCACAATGATGCACTTGGCCAAAAAGGGCGTATGCGTTTTTTCCTGAATATATTCAGGAAAAAACGCATACGCCCTTTTTGGCCAACCAAGCAAGCTTGCAAAGGAAATCTGCACTACAATGAAGTCTCACTTCCCCCCGGTCAAAAGGGCCATCTGAAAAAGTGTAAAATCCAGAAAGGCAGGACAGGCCATGGAGAACTGGGAGCCTTGTTATGCTGATGGGCGGGATGTAAATTGCCAACAGAAACTCGGGAGAAGTGTATGGTGTTTCATGAAACATCTAAAAAACAAAGCAACAGAGCCTAGGGCACTTCCACTTATGGTCCTATAGCTTAGGGAAATTAAAATCAAAGAGACACAGCCGCCCGAAAGTTTGGGACACCTCTGGTTACAAGAACCTCGTTTACTGTACAAGTTCACTATCACAAAAAGTGAAAAATGGATAAAGAACTTGTGGTACTTACGTACAATGCAGTATCACTCAGCAATGAAATCTATGTCATCAGGCCCGTAGCAGCATAATGAGTGGATTCAGGTATGATGATTCTAACTGAAATAAGTAACACAGAAAAAGAAACATCATAAGATATCAGTAATACACGGAATGTAAACTTGGCTACACAGGAACTGAATTACAGAACAGAACAGGGTCCCAAAGTTAGAAAACCAACTTATGCTTGCTTAAGGGTAAAGGTGAGTTGGGGTGCTGCATAAAACCAGAGATCAAAATGAGCACAAATAAATTTCCTTAAGCCAAATATGGAATAGACACGAGCTACTCCTTGCTCAACAAAATGGACTCAACACCCCATATTAAACGCCTAAGAATGTATCTGACTAGTAAGTATCTTAAAACCTATGGATTGCTATGTCTCCAAAAGAGAATCAAGCGTGTGTACAGGGGCATAAACGCAGCAGTGATAGGATTGGAGAGGTTCGGTGAGCAAATGAAGACCCTTTGAAGTCATATTGCATGGTACCCATTACACGGGTCTCAACTCTCCAGGTTTAAGGTATTCTTCCTTCAGCTAAAACATGCATGTGGAACCCAAGTATGATCAACCATGTGAACGGGAGACGTGTTCAAATATGTCTCAGTTTTCCCCCCCTGGTACTCGGGTGCAACATTCCAGACGCTTTACTAACACTCTCCCCACTTGGAGAGTCAGCGCCTTTAACCTCCTGTTTGGCCCAGTTTGCAATTTCTGCGGAAGATGAACAGGAATAGCGAGAACCAATGAGAGACTAGCTGGAGGTGTCTGGACGGGCAAATTTAACTCTCATTTCCCACCAGGAAGAGGAAATAACCAAAGGCTCAGCGTGCCATGCCGGAACCAGATTAGGGCGTGAAGCCATCCTGCGGTGTTGCGGCCAGGTCACAAGAAAGCAAGTTGAAGAAAGGAGCTCAGGGGCACTGTAATTCACAAACCTGCAGAGTTATAAATGACAGCTATCGTCCAAAAATAGACTGAAGTAAGGCTGCCAAGAGGACTTGAAAGCGGGGCAGAATTGCAGGAAACCGATTTCAGGAGGTAGACTGGAATTGCGTTGCAAGCATAGGAAAAGAGGCAGAACGTCCACAATGATGCACTTGGCCAAAAAGGGCGTATGCGTTTTTTCCTGAATATATTCAGGAAAAAACGCATACGCCCTTTTTGGCCAACCAAGCAAGCTTGCAAAGGAAATCTGCACTACAATGAAGTCTCACTTCCCCCCGGTCAAAAGGGCCATCTGAAAAAAGTGTAAAATCCAGAAAGGCAGGACAGGCCATGGAGAACTGGGAGCCTTGTTATGCTGATGGGCGAGATGTAAATTGCCAACAGACACTCGGGAGAATTGTATGGTGTTTCCTGAAAAATCTAAAAAACAAAGCAACAGAGCCTAGGGCACTGCCACTTATGGTCCTATAGCTTAGGGAAATTAAAATCAAAAAGACACAGCCACCCCAAAGTTTGGAACGGCTCTGTTTACAAGAACCTCGTTTACAGTACAAGTTCAACATCGCAGAAAGTGAAAAATGGATAAAGAAGTTGTGGTATTCACTTACAAAGCAATATCACTCAGCAATGAAATCTATGTCATCAGGCCCTTAGCAGCACAATGAGTGGATTCAGGTATGATGATTCTAACTGAAATAAGTCACACAGAAAAAGAAACATCATAAGATATCAGTAATACACGGAATCTAAACTTGGCTACACAGGAACTGAATTCCAAAACAGAACAGGGTCTCAAATTTAGAAAACCAACTTATGCTTGCTTAAGGGTAAAGGTGAGTTGGGGTGCTGCATAAAACCAGAGATTGAAATGAGCACAGATAAAGTTCCTTAAGTCAAATATGGAATAGACAAGAGCTACTCCTTGCTCAACGAAATGGACTCAACACCGCATATTAAATGCCTAAGAATGTACCTGACTAGTAAGTATCGTAAAACCTATGGATTGCTATGTCTCCAAAAGAGAATCAAGCATGTGTACAGGGGCATAAACGCAGCAGTGATAGGATTGGAGAGGTTCGGTGAGCAAATGAAGACCCTTTGAAGTCATATTGCATGGTACCCATTCCACAGGTCTCAACTCTCCAGGTTTAAGGTATTCTTCCTTCAGCTAAAACATGCATGTGGAACCCAAGTATGATCAACCATGTGAACGGGAGACGTGTTCAAATATGTCTCAGTTTTCCTCCCCTGGTACTCGGGTGCAACATTCCAGACGCTTTACTAACACTCTCCCCACTTGGAGCGTCAGCGCCTTTAACCTCCTGTTTGGCCCAGTTTGCAATTTCTGCAGAAGATGAACAGGAATAGCGAGAACCAATGAGAGGCTAGCTGGAGGTGTCTGGACGGGCAAATTTAACTCTCATTTCCCACCACAGAGAGGAAATAACCAAAGGCTCAGCGTGCCGTACCGGAACCAGATTAGGGCCTGAAGCCATCCTGCGGTGTTGCGGCCAGGTCACAAGAAAGCGAGTTGAAGAAAGGAGCTCAGGGGCACTGTAATTCACAAACCTGCAGAGTTATAAATGACAGCTATCGTCCAAAAATAGACTGAAGTAAGGCTGCCAAGAGGACTTGAAAGCGGGGCAGAATTGCAGGAAACCGATTTCAGGAGGTAGACTGGAATTGCATTGAAAGCATAGGAAAAGAGGCAGAATGTCCACAATGATGCACTTGGCCAAAAAGGGCGTATGCGTTTTTTCCTGAATATATTCAGGAAAAAACGCATACGCCCTTTTTGGCCAACCAAGCAAGCTTGCAAAGGAAATCTGCACTACAATGAAGTCTCACTTCCCCCCGGTCAAAAGGGCCATTTGAAAAAAGTGTAAAATCCAGAAAGGCAGGACAGGCCATGGAGAACTGGGAGCCTTGTTATGCTGATGGGCGGGATGTAAATTGCCAAGAACCACTGGGGAGAAGTGTATGGTGTTTCCTGAAACATCTAAAAAACAAAGCAACAGAACCTAGGGCACTTCCACTTATGGTCCTATAGCTTAGGGAAATTAAAATAAAAAAGACACAGCCACCCCAAAGTTTGGAACGGATCTGTTTACAAGAACCTCATTTACAGTACAAGTTCAACATCGCAGAAAGTGAAAAATGGATAAAGAAGTTGTGGTATTTACTTATAAAGCAATATCACTCAGCAATGAAATCTGTGTCATCAGGCCCGTAGCAGCACAATGAGTGGATTCAGGTATGATGATTCTAACTGAAGTAAGTCACACAGAAAAAGAAACATCATAAGATATCACTAATACACGGAATGTAAACTTGTCTACACAGGAACTGAATTCCAAAACAGAACAGGGTCTCAAATTTAGAAAACCAACTTATGCTTGCTTAAGGGGAAAGGTGAGTTGGGGTGCTGCATAAAACCAGAGATCGAAATGAGCACAGATAAAGTTCCTTAAGCCAAATATGGAATAGACAAGAGCTACTCCTTGCTCAACAAAATGGACTCAACACCCCATATTAAACGCCTAAGAATGTACCTGACTAGTAAGTATCTTAAAACCTATGGATTGCTATGTCTCCAAAAGAGAATCAAGCGTGTGTGCAGGGGCATAAACGCAGCAGTGATAGGATTGGAGAGGTTCGGTGAGTAAATGAAGACCCTTTGAAGTCATATTGCATGGTACCCATTCCACGGGTTTCAACTACCCAGGTTTAAGGTATTCTTCCTTCAGCTAAAACATGCATGTGGAACCTAGAGTATGATCAACCATGTGATCGGGAGACGTGTTCAAATATGTCTTAGTTTTCCTCCCCTGGTACTCGGGTGCAACATTCCAGACGCTTTACTAACACTCTCCCCACTTGGAGAGTCAGCGCCTTTAACCTCCTGTTTGGCCCAGTTTGCAATTTCTGCGGAAGATGAACAGGAATAGGGAGAACCAATGAGAGACTAGCTGGAGGTGTCTGGACGGGCAAATTTAACTCTCATTTCCCACCAGGAAGAGGAATTAACCAAAGGCTCAGCATGCCAGGCCGGAACCAGATTAGGGCCTGAAGCCATCCTGCGGTGTTGCGGCCAGGTCACAAGAAAGCGAGTTGAAGAAAGGAGCTCAGGGGCACTGTAATTCACAAACCTGCAGAGTTATAAATGACAGCTATCGTCCAAAAATATACTGAAGTAAGGCTGCCAAGAGGACTTGAAAGCGGGGCAGAATTGCAGGAAACCGATTTCAGGAGGTAGACTGGAATTGCATTGAAAGCAAAGGAAAAGAGGCAGAGCGTCCACAATGATGCACTTGGCCAAAAAGGGCGTATGCGTTTTTTCCTGAATATATTCAGGAAAAAACGCATACGCCCTTTTTGGCCAACCAAGCAAGCTTGCAAAGGAAATCTGCACTACAATGAAGTCTCACTTCCCCCCGGTCAAAAGGGCCATCTGAAAAAAGTGTAAAATCCAGAAAAGCAGGACAGGCCATGGAGAACTGGGAGCCTTGTTATGCTGATGGGCGGGATGTAAATTGCCAACAGACACTCCGGAGAAGTGTATGGTGTTTCCTGAAACATCTGAAAAACAAAGCAACAGAGCCTAGGGCACTTCCACTTATGGTCCTATAGCTTAGGGAAATTAAAATCAAAAAGACACAGCCACCCCAAAGATTGGGACGCCTCTGTTTACAAGAACCTCGTTTACAGTACAAGTTCAACATTGCAGAAAGTGAAAAATGGATAAAGAAGTTGTGGTATTCACTTACAAAGCAATATCACTCAGCAATGAAATCTATGTCATCAGGCCCTTAGCAGCACAATGAGTGGATTCAGGTATGATGACTCTAACTGAAATAAGTCACACAGAAAAAGAAACATCATAAGATATCAGTAATACACGGAATGGAAACTTGGCTACACAGGAACTGAATTACAGAACAGAACAGGGTCTCAAATTTAGAAAACCAACTTATGCTTGCTTAAGGGTAAAGGTGAGTTGGGGTGCTGCATAAAACCAGAGATTGAAATGAGCACAGATAAAGTTCCTTAAGCCAAATATGGAATAGACAAGAGCTACTCCTTGCTCAACGAAATGGACTCAACACCCCATATTAAACGCCTAAGAATGTACGTGACTAGTAAGTATCTTAAAACCTATGGATTGCTATGTCTCCAAAAGAGAATCAAGCATGTGTACAGGGGCATAAACGCAACAGTGATAGGACTGGAGAGGTTCGGTGAGCAAATGAAGACCCTTTGAAGTCATATTGCATGGTACCCATTCCACGGGTCTCAACTCTCCAGGTTTAAGGTATTCTTCCTTCAGCTAAAACATGCATGTGGAACCCAGAGTATGATCAACCGTGTGAACGGGAGACGTGTTCAAATATGTCTCAGTTTTCCTCCCCTGGTACTCGGGTGCAACATTGCAGACGCTTTACTAACACTCTCCCCACTTGGAGAGTAAGTCCCTTTAACCTCTTTTTTGGCCCAGTTTGCAATTTCTGCGGAAGATGAACAGGAATAGGGAGAACCAATGAGAGACTAGTTGGAGGTGTCTGGACGGGCAAATTTAACTCTCATTTCCCACCAGGAAGAGGAAATAACCAAAGGCTCAGCGTGCCGTGCCGGAACCAGATTAGGGACTGAAGCCATCCTGCGGTGTTGCGGCCAGCTCAAAAGAAAGCGAGTTGAAGAAAGGAGCTCAGGGGCACTGTAATTCACAAACCTGCAGAGTTATAAATGACAGCCATCGTCCAAAAATATACTGAAGTAAGGCTGCCAAGAGGACTTGAAAGCAGGGCAGAATTGCAGGAAACCGATTTCAGGAGGTAGACTGGAATTGCATTGAAAGCATAGGAAAAGAGGCAGAACGTCCACAATGATGCACTTGGCCAAAAAGGGCGTATGCGTTTTTTCCTGAATATATTCAGGAAAAAACGCATACGCCCTTTTTGGCCAACCAAGCAAGCTTGCAAAGGAAATCTGCACTACAATGAAGTCTCACTTCCCCCCGGTCAAAAGGGCCATCTGACAAAAGTGTAAAATCCAGAAAGGCAGGACAGGCCATGGAGAACTGGGAGCCTTGTTATGCTGATGGGCGGGATGTAAATTGCCAACAGAAACTCGGGAGAAGTGTATGGTGTTTCCTGAAACATCTAAAAAACAAAGCAACAAAGCCTAGGGCACTTCCACTTATGGTCCTATAGCTTAGGGAAATTAAAATCAAAAAGACACAGCCGCCCGAAAGTTTGGGACGCCTCTGGTTACAAGAACCTCGTTTACTGTACAAGTTCACTATCACAGAAAGTGAAAAATGGATAAAGAACTTGTGGTACTTACGTACAATGCAGTATCACTCAGCAATGAAATCTATGTCATCAGGCCCGTAGCAGCATAATGAGTGGATTCAGGTACGATGATTCTAACTGAAATAAGTCACACAGAAAAAGAAACATCATAAGATATCACTAATACACGGAATGTAAACGTGGCTACACAGGAACTGAATTCCAAAACAGAACAGGGTCTCAAATTTAGAAAATAAACTTATGCTTGCTTAAGGGGAAAGGTGAGTTGGGGTGCTGCATAAAACCAGAGATTGAAATGAGCACAGATAAATTTCCTTAAGCCAAATATGGAATAGACAAGAGCTACTCCTTGCTCAACGAAATGGACTCAACACCCCATATTAAACGCCTAAGAATGTACCTGACTAGTAAGTATCTTAAAACCTATGGATTGCTATGTCTCCAAAAGAGAATCAAGCGTGTGTACAGGGGCATAAACGCAGCAGTGATAGGATTGGAGAGGTTCGGTGAGCAAATGAAGACCCTTTGAAGTCATATTGCATGGTACCCATTACAAGGGTCTCAACTCTCCAGGTTTAAGGTATTCTTCCTTCAGCTAAAACATGCATGTGGAACCCAGAGTATGATCAACCGTGTGAACGGGAGACGTGTTCAAATATGTCTCAGTTTTCCTCCCCTGGTACTCGGGTGCAACATTCCAGACGCTTTACTAACACTCTCCCCACTTGGAGAGTCAGCGCCTTTAACCTCCTGTTTGGCCCAGTTTGCAATTTCTGCGGAAGATGAACAGGAATAGGGAGAACCAATGAGAGACTAGCTGGAGGTGTCTGGACGGGCAAATTTAACTCTCATTTCCCACCAGGAAGAGGAAATAACCAAAGGCTCAGCGTGCCGTGCCGGAACCAGATTAGGGACTGAAGCGATCCTGCGGTGTTGCGGCCAGCTCAAAAGAAAGCGAGTTGAAGAAATGAGCTCAGGGGCACTGTAATTCACAAACCTGCAGAGTTATAAATGACACCCATCGTCCAAACATATACTGAAGTAAGGCTGCCAAGAGGACTTGAAAGCGGGGCAGAATTGCAGGAAACCAATTTCAGGAGGTAGACTGGAATTGCATTGAAAGCATAGGAAAAGAGGCAGAACGTCCACAATGATGCACTTGGCCAAAAAGGGCGTATGCGTTTTTTCCTGAATATATTCAGGAAAAAACGCATACGCCCTTTTTGGCCAACCAAGCAAGCTTGCAAAGGAAATCTGCACTACAATGAAGTCTCACTTCCCCCCGGTCAAAAGGGCCATCTGAAAAAAGTGTAAAATCCAGAAAGGCAGGACAGGCCATGGAGAACTGGGAGCCTTGTTATGCTGATGGGCGGGATGTAAATTGCCAACAGAAACTCCGGAGAAGTGTATGGTGTTTCCTGAAACATCTAAAAAACAAAGCAACAGAGCCTAGGGCACTTCCACTTATGGTCCTATAGCTTAGGGAAATTAAAATCAAAGAGACACAGCCGCCCAAAAGTTTGGGACGCCTCTGGTTACAAGAACCTCGTTTACTGTACAAGTTCACTATCACAAAAAGTGAAAAATGGATAAAGAAGTTGTGGTATTTACTTACAAAGCAATATCACTCAGCAATGAAATCTATGTCATCAGGCCCCTAGCATCACAATGAGTGGATTCAGGTATGATAATTCTAACTGAAATAAGTCACACAGAAAAAGAAACATCATAAGATATCAGTAATACACGGAATCTAAACTTGGCTACACAGGAACTGAATTACAGAACAGAACAGGGTCTCAAATTTAGAAAACCAACTTATGCTTGCTTAAGGGGAAAGGTGAGTTGGGGTGCTGCATAAAACCAGAGATTGAAATGAGCACAGATAAAGTTCCTTAAGTCAAATATGGAATAGACAAGAGCTACTCCTTGCTCAACGAAATGGACTCAACACCGCATATTAAATGCCTAAGAATGTACCTGACTAGTAAGTATCGTAAAACCTATGGATTGCTATGTCTCCAAAAGAGAATCAAGCATGTGTACAGGGGCATAAACGCAGCAGTGATAGGATTGGAGAGGTTCGGTGAGCAAATGAAGACCCTTTGAAGTCATATTGCATGGTACCCATTCCACAGGTCTCAACTCTCCAGGTTTAAGGTATTCTTCCTTCAGCTAAAACATGCATGTGGAACCCAAGTATGATCAACCATGTGAACGGGAGACGTGTTCAAATATGTCTCAGTTTTCCTCCCCTGGTACTCGGGTGCAACATTCCAGACGCTTTACTAACACTCTCCCCACTTGGAGAGTCAGCGCCTTTAACCTCCTGTTTGGCCCAGTTTGCAATTTCTGCGGAAGATGAACAGGAATAGCGAGAACCAATGAGAGACTAGCTGGAGGTGTCTGGACCTGCAAATTTAACTCTCATTTCCCACCAGGAAGAGGAATTAACCAAAGGCTCAGCGTGCCGTGCCGGAACCAGATTAGGGCCTGAAGCCATCCTGCGGTGTTGCGGCCAGGTCACAAGAAAGCGAGTTGAAGAAAGGAGCTCAGGGGCACTGTAATTCACAAACCTGCAGAGTTATAAATGACAGCTATCGTCCAAAAATAGACTGAAGTAAGGCTGCCAAGAGGACTTGAAAGCGGGGCAGAATTGCAGGAAACCGATTTCAGGAGGTAGACTGGAATTGCATTGAAAGCATAGGAAAAGAGGCAGAACGTCCACAATGATGCACTTGGCCAAAAAGGGCGTATGCGTTTTTTCCTGAATATATTCAGGAAAAAACGCATACGCCCTTTTTGGCCAACCAAGCAAGCTTGCAAAGGAAATCTGCACTACAATGAAGTCTCACTTCCCCCCGGTCAAAAGGGCCATCTGAAAAAAGTGTAAAATCCAGAAAGGCAGGACAGGCCATGGAGAACTGGGAGCCTTGTTATGCTGATGGGCGGGATGTAAATTGCCAACAGACACTCGGGAGAAGTGTATGGTGTTTCCTGAAACATCTAAAAAACAAAGCAACAGAGCCTAGGGCACTGCCACTTATGGTCCTATAGCTTAGGGAAATTAAAATCAAAAAGACACAGCCACCCCAAAATTTGGATCGGCTCTGTTTATAAGAACCTCGTTTACAGTACAAGTTCAACATCGCAGAAAGTGAAAAATGGATAAAGAAGTTGTGGTATTTACTTACAAAGCAATATCACTCAGCAATGAAATCTGTGTCATCAGGCCCGTAGCAGCACAATGAGTGGATTCAGGTATGATGATTCTAACTGAAATAAGTCACACAGAAAAGAAACATCATAAGATATCAGTAATACACGGAATGTAAACTTGGCTACACAGGAACTGAATTACACAACAGAACAGGGTCTCAAATTTAGAAAACCAACTTATGCTTGCTTAAGGGGAAAGGTGAGTTGGGGTGCTGCATAAAACCAGAGATTGAAATGAGCACAGATAAATTTCCTTAAGCCAAATATGGAATAGACAAGAGCTACTCCTTGCTCAACGAAATGGACTCAACACCGCATATTAAACGCCTAAGAATGTACCTGACTAGTAAGTATCTTAAAACCTATGGATTGCTATGTCTCCGAAAGAGAATCAAGCATGTGTACAGGGGCATAAACGCAGCAGTGATAGGATTGGAGAGGTTCGGTGAGCAAATGAAGACCCTTTGAAGTCATATTGCATGGTACCCATTACACGGGTCTTAACTCTCCAGGTTTAAGGTATTCTTCCTTCAACTAAAACATGCATGTGGAACCCAAGTATGATCAACCATGTGAACGGGAGACGTGTTCAAATATGTCTCAGTTTTCCTCCCCTGGTACTCGGGTGCAACATTCCAGACGCTTTACTAACACTCTCCCCACTTGGAGAGTCAGCGCCTTTAACCTCCTGTTTGGCACAGTTTGCAATTTCTGCGGAAGATGAACAGGAATAGTGAGAACCAATGAGAGGCTAGCTGGAGGTGTCTGGACGGGCAAATTTAACTCTCATTTCCCACCAGGAAAAGGAAATAACCAAAGGCTCAGCGTGCCGTGCCGGAACCAGATTAGGGCCTGAAGCCATCCTGCGGTGTTGCGGCCAGGTCACAAGAAAGCAAGTTGAAGAAAGGAGCTCAGGGGCACTGTAATGCACAAACCTGCAGAGTTATAAATGACAGCTATCGTCCAAAAATAGACTGAAGTAAGGCTGCCAAGAGGACTTGAAAGCAGGGCAGAATTGCAGGAAACCGATTTCAGGAGGTAGACTGGAATTGCATTGCAAGCATAGGAAAAGAGGCAGAACGTCCACAATGATGCACTTGGCCAAAAAGGGCGTATGCGTTTTTTCCTGAATATATTCAGGAAAAAACGCATACGCCCTTTTTGGCCAACCAAGCAAGCTTGCAAAGGAAATCTGCACTACAATGAAGTCTCACTTCCCCCCGGTCAAAAGGGCCATCTGAAAAAAGTGTAAAATCCAGAAAGGCAGGACAGGCCATGGAGAACTGGGAGCCTTGTTATGCTGATGGGCGGGATGTAAATTGCCAACAACCACTCGGGAGAAGTGTATGGTGTTTCCTGAAACATCTAAAAAACAAAGCAACAGAACCTAGGGCACTTCCACTTATGGTCCTATAGCTTAGGGAAATTAAAATCAAAAAGACACAGCCACCCCAAAGTTTGGAACGGCTCTGTTTACAAGAACCTCGTTTACAGTACAAGTTCAACATCGCAGAAAGTGAAAAATGGATAAAGAAGTTGTGGTATTTACTTACAAAGCAATATCACTCAGCAATGAAATCTGTGTCATCAGGCCCTTAGCAGCACAATGAGTGGATTCAGGTATGATGATTCTAACTGAAGTAAGTCACACAGAAAAAGAAACATCATAAGATATCACTAATACACGGAATGTAAACTTGGCTACACAGGAACTGAATTACAGAACAGAACAGGGTCTCAAATTTAGAAAACCAACTTATGCTTGCTTAAGGGTAAAGGTGAGTTGGGGTGCTGCATAAAACCAGAGATTGAAATGAGCACAGATAAAGTTCCTTAAGTCAAATATGGAATAGACAAGAGCTACTCCTTGCTCAACGAAATGGACTCAACACCGCATATTAAACGCCTAAGAATGTACCTGACTAGTAAGTATCTTAAAACCTATGGATTGCTATGTCTCCGAAAGAGAATCAAGCATGTGTACAGGGGCATAAACGCAGCAGTGATAGGATTGGAGAGGTTCGGTGAGCAAATGAAGACCCTTTGAAGTCATATTGCATGGTACCCATTCCACGGGTTTCAACTACCCAGGTTTAAGGTATTCTTCCTTCAGCTAAAACATGCATGTGGAACCTAGAGTATGATCAACCATGTGATCGGGAGACGTGTTCAAATATGTCTCAGTTTTCCTCCCCTGGTACTCGGGTGCAACATTCCAGACGCTTTACTAACACTCTCCCCACTTGGAGAGTCAGTCCCTTTAACCTCCTGTTTGGCCCAGTTTGCAATTTCTGCGGAAGATGAACAGGAATAGCGAGAACCAATGAGAGGCTAGCTGGAGGTGTCTGGACGGGCAAATTTAACTCTCATTTCCCACCAGGAAGAGGAATTAACCAAAGGCTCAGCATGCCGGGCCGGAACCAGATTAGGGCCTGAAGCCATCCTGCGGTGTTGCGGCCAGGTCACAAGAAAGCGAGTTGAAGAAAGGAGCTCAGGAGCACTGTAATTCACAAACCTGCAGAGTTATAAATGACAGCTATCGTCCAAAAATAGACTGAAGTAAGGCTGCCAAGAGGACTTGAAAGCGGGGCAGAATTGCAGGAAACCGATTTCAGGAGGTAGACTGGAATTGCATTGAAAGCATAGGAAAAGAGGCAGAACGTCCACAATGATGCACTTGGCCAAAAAGGGCGTATGCGTTTTTTCCTGAATATATTCAGGAAAAAACGCATACGCCCTTTTTGGCCAACCAAGCAAGCTTGCAAAGGAAATCTGCACTACAATGAAGTCTCACTTCCCCCCGGACAAAAGGGCCATCTGAAAAAAGTGTAAAATCCAGAAAGGCAACAGGCCATTGAGAACTGGGAGCCTTGTTATGCTGATGGGCGGCATGTAAATTGCCAACAGACACTTGGGAGAAGTGTATGGTGTTTCCTGAAACATCTAAAAAACAAAGCAACAGAGCCTAGGGCACTTCCACTTATGGTCCTATAGCTTAGGGAAATAAAAATCAAAAAGACACAGCCACCCCAAAGTTTGGAACGGCTCTGTTTACAAGAACCTCGTTTACAGTACAAGTTCAACATCGCAGAAAGTGAAAAATGGATAAAGAAGTTGTGGTATTCACTTACAAAGCAATATCACTCAGCAATGAAATCTATGTCATCAGGCCCTTAGCAGCACAATGAGTGGATTCAGGTATGATGATTCTAACTGAAGTAAGTCACACAGGAAAAGAAACATCATCAGATATCAGTAATACACGGAATGTAAACTTGGCTACACAGGAACTGAATTACAGAACAGAACAGGAACTCAAATTTAGAAAAACAACTTATGCTTGCTTAAGGGTAAAGGTGAGTTGGGGTGCTGCATAAAACCAGAGATTGAAATGAGCACAGATAAAGTTCCTTAAGTCAAATATGGAATAGACAAGAGCTACTCCTTGCTCAACGAAATGGACTCAACACCGCATATTAAACGCCTAAGAATGTACCTGACTAGTAAGTATCTTAAAACCTATGGATTGCTATGTCTCTGAAAGAGAATCAAGCATGTGTACAGGGGCATAAACGCAGCAGTGATAGGATTGGAGAGGTTCGGTGAGCAAATGAAGACCCTTTGAAGTCATATTGCATGGTACCAATTACACGGGTCTCAACTCTCCAGGTTTAAGGTATTCTTCCTTCAGCTAAGACATGCATGTGGAACCCAAGTATGATCAACCATGTGATCGGGAGACGTGTTCAAATATGTCTCAGTTTTCCTCCCCTGGTACTCGGGTGCAACATTCCAGACGCTTTACTAACACTCTCCCCACTTGGAGAGTCAGTCCCTTTAACCTCCTGTTTGGCCCAGTTTGCAATTTCTGTGGAAGATGAACAGGAATAGCGAGAACCAATGAGAGGCTAGCTGGAGGTGTCTGGACGGGCAAATTTAACTCTCATTTCCCACCAGGAAGAGGAATTAACCAAAGGCTCAGCGTGCCGTGCCGGAACCAGATTAGGGCCTGAAGCCATCCTGCGGTGTTGCGGCCAGCTCAAAAGAAAGCGAGTTGAAGAAAGGAGCTCAGGGGCACTGTAATTCACAAACCTGCAGAGTTATAAATGATAGCTATCGTCCAAAAATAGACTGAAGTAAGGCTGCCAAGAGGACTTGAAAGCGGGGCAGAATTGCAGGAAACCGATTTCAGGAGGTAGACTGGAATTGCATTGAAAGCATAGGAAAAGAGGCAGAACGTCCACAATGATGCACTTGGCCAAAAAGGGCGTATGCGTTTTTTCCTGAATATATTCAGGAAAAAACGCATACGCCCTTTTTGGCCAACCAAGCAAGCTTGCAAAGGAAATCTGCACTACAATGAAGTCTCACTTCCCCCCGGTCAAAAGGGCCATCTGAAAAAAGTGTAAAATCCAGAAAGGCAGGACAGGCCATGGAGAACTGGGAGCCTTGTTATGCTGATGGGCGGGATGTAAATTGCCAACAACCACTCGGGAGAAGTGTATGGTGTTTCCTGAAACATCTAAAAAACAAAGCAACAGAACCTAGGGCACTTCCACTTATGGTCCTATAGCTTAGGGAAATTAAAATCAAAAAGACACAGCCACCCCAAAGTTTGGAACGGCTCTGTTTACAAGAACCTCGTTTACAGTACAAGTTCAACATCGCAGAAATTGAAAAATGGATAAAGAAGTTGTGGTATTTACTTACAAAGCAATATCACTCAGCAATGAAATCTGTGTCATCAGGCCCTTAGCAGCACAATGAGTGGATTCAGGTATGATGATTCTAACTGAAGTAAGTCACACAGAAAAAGAAACATCATAAGATATCAGTAATACACGGAATGTAAACTTGGCTACACAGGAACTGAATTACAGAACAGAACAGGGTCTCAAATTTAGAAAACCAACTTATGCTTGCTTAAGGGGAAAGGTGAGTTGGGGTGCTGCATAAAACCAGAGATTGAAATGAGCACAGATAAAGTTCCTTAAGTCAAATATGGAATAGACAAGAGCTACTCCTTGCTCAACGAAATGGACTCAACACCGCATATTAAACGCCTAAGAATGTACCTGACTAGTAAGTATCTTAAAACCTATGGATTGCTATGTCTCCGAAAGAGAATCAAGCATGTGTACAGGGGCATAAACGCAGCAGTGATAGGATTGGAGAGGTTCGGTGAGCAAATGAAGACCCTTTGAAGTCATATTGCATGGTACCCATTACACGGGTCTTAACTCTCCAGGTTTAAGGTATTCTTCCTTCAGCTAAAACATGCATGTGGAACCCAAGTATGATCAACCATGTGAACGGGAGACGTGTTCAAATATGTCTCAGTTTTCCTCCCCTGGTACTCGGGTGCAACATTCCAGACGCTTTACTAACACTCTCCCCACTTGGAGAGTCAGCGCCTTTAACCTCCTGTTTGGCCCAGTTTGCAATTTCTGCGGAAGATGAACAGGAATAGCGAGAACCAATGAGAGACTAGCTGGAGGTGTCTGGACGGGCAAATTTAACTCTCATTTCCCACCAGGAAGAGGAAATAACCAAAGGCTCAGCGTGCCATGCCGGAACCAGATTAGGGCCTGAAGCCATCCTGCGGTGTTGCGGCCAGCTCACAAGAAAGCGAGTTGAAGAAAGGAGCTCAGGGGCACTGTAATTCACAAACCTGCAGAGTTATAAATGACAGCTATCGTCCAAAAATAGACTGAAGTAAGGCTGCCAAGAGGACTTGAAAGCGGGGCAGAATTGCAGGAAACCGATTTCAGGAGGTAGACTGGAATTGCATTGAAAGCATAGGAAAAGAGGCAGAACGTCCACAATGATGCACTTGGCTAAAAAGGGCGTATGCGTTTTTTCCTGAATATATTCAGGAAAAAACGCATACGCCCTTTTTGGCCAACCAAGCAAGCTTGCAAAGGAAATCTGCACTACAATGAAGTCTCACTTCTCCCCGGTCAAAAGGGCCATCTGAAAAAAGTGTAAAATCCAGAAAGGCAGGACAGGCCATGGAGAACTGGGAGCCTTGTTATGCTGATGGGCGGGATGTAAATTGCCAACAACCAATCGGGAGAAGTGTATGGTGTTTCCTGAAACATCTAAAAAACAAACAACAGAGCCTAGGGCACTTCCACTTATGGTCCTATAGCTTAGGGAAATTAAAATCAAAAAGACACAGCCACCCCAAAGTTTGGGACGCCTCTGTTTACAAGAACCTCGTTTACAGTACAAGTTCAACATCGCAGAAAGTGAAAAATGGATAAAGAAGTTGTGGTATTTACTTACAAAGCAATATCACTCAGCAATGAAATCTGTGTCATCAGGCCCTTAGCAGCACAATGAGTGGATTCAGGTATGATGATTTTAACTGAAATAAGTCACACAGAAAAAGAAACATCATAAGATATCAGTAATACACGGAATGTAAACTTGGCTACACAGGAACTGAATTACAGAACAGAACAGGGTCTCAAATTTAGAAAACCAACTTATACTTGCTTAAGGGTAAAGGTGAGTTGGGGTGCTGCATAAAACCAGAGATTGAAATGAGCACAGATAAAGTTCCTTAAGCCAAATATGGAATAGACAAGAGCTACTCCTTGCTCAACGAAATGGACTCAACACCGCATATTAAACGCCTAAGAATGTACCTGACTAGTAAGTATCTTAAAACCTATGGATTGCTATGTCTCCGAAAGAGAATCAAGCATGTGTACAGGGGCATAAACGCAGCAGTGATAGGATTGGAGAGGTTCGGTGAGCAAATGAAGACCCTTTGAAGTCATATTGCATGGTACCCATTCCACGGGTTTCAACTACCCAGGTTTAAGGTATTCTTCCTTCAGCTAAAACATGCATGTGGAACCTAGAGTATGATCAACCATGTGATCGGGAGATGTGTTCAAATATGTCTCAGTTTTCCTCCCCTGGTACTCGGGTGCAACATTCCAGACGCTTTACTAACACTCTCCCCACTTGGAGAGTCAGTCCCTTTAACCTCCTGTTTGGCCCAGTTTGCAATTTCTGCGGAAGATGAACAGGAATAGCGAGAACCAATGAGAGGCTAGCTGGAGGTGTCTGGACGGGCAAATTTAACTCTCATTTCCCACCAGGAAGAGGAAATAACCAAAGGCTCAGCGTGCCGTGCCGGAACCAGATTAGGGCGTGAAGCCATCCTGCGGTGTTGCGGCCAGGTCACAAGAAAGCAAGTTGAAGAAAGGAGCTCAGGGGCACTGTAATTCACAAACCTGCAGAGTTATAAATGACAGCTATCGTCCAAAAATAGACTGAAGTAAGGCTGCCAAGAGGACTTGAAAGCGGGGCAGAATTGCAGGAAACCGATTTCAGGAGGTAGACTGGAATTGCATTGAAAGCATAGGAAAAGAGGCAGAACGTCCACAATGATGCACTTGGCCAAAAAGGGCGTATGCGTTTTTTCCTGAATATATTCAGGAAAAAACGCATACGCCCTTTTTGGCCAACCAAGCAAGCTTGCAAAGGAAATCTGCACTACAATGAAGTCTCACTTCCCCCCGGTCAAAAGGGCCATCTGAAAAAAGTGTAAAATCCAGAAAGGCAGGACAGGCCATGGAGAACTGGGAGCCATGTTATGCTGATGGGCGAGATGTAAATTGCCAACAGACACTTGGGAGAATTGTATGGTGTTTCCTGAAAAATCTAAAAAACAAAGCAACAGAGCCTAGGGCACTGCCACTTATGGTCCTATAGCTTAGGGAAATTAAAATCAAAAAGACACAGCCACCCCAAAGTTTGGGACGCCTCTGTTTACAAGAACCTCGTTTACAGTACAATTTCAACATCGCAGAAAGTGAAAAATGGATAAAGAAGTTGTGGTATTTACTTACAAAGCAATATCACTCAGCAATGAAATCTATGTCATCAGGCCCTTAGCATCACAATGAGTGGATTCAGGTATGATGATTCTAACTGAAATAAGTCACACAGAAAAAGAAACATCATAAGATATCAGTAATACACGGAATCTAAACTTGGCTACACAGGAACTGAATTACAGAACAGAACAGGGTCTCAAATTTAGAAAACCAACTTATGCTTGCTTAAGGGTAAAGGTGAGTTGGGGTGCTGCATAAAACCAGAGATTGAAATGAGCACAGATAAAGTTCCTTAAGCCAAATATGGAATAGACAAGAGCTACTCCTTGCTCAAAGAAATGGACTCAACAGCCCATATTAAACGCCTAAGAATGTACCTGACTAGTAAGTATCTTAAAACCTATGGATTGCTATGTCTCCAAAAGAGAATCAAGCGTGTGTACAGGGGCATAAACGCAGCAGTGATAGGATTGGAGAGGTTCGGTGAGCAAATGAAGACCCTTTGAAGTCATATTGCATGGTACCCATTACAAGGGTCTCAACTCTCCAGGTTTATGGTATTCTTCCTTCAGCTAAAACATGTATGTGGAACCCAGAGTATGATCAACCGTGTGAACGGGAGACGTGTTCAAATATGTCTCAGTTTTCCTCCCCTGGTACTCGGGTGCAACATTCCAGATGCTTTACTAACACTCTCCCCACTTGGAGAGTCAGTCCCTTTAACCTCCTTTTTGGCACAGTTTGCAATTTCTGCGGAAGATGAACAGGAATAGGGAGAACCAATGAGAGACTAGCTGGAGGTGTCTGGACGGGCAAATTTAACTCTCATTTCCCACCAGGAAGAGGAAATAACCAAAGGCTCAGCGTGTCGTGCCGGAACCAGATTAGGGACTGAAGCGATCCTGCGGTGTTGCGGCCAGCTCAAAAGAAAGCGAGTTGAAGAAATGAGCTCAGGGGCACTGTAATTCACAAACCTGCAGAGTTATAAATGACACCCATCGTCCAAATATATACTGAAGTAAGGCTGCCAAGAGGACTTGAAAGCGGGGCAGAATTGCAGGAAACCGATTTCAGGAGGTAGACTGGAATTGCATTGAAAGCATAGGAAAAGAGGCAGAACGTCCACAATGATGCACTTGGCCAAAAAGGGCGTATGCGTTTTTTCCTGAATATATTCAGGAAAAAACGCATACGCCCTTTTTGGCCAACCAAGCAAGCTTGCAAAGGAAATCTGCACTACAATGAAGTCTCACTTCCCCCCGGTCAAAAGGGCCATCTGAAAAAGTGTAAAATCCAGAAAGGCAGGACAGGCCATGGAGAACTGGGAGCCTTGTTATGCTGATGGGCGGGATGTAAATTGCCAACAGAAACTCGGGAGAAGTGTATGGTGTTTCATGAAACATCTAAAAAACAAAGCAACAGAGCCTAGGGCACTTCCACTTATGGTCCTATAGCTTAGGGAAATTAAAATCAAAGAGACACAGCCGCCCGAAAGTTTGGGACACCTCTGGTTACAAGAACCTCGTTTACTGTACAAGTTCACTATCACAAAAAGTGAAAAATGGATAAAGAACTTGTGGTACTTACGTACAATGCAGTATCACTCAGCAATGAAATCTATGTCATCAGGCCCGTAGCAGCATAATGAGTGGATTCAGGTATGATGATTCTAACTGAAATAAGTAACACAGAAAAAGAAACATCATAAGATATCAGTAATACACGGAATGTAAACTTGGCTACACAGGAACTGAATTACAGAACAGAACAGGGTCCCAAAGTTAGAAAACCAACTTATGCTTGCTTAAGGGTAAAGGTGAGTTGGGGTGCTGCATAAAACCAGAGATCAAAATGAGCACAAATAAATTTCCTTAAGCCAAATATGGAATAGACACGAGCTACTCCTTGCTCAACAAAATGGACTCAACACCCCATATTAAACGCCTAAGAATGTATCTGACTAGTAAGTATCTTAAAACCTATGGATTGCTATGTCTCCAAAAGAGAATCAAGCGTGTGTACAGGGGCATAAACGCAGCAGTGATAGGATTGGAGAGGTTCGGTGAGCAAATGAAGACCCTTTGAAGTCATATTGCATGGTACCCATTACACGGGTCTCAACTCTCCAGGTTTAAGGTATTCTTCCTTCAGCTAAAACATGCATGTGGAACCCAAGTATGATCAACCATGTGAACGGGAGACGTGTTCAAATATGTCTCAGTTTTCCCCCCCTGGTACTCGGGTGCAACATTCCAGACGCTTTACTAACACTCTCCCCACTTGGAGAGTCAGCGCCTTTAACCTCCTGTTTGGCCCAGTTTGCAATTTCTGCGGAAGATGAACAGGAATAGCGAGAACCAATGAGAGACTAGCTGGAGGTGTCTGGACGGGCAAATTTAACTCTCATTTCCCACCAGGAAGAGGAAATAACCAAAGGCTCAGCGTGCCATGCCGGAACCAGATTAGGGCGTGAAGCCATCCTGCGGTGTTGCGGCCAGGTCACAAGAAAGCAAGTTGAAGAAAGGAGCTCAGGGGCACTGTAATTCACAAACCTGCAGAGTTATAAATGACAGCTATCGTCCAAAAATAGACTGAAGTAAGGCTGCCAAGAGGACTTGAAAGCGGGGCAGAATTGCAGGAAACCGATTTCAGGAGGTAGACTGGAATTGCATTGAATGCATAGGAAAAGAGGCAGAACGTCCACAATGATGCACTTGGCCAAAAAGGGCGTATGCGTTTTTTCCTGAATATATTCAGGAAAAAACGCATACGCCCTTTTTGGCCAACCAAGCAAGCTTGCAAAGGAAATCTGCACTACAATGAAGTCTCACTTCCCCCCGGTCAAAAGGGCCATCTGAAAAAAGTGTAAAATCCAGAAAGGCAGGACAGGCCATGGAGAACTGGGAGCCTTGTTATGCTGATGGGCGAGATGTAAATTGCCAACAGACACTCGGGAGAATTGTATGGTGTTTCCTGAAAAATCTAAAAAACAAAGCAACAGAGCCTAGGGCACTGCCACTTATGGTCCTATAGCTTAGGGAAATTAAAATCAAAAAGACACAGCCACCCCAAAGTTTGGAACGGCTCTGTTTACAAGAACCTCGTTTACAGTACAAGTTCAACATCGCAGAAAGTGAAAAATGGATAAAGAAGTTGTGGTATTCACTTACAAAGCAATATCACTCAGCAATGAAATCTATGTCATCAGGCCCTTAGCAGCACAATGAGTGGATTCAGGTATGATGATTCTAACTGAAATAAGTCACACAGAAAAAGAAACATCATAAGATATCAGTAATACACGGAATCTAAACTTGGCTACACAGGAACTGAATTCCAAAACAGAACAGGGTCTCAAATTTAGAAAACCAACTTATGCTTGCTTAAGGGTAAAGGTGAGTTGGGGTGCTGCATAAAACCAGAGATTGAAATGAGCACAGATAAAGTTCCTTAAGTCAAATATGGAATAGACAAGAGCTACTCCTTGCTCAACGAAATGGACTCAACACCGCATATTAAATGCCTAAGAATGTACCTGACTAGTAAGTATCGTAAAACCTATGGATTGCTATGTCTCCAAAAGAGAATCAAGCATGTGTACAGGGGCATAAACGCAGCAGTGATAGGATTGGAGAGGTTCGGTGAGCAAATGAAGACCCTTTGAAGTCATATTGCATGGTACCCATTCCACAGGTCTCAACTCTCCAGGTTTAAGGTATTCTTCCTTCAGCTAAAACATGCATGTGGAACCCAAGTATGATCAACCATGTGAACGGGAGACGTGTTCAAATATGTCTCAGTTTTCCTCCCCTGGTACTCGGGTGCAACATTCCAGACGCTTTACTAACACTCTCCCCACTTGGAGCGTCAGCGCCTTTAACCTCCTGTTTGGCCCAGTTTGCAATTTCTGCAGAAGATGAACAGGAATAGCGAGAACCAATGAGAGGCTAGCTGGAGGTGTCTGGACGGGCAAATTTAACTCTCATTTCCCACCACAGAGAGGAAATAACCAAAGGCTCAGCGTGCCGTACCGGAACCAGATTAGGGCCTGAAGCCATCCTGCGGTGTTGCGGCCAGGTCACAAGAAAGCGAGTTGAAGAAAGGAGCTCAGGGGCACTGTAATTCACAAACCTGCAGAGTTATAAATGACAGCTATCGTCCAAAAATAGACTGAAGTAAGGCTGCCAAGAGGACTTGAAAGCGGGGCAGAATTGCAGGAAACCGATTTCAGGAGGTAGACTGGAATTGCATTGAAAGCATAGGAAAAGAGGCAGAATGTCCACAATGATGCACTTGGCCAAAAAGGGCGTATGCGTTTTTTCCTGAATATATTCAGGAAAAAACGCATACGCCCTTTTTGGCCAACCAAGCAAGCTTGCAAAGGAAATCTGCACTACAATGAAGTCTCACTTCCCCCCGGTCAAAAGGGCCATTTGAAAAAAGTGTAAAATCCAGAAAGGCAGGACAGGCCATGGAGAACTGGGAGCCTTGTTATGCTGATGGGCGGGATGTAAATTGCCAAGAACCACTGGGGAGAAGTGTATGGTGTTTCCTGAAACATCTAAAAAACAAAGCAACAGAACCTAGGGCACTTCCACTTATGGTCCTATAGCTTAGGGAAATTAAAATAAAAAAGACACAGCCACCCCAAAGTTTGGAACGGATCTGTTTACAAGAACCTCATTTACAGTACAAGTTCAACATCGCAGAAAGTGAAAAATGGATAAAGAAGTTGTGGTATTTACTTATAAAGCAATATCACTCAGCAATGAAATCTGTGTCATCAGGCCCGTAGCAGCACAATGAGTGGATTCAGGTATGATGATTCTAACTGAAGTAAGTCACACAGAAAAAGAAACATCATAAGATATCACTAATACACGGAATGTAAACTTGTCTACACAGGAACTGAATTCCAAAACAGAACAGGGTCTCAAATTTAGAAAACCAACTTATGCTTGCTTAAGGGGAAAGGTGAGTTGGGGTGCTGCATAAAACCAGAGATCGAAATGAGCACAGATAAAGTTCCTTAAGCCAAATATGGAATAGACAAGAGCTACTCCTTGCTCAACAAAATGGACTCAACACCCCATATTAAACGCCTAAGAATGTACCTGACTAGTAAGTATCTTAAAACCTATGGATTGCTATGTCTCCAAAAGAGAATCAAGCGTGTGTGCAGGGGCATAAACGCAGCAGTGATAGGATTGGAGAGGTTCGGTGAGTAAATGAAGACCCTTTGAAGTCATATTGCATGGTACCCATTCCACGGGTTTCAACTACCCAGGTTTAAGGTATTCTTCCTTCAGCTAAAACATGCATGTGGAACCTAGAGTATGATCAACCATGTGATCGGGAGACGTGTTCAAATATGTCTTAGTTTTCCTCCCCTGGTACTCGGGTGCAACATTCCAGACGCTTTACTAACACTCTCCCCACTTGGAGAGTCAGCGCCTTTAACCTCCTGTTTGGCCCAGTTTGCAATTTCTGCGGAAGATGAACAGGAATAGGGAGAACCAATGAGAGACTAGCTGGAGGTGTCTGGACGGGCAAATTTAACTCTCATTTCCCACCAGGAAGAGGAATTAACCAAAGGCTCAGCATGCCAGGCCGGAACCAGATTAGGGCCTGAAGCCATCCTGCGGTGTTGCGGCCAGGTCACAAGAAAGCGAGTTGAAGAAAGGAGCTCAGGGGCACTGTAATTCACAAACCTGCAGAGTTATAAATGACAGCTATCGTCCAAAAATATACTGAAGTAAGGCTGCCAAGAGGACTTGAAAGCGGGGCAGAATTGCAGGAAACCGATTTCAGGAGGTAGACTGGAATTGCATTGAAAGCAAAGGAAAAGAGGCAGAGCGTCCACAATGATGCACTTGGCCAAAAAGGGCGTATGCGTTTTTTCCTGAATATATTCAGGAAAAAACGCATACGCCCTTTTTGGCCAACCAAGCAAGCTTGCAAAGGAAATCTGCACTACAATGAAGTCTCACTTCCCCCCGGTCAAAAGGGCCATCTGAAAAAAGTGTAAAATCCAGAAAAGCAGGACAGGCCATGGAGAACTGGGAGCCTTGTTATGCTGATGGGCGGGATGTAAATTGCCAACAGACACTCCGGAGAAGTGTATGGTGTTTCCTGAAACATCTGAAAAACAAAGCAACAGAGCCTAGGGCACTTCCACTTATGGTCCTATAGCTTAGGGAAATTAAAATCAAAAAGACACAGCCACCCCAAAGATTGGGACGCCTCTGTTTACAAGAACCTCGTTTACAGTACAAGTTCAACATTGCAGAAAGTGAAAAATGGATAAAGAAGTTGTGGTATTCACTTACAAAGCAATATCACTCAGCAATGAAATCTATGTCATCAGGCCCTTAGCAGCACAATGAGTGGATTCAGGTATGATGACTCTAACTGAAATAAGTCACACAGAAAAAGAAACATCATAAGATATCAGTAATACACGGAATGGAAACTTGGCTACACAGGAACTGAATTACAGAACAGAACAGGGTCTCAAATTTAGAAAACCAACTTATGCTTGCTTAAGGGTAAAGGTGAGTTGGGGTGCTGCATAAAACCAGAGATTGAAATGAGCACAGATAAAGTTCCTTAAGCCAAATATGGAATAGACAAGAGCTACTCCTTGCTCAACGAAATGGACTCAACACCCCATATTAAACGCCTAAGAATGTACGTGACTAGTAAGTATCTTAAAACCTATGGATTGCTATGTCTCCAAAAGAGAATCAAGCATGTGTACAGGGGCATAAACGCAACAGTGATAGGACTGGAGAGGTTCGGTGAGCAAATGAAGACCCTTTGAAGTCATATTGCATGGTACCCATTCCACGGGTCTCAACTCTCCAGGTTTAAGGTATTCTTCCTTCAGCTAAAACATGCATGTGGAACCCAGAGTATGATCAACCGTGTGAACGGGAGACGTGTTCAAATATGTCTCAGTTTTCCTCCCCTGGTACTCGGGTGCAACATTGCAGACGCTTTACTAACACTCTCCCCACTTGGAGAGTAAGTCCCTTTAACCTCTTTTTTGGCCCAGTTTGCAATTTCTGCGGAAGATGAACAGGAATAGGGAGAACCAATGAGAGACTAGTTGGAGGTGTCTGGACGGGCAAATTTAACTCTCATTTCCCACCAGGAAGAGGAAATAACCAAAGGCTCAGCGTGCCGTGCCGGAACCAGATTAGGGACTGAAGCCATCCTGCGGTGTTGCGGCCAGCTCAAAAGAAAGCGAGTTGAAGAAAGGAGCTCAGGGGCACTGTAATTCACAAACCTGCAGAGTTATAAATGACAGCCATCGTCCAAAAATATACTGAAGTAAGGCTGCCAAGAGGACTTGAAAGCAGGGCAGAATTGCAGGAAACCGATTTCAGGAGGTAGACTGGAATTGCATTGAAAGCATAGGAAAAGAGGCAGAACGTCCACAATGATGCACTTGGCCAAAAAGGGCGTATGCGTTTTTTCCTGAATATATTCAGGAAAAAACGCATACGCCCTTTTTGGCCAACCAAGCAAGCTTGCAAAGGAAATCTGCACTACAATGAAGTCTCACTTCCCCCCGGTCAAAAGGGCCATCTGACAAAAGTGTAAAATCCAGAAAGGCAGGACAGGCCATGGAGAACTGGGAGCCTTGTTATGCTGATGGGCGGGATGTAAATTGCCAACAGAAACTCGGGAGAAGTGTATGGTGTTTCCTGAAACATCTAAAAAACAAAGCAACAAAGCCTAGGGCACTTCCACTTATGGTCCTATAGCTTAGGGAAATTAAAATCAAAAAGACACAGCCGCCCGAAAGTTTGGGACGCCTCTGGTTACAAGAACCTCGTTTACTGTACAAGTTCACTATCACAGAAAGTGAAAAATGGATAAAGAACTTGTGGTACTTACGTACAATGCAGTATCACTCAGCAATGAAATCTATGTCATCAGGCCCGTAGCAGCATAATGAGTGGATTCAGGTACGATGATTCTAACTGAAATAAGTCACACAGAAAAAGAAACATCATAAGATATCACTAATACACGGAATGTAAACGTGGCTACACAGGAACTGAATTCCAAAACAGAACAGGGTCTCAAATTTAGAAAATAAACTTATGCTTGCTTAAGGGGAAAGGTGAGTTGGGGTGCTGCATAAAACCAGAGATTGAAATGAGCACAGATAAATTTCCTTAAGCCAAATATGGAATAGACAAGAGCTACTCCTTGCTCAACGAAATGGACTCAACACCCCATATTAAACGCCTAAGAATGTACCTGACTAGTAAGTATCTTAAAACCTATGGATTGCTATGTCTCCAAAAGAGAATCAAGCGTGTGTACAGGGGCATAAACGCAGCAGTGATAGGATTGGAGAGGTTCGGTGAGCAAATGAAGACCCTTTGAAGTCATATTGCATGGTACCCATTACAAGGGTCTCAACTCTCCAGGTTTAAGGTATTCTTCCTTCAGCTAAAACATGCATGTGGAACCCAGAGTATGATCAACCGTGTGAACGGGAGACGTGTTCAAATATGTCTCAGTTTTCCTCCCCTGGTACTCGGGTGCAACATTCCAGACGCTTTACTAACACTCTCCCCACTTGGAGAGTCAGCGCCTTTAACCTCCTGTTTGGCCCAGTTTGCAATTTCTGCGGAAGATGAACAGGAATAGGGAGAACCAATGAGAGACTAGCTGGAGGTGTCTGGACGGGCAAATTTAACTCTCATTTCCCACCAGGAAGAGGAAATAACCAAAGGCTCAGCGTGCCGTGCCGGAACCAGATTAGGGACTGAAGCGATCCTGCGGTGTTGCGGCCAGCTCAAAAGAAAGCGAGTTGAAGAAATGAGCTCAGGGGCACTGTAATTCACAAACCTGCAGAGTTATAAATGACACCCATCGTCCAAACATATACTGAAGTAAGGCTGCCAAGAGGACTTGAAAGCGGGGCAGAATTGCAGGAAACCAATTTCAGGAGGTAGACTGGAATTGCATTGAAAGCATAGGAAAAGAGGCAGAACGTCCACAATGATGCACTTGGCCAAAAAGGGCGTATGCGTTTTTTCCTGAATATATTCAGGAAAAAACGCATACGCCCTTTTTGGCCAACCAAGCAAGCTTGCAAAGGAAATCTGCACTACAATGAAGTCTCACTTCCCCCCGGTCAAAAGGGCCATCTGAAAAAAGTGTAAAATCCAGAAAGGCAGGACAGGCCATGGAGAACTGGGAGCCTTGTTATGCTGATGGGCGGGATGTAAATTGCCAACAGAAACTCCGGAGAAGTGTATGGTGTTTCCTGAAACATCTAAAAAACAAAGCAACAGAGCCTAGGGCACTTCCACTTATGGTCCTATAGCTTAGGGAAATTAAAATCAAAGAGACACAGCCGCCCAAAAGTTTGGGACGCCTCTGGTTACAAGAACCTCGTTTACTGTACAAGTTCACTATCACAAAAAGTGAAAAATGGATAAAGAAGTTGTGGTATTTACTTACAAAGCAATATCACTCAGCAATGAAATCTATGTCATCAGGCCCCTAGCATCACAATGAGTGGATTCAGGTATGATAATTCTAACTGAAATAAGTCACACAGAAAAAGAAACATCATAAGATATCAGTAATACACGGAATCTAAACTTGGCTACACAGGAACTGAATTACAGAACAGAACAGGGTCTCAAATTTAGAAAACCAACTTATGCTTGCTTAAGGGGAAAGGTGAGTTGGGGTGCTGCATAAAACCAGAGATTGAAATGAGCACAGATAAAGTTCCTTAAGTCAAATATGGAATAGACAAGAGCTACTCCTTGCTCAACGAAATGGACTCAACACCGCATATTAAATGCCTAAGAATGTACCTGACTAGTAAGTATCGTAAAACCTATGGATTGCTATGTCTCCAAAAGAGAATCAAGCATGTGTACAGGGGCATAAACGCAGCAGTGATAGGATTGGAGAGGTTCGGTGAGCAAATGAAGACCCTTTGAAGTCATATTGCATGGTACCCATTCCACAGGTCTCAACTCTCCAGGTTTAAGGTATTCTTCCTTCAGCTAAAACATGCATGTGGAACCCAAGTATGATCAACCATGTGAACGGGAGACGTGTTCAAATATGTCTCAGTTTTCCTCCCCTGGTACTCGGGTGCAACATTCCAGACGCTTTACTAACACTCTCCCCACTTGGAGAGTCAGCGCCTTTAACCTCCTGTTTGGCCCAGTTTGCAATTTCTGCGGAAGATGAACAGGAATAGCGAGAACCAATGAGAGACTAGCTGGAGGTGTCTGGACCTGCAAATTTAACTCTCATTTCCCACCAGGAAGAGGAATTAACCAAAGGCTCAGCGTGCCGTGCCGGAACCAGATTAGGGCCTGAAGCCATCCTGCGGTGTTGCGGCCAGGTCACAAGAAAGCGAGTTGAAGAAAGGAGCTCAGGGGCACTGTAATTCACAAACCTGCAGAGTTATAAATGACAGCTATCGTCCAAAAATAGACTGAAGTAAGGCTGCCAAGAGGACTTGAAAGCGGGGCAGAATTGCAGGAAACCGATTTCAGGAGGTAGACTGGAATTGCATTGAAAGCATAGGAAAAGAGGCAGAACGTCCACAATGATGCACTTGGCCAAAAAGGGCGTATGCGTTTTTTCCTGAATATATTCAGGAAAAAACGCATACGCCCTTTTTGGCCAACCAAGCAAGCTTGCAAAGGAAATCTGCACTACAATGAAGTCTCACTTCCCCCCGGTCAAAAGGGCCATCTGAAAAAAGTGTAAAATCCAGAAAGGCAGGACAGGCCATGGAGAACTGGGAGCCTTGTTATGCTGATGGGCGGGATGTAAATTGCCAACAGACACTCGGGAGAAGTGTATGGTGTTTCCTGAAACATCTAAAAAACAAAGCAACAGAGCCTAGGGCACTGCCACTTATGGTCCTATAGCTTAGGGAAATTAAAATCAAAAAGACACAGCCACCCCAAAATTTGGATCGGCTCTGTTTATAAGAACCTCGTTTACAGTACAAGTTCAACATCGCAGAAAGTGAAAAATGGATAAAGAAGTTGTGGTATTTACTTACAAAGCAATATCACTCAGCAATGAAATCTGTGTCATCAGGCCCGTAGCAGCACAATGAGTGGATTCAGGTATGATGATTCTAACTGAAATAAGTCACACAGAAAAGAAACATCATAAGATATCAGTAATACACGGAATGTAAACTTGGCTACACAGGAACTGAATTACACAACAGAACAGGGTCTCAAATTTAGAAAACCAACTTATGCTTGCTTAAGGGGAAAGGTGAGTTGGGGTGCTGCATAAAACCAGAGATTGAAATGAGCACAGATAAATTTCCTTAAGCCAAATATGGAATAGACAAGAGCTACTCCTTGCTCAACGAAATGGACTCAACACCGCATATTAAACGCCTAAGAATGTACCTGACTAGTAAGTATCTTAAAACCTATGGATTGCTATGTCTCCGAAAGAGAATCAAGCATGTGTACAGGGGCATAAACGCAGCAGTGATAGGATTGGAGAGGTTCGGTGAGCAAATGAAGACCCTTTGAAGTCATATTGCATGGTACCCATTACACGGGTCTTAACTCTCCAGGTTTAAGGTATTCTTCCTTCAACTAAAACATGCATGTGGAACCCAAGTATGATCAACCATGTGAACGGGAGACGTGTTCAAATATGTCTCAGTTTTCCTCCCCTGGTACTCGGGTGCAACATTCCAGACGCTTTACTAACACTCTCCCCACTTGGAGAGTCAGCGCCTTTAACCTCCTGTTTGGCACAGTTTGCAATTTCTGCGGAAGATGAACAGGAATAGTGAGAACCAATGAGAGGCTAGCTGGAGGTGTCTGGACGGGCAAATTTAACTCTCATTTCCCACCAGGAAAAGGAAATAACCAAAGGCTCAGCGTGCCGTGCCGGAACCAGATTAGGGCCTGAAGCCATCCTGCGGTGTTGCGGCCAGGTCACAAGAAAGCAAGTTGAAGAAAGGAGCTCAGGGGCACTGTAATGCACAAACCTGCAGAGTTATAAATGACAGCTATCGTCCAAAAATAGACTGAAGTAAGGCTGCCAAGAGGACTTGAAAGCGGGGCAGAATTGCAGGAAACCGATTTCAGGAGGTAGACTGGAATTGCATTGCAAGCATAGGAAAAGAGGCAGAACGTCCACAATGATGCACTTGGCCAAAAAGGGCGTATGCGTTTTTTCCTGAATATATTCAGGAAAAAACGCATACGCCCTTTTTGGCCAACCAAGCAAGCTTGCAAAGGAAATCTGCACTACAATGAAGTCTCACTTCCCCCCGGTCAAAAGGGCCATCTGAAAAAAGTGTAAAATCCAGAAAGGCAGGACAGGCCATGGAGAACTGGGAGCCTTGTTATGCTGATGGGCGGGATGTAAATTGCCAACAACCACTCGGGAGAAGTGTATGGTGTTTCCTGAAACATCTAAAAAACAAAGCAACAGAACCTAGGGCACTTCCACTTATGGTCCTATAGCTTAGGGAAATTAAAATCAAAAAGACACAGCCACCCCAAAGTTTGGAACGGCTCTGTTTACAAGAACCTCGTTTACAGTACAAGTTCAACATCGCAGAAAGTGAAAAATGGATAAAGAAGTTGTGGTATTTACTTACAAAGCAATATCACTCAGCAATGAAATCTGTGTCATCAGGCCCTTAGCAGCACAATGAGTGGATTCAGGTATGATGATTCTAACTGAAGTAAGTCACACAGAAAAAGAAACATCATAAGATATCAGTAATACACGGAATGTAAACTTGGCTACACAGGAACTGAATTACAGAACAGAACAGGGTCTCAAATTTAGAAAACCAACTTATGCTTGCTTAAGGGTAAAGGTGAGTTGGGGTGCTGCATAAAACCAGAGATTGAAATGAGCACAGATAAAGTTCCTTAAGTCAAATATGGAATAGACAAGAGCTACTCCTTGCTCAACGAAATGGACTCAACACCGCATATTAAACGCCTAAGAATGTACCTGACTAGTAAGTATCTTAAAACCTATGGATTGCTATGTCTCCGAAAGAGAATCAAGCATGTGTACAGGGGCATAAACGCAGCAGTGATAGGATTGGAGAGGTTCGGTGAGCAAATGAAGACCCTTTGAAGTCATATTGCATGGTACCCATTCCACGGGTTTCAACTACCCAGGTTTAAGGTATTCTTCCTTCAGCTAAAACATGCATGTGGAACCTAGAGTATGATCAACCATGTGATCGGGAGACGTGTTCAAATATGTCTCAGTTTTCCTCCCCTGGTACTCGGGTGCAACATTCCAGACGCTTTACTAACACTCTCCCCACTTGGAGAGTCAGTCCCTTTAACCTCCTGTTTGGCCCAGTTTGCAATTTCTGCGGAAGATGAACAGGAATAGCGAGAACCAATGAGAGGCTAGCTGGAGGTGTCTGGACGGGCAAATTTAACTCTCATTTCCAACCAGGAAGAGGAATTAACCAAAGGCTCAGCATGCCGGGCCGGAACCAGATTAGGGCCTGAAGCCATCCTGCGGTGTTGCGGCCAGGTCACAAGAAAGCGAGTTGAAGAAAGGAGCTCAGGAGCACTGTAATTCACAAACCTGCAGAGTTATAAATGACAGCTATCGTCCAAAAATAGACTGAAGTAAGGCTGCCAAGAGGACTTGAAAGCGGGGCAGAATTGCAGGAAACCGATTTCAGGAGGTAGACTGGAATTGCATTGAAAGCATAGGAAAAGAGGCAGAACGTCCACAATGATGCACTTGGCCAAAAAGGGCGTATGCGTTTTTTCCTGAATATATTCAGGAAAAAACGCATACGCCCTTTTTGGCCAACCAAGCAAGCTTGCAAAGGAAATCTGCACTACAATGAAGTCTCACTTCCCCCCGGACAAAAGGGCCATCTGAAAAAAGTGTAAAATCCAGAAAGGCAACAGGCCATTGAGAACTGGGAGCCTTGTTATGCTGATGGGCGGCATGTAAATTGCCAACAGACACTTGGGAGAAGTGTATGGTGTTTCCTGAAACATCTAAAAAACAAAGCAACAGAGCCTAGGGCACTTCCACTTATGGTCCTATAGCTTAGGGAAATAAAAATCAAAAAGACACAGCCACCCCAAAGTTTGGAACGGCTCTGTTTACAAGAACCTCGTTTACAGTACAAGTTCAACATCGCAGAAAGTGAAAAATGGATAAAGAAGTTGTGGTATTCACTTACAAAGCAATATCACTCAGCAATGAAATCTATGTCATCAGGCCCTTAGCAGCACAATGAGTGGATTCAGGTATGATGATTCTAACTGAAGTAAGTCACACAGGAAAAGAAACATCATCAGATATCAGTAATACACGGAATGTAAACTTGGCTACACAGGAACTGAATTACAGAACAGAACAGGAACTCAAATTTAGAAAAACAACTTATGCTTGCTTAAGGGTAAAGGTGAGTTGGGGTGCTGCATAAAACCAGAGATTGAAATGAGCACAGATAAAGTTCCTTAAGTCAAATATGGAATAGACAAGAGCTACTCCTTGCTCAACGAAATGGACTCAACACCGCATATTAAACGCCTAAGAATGTACCTGACTAGTAAGTATCTTAAAACCTATGGATTGCTATGTCTCTGAAAGAGAATCAAGCATGTGTACAGGGGCATAAACGCAGCAGTGATAGGATTGGAGAGGTTCGGTGAGCAAATGAAGACCCTTTGAAGTCATATTGCATGGTACCAATTACACGGGTCTCAACTCTCCAGGTTTAAGGTATTCTTCCTTCAGCTAAGACATGCATGTGGAACCCAAGTATGATCAACCATGTGATCGGGAGACGTGTTCAAATATGTCTCAGTTTTCCTCCCCTGGTACTCGGGTGCAACATTCCAGACGCTTTACTAACACTCTCCCCACTTGGAGAGTCAGTCCCTTTAACCTCCTGTTTGGCCCAGTTTGCAATTTCTGTGGAAGATGAACAGGAATAGCGAGAACCAATGAGAGGCTAGCTGGAGGTGTCTGGACGGGCAAATTTAACTCTCATTTCCCACCAGGAAGAGGAATTAACCAAAGGCTCAGCGTGCCGTGCCGGAACCAGATTAGGGCCTGAAGCCATCCTGCGGTGTTGCGGCCAGCTCAAAAGAAAGCGAGTTGAAGAAAGGAGCTCAGGGGCACTGTAATTCACAAACCTGCAGAGTTATAAATGATAGCTATCGTCCAAAAATAGACTGAAGTAAGGCTGCCAAGAGGACTTGAAAGCGGGGCAGAATTGCAGGAAACCGATTTCAGGAGGTAGACTGGAATTGCATTGAAAGCATAGGAAAAGAGGCAGAACGTCCACAATGATGCACTTGGCCAAAAAGGGCGTATGCGTTTTTTCCTGAATATATTCAGGAAAAAACGCATACGCCCTTTTTGGCCAACCAAGCAAGCTTGCAAAGGAAATCTGCACTACAATGAAGTCTCACTTCCCCCCGGTCAAAAGGGCCATCTGAAAAAAGTGTAAAATCCAGAAAGGCAGGACAGGCCATGGAGAACTGGGAGCCTTGTTATGCTGATGGGCGGGATGTAAATTGCCAACAACCACTCGGGAGAAGTGTATGGTGTTTCCTGAAACATCTAAAAAACAAAGCAACAGAACCTAGGGCACTTCCACTTATGGTCCTATAGCTTAGGGAAATTAAAATCAAAAAGACACAGCCACCCCAAAGTTTGGAACGGCTCTGTTTACAAGAACCTCGTTTACAGTACAAGTTCAACATCGCAGAAATTGAAAAATGGATAAAGAAGTTGTGGTATTTACTTACAAAGCAATATCACTCAGCAATGAAATCTGTGTCATCAGGCCCTTAGCAGCACAATGAGTGGATTCAGGTATGATGATTCTAACTGAAGTAAGTCACACAGAAAAAGAAACATCATAAGATATCAGTAATACACGGAATGTAAACTTGGCTACACAGGAACTGAATTACAGAACAGAACAGGGTCTCAAATTTAGAAAACCAACTTATGCTTGCTTAAGGGGAAAGGTGAGTTGGGGTGCTGCATAAAACCAGAGATTGAAATGAGCACAGATAAAGTTCCTTAAGTCAAATATGGAATAGACAAGAGCTACTCCTTGCTCAACGAAATGGACTCAACACCGCATATTAAACGCCTAAGAATGTACCTGACTAGTAAGTATCTTAAAACCTATGGATTGCTATGTCTCCGAAAGAGAATCAAGCATGTGTACAGGGGCATAAACGCAGCAGTGATAGGATTGGAGAGGTTCGGTGAGCAAATGAAGACCCTTTGAAGTCATATTGCATGGTACCCATTACACGGGTCTTAACTCTCCAGGTTTAAGGTATTCTTCCTTCAGCTAAAACATGCATGTGGAACCCAAGTATGATCAACCATGTGAACGGGAGACGTGTTCAAATATGTCTCAGTTTTCCTCCCCTGGTACTCGGGTGCAACATTCCAGACGCTTTACTAACACTCTCCCCACTTGGAGAGTCAGCGCCTTTAACCTCCTGTTTGGCCCAGTTTGCAATTTCTGCGGAAGATGAACAGGAATAGCGAGAACCAATGAGAGACTAGCTGGAGGTGTCTGGACGGGCAAATTTAACTCTCATTTCCCACCAGGAAGAGGAAATAACCAAAGGCTCAGCGTGCCATGCCGGAACCAGATTAGGGCCTGAAGCCATCCTGCGGTGTTGCGGCCAGCTCACAAGAAAGCGAGTTGAAGAAAGGAGCTCAGGGGCACTGTAATTCACAAACCTGCAGAGTTATAAATGACAGCTATCGTCCAAAAATAGACTGAAGTAAGGCTGCCAAGAGGACTTGAAAGCGGGGCAGAATTGCAGGAAACCGATTTCAGGAGGTAGACTGGAATTGCATTGAAAGCATAGGAAAAGAGGCAGAACGTCCACAATGATGCACTTGGCTAAAAAGGGCGTATGCGTTTTTTCCTGAATATATTCAGGAAAAAACGCATACGCCCTTTTTGGCCAACCAAGCAAGCTTGCAAAGGAAATCTGCACTACAATGAAGTCTCACTTCTCCCCGGTCAAAAGGGCCATCTGAAAAAAGTGTAAAATCCAGAAAGGCAGGACAGGCCATGGAGAACTGGGAGCCTTGTTATGCTGATGGGCGGGATGTAAATTGCCAACAACCAATCGGGAGAAGTGTATGGTGTTTCCTGAAACATCTAAAAAACAAACAACAGAGCCTAGGGCACTTCCACTTATGGTCCTATAGCTTAGGGAAATAAAAATCAAAAAGACACAGCCACCCCAAAGTTTGGAACGGCTCTGTTTACAAGAACCTCGTTTACAGTACAAGTTCAACATCGCAGAAAGTGAAAAATGGATAAAGAAGTTGTGGTATTCACTTACAAAGCAATATCACTCAGCAATGAAATCTATGTCATCAGGCCCTTAGCAGCACAATGAGTGGATTCAGGTATGATGATTCTAACTGAAGTAAGTCACACAGAAAAAGAAACATCATCAGATATCAGTAATACACGGAATGTAAACTTGGCTACACAGGAACTGAATTACAGAACAGAACAGGAACTCAAATTTAGAAAAACAACTTATGCTTGCTTAAGGGTAAAGGTGAGTTGGGGTGCTGCATAAAACCAGAGATTGAAATGAGCACAGATAAAGTTCCTTAAGTCAAATATGGAATAGACAAGAGCTACTCCTTGCTCAACGAAATGGACTCAACACCGCATATTAAACGCCTAAGAATGTACCTGACTAGTAAGTATCTTAAAACCTATGGATTGCTATGTCTCCGAAAGAGAATCAAGCATGTGTACAGGGGCATAAACGCAGCAGTGATAGGATTGGAGAGGTTCGGTGAGCAAATGAAGACCCTTTGAAGTCATATTGCATGGTACAAATTACACGGGTCTCAACTCTCCAGGTTTAAGGTATTCTTCCTTCATCTAAGACATGCATGTGGAACCCAAGTATGATCAACCATGTGATCGGGAGACGTGTTCAAATATGTCTCAGTTTTCCTCCCCTGGTACTCGGGTGCAACATTCCAGACGCTTTACTAACACTCTCCCCACTTGGAGAGTCAGTCCCTTTAACCTCCTGTTTGGCCCAGTTTGCAATTTCTGCGGAAGATGAACAGGAATAGCGAGAACCAATGAGAGGCTAGCTGGAGGTGTCTGGACGGGCAAATTTAACTCTCATTTCCCACCAGGAAGAGGAATTAACCAAAGGCTCAGCGTGCCGTGCCGGAACCAGTTTAGGGCCTGAAGCCATCCTGCGGTGTTGCGGCCAGCTCAAAAGAAAGCGAGTTGAAGAAAGGAGCTCAGGGGCACTGTAATTCACAAACCTGCAGAGTTATAAATGACAGCTATCGTCCAAAAATAGACTGAAGTAAGGCTGCCAAGAGGACTTGAAAGCGGGGCAGAATTGCAGGAAACCGATTTCAGGAGGTAGACTGGAATTGCATTGAAAGCATAGGAAAAGAGGCAGAACGTCCACAATGATGCACTTGGCCAAAAAGGGCGTATGCATTTTTTCCTGAATATATTCAGGAAAAAACGCATACGCCCTTTTTGGCCAACCAAGCAAGCTTGCAAAGGAAATCTGCACTACAATGAAGTCTCACTTCCCCCCGGTCAAAAGGGCCATCTGAAAAAAGTGTAAAATCCAGAAAGGCAGGACAGGCCATGGAGAACTGGGAGCCTTGTTATGCTGATGGGCGGGATGTAAATTGCCAACAACCACTCGGGAGAAGTGTATGGTGTTTCCTGAAACATCTAAAAAACAAAGCAACAGAACCTAGGGCACTTCCACTTATGGTCCTATAGCTTAGGGAAATTAAAATCAAAAAGACACAGCCACCCCAAAGTTTGGAACGGCTCTGTTTACAAGAACCTCGTTTACAGTACAAGTTCAACATCGCAGAAAGTGAAAAATGGATAAAGAAGTTGTGGTATTCACTTACAAAGCAATATCACTCAGCAATGAAATCTATGTCATCAGGCCCTTAGCAGCACAATGAGTGGATTCAGGTATGATGATTCTAACTGAAATAAGTCACACAGAAAAAGAAACATCATAAGATATCAGTAATACACGGAATGGAAACTTGGCTACACAGGAACTGAATTACAGAACAGAACAGGGTCTCAAATTTAGAAAAACAACTTATGCTTGCTTAAGGGTAAAGGTGAGTTGGGGTGCTGCATAAAACCAGAGATTGAAATGAGCACAGATAAAGTTCCTTAAGCCAAATATGGAATAGACAAGAGCTACTCCTTGCTCAACGAAATGGACTCAACACCGCATATTAAACGCCTAAGAATATACCTGACTTGTAAGTATCTTAAAACCTATGGATTGCTATGTCTCCGAAAGAGAATCAAGCATGTGTACAGGGGCATAAACGCAGCAGTGATAGGATTGGAGAGGTTCGGTGAGCAAATGAAGACCCTTTGAAGTCATATTGCATGGTACCCATTCCACGGGTTTCAACTACCCAGGTTTAAGGTATTCTTCCTTCAGCGAAAACATGCATATGGAACCTAGAGTATGATCAACCATGTGATCGGGAAACGTGTTCAAATATGTCTCAGTTTTCCTCCCCTGGTACTCGGGTGCAACATTCCAGACGCTTTACTAACACTCTCCCCACTTGGAGAATCAGTCCCTTTAACCTCCTGTTTGGCCCAGTTTGCAATTTCTGCGGAAGATGAACAGGAATAGCGAGAACCAATGAAAGGCTAGCTGGAGGTGTCTGGACGGGCAAATTTAACTCTCATTTCCCACCAGGAAGAGGAATTAACCAAAGGCTCAGCGTGCCGGGCCGGAACCAGATTAGGGCCTGATGCCATCCTGCGGTGTTGCGGCCAGGTTACAAGAAAGCGAGTTGAAGAAAGGAGCTCAGGGGCACTGTAATTCACAAACCTGCAGAGTTATAAATGACAGCTATCGTCCAAAAATAGACTGAAGTAAGGCTGCCAAGAGGACTTGAAAGCAGGGCAGAATTGCAGGAAACCGATTTCAGGAGGTAGACTGGAATTGCATTGCAAGCATAGGAAAAGAGGCAGAACGTCCACAATGATGCACTTGGCCAAAAAGGGCGTATGCGTTTTTTCCTGAATATATTCAGGAAAAAACGCATACGCCCTTTTTGGCCAACCAAGCAAGCTTGCAAAGGAAATCTGCACTACAATGAACTCTCACTTCCCCCCGGTCAAAAGGGCCATCTGAAAAAAGTGTAAAATCCAGAAAGGCAACAGGCCATTGAGAACTGGGAGCCTTGATATGCTGATGGGCGGGATGTAAATTGCCAACAGACACTCGGGAGAAGTGTATGGTGTTTCCTGAAACATCTAAAAAACAAAGCAACAGAGCCTAGGGCACTTCCACTTATGGTCCTATAGCTTAGGGAAATAAAAATCAAAAAGACACAGCCACCCCAAAGTTTGGAACGGCTCTGTTTACAAGAACCTCGTTTACAGTACAAGTTCAACATCGCAGAAAGTGAAAAATGGATAAAGAAGTTGTGGTATTTACTTACAAAGCAATATCACTCAGCAATGAAATCTGTGTCATCAGGCCCTTAGCAGCACAATGAGTGGATTCAGGTATGATGATTCTAACTGAAGTAAGTCACACAGAAAAAGAAACATCATAAGATATCAGTAATACACGGAATGTAAACTTGGCTACACAGGAACTGAATTACAGAACAGAACAGGGTCTCAAATTTAGAAAAACAACTTATGCTTGCTTAAAGGTAAAGGTGAGTTGGGGTGCTGCATAAAACCAGAGATTGAAATGAGCACAGATAAAGTTCCTTAAGCCAAATATGGAATAGACAAGAGCTACTCCTTGCTCAACGAAATGGACTCAACACCGCATATTAAACGCCTAAGAATGTACCTGACTAGTAAGTATCTTAAAACCTATGGATTGCTATGTCTCCGAAAGAGAATCAAGCATGTGTACAGGGGCATAAACGCAGCAGTGATAGGTTTGGAGAGGTTCGGTGAGCAAATGAAGAACCTTTGAAGTCATATTGCATGGTACCCATTCCACGGGTTTCAACTACCCAGGTTTAAGGTATTCTTCCTTCAGCTAAAACATGCATGTGGAACCTAGAGTATGATCAACCATGTGATCGGGAGACGTGTTCAAATATGTCTCAGTTTTCCTCCCCTGGTACTCGGGTGCAACATTCCAGACGCTTTACTAACACTCTCCCCACTTGGAGAGTCAGTCCCTTTAACCTCCTGTTTGGCCCAGTTTGCAATTTCTGCGGAAGATGAACAGGAATAGCGAGAACCAATGAGAGGCTAGCTGGAGGTGTCTGGACGGGCAAATTTAACTCTCATTTCCCACCAGGAAGAGGAATTAACCAAAGGCTCAGCATGCCGGGCCGGAACCAGATTAGGGCCTGAAGCCATCCTGTGGTGTTGCGGCCAGGTCACAAGAAAGCGAGTTGAAGAAAGGAGCTCAGGAGCACTGTAATTCACAAACCTGCAGAGTTATAAATGACAGCTATCGTCCAAAAATAGACTGAAGTAAGGCTGCCAAGAGGACTTGAAAGCAGGGCAGAATTGCAGGAAACCGATTTCAGGAGGTAGACTGGAATTGCATTGAAAGCATAGGAAAAGAGGCAGAACGTCCACAATGATGCACTTGGCCAAAAAGGGCGTATGCGTTTTTTCCTGAATATATTCAGGAAAAAACGCATACGCCCTTTTTGGCCAACCAAGCAAGCTTGCAAAGGAAATCTGCACTACAATGAAGACTCACTTCCCCCCGGACAAAAGGGCCATCTGAAAAAAGTGTAAAATCCAGAAAGGCAACAGGCCATTGAGAACTGGGAGCCTTGTTATGCTGATCGGCGGCATGTAAATTGCCAACAGACACTTGGGAGAAGTGTATGGTGTTTCCTGAAACATCTAAAAAACAAAGCAACAGAGCCTAGGGCACTTCCACTTATGGTCCTATAGCTTAGGGAAATAAAAATCAAAAAGACACAGCCACCCCAAAGTTTGGAACGGCTCTGTTTACAAGAACCTCGTTTACAGTACAAGTTCAACATCACAGAAAGTGAAAAATGGATAAAGAAGTTGTGGTATTCACTTACAAAGCAATATCACTCAGCAATGAAATCTATGTCATCAGGCCCTTAGCAGCACAATGAGTGGATTCAGGTATGATGATTCTAACTGAAATAAGTCACACAGAAAAAGAAACATCATAAGATATCAGTAATACACGGAATGGAAACTTGGCTACACAGGAACTGAATTACAGAACAGAACAGGGTCTCAAATTTAGAAAACCAACTTATGCTTGCTTAAGGGTAAAGGTGAGTTGGGGTGCTGCATAAAACCAGAGATTGAAATGAGCACAGATAAAGTTCCTTAAGCCAAATATGGAATAGACAAGAGCTACTCCTTGCTCAACGAAATGGACTCAACACCGCATATTAAACGCCTAAGAATATACCTGACTTGTAAGTATCTTAAAACCTATGGATTGCTATGTCTCCGAAAGAGAATCAAGCATGTGTACAGGGGCATAAACGCAGCAGTGATAGGATTGGAGAGGTTCGGTGAGCAAATGAAGACCCTTTGAAGTCATATTGCATGGTACCCATTCCACGGGTTTCAACTACCGAGGTTTAAGGTATTCTTCCTTCAGCGAAAACATGCATATGGAACCTAGAGTATGATCAACCATGTGATCGGGAAACGTGTTCAAATATGTCTCAGTTTTCCTCCCCTGGTACTCGGGTGCAACATTCCAGACGCTTTACTAACACTCTCCCCACTTGGAGAATCAGTCCCTTTAACCTCCTGTTTGGCCCAGTTTGCAATTTCTGCGGAAGATGAACAGGAATAGCGAGAAGCAATGAAAGGCTAGCTGGAGGTGTCTGGACGGGCAAATTTAACTCTCATTTCCCACCAGGAAGAGGAATTAACCAAAGGCTCAGCGTGCCGGGCCGGAACCAGATTAGGGCCTGATGCCATCCTGCGGTGTTGCGGCCAGGTCACAAGAAAGCGAGTTGAAGAAAGGAGCTCAGGGGCACTGTAATTCACAAACCTGCAGAGTTATAAATGACAGCTATCGTCCAAAAATACACTGAAGTAAGGCTGCCAAGAGGACTTGAAAGCGGGGCAGAATTGCAGGAAACCGATTTCAGGAGGTAGACTGGAATTGCATTGCAAGCATAGGAAAAGAGGCAGAACGTCCACAATGATGCACTTGGCCAAAAAGTGCGTATGCGTTTTTTCCTGAATATATTCAGGAAAAAACGCATACGCCCTTTTTGGCCAACCAAGCAAGCTTGCAAAGGAAATCTGCACTACAATGAAGTCTCACTTCCCCCCGGTCAAAAGGGCCATCTGAAAAAAGTGTAAAATCCAGAAAGGCAACAGGCCATTGAGAACTGGGAGCCTTGTTATGCTGATGGGCGGGATGTAAATTGCCAACAGACACTTGGGAGAAGTGTATGGTGTTTCCTGAAACATCTAAAAAACAAAGCAACAGAGCCTAGGGCACTTCCACTTATGGTCCTATAGCTTAGGGAAATAAAAATCAAAAAGACACAGCCACCCCAAAGTTTGGAACGGCTCTGTTTACAAGAACCTCGTTTACAGTACAAGTTCAACATCGCAGAAAGTGAAAAATGGATAAAGAAGCTGTGGTATTCACTTACAAAGCAATATCACTCAGCAATGAAATCTATGTCATCAGGCCCTTAGCAGCACAATGAGTGGATTCAGGTATGATGATTCTAACTGAAATAAGTCACACAGAAAAAGAAACATCATAAGATATCAGTAATACACGGAATGGAAACTTGGCTACACAGGAACTGCATTACAGAACAGAACAGGGTCTCAAATTTAGAAAAACAACTTATGCTTGCTTAAGGGTAAAGGTGAGTTGGGGTGCTGCATAAAACCAGAGATTGAAATGAGCACAGATAAAGTTCCTTAAGCCAAATATGGAATAGACAAGAGCTACTCCTTGCTCAACGAAATGGACTCAACACCGCATATTAAACGCCTAAGAATATACCTGACTTGTAAGTATCTTAAAACCTATGGATTGCTATGTCTCCGAAAGAGAATCAAGCATGTGTACAGGGGCATAAACGCAGCAGTGATAGGATTGGAGAGGTTCGGTGAGCAAATGAAGACCCTTTGAAGTCATATTGCATGGTACCCATTCCACGGGTTTCAACTACCCAGGTTTAAGGTATTCTTCCTTCAGCTAAAACATGCATATGGAACCTAGAGTATGATCAACCATGTGATCGGGAGACGTGTTCAAATATGTCTCAGTTTTCCTCCCCTGGTACTCGGGTGCAACATTCCAGACGCTTTACTAACACTCTCCCCACTTGGAGAGTCAGTCCCTTTAACCTCCTGTTTGGCCCAGTTTGCAATTTCTGCGGAAGATGAACAGGAATAGCGAGAACCAATGAGAGGCTAGCTGGAGGTGTCTGGACGGGCAAATTTAACTCTCATTTCCCACCAGGAAGAGGAATTAACCAAAGGCTCAGCGTGCCGGGCCGGAACCAGATTAGGGCCTGAAGCCATCCTGCGGTGTTGCGGCCAGGTCACAAGAAAGCAAGTTGAAGAAAGGAGCTCAGGGGCACTGTAATTCACAAACCTGCAGAGTTATAAATGACAGCTATCGTCCAAAAATAGACTGAAGTAAGGCTGCCAAGAGGACTTGAAAGCGGGGCAGAATTGCAGGAAACCGATTTCAGGAGGTAGACTGGAATTGCATTGCAAGCATAGGAAAAGAGGCAGAACGTCCACAATGATGCACTTGGCCAAAAAGGGCGTATGCGTTTTTTCCTGAATATATTCAGGAAAAAACGCATACGCCCTTTTTGGCCAACCAAGCAAGCTTGCAAAGGAAATCTGCACTACAATGAAGTCTCACTTCCCCCCGGTCAAAAGGGCCATCTGAAAAAAGTGTACAATCCAGAAAGGCAGGACAGGCCATGGAGAACTGGGAGCCTTGTTATGCTGATGGGCGGGATGTAAATTGCCAACAGACACTCGGGAGAAGTGTATGGTGTTTCCTGAAACATCTAAAAAACAAAGCAACAGAGCCTAGGGCACTGCCACTTATGGTCCTATAGCTTAGGGAAATTAAAATCAAAAAGACACAGCCACCCCAAAGTTTGGAACGCCTCTGTTTACAAGAACCTCGTTTACAGTACAAGTTCAACATCGCAGAAAGTGAAAAATGGATAAAGAAGTTGTGGTATTTACTTACAAAGCAATATCACTCAGCAATGAAATCTGTGTCATCAGGCCCTTAGCAGCACAATGAGTGGATTCAGGTATGATGATTCTAACTGAAGTAAGTCACACAGAAAAAGAAACATCATAAGATATCAGTAATACACGGAATGTAAACTTGGCTACACAGGAACTGAATTACAGAACAGAACAGGGTCTCAAATTTAGAAAAACAACTTATGCTTGCTTAAGGGTAAAGGTGAGTTGGGGTGCTGCATAAAACCAGAGATTGAAATGAGCACAGATAAAGTTCCTTAAGTCAAATATGGAATAGACAAGAGCTACTCCTTGCTCAACGAAATGGACTCAACACCGCATATTAAACGCCTAGGAATGTACCTGACTAGTAAGTATCTTAAAACCTATGGATTGCTATGTCTCTGAAAGAGAATCAAGCATGTGTACAGGGGCATAAACGCAGCAGTGATAGGATTGGAGAGGTTCGGTGAGCAAATGAAGACCATTTGAAGTCATATTGCATGGTATCCATTACACGGTTCTTAACTCTCCAGGTTTAAGGTATTCTTCCTTCAGCTAAAACATGCATGTGGAACCCAAGTATGATCAACCATGTGAACGGGAGACGTGTTCAAATATGTCTCAGTTTTCCTCCCCTGGTACTCGGGTGCAACATTCCAGACGCTTTACTAACACTCTCCCCACTTGGAGAGTCAGCGCCTTTAACCTCCTGTTTGGCCCAGTTTGCAATTTTTGCGGAAGATGAACAGGAATAGCGAGAACCAATGAGAGGCTAGCTGGAGGTGTCTGGACGGGCAAATTTAACTCTCATTTCCCACCAGGAAGAGGAATTAACCAAAGGCTCAGCATGCCGGGCCGGAACCAGATTAGGGCCTGAAGCCATCCTGCGGTGTTGCGGCCAGGTCACAAGAAAGCGAGTTGAAGAAAGGAGCTCAGGGGCACTGTAATTCACAAACCTGCAGAGTTATAAATGACAGCTATCGTCCAAAAATAGACTGAAGTAAGGCTGCCAAGTGGACTTGAAAGCGGGGCACATTTGCAGGAAACCGATTTCAGGAGGTAGACTGGAATTGCATTGAAAGCATAGGAAAAGAGGCAGAACGTCCACAATGATGCACTTGGCCAAAAAGGGCGTATGCGTTTTTTCCTGAATATATTCAGGTAAAAACGCACACGCGCTTTTTGGCCAACCAAGCAAGCTTGCAAAGGAAATCTGCACTACAATGAAGTCTCACTTCCCTCCGGTCAAAAGGGCCATCTGAAAAAAGTGTAAAATCCAGAAAGGCAACAGGCCATGGAGAACTGGGAGCCTTGTTATGCTGATGGGCGGGATGTAAATTGCCAACAGACACTCGGGAGAAGTGTATGGTGTTTCCTGAAACATCTAAAAAACAAAGCAACAGAGCCTAGGGCACTGCCACTTATGGTCCTATAGCTTAGGGAAATTAAACTCAAAAAGACACAGCCACCCCAAAGTTTGGAACGGCTCTGTTTACAAGAACCTCGTTTACAGTACAAGTTCAACATCGCAGAAAGTGAAAAATGGATAAAGAAGTTGTGGTATTCACTTACAAAGCAATATCACTCAGCAATGAAATCTATGTCATCAGGCCCTTAGCAGCACAATGAGTGGATTCAGGTATGATGATTCTAACTGAAATAAGTCACACAGAAAAAGAAACATCATAAGATATCAGTAATACACGGAATGTAAACTTGGCTACACAGGAACTGAATTACAGAACAGAACAGGGTCTCAAATTTAGAAAAACAACTTATGCTTGCTTAAGGGGAAAGGTGAGTTGGGGTGCTGCATAAAACCAGAGATTGAAATGAGCACAGATAAAGTTCCTTAAGCCAAATATGGAATAGACAAGAGCTACTCCTTGCTCAACGAAATGGACTCAACACCGCATATTAAACGCCTAAGAATGTACCTGACTAGTAAGTATCTTAAAACCTATGGATTGCTATGTCTCCGAAAGAGAATCAAGCATGTGTACATGGGCATAAATGCAGCAGTGATAGGATTGGAGAGGTTCGGTGAGCAAATGAAGACCCTTTGAAGTCATATTGCATGGTACCCATTCCACGGGTTTCAACTACCCAGGTTTAAGGTATTCTTCCTTCAGCTAAAACAGGCATGTGGAACCTAGAGTATGATCAACCATGTGATCGGGAGACGTGTTCAAATATGTCTCAGTTTTCCTCCCCTGGTACTCGGGTGCAACATTCCAGACGCTTTACTAACACTCTCCCCACTTGGAGAGTCAGTCCCTTTAACCTCCTGTTTGGCCCAGTTTGCAATTTCTGCGGAAGATGAACAGGAATAGCGAGAACCAATGAGAGGCTAGCTGGAGGTGTCTGGACGGGCAAATTTAACTCTCATTTCCCACCAGGAAGAGGAAATAACCAAAGGCTCAGCGTGCCGTGCCGGAACCAGATTAGGGCCTGAAGACATCCTGTGGTGTTGCGGCCAGGTCACAAGAAAGCGAGTTGAAGAAAGGAGCTCAGGGGCACTGTAATTCACAAACCTGCAGAGTTATAAATGACAGCTATCGTCCAAAAATAGACTGAAGTAAGGCTGCCAAGAGGACTTGAAAGCGGGGCAGAATTGCCGGAAACCGATTTCAGGAGGTAGACTGGAATTGCATTGAAAGCATAGGAAAAGAGGCAGAACGTCCACAATGATGCACTTGGCCAAAAAGGGCGTATGCGTTTTTTCCTGAATATATTCAGGAAAAAACGCATACGCCCTTTTTGGCCAACCAAGCAAGCTTGCAAAGGAAATCTGCACTACAATGAAGTCTCACTTCCCCCCGGTCAAAAGGGCCATCTGAAAAAAGTGTAAAATCCAGAAAGGCAGGACAGGCCATGGAGAACTGGGAGCCTTGTTATGCTGATGGGCGGGATGTAAATTGCCAACAACCACTCGGGAGAAGTGTATGGTGTTTCCTGAAACATCTAAAAAACAAAGCAACAGAACCTAGGGCACTTCCACTTATGGTCCTATAGCTTAGGGAAATTAAAATCAAAAAGACACAGCCACCCCAAAGTTTGGAACGGCTCTGTTTACAAGAACCTCGTTTACAGTACAAGTTCAACATCGCAGAAAGTGAAAAATGGATAAAGAAGTTGTGGTATTTACTTACAAAGCAATATCACTCAGCAATGAAATCTGTGTCATCAGGCCCTTAGCAGCACAATGAGTGGATTCAGGTATGATGATTCTAACTGAAGTAAGTCACACAGAAAAAGAAACATCATAAGATATCAGTAATACACGGAATGTAAACTTGGCTACACAGGAACTGAATTACAGAACAGAACAGGGTCTCAAATTTAGAAAACCAACTTATGCTTGCTTAAGGGTAAAGGTGAGTTGGGGTGCTGCATAAAACCAGAGATTGAAATGAGCACAGATAAAGTTCCTTAAGTCAAATATGGAATAGACAAGAGCTACTCCTTGCTCAACGAAATGGACTCAACACCCCATATTAAACGCCTAAGAATGTACCTGACTAGTAAGTATCGTAAAACCTATGGATTGCTATGTCTCCAAAAGAGAATCAAGCATGTGTACAGGGGCATAAACGAAGCAGTGATAGGATTGGAGAGGTTCGGTGAGCAAGTGAAGACCCTTTGAAGTCATATTGCATGGTACCCATTACACGGGTCTCAACTCTCCAGGTTTAAGGTATTCTTCCTTCAGCTAAAACATGCATGTGGAACCCAAGTATGATCAACCATGTGAACGGGAGACGTGTTCAAATATGTCTCAGTTTTCCTCCCCTGGTACTCGGGTGCAACATTCCAGACGCTTTACTAACACTCTCCCCACTTGGAGAGTCAGCGCCTTTAACCTCCTGTTTGGCCCAGTTTGCAATTTCTGCGGAAGATGAACAGGAATAGCGAGAACCAATGAGAGGCTAGCTGGAGGTGTCTGGACGGGCAAATTTAACTCTCATTTCCCACCAGGAAGAGGAATTAACCAAAGGCTCAGCATGTCGGGCCGGAACCAGATTAGGGCCTGAAGCCATCCTGCGGTGTTGCGGCCAGGTCACAAGAAAGCGAGTTGAAGAAAGGAGCTCAGGGGCACTGTAATTCACAAACCTGCAGAGTTATAAATGACAGCTATCGTCCAAAAATAGACTGAAGTAAGGCTGCCAAGAGGACTTGAAAGCGGGGCAGAATTGCAGGAAACCGATTTCAGGAGGTAGACTGGAATTTCATTGAAAGCATAGGAAAAGAGGCAGAACGTCCACAATGATGCACTTGGCCAAAAAGGGCGTATGCGTTTTTTCCTGAATATATTCAGGAAAAAACGCATACGCCCTTTTTGGCCAACCAAGCAAGCTTGCAAAGGAAATCTGCACTACAATGAAGTCTCTGTTCCCCCCGGTCAAAAGGGCCATCTGTAAAAAGTGTAAAATCCAGAAAGGCAACAGGCCATTGAGAACTGGGAGCCTTGTTATGCTGATGGGCGGGATGTAAATTGCCAACAGACACTTGGGAGAAGTGTATGGTGTTTCCTGAAACATCTAAAAAACAAAGCAACAGAGCCTAGGGCACTATCACTTATGGTTCTATAGCTTAGGGAAATTAAAATCAAAAAGACACAGCCACCCCAAAGTTTGGAACGGCTCTGTTTACAAGAACCTCGTTTACAGTACAAGTTCAACATCGCAGAAAGTGAAAAATGGATAAAGAAGTTGTGGTATTTACTTACAAAGCAATATCACTCAGCAATGAAATCTGTGTCATCAGGCCCTTAGCAGCACAATGAGTGGATTCAGGTATGATGATTCTAACTGAAGTAAGTCACACAGAAAAAGAAACATCATAAGATATCAGTAATACACGGAATGTAAACTTGGCTACACAGGAACTGAATTACAGAACAGAACAGGGTCTCAAATTTAGAAAACCAACTTATGCTTGCTTAAGGGTAAAGGTGAGTTGGGGTGCTGCATAAAACCAGAGATTGAAATGAGCACAGATAAAGTTCCTTAAGCCAAATATGGAATAGACAAGAGCTACTCCTTGCTCAACGAAATGGACTCAACACCCCATATTAAACGCCTAAGAATGTACCTGACTAGTAAGTATCTTGAAACCTATGGATTGCTATGTCTCCGAAAGAGAATCAAGCATGTGTACAGGGGCATAAACGCAGCAGTGATAGGATTGGAGAGGTTCGGTGAGCAAATGAAGACCCTTTGAAGTCATATTGCATGGTACCAATTACACGGGTCTCAACTCTCCAGGTTTAAGGTATTCTTCCTTCAGCTAAGACATGCATGTGGAACCCAAGTATGATCAACCATGTGAATGGGAGACGTGTTCAAATATGTCTCAGTTTTCCTCCCCTGGTACTCGGTGCAACATTCCAGACGCTTTACTAACACTCTCCCCACTTGGAGAGTCAGCGCCTTTAACCTCCTGTTTGGCCCAGTTTGCAATTTCTGCGGAAGATGAACAGGAATAGCGAGAACCAATGAGAGGCTAGCTGAAGGTGTCTGGACGGGCAAATTTAACTCTCATTTCCCACCAGGAAGAGGAAATAACCAAAGGCTCAGCGTGCCGTACCGGAACCAGATTAGGGCCTGAAGCCATCCTGCGGTGTTGCGGCCAGCTCAAAAGAAAGCGAGTTGAAGAAAGGAGCTCAGGGGCACTGTAATTCACAAACCTGCAGAGTTATAAATGACAGCTATCGTCCAAAAATAGACTGAAGTAAGGCTGCCAAGAGGACTTGAAAGCGGGGCAGAATTGCAGGAAACCGATTTCAGGAGGTAGACTGGAATTACATTGAAAGCATAGGAAAAGAGGCAGAACGTCCACAATGATGCACTTGGCCAAAAAGGGCATATGCGTTTTTTCCTGAATATATTCAGGAAAAAACGCATACGCCCTTTTTGGCCAACCAAGCAAGCTTGCAAAGGAAATCTGCACTACAATGAAGTCTCACTTCCCCCCGGTCAAAAGGGCCATCTGAAAAAAGTGTAAAATCCAGAAAGGCAGGACAGGCCATGGAGAACTGGGAGCCTTGTTATGCTGATGTGCGGGATGTAAATTGCCAACAACCACTCGGGAGAAGTGTATGGTGTTTCCTGAAACATCTAAAAAACAAAGCAACAGAACCTAGGGCACTTCCATTTATGGTCCTATAGCTTAGGGAAATTAAAATCAAAAAGACACAGCCACCCCAAAGTTTGGAACGGCTCTGTTTACAAGAACCTCGTTTACAGTACAAGTTCAACATCGCAGAAAGTGAAAAATGGATAAAGAAGTTGTGGTATTTACTTACAAAGCAATATCACTCAGCAATGAAATCTATGTCATCAGGCCCTTAGCAGCACAATGAGTGGATTCAGGTATGATGATTCTAACTGAAGTAAGTCACACAGGAAAAGAAACATCATAAGATATCAGTAATACACGGAATGTAAACTTGGCTACACAGGAACTGAATTACAGAACAGAACAGGGACTCAAATTTAGAAAAACAACTTATGCTTGCTTAAGGGTAAAGGTGAGTTGGGGTGCTGCATAAAACCAGAGATTGAAATGAGCACAGATAAAGTTCCTTAAGTCAAATATGGAATAGACAAGAGCTACTCCTTGCTCAACGAAATGGACTCAAAACCGCATATAAACGCCTAAGAATGTACCTGACTAGTAAGTATCTTAAAACCTATGGATTGCTATGTCTCCGAAAGAGAATCAAGCATGTGTACAGGGGCATAAACGCAGCAGTGATAGGATTGGAGAGGTTCGGTGAGCAAATGAAGACCCTTTGAAGTCATATTGCATGGTACCCATTCCACGGGTCTCAACTCTCCAGGTTTAAGGTATTCTTCCTTCAGCTAAAACATGCATGTGGAACCCAAGTATGATCAACCATGTGAACGGGAGACGTGTTCAAATATGTCTCAGTTTTCCTCCCCTGGTACTCGGGTGCAACATTCCAGACGCTTTACTAACACTCTCCCCACTTGGAGAGTCAGCGCCTTTAACCTCCTGTTTGGCCCAGTTTGCAATTTCTGCGGAAGATGAACAGGAATAGCGAGAACCAATGAGAGGCTAGCTGGAGGTGTCTGGACGGGCAAATTTAACTCTCATTTCCCACCAGGAAGAGGAAATAACCAAAGGCTCAGCGTGCCGTACCGGAACCAGATTAGGGCCTGAAGCCATCCTGCGGTGTTGCGGCCAGGTCACAAGAAAGCGAGTTGAAGAAAGGAGCTCAGGGGCACTGTAATTCACAAACATGCAGAGTTATAAATGACAGCTATCGTCCAAAAATAGACTGAAGTAAGGCTGCCAAGAGGACTTGAAAGTGGGGCAGAATTGCAGGAAACCGATTTCAGGAGGTAGACTGGAATTGCATTGAAAGCATAGGAAAAGAGGCAGAACGTCCACAATGATGCACTTGGCCAAAAAGGGCGTATGCGTTTTTTCCTGAATATATTCAGGAAAAAACGCATACGCCCTTTTTGGCCAACCAAGCAAGCTTGCAAAGGAAATCTGCACTACAATGAAGTCTCACTTCCCCCCGGTCAAAAGGGCCATCTGAAAAAAGTGTAAAATCCAGAAAGGCAGGACAGGCCATGGAGAACTGGGAGCCTTGTTATGCTGATGGGCGGGATGTAAATTGCCAACAACCACTCGGGAGAAGTGTATGGTGTTTCCTGAAACATCTAAAAAACAAAGCAACAGAACCTAGGGCACTTCCACTTATGGTCCTATAGCTTAGGGAAATTAAAATCAAAAAGACACAGCCACCCCAAAGTTTGGAACGGCTCTGTTTACAAGAACCTCGTTTACAGTACAAGTTCAACATCGCAGAAAGTGAAAAATGGATAAAGAATTTGTGGTATTTACTTACAAAGCAATGTCACTCAGCAATGAAATCTGTGTCATCAGGCCCTTAGCAGCACAATGAGTGGATTCAGGTATGATGATTCTAACTGAAGTAAGTCACACAGAAAAAGAAACATCATAAGATATCAGTAATACACGGAATGTAAACTTGGCTACACAGGAACTGAATTACCGAACAGAACAGGGTCTCAAATTTAGAAAACCAACTTATGCTTGCTTAAGGGTAAAGGTGAGTTGGGGTGCTGCATAAAACCAGAGATTGAAATGAGCACAGATAAAGTTCCTTAAGTCAAATATGGAATAGACAAGAGCTACTCCTTGCTCAACGAAATGGACTCAACACCCCATATTAAACGCCTAAGAATGTACCTGACTAGTAAGTATCGTAAAACCTATGGATTGCTATGTCTCCAAAAGAGAATCAAGCATGTGTACAGGGGCATAAACGAAGCAGTGATAGGATTGGAGAGGTTCGGTGAGCAAGTGAAGACCCTTTGAAGTCATATTGCATGGTACCCATTACACGGGTCTCAACTCTCCAGGTTTAAGGTATTCTTCCTTCAGCTAAAACATGCATGTGGAACCCAAGTATGATCAACCATGTGAACGGGAGACGTGTTCAAATATGTCTCAGTTTTCCTCCCCTGGTACTCGGGTGCAACATTCCAGACGCTTTACTAACACTCTCCCCACTTGGAGAGTCAGCGCCTTTAACCTCCTGTTTGGCCCAGTTTGCAATTTCTGCGGAAGATGAACAGGAATAGCGAGAACCAATGAGAGGCTAGCTGGAGGTGTCTGGACGGGCAAATTTAACTCTCATTTCCCACCAGGAAGAGGAATTAACCAAAGGCTCAGCATGTCGGGCCGGAACCAGATTAGGGCCTGAAGCCATCCTGCGGTGTTGCGGCCAGGTCACAAGAAAGCGAGTTGAAGAAAGGAGCTCAGGGGCACTGTAATTCACAAACCTGCAGAGTTATAAATGACAGCTATCGTCCAAAAATAGACTGAAGTAAGGCTGCCAAGAGGACTTGAAAGCGGGGCAGAATTGCAGGAAACCGATTTCAGGAGGTAGACTGGAATTTCATTGAAAGCATAGGAAAAGAGGCAGAACGTCCACAATGATGCACTTGGCCAAAAAGGGCGTATGCGTTTTTTCCTGAATATATTCAGGAAAAAACGCATACGCCCTTTTTGGCCAACCAAGCAAGCTTGCAAAGGAAATCTGCACTACAATGAAGTCTCTGTTCCCCCCGGTCAAAAGGGCCATCTGTAAAAAGTGTAAAATCCAGAAAGGCAACAGGCCATTGAGAACTGGGAGCCTTGTTATGCTGATGGGCGGGATGTAAATTGCCAACAGACACTTGGGAGAAGTGTATGGTGTTTCCTGAAACATCTTAAAAACAAAGCAACAGAACCTAGGGCACTTCCACTTATGGTCCTATAGCTTAAGGAAATTAAAATCAAAAAGACACAGCCACCCCAAAGTTTGGAACGGCTCTGTTTACAAGAACCTCGTTTACAGTACAAGTTCAACATCGCAGAAAGTGAAAAATGGATAAAGAACTTGTGGTATTACGTACAATGCAGTATCACTCAGCAATGAAATCTATGTCATCAGGCCAGTAGCAGCATAATGAGTAGATTCAGGTACGATGATTCTAACTGAAATAAGTCACACAGAAAAAGAAACATCATAAGATATCAGTAATACACGGAATGTAAACTTGGCTACACAGGAACTGAATTACAGAACAGAACAGGGTCTCAAATTTAGAAAAACAACTTATTCTTGTTTAAGGGTAAAGGTGAGTTGGGGTGCTGCATAAAACCAGAGATTGAAATGAGCACAGATAAAGTTCCTTAAGCCAAATATGGAATAGACAAGAGCTACTCCTTGCTCAACGAAATGGACTCAACACCCCATATTAAACGCCTAAGAATGTACCTGACTAGTAAGTATCTTGAAACCTATGGATTGCTATGTCTCCGAAAGAGAATCAAGCATGTGTACAGGGGCATAAACGCAGCAGTGATAGGATTGGAGAGGTTCGGTGAGCAAATGAAGACCCTTTGAAGTCATATTGCATGGTACCCATTACACGGGTCTTAACTCTCCAGGTTTAAGGTATTCTTCCTTCAGCTAAGACATGCATGTGGAACCCAAGTATGATCAACCATGTGAATGGGAGACGTGTTCAAATATGTCTCAGTTTTCCTCCCCTGGTACTCGGTGCAACATTCCAGACGCTTTACTAACACTCTCCCCACTTGGAGAGTCAGCGCCTTTAACCTCCTGTTTGGCCCAGTTTGCAATTTCTGCGGAAGATGAACAGGAATAGCGAGAACCAATGAGAGGCTAGCTGAAGGTGTCTGGACGGGCAAATTTAACTCTCATTTCCCACCAGGAAGAGGAAATAACCAAAGGCTCAGCGTGCCGTACCGGAACCAGATTAGGGCCTGAAGCCATCCTGCGGTGTTGCGGCCAGCTCAAAAGAAAGCGAGTTGAAGAAAGGAGCTCAGGGGCACTGTAATTCACAAACCTGCAGAGTTATAAATGACAGCTATCGTCCAAAAATAGACTGAAGTAAGGCTGCCAAGAGGACTTGAAAGCGGGGCAGAATTGCAGGAAACCGATTTCAGGAGGTAGACTGGAATTGCATTGAAAGCATAGGAAAAGAGGCAGAACGTCCACAATGATGCACTTGGCCAAAAAGGGCGTATGCGTTTTTTCCTGAATATATTCAGGAAAAAACGCATACGCCCTTTTTGGCCAACCAAGCAAGCTTGCAAAGGAAATCTGCACTACAATGAAGTCTCACTTCCCCCCGGTCAAAAGGGCCATCTGAAAAAAGTGTAAAATCCAGAAAGGCAGGACAGGCCATGGAGAACTGGGAGCCTTGTTATGCTGATGTGCGGGATGTAAATTGCCAACAACCACTCGGGAGAAGTGTATGGTGTTTCCTGAAACATCTAAAAAACAAAGCAACAGAACCTAGGGCACTTCCATTTATGGTCCTATAGCTTAGGGAAATTAAAATCAAAAAGACACAGCCACCCCAAAGTTTGGAACGGCTCTGTTTACAAGAACCTCGTTTACAGTACAAGTTCAACATCGCAGAAAGTGAAAAATGGATAAAGAAGTTGTGGTATTTACTTACAAAGCAATATCACTCAGCAATGAAATCTATGTCATCAGGCCCTTAGCAGCACAATGAGTGGATTCAGGTATGATGATTCTAACTGAAGTAAGTCACACAGGAAAAGAAACATCATAAGATATCAGTAATACACGGAATGTAAACTTGGCTACACAGGAACTGAATTACAGAACAGAACAGGGACTCAAATTTAGAAAAACAACTTATGCTTGCTTAAGGGTAAAGGTGAGTTGGGGTGCTGCATAAAACCAGAGATTGAAATGAGCACAGATAAAGTTCCTTAAGTCAAATATGGAATAGACAAGAGCTACTCCTTGCTCAACGAAATGGACTCAAAACCGCATATAAACGCCTAAGAATGTACCTGACTAGTAAGTATCTTAAAACCTATGGATTGCTATGTCTCCGAAAGAGAATCAAGCATGTGTACAGGGGCATAAACGCAGCAGTGATAGGATTGGAGAGGTTCGGTGAGCAAATGAAGACCCTTTGAAGTCATATTGCATGGTACCCATTCCACGGGTCTCAACTCTCCAGGTTTAAGGTATTCTTCCTTCAGCTAAAACATGCATGTGGAACCCAAGTATGATCAACCATGTGAACGGGAGACGTGTTCAAATATGTCTCAGTTTTCCTCCCCTGGTACTCGGGTGCAACATTCCAGACGCTTTACTAACACTCTCCCCACTTGGAGAGTCAGCGCCTTTAACCTCCTGTTTGGCCCAGTTTGCAATTTCTGCGGAAGATGAACAGGAATAGCGAGAACCAATGAGAGGCTAGCTGGAGGTGTCTGGACGGGCAAATTTAACTCTCATTTCCCACCAGGAAGAGGAAATAACCAAAGGCTCAGCGTGCCGTACCAGAACCAGATTAGGGCCTGAAGCCATCCTGCGGTGTTGCGGCCAGGTCACAAGAAAGCGAGTTGAAGAAAGGAGCTCAGGGACACTGTAATTCACAAACATGCAGAGTTATAAATGACAGCTATCGTCCAAAAATAGACTGAAGTAAGGCTGCCAAGAGGACTTGAAAGTGGGGCAGAATTGCAGGAAACCGATTTCAGGAGGTAGACTGGAATTGCATTGAAAGCATAGGAAAAGAGGCAGAACGTCCACAATGATGCACTTGGCCAAAAAGGGCGTATGCGTTTTTTCCTGAATATATTCAGGAAAAAACGCATACGCCCTTTTTGGCCAACCAAGCAAGCTTGCAAAGGAAATCTGCACTACAATGAAGTCTCACTTCCCCCCGGTCAAAAGGGCCATCTGAAAAAAGTGTAAAATCCAGAAAGGCAGGACAGGCCATGGAGAACTGGGAGCCTTGTTATGCTGATGGGCGGGATGTAAATTGCCAACAACCACTCGGGAGAAGTGTATGGTGTTTCCTGAAACATCTAAAAAACAAAGCAACAGAACCTAGGGCACTTCCACTTATGGTCCTATAGCTTAGGGAAATTAAAATCAAAAAGACACAGCCACCCCAAAGTTTGGAACGGCTCTGTTTACAAGAACCTCGTTTACAGTACAAGTTCAACATCGCAGAAAGTGAAAAATGGATAAAGAATTTGTGGTATTTACTTACAAAGCAATGTCACTCAGCAATGAAATCTGTGTCATCAGGCCCTTAGCAGCACAATGAGTGGATTCAGGTATGATGATTCTAACTGAAGTAAGTCACACAGAAAAAGAAACATCATAAGATATCAGTAATACACGGAATGTAAACTTGGCTACACAGGAACTGAATTACAGAACAGAACAGGGTCTCAAATTTAGAAAACCAACTTATGCTTGCTTAAGGGTAAAGGTGAGTTGGGGTGCTGCATAAAACCAGAGATTGAAATGAGCACAGATAAAGTTCCTTAAGTCAAATATGGAATAGACAAGAGCTACTCCTTGCTCAACGAAATGGACTCAACACCGCATATTAAACGCCTAAGAATGTACCTGACTAGTAAGTATCTTAAAACCTATGGATTGCTATGTCTCTGAAAGAGAATCAAGCATGTGTACAGGGGCATAAACTCAGCAGTGATAGGATTGGAGAGGTTCGGTGAGCAAATGAAGACCCTTTGAAGTCATATTGCATGGTACCCATTACACGGGTCTTAACTCTCCAGGTTTAAGGTATTCTTCCTTCAACTAAAATATGCATGTGGAACCCAAGTATGATCAACCATGTGAACGGGAGGCGTGTTCAAATATGTCTCAGTTTTCCTCCCCTGGTACTCGGGTGCAACATTCCAGACGCTTTACTAACACTCTCCCCACTTGGAGAGTCAGTCCCTTTAACCTCCTGTTTGGCCCAGTTTGCAATTTCTGCGGAAGATGAACAGGAATAGCGAGAACCAATGAGAGGCTAGCTGGAGGTGTCTGGACGGGCAAATTTAACTCTCATTTCCCACCAGGAAGAGGAATTAACCAAAGGCTCAGCGTGCCGGGCCGGAACCAGATTAGGGCCTGAAGCCATCCTGCGGTGTTGCGGCCAGGTCACAAGAAAGCGAGTTGAAGAAAGGAGCTCAGGGGCACTGTAATTCACAAACCTGCAGAGTTATAAATGACAGCTATCGTCCAAAAATAGACTGAAGTAAGGCTGCCAAGAGGACTTGAAAGCGGGGCAGAATTGCAGGAAACCGATTTCAGGAGGTAGACTGGAATTGCATTGCAAGCATAGGAAAAGAGGCAGAACGTCCACAATGATGCACTTGGCCAAAAAGGGCGTATGCGTTTTTTCCTGAATATATTCAGGAAAAAACGCATACGCCCTTTTTGGCCAACCAAGCAAGCTTGCAAAGGAAATCTGCACTACAATGAAGTCTCACTTCCCCCCGGTCAAAAGGGCCATCTGAAAAAAGTGTAAAATCCAGAAAGGCAGGACAGGCCATGGAGAACTGGGAGCCTTGTTATGCTGATGGGCGGGATGTAAATTGCCAACAGACACTCGGGAGAAGTGTATGGTGTTTCCTGAAACATCTAAAAAACAAAGCAACAGAGCCTAGGGCACTGCCACTTATGGTCCTATAGCTTAGGGAAATTAAAATCAAAAAGACACAGCCACCCCAAAGTTTGGGACGCCTCTGTTTACAAGAACCTCGTTTACAGTACAAGTTCAACATCGCAGAAAGTGAAAAATGGATAAAGAAGTTGTGGTATTTACTTACAAAGCAATATCACTCAGCAATGAAATCTGTGTCATCAGGCCCTTAGCAGCACAATGAGTGGATTCAGGTATGATGATTCTAACTGAAGTAAGTCACACAGAAAAAGAAACATCATAAGATATCAGTAATACACGGAATGTAAACTTGGCTACACAGGAACTGAATTACAGAACAGAACAGGGTCTCAAATTTAGAAAACCAACTTATGCTTGCTTAAGGGTAAAGGTGAGTTGGGGTGCTGCATAAAACCAGAGATTGAAATGAGCACAGATAAAGTTCCTTAAGTCAAATATGGAATAGACAAGAGCTACTCCTTGCTCAACGAAATGGACTCAACACCGCATATTAAACGCCTAAGAATGTACCTGACTAGTAAGTATCTTAAAACCTATGGATTGCTATGTCTCTGAAAGAGAATCAAGCATGTGTACAGGGGCATAAGCGCAGCAGTGATAGGATTGGAGAGGTTCGGTGAGCAAATGAAGACCCTTTGAAGTCATATTGCATGGTACCCATTCCACGGGTTTCAACTACCCAGGTTTAAGGTATTCTTCCTTCAGCTAAAACATGCATGTGGAACCCAAGTATGATCAACCATGTGAACGGGAGACGTGTTCAAATATGTCTCAGTTTTCCTCCCCTGGTACTCGGGTGCAACATTCCAGACGCTTTACTAACACTCTCCCCACTTGGAGAGTCAGCGCCTTTAACCTCCTGTTTGGCCCAGTTTGCAATTTCTGCGGAAGAAGAACAGGAATAGCGAGAACCAATGAGAGACTAGCTGGAGGTGTCTGGACGGGCAAATTTAACTCTCATTTCCCACCAGGAAGAGGAAATAACCAAAGGCTCAGCGTGCCGGGCCGGAACCAGATTAGGGCCTGAAGCCATCCTGCGGTGTTGCGGCCAGCTCAACAGAAAGCGAGTTGAAGAAAGGAGCTCAGGGGCACTGTAATTCACAAACCTGCAGAGTTATAAATGACAGCTATCGTCCAAAAATAGACTGAAGTAAGGCTGCCAAGAGGACTTGAAAGCGGGGCAGAATTGCAGGAAACCGATTTCAGGAGGTAGACTGGAATTGCATTGAAAGCATAGGAAAAGAGGCAGAACGTCCACAATGATGCACTTGGCCAAAAAGGGCGTATACGTTTTTTCCTGAATATATTCAGGAAAAAATGCATACGCACTTTTTGGCCAACCAAGCAAGCTTGCAAAGGAAATCTGCACTACAATGAAGTCTCACTTCCCCCCGGTCAAAAGGGCCATCTGAAAAAAGTGTAAAATCCAGAAAGGCAACAGGCCATTGAGAACTGGGAGCCTTGTTATGCTGATGGGCGGGATGTAAATTGCCAACAGACACTTGGGAGAAGTGTATGGTGTTTCCTGAAACATCTAAAAAACAAAGCAACAGAGCCTAGGGCACTTCCACTTATGGTCCTATAGCTTAGGGAAATAAAAATCAAAAAGACACAGCCACCCCAAAGTTTGGAACGGCTCTGTTTACAAGAACCTCGTTTACAGTACAAGTTCAACATCGCAGAAAGTGAAAAATGGATAAAGAAGTTGTGGTATTTACTTACAAAGCAATATCACTCAGCAATGAAATCTATGTCATCAGGCCCTTAGCAGCACAATGAGTGGATTCAGGTATGATGATTCTAACTGAAATAAGTCACACAGAAAAAGAAACATCATAAGATATCAGTAATACACGGAATGGAAACTTGGCTACACAGGAACTGAATTACAGAACAGAACAGGGTCTCAAATTTAGAAAACCAACTTATGCTTGCTTAAGGGTAAAGGTGAGTTGGGGTGCTGCATAAAACCAGAGATTGAAATGAGCACAGATAAAGTTCCTTAAGTCAAATATGGAATAGACAAGAGCTACTCCTTGCTCAACGAAATGGACTCAACACCGCATATTAAACGCCGAAGAATGTACCTGACTAGTAAGTATCTTAAAACCTATGGATTGCTATGTCTCTGAAAGAGAATCAAGCATGTGTACAGGGGCATAAACGCAGCAGTGATAGGATTGGAGAGGTTCGGTGAGCAAATGAAGACCCTTTGAAGTCATATTGCATGGTACCCATTACACGGGTCTTAACTCTCCAGGTTTAAGGTATTCTTCCTTCAGCTAAAACATGCATGTGGAACCCAAGTATGATCAACCATGTGAACGGGAGACGTGTTCAAATATGTCTCAGTTTTCCTCCCCTGGTACTCGGGTGCAACATTCCAGACGCTTTACTAACACTCTCCCCACTTGGAGAGTCAGCACCTTTAACCTCCTATTTGGCCCAGTTTGCAATTTTTGCGGAAGATGAACAGGAATAGCGAGAACCAATGAGAGACTAGCTGGAGGTGTCTGGACGGGCAAATTTAACTCTCATTTCCCACCAGGAAGAGGAAATAACCAAAGGCTCAGCGTGCCGTGCCGGAACCAGATTAGGGCCTGAAGCCATCCTGCGGTGTTGCGGCCAGGTCACAAGAAAGCGAGTTGAAGAAAGGAGCTCAGGGGCACTGTAATTCACAAACCTGCAGAGTTATAAATGACAGCTATCGTCCAAAAATAGACTGAAGTAAGGCTGCCAAGAGGACTTGAAAGCGGGGCAGAATTGCAGGAAACCGATTTCAGGAGGTAGACTGGAATTGCATTGCAAGCATAGGAAAAGAGGCAGAACGTCCACAATGATGCACTTGGCCAAAAAGGGCGTATGCGTTTTTTCCTGAATATATTCAGGAAAAAACGCATATGCCCTTTTTGGCCAACCAAGCAAGCTTGCAAAGGAAATCTGCACTACAATGAAGTCTCACTTCCCCCCGGTCAAAAGGGCCATCTGAAAAAAGTGTAAAATCCAGAAAGGCAGGACAGGCCATGGAGAACTGGGAGCCTTGTTATGCTGATGGGCGGGATGTAAATTGCCAACAGACACTCGGGAGAAGTGTATGGTGTTTCCTGAAACATCTAAAAAACAAAGCAACAGAGCCTAGGGCACTGCCACTTATGGTCCTATAGCTTAGGGAAATTAAAATCAAAAAGACACAGCCACCCCAAAGTTTGGGACGCCTCTGTTTACAAGAACCTCGTTTACAGTACAAGTTCAACATCGCAGAAAGTGAAAAATGGATAAAGAAGTTGTGGTATTTACTTACAAAGCAATATCACTCAGCAATGAAATCTGTGTCATCAGGCCCTTAGCAGCACAATGAGTGGATTCAGGTATGATGATTCTAACTGAAGTAAGTCACACAGAAAAAGAAACATCATAAGATATCAGTAATACACGGAATGTAAACTTGGCTACACAGGAACTGAATTACAGAACAGAACAGGGTCTCAAATTTAGAAAAACAACTTATGCTTGCTTAAGGGTAAAGGTGAGTTGGGGTGCTGCATAAAACCAGAGATTGAAATGAGCACAGATAAAGTTCCTTAAGTCAAATATGGAATAGACAAGAGCTACTCCTTGCTCAACGAAATGGACTCAACACCGCATATTAAACGCCTAAGAATGTACCTGACTAGTAAGTATCTTAAAACCTATGGATTGCTATGTCTCTGAAAGAGAATCAAGCATGTGTACAGGGGCATAAACGCAGCAGTGATAGGATTGGAGAGGTTCGGTGAGCAAATGAAGACCCTTTGAAGTCATATTGCATGGTATCCATTACACGGGTCTTAACTCTCCAGGTTTAAGGTATTCTTCCTTCAGCTAAAACATGCATGTGGAACCCAAGTATGATCAACCATGTGAACGGGAGACGTGTTCAAATATGTCTCAGTTTTCCTCCCCAGGTACTCGGGTGCAACATTCCAGACGCTTTACTAACACTCTCCCCACTTGGAGAGTCAGCGCCTTTAACCTCCTGTTTGGCCCAGTTTGCAATTTTTGCGGAAGATGAACAGGAATAGCGAGAACCAATGAGAGACTAGCTGGAGGTGTCTGGACGGGCAAATTTAACTCTCATTTCCCACCAGGAAGAGGAAATAACCAAAGGCTCAGCGTGCCGTGCCGGAACCAGATTAGGGCCTGAAGCCATCCTGCGGTGTTGCGGCCAGGTCACAAGAAAGCGAGTTGAAGAAAGGAGCTCAGGGGCACTGTAATTCACAAACCTGCAGAGTTATAAATGACAGCTATCGTCCAAAAATAGACTGAAGTAAGGCTGCCAAGAGGACTTGAAAGCGGGGCAGAATTGCAGGAAACCGATTTCAGGAGGTAGACTGGAATTGCATTGAAAGCATAGGAAAAGAGGCAGAACGTCCACAATGATGCACTTGGCCAAAAAGGGCGTATGCGTTTTTTCCTGAATATATTCAGGAACAAACGCATACGCCCTTTATGGCCAACCAAGCAAGCTTGCAAAGGAAATCTGCACTACAATGAAGTCTCACTTCCCCCCGGTCAAAAGGGCCATCTGAAAAAAGTGTAAAATCCAGAAAGGCAGGACAGGCCATGGAGAACTGGGAGCCTTGTTATGCTGATGGGCGGCATGTAAATTGCCAACAACCACTCGGGAGAAGTGTATGGTGTTTCCTGAAACATCTAAAAAACAAAGCAACAGAGCCTAGGGCACTGCCACTTATGGTCCTATAGCTTAGGGAAATTAAAATCAAAAAGACACAGCCACCCCAAAGTTTGGGACGCCTCTGTTTACAAGAACCTCGTTTACAGTACAAGTTCAACATCGCAGAAAGTGAAAAATGGATAAAGAAGTTGTGGTATTTACTTACAAAGCAATATCACTCAGCAATGAAATCTGTGTCATCAGGCCCTTAGCAGCACAATGAGTGGATTCAGGTATGATGATTCTAACTGAAGTAAGTCACACAGAAAAAGAAACATCATAAGATATCAGTAATACACGGAATGTAAACTTGGCTACACAGGAACTGAATTACAGAACAGAACAGGGTCTCAAATTTAGAAAACCAACTTAAGCTTGCTTAAGGGTAAAGGTGAGTTGGGGTGCTGCATAAAACCAGAGATTGAAATGAGCACAGATAAAGTTCCTTAAGTCAAATATGGAATAGACAAGAGCTACTCCTTGCTCAACGAAATGGACTCAACACCGCATATTAAACGCCTAAGAATGTACCTGACTAGTAAGTATCTTAAAACCTATGGATTGCTATGTCTCCGAAAGAGAATCAAGCATGTGTACAGGGGCATAAACGCAGCAGTGATAGGATTGGAGAGGTTCGGTGAGCAAATGAAGACCCTTTGAAGTCATATTGCATGGTACCCATTACACGGGTCTAAACTCTCCAGGTTTAAGGTATTCTTCCTTCAGCTAAAACATGCATGTGGAACCCAAGTATGATCAACCATGTGAACGGGAGACGTGTTCAAATATGTTTGTTTTCCTCCCCTGGTACTCGGGTGCAACATTCCAGACGCTTTACTAACACTCTCCCCACTTGGAGAGTCAGCGCCTTTAACCTCCTGTTTGGCCCAGTTTGCAATTTCTGCGGAAGAAGAACAGGAATAGCGAGAACCAATGAGAGACTAGCTGGAGGTGTCTGGACAGGCAAATTTAACTCTCATTTCCCACCAGGAAGAGGAAATAACCAAAGGCTCAGCGTGCCGGGCCTGAACCAGATTAGGGCCTGAAGCCATCCTGCGGTGTTGCGGCCAGCTCAAAAGAAAGCGAGTTGAAGAAAGGAGCTCAGGGGCACTGTAATTCACAAACCTGCAGAGTTATAAATGACAGCTATCGTCCAAAAATAGACTGAAGTAAGGCTGCCAAGTCGACTTGAAAGCGGGGCAGAATTGCAGGAAACCGATTTCAGGCGGTAGACTGGAATTGCATTGAAAGCATAGGAAAAGAGGCAGAACGTCCACAATGATGCACTTGGCCAAAAAGGGCGTATACGTTTTTTCCTGAATATATTCAGGAAAAAACGCATACGCCCTTTTTGGCCAACCAAGCAAGCTTGCAAAGGAAATCTGCACTACAATGAAGTCTCACTTCCCCCCGGTCAAAAGGGCCATCTGAAAAAAGTGTAAAATCCAGAAAGGCAACAGGCCATTGAGAACTGGGAGCCTTGTTATGCTGATGGGCGGGATGTAAATTGCCAACAGACACTTGGGAGAAGTGTATGGTGTTTCCTGAAACATCTAAAAAACAAAGAAACAGAGCCTAGGGCACTTCCACTTATGGTCCTATAGCTTCGGGAAATAAAAATCAAAAAGACACAGCCACCCCAATGTTTGGAACGGCTCTGTTTACAAGAACCTCGTTTACAGTACAAGTTCAACATCGCAGAAAGTGAAAAATGGATAAAGAAGTTGTGGGATTCACTTACAAAGGAATATCACTCAGCAATGAAATCTATGTCATCAGGCACTTAGCAGCACAATGAGTGGATTCAGGTATGATGATTCTAACTGAAATAAGTCACACAGAAAAAGAAACATCATAAGATATCAGTAATACACGGAATGGAAACTTGGCTACACAGGAACTGAATTACAGAACAGAACAGGGTCTCAAATTTAGAAAAACAACTTATGCTTGCTTAAGGGTAAAGGTGAGTTGGGGTGCTGCATAAAACCAGAGATTGAAATGAGCACAGATAAAGTTCCTTAAGCCAAATATGGAATAGACAAGAGCTACTCCTTGCTCAACGAAATGGACTCAACACCGCATATTAAACGCCTAAGAATATACCTGACTTGTAAGTATCTTAAAACCTATGGATTGCTATGTCTCCGAAAGAGAATCAAGCATGTGTACAGGGGCATAAACGCAGCAGTGAAAGGATTGGAGAGGTTCGGTGAGCAAATGAAGACCCTTTGAAGTCATATTGCATGGTACCCATTACACGGGTCTTAACTCTCCAGGTTTAAGGTATTCTTCCTTCAGCTAAAACATGCATGTGGAACCCAAGTATGATCAACCATGTGAACGGGAGACGTGTTCAAATATGTCTCAGTTTTCCTCCCCTGGTACTCGGGTGCAACATTCCAGACGCTTTACTAACACTCTCCCCACTTGGAGAGTCAGCGCCTTTAACCTCCTGTTTGGCCCAGTTTGCAATTTCTGCGGAAGATGAACAGGAATAGCGAGAACCAATGAGAGGCTAGCTGGAGGTGTCTGGACGGGCAAATTTAACTCTCATTTCCCACCAGGAAGAGGAATTAACCAAAGGCTGAGCGTGCCGTACCGGAACCAGATTAGGGCCTGAAGCCATCCTGCGGTGTTGCGGCCAGGTCACAAGAAAGCGAGTTGAAGAAAGGAGCTCAGGGGCACTGTAATTCACAAACCTGCAGAGTTATAAATGACAGCTATCGTCCAAAAATAGACTGAAGTAAGGCTGCCAAGAGGACTTGAAAGCAGGGCAGAATTGCAGGAAACCGATTTCAGGAGGTAGACTGGAATTGCATTGAAAGCATAGGAAAAGAAGCAGAACGTCCACAATGATGCACTTGGCCAAAAAGGGCGTATGCGTTTTTTCCTGAGTATATTCAGGAAAAAACGCATACGCCCTTTTTGGCCAACCAAGCAAGCTTGCAAAGGAAATCTGCACTACAATGAAGTCTCACTTCCCCCCGGTCAAAAGGGCCATCTGAAAAAAGTGTAAAATCCAGAAAGGCAGGACAGGCCATGGAGAACTGGGAGCCTTGTTATGCTGATGGGCGGGATGTAAATTGCCAAGAACCACTCGGGAGCAGTGTATGGTGTTTCCTGAAACATGTAAAAAACAAAGCAACAGAACCTAGGGCACTTCCACTTATGGTCCTATAGCTTAGGGAAATTAAAATCAAAAAGACACAGCCACCCCAAAGTTTGGGACGCCTCTGTTTACAAGAACCTCGTTTACAGTACAAGTTCAACATCGCAGAAAGTGAAAAATTGATAAAGAAGTTGTGGTATTTACTTACAAAGCAATATCACTCAGCAATGAAATCTGTGTCATCAGGCCCTTAGCAGCACAATGAGTGGAGTCAGGTATGATGATTCTAACTGAAATAAGTCACACAGAAAAAGAAACATCATAAGATATCAGTAATACACGGAATGTAAACTTGGCTACACAGGAACTGAATTACAGAACAGAACAGGGTCTCAAATTTAGAAAACCAACTTATGCTTGCTTAAGGGTAAAGGTGAGTTGGGGTGCTGCATAAAACCAGAGATTGAAATGAGCACAGATAAAGTTCCTTAAGTCAAATATGGAATAGACAAGAGCTACTCCTTGCTCAACGAAATGGACTCAACACCGCATATTAAACGCCTAAGAATGTACCTGACTAGTAAGTATCGTAAAACCTATGGATTGCTATGTCTCCAAAAGAGAATTAAGCATGTGTACAGGGGCATAAATGCAGCAGTGATAGGATTGGAGAGGTTCGGTGAGCAAATGAAGACCCTTTGAAGTCATATTGCATGGTACCCATTACACGGGTCTCAACTCTCCAGGTTTAAGGTATTCTTCCTTCAGCTAAAACATGCATGTGGAACCCAAGTATGATCAACCATGTGAACGGGAGACGTGTTCAAATATGTCTCAGTTTTCCTCCCCTGGTACTCGGGTGCAACATTCCAGACGCTTTACTAACACTCTCCCCACTTGGAGAGTCAGCGCCTTTAACCTCCTGTTTGGCCCAGTTTGCAATTTCTGCGGAAGATGAACAGGAATAGCGAGAACCAATGAGAGGCTAGCTGGAGGTGTCTGGACGGGCAAATTTAACTCTCATTTCCCACCAGGAAGAGGAAATAACCAAAGGCTCAGCGTGCCGGGCCTGAACCAGATTAGGGCCTGAAGCCATCCTGCAGTGTTGCGGCCAGCTCAAAAGAAAGCGAGTTGAAGAAAGGAGCTCAGGGGCACTGTAATTCACAAACCTGCAGAGTTATAAATGACAGCTATCGTCCAAAAATAGACTGAAGTAAGGCTGCCAAGTCGACTTGAAAGCGGGGCAGAATTGCAGGAAACCGATTTCAGGAGGTAGACTGGAATTGCATTGAAAGCATAGGAAAAGAGGCAGAACGTCCACAATGATGCACTTGGCCAAAAAGGGCGTATGCGTTTTTTCCTGAATATATTCAGGAAAAAACGCATACGCACTTTATGGCCAACCAAGCAAGCTTGCAAAGGAAATCTGCACTACAATGAAGTCTCACTTCCCCCCGGTCAAAAGGGCCATCTGAAAAAAGTGTAAAATCCAGAAAAGCAGGACAGGCCATGGAGAACTGGGAGCCTTGTTATGCTGATGGGCGGCATGTAAATTGCCAACAGAAACTCGGGAGAAGTGTATGGTGTTTCCTAAAACATCTAAAAAACAAAGCAACAGAGCCTAGGGCACTTCCACTTATGGTCCTATAGCTTAGGGAAATTAAAATCAAAAAGACACAGCCACCCCAAAGTTTGGGACGCCTCTGTTTACAAGAACCTCGTTTACAGTACAAGTTCAACATCGCAGAAAGTGAAAAATGGATAAAGAAGTTGTGGTATTTACTTACAAAGCAATATCACTCAGCAATGAAATCTGTGTCATCAGGCCCTTAGCAGCACAATGAGTGGATTCAGGTATGATGATTCTAACTGAAGTAAGTCACACAGAAAAAGAAACATCATAAGATATCAGTAATACACGGAATGTAAACTTGGCTACACAGGAACTGAATTACCGAACAGAACAGGGTCTCAAATTTAGAAAACCAACTTATGCTTGCTTAAGGGTAAAGGTGAGTTGGGGTGCTGCATAAAACCAGAGATTGAAATGAGCACAGATAAAGTTCCTTAAGTCAAATATGGAATAGACAAGAGCTACTCCTTGCTCAACGAAATGGACTCAACACCGCATATTAAACGCCTAAGAATGTACCTGACTAGTAAGTATCTTAAAACCTATGGATTGCTATGTCTCCGAAAGAGAATCAAGCATGTGTACAGGGGCATAAACGCAGCAGTGATAGGATTGGAGAGGTTCGGTGAGCAAATGAAGACCCTTTGAAGTCATATTGCATGGTACCCATTACACGGGTCTTAACTCTCCAGGTTTAAGGTATTCTTCCTTCAGCTAAAACATGCATGTGGAACTCAAGTATGATCAACCATGTGAACGGGAGACGTGTTCAAATATGTCTCAGTTTTCCTCCCCTGGTACTCGGGTGCAACATTCCAGACGCTTTACTAACACTCTCCCCACTTGGAGAGTCAGCGCCTTTAACCTCCTGTTTGGCCCAGTTTGCAATTTCTGCGGAAGAAGAACAGGAATAGCGAGAACCAATGAGAGACTAGCTGGAGGTGTCTGGACGGGCAAATTTAACTCTCATTTCCCACCAGGAAGAGGAAATAACCAAAGGCTCAGCGTGCCGTGCCTGAACCAGATTAGGGCCTGAAGCCATCCTGCGGTGTTGCGGCCAGCTCAAAAGAAAGCGAGTTGAAGAAAGGAGCTCAGGGGCACTGTAATTCAGAAACCTGCAGAGTTATAAATGACAGCTATCGTCCAAAAATAGACTGAAGTAAGGCTGCCAAGTCGACTTGAAAGCGGGGCAGAATTGCAGGAAACCGATTTCAGGAGGTAGACTGGAATTGCATTGAAAGCATAGGAAAAGAGGCAGAACGTCCACAATCATGCACTTGGCCAAAAAGGGCGTATACGTTTTTTCCTGAATATATTCAGGAAAAAACGCATACGCACTTTTTGGCCAACCAAGCAAGCGTGCAAAGGAAATCTGCACTACAATGAAGTCTCACTTCCCCCCGGTCAAAAGGGCCATCTGAAAAAAGTGTAAAATCCAGAAAGGCAACAGGCCATTGAGAACTGGGAGCCTTGTTATGCTGATGGGCGGGATGTAAATTGCCAACAGACACTTGGGAGAAGTGTATGGTGTTTCCTGAAACATCTAAAAAACAAAGAAACAGAGCCTAGGGCACTTCCACTTATGGTCCTATAGCTTAGGGAAATAAAAATCAAAAAGACACAGCCACCCTAATGTTTGGAACGGCTCTGTTTACAAGAACCTCGTTTACAGTACAAGTTCAACATCGCAGAAAGTGAAAAATGGATAAAGAACTTGTGGTATTCACTTACAAAGCAATATCACTCAGCAATGAAATCTATGTCATCAGGCCCTTAGCAGCACAATGAGTGGATTCAGGTATGATGATTCTAACTGAAATAAGTCACACAGAAAAAGAAACATCATAAGATATCAGTAATACACGGAATGGAAACTTGGCTACACAGGAACTGAATTACAGAACAGAACAGGGTCTCAAATTTAGAAAACCAACTTATGCTTGCTTAAGGGGAAAGGTGAGTTGGGGTGCTGCATAAAACCAGAGATTGAAATGAGCACAGATAAAGTTCCTTAAGCCAAATATGGAATAGACAAGAGCTACTCCTTGCTCAACGAAATGGACTCAACACCGCATATTAAACGCCTAAGAATATACCTGACTTGTAAGTATCTTAAAACCTATGGATTGCTATGTCTCCGAAAGAGAATCAAGCATGTGTACAGGGGCATAAACGCAGCAGTGATAGGATTGGAGAGGTTCGGTGAGCAAATGAAGACCCTTTGAAGTCATATTGCATGGTACCCATTCCACGGGTTTCAACTACCCAGGTTTAAGGTATTCTTCCTTCAGCTAAAACATGCATATGGAACCTAGAGTATGATCAACCATGTGATCGGGAGACGTGTTCAAATATGTCTCAGTATTCCTCCCCTGGTACTCGGGTGCAACATTCCAGACGCTTTACTAACACTCTCCCCACTTGGAGAGTCAGTCCCTTTAACCTCCTGTTTGGCCCAGTTTGCAAATTCTGCGGAAGATGAACAGGAATAGCGAGAACCAATGAGAGGCTAGCTGGAGGTGTCTGGACGGGCAAATTTAACTCTCATTTCCCACCAGGAAGAGGAATTAACCAAACGCTCAGCGTGCCGGGCCGGAACCAGATTAGGGCCTGAAGCCATCCTGCGGTGTTGCGGCCAGGTCACAAGAAAGCGAGTTGAAGAAAGGAGCTCAGGGGCACTGTAATTCACAAACCTGCAGAGTTATAAATGACAGCTATCGTCCAAAAATATACTGAAGTAAGGCTGCCAAGAGGACTTGAAAGCGGGGCAGAATTGCAGGAAACCGATTTCAGGAGGTAGACTGGAATTGCATTGCAAGCATAGGAAAAGAGGCAGAACGTCCACAATGATGCACTTGGCCAAAAAGGGCGTATGCGTTTTTTCCTGAATATATTCAGGAAAAAACGCATACGCCCTTTTTGGCCAACCAAGCAAGCTTGCAAAGGAAATCTGCACTACAATGAAGTCTCACTTCCCCCCGGTCAAAAGGGCCATCTGAAAAAAGTGTAAAATCCAGAAAGGCAGGACAGGCCATGGAGAACTGGGAGCCTTGTTATGCTGATGGGCGGGATGTAAATTGCCAACAGACACTCGGGAGAAGTGTATGGTGTTTCCTGAAACATCTAAAAAACAAAGCAACAGAGCCTAGGGCACTGCCACTTATGGTCCTATAGCTTAGGGAAATTAAAATCAAAAAGACACAGCCACCCCAAAGTTTGGAACGGCTCTGTTTACAAGAACCTTGTCTACAGTACAAGTTCAACATCGCAGAAAGTGAAAAATGGATAAAGAAGTTGTGGTATTTACTTACAAAGCAATATCACTCAGCAATGAAATCTGTGTCATCAGGCCCTTAGCAGCACAATGAGTGGATTCAGGTATGATGATTCTAACTGAAGTAAGTCACACAGAAAAAGAAACATCATAAGATATCAGTAATACACGGAATGTAAACTTGGCTACACAGGAACTGAATTACAGAACAGAACAGGGTCTCAAATTTAGAAAACCAACTTATGCTTGCTTAAGGGTAAAGGTGAGTTGGGGTGCTGCATAAAACCAGAGATTGAAATGAGCACAGATAAAGTTCCTTAAGTCAAATATGGAATAGACAAGAGCTACTCCTTGCTCAACGAAATGGACTCAACACCGCATATTAAACGCCTAAGAATGTACCTGACTAGTAAGTATCTTAAAACCTATGGATTGCTATGTCTCTGAAAGAGAATCAAGCATGTGTACAGGGGCATAAACGCAGCAGTGATAGGATTGGAGAGGTTCGGTGAGCAAATGAAGACCCTTTGAAGTCATATTGCATGGTACCCATTACACGGGTCTTAACTCTCCAGGTTTAAGGTATTCTTCCTTCAGCTAAAACATGCATGTGGAACCCAAGTATGATCAACCATGTGAACGGGAGACGTGTTCAAATATGTCTCAGTTTTCCTCCCCTGGTACTCGGGTGCAACATTCCAGACGCTTTACTAACACTCTCCCCACTTGGAGAGTCAGCGCCTTTAACCTCCTGTTTGGCCCAGTTTGCAATTTCTGCGGAAGATGAACAGGAATAGCGAGAACCAATGAGAGACTAGCTGGAGGTGTCTGGACGGGCAAATTTAACTCTCATTTCCCACCAGGAAGAGGAAATAACCAAAGGCTCAGCGTGCCGTGCCAGAACCAGATTAGGGCCTGAAGCCATCCTGCGGTGTTGCGGCCAGGTCACAAGAAAGCGAGTTGAAGAAAGGAGCTCAGGGGCACTGTAATTCACAAACATGCAGAGTTATAAATGACAGCTATCGTCCAAAAATAGACTGAAGTAAGGCTGCCAAGAGGACTTGAAAGCGGGGCAGAATTGCAGGAAACCGATTTCAGGAGGTAGACTGGAATTGCATTGAAAGCATAGGAAAAGAGGCAGAACGTCCACAATGATGCACTTGGCCAAAAAGGGCGTATGCGTTTTTTCCTGAATATATTCAGGAAAAAACGCATACGCCCTTTACGGCCAACCAAGCAAGCTTGCAAAGGAAATCTGCACTACAATGAAGTCTCACTTCCCCCCGGTCAAAAGGGCCATCTGAAAAAAGTGTAAAATCCAGAAAGGCAGGACAGGCCATGGAGAACTGGGAGCCTTGTTATGCTGATGGGCGGCATGTAAATTGCCAACAACCACTCGGGAGAAGTGTATGGTGTTTCCTGAAACATCTAAAAAACAAAGCAACAGAGCCTAGGGCACTGCCACTTATGGTCCTATAGCTTAGGGAAATTAAAATCAAAAAGACACAGCCACCCCAAAGTTTGGGACGCCTCTGTTTACAAGAACCTCGTTTACAGTACAAGTTCAACATCGCAGAAAGTGAAAAATGGATAAAGAAGTTGTGGTATTTACTTACAAAGCAATATCACTCAGCAATGAAATCTGTGTCATCAGGCCCTTAGCAGCACAATGAGTGGATTCAGGTATGATGATTCTAACTGAAGTAAGTCACACAGAAAAAGAAACATCATAAGATATCAGTAATACACGGAATGTAAACTTGGCTACACAGGAACTGAATTACAGAACAGAACAGGGTCTCAAATTTAGAAAACCAACTTATGCTTGCTTAAGGGTAAAGGTGAGTTGGGGTGCTGCATAAAACCAGAGATTGAAATGAGCACAGATAAAGTTCCTTAAGTCAAATATGGAATAGACAAGAGCTACTCCTTGCTCAACGAAATGGACTCAACACCGCATATTAAACGCCTAAGAATGTACCTGACTAGTAAGTATCTTAAAACCTATGGATTGCTATGTCTCCGAAAGAGAATCAAGCATGTGTACAGGGGCATAAACGCAGCAGTGATAGGATTGGAGAGGTTCGGTGAGCAAATGAAGACCCTTTGAAGTCATATTGCATGGTACCCATTACACGGGTCTTAACTCTCCAGGTTTAAGGTATTCTTCCTTCAGCTAAAACATGCATGTGGAACCCAAGTATGATCAACCATGTGAACGGGAGACGTGTTCAAATATGTCTCAGTTTTCCTCCCCTGGTACTCGGGTGCAACATTCCAGACGCTTTACTAACACTCTCCCCACTTGGAGAGTCAGCGCCTTTAACCTCCTGTTTGGCCCAGTTTGCAATTTCTGCGGAAGATGAACAGGAATAGCGAGAACCAATGAGAGGCTAGCTGGAGGTGTCTGGACGGGCAAATTTAACTCTCATTTCCCACCAGGAAGAGGAATTCACGAAAGGCTGAGCGTGCCGTGCCGGAACCAGATTAGGGCCTGAAGCCATCCTGTGGTGTTGCGGCCAGCTCAAAAGAAAGCGAGTTGAAGAAAGGAGCTCAGGGGCACTGTAATTCACAAACCTGCAGAGTTATAAATGACAGCTATCGTCCAAAAATAGACTGAAGTAAGGCTGCCAAGAGGACTTGAAAGCAGGGCAGAATTGCAGGAAACCGATTTCAGGAGGTAGACTGGAATTGCATTGAAAGCATAGGAAAAGAAGCAGAACGTCCACAATGATGCACTTGGCCAAAAAGGGCGTATGCGTTTTTTCCTGAATATATTCAGGAAAAAACGCATACGCCCTTTTTGGCCAACCAAGCAAGCTTGCAAAGGAAATCTGCACTACAATGAAGTCTCACTTCCCCCCGGTCAAAAGGGCCATCTGAAAAAAGTGTAAAATCCAGAAAGGCAGGACAGGCCATGGAGAACTGGGAGCCTTGTTATGCTGATGGGCGGGATGTAAATTGCCAAGAACCACTCGGGAGCAGTGTATGGTGTTTCCTGAAACATGTAAAAAACAAAGCAACAGAACCTAGGGCACTTCCACTTATGGTCCTATAGCTTAGGGAAATTAAAATCAAAAAGACACAGCCACCCCAAAGTTTGGAACGGCTCTGTTTACAAGAACCTCGTTTACAGTACAAGTTCAACATCGCAGAAAGTGAAAAATTGATAAAGAAGTTGTGGTATTTACTTACAAAGCAATATCACTCAGCAATGAAATCTGTGTCATCAGGCCCTTAGCAGCACAATGAGTGGATTCAGGTACGATGATTCTAACTGAAATAAGTCACACAGAAAAAGAAACATCATAAGATATCAGTAATACACGGAATGTAAACTTGGCTACACAGGAACTGAATTACAGAACAGAACAGGGTCTCAAATTTAGAAAACCAACTTATGCTTGCTTAAGGGTAAAGGTGAGTTGGGGTGCTGCATAAAACCAGAGATTGAAATGAGCACAGATAAAGTTCCTTAAGTCAAATATGGAATAGACAAGAGCTACTCCTTGCTCAACGAAATGGACTCAACACCGCATATTAAACGCCTAAGAATGTACCTGACTAGTAAGTATCGTAAAACCTATGGATTGCTATGTCTCCAAAAGAGAATTAAGCATGTGTACAGGGGCATAAATGCAGCAGTGATAGGATTGGAGAGGTTCGGTGAGCAAATGAAGACCCTTTGAAGTCATATTGCATGGTACCCATTACACGGGTCTCAACTCTCCAGGTTTAAGGTATTCTTCCTTCAGCTAAAACATGCATGTGGAACCCAAGTATGATCAACCATGTGAACGGGAGACGTGTTCAAATATGTCTCAGTTTTCCTCCCCTGGTACTCGGGTGCAACATTCCAGACGCTTTACTAACACTCTCCCCACTTGGAGAGTCAGCGCCTTTAACCTCCTGTTTGGCCCAGTTTGCAATTTCTGCAGAAGATGAACAGGAATAGCGAGAACCAATGAGAGGCTAGCTGGAGGTGTCTGGACGGGCAAATTTAACTCTCATTTCCCACCAGGAAGAGGAAATAACCAAAGGCTCAGCGTGCCGTACCGGAACCAGATTAGGGCCTGAAGCCACCCTGCGGTGTTGCGGCCAGCTCAAAAGAAAGCGAGTTGAAGAAAGGAGCTCAGGGGCACTGTAATTCACAAACCTGCAGAGTTATAAATGACAGCTATCGTCCAAAAATAGACTGAAGTAAGGCTGCCAAGAGGACTTGAAAGCGGGGCAGAATTGCAGGAAACCGATTTCAGGAGGTAGACTGGAATTGCATTGAAAGCATAGGAAAAGAGGCAGAACGTCCACAATGATGCACTTGGCCAAAAAGGGCGTATGCGTTTTTTCCTATTCAGGAAAAAACGCATACGCCCTTTTTGGCCAACCAAGCAAGCTTGCAAAGGAAATCTGCACTACAATGAAGTCTCACTTCCCCCCGGTCAAAAGGGCCATCTGAAAAAAGTGTAAAATCCAGAAAGGCAGGACAGGCCATGGAGAACTGGGAGCCTTGTTATGCTGATGGGCGGGATGTAAATTGCCAACAACCACTCGGGAGAAGTGTATGGTGTTTCCTGAAACATCTAAAAAACAAAGCAACAGAACCTAGGGCACTTCCACTTATGGTCCTATAGCTTAGGGAAATTAAAATCAAAAAGACACAGACACCCCAAAGTTTGGAACGGCTCTGTTTACAAGAACCTCGTTTACAGTACAAGTTCAACATCGCAGAAAGTGAAAAATGGATAAAGAAGTTGTGGTATTCACTTACAAAGCAATATCACTCAGCAATGAAATCTATGTCATCAGGCCCTTAGCATCACAATGAGTGGATTCAGGTATGATGATTCTAACTGAAATAAGTCACACAGAAAAAGAAACATCATAAGATATCACTAATACACGGAATGTAAACTTGCCTACACAGGAACTGAATTACAGAACAGAACAGGGTCTCAAATTTAGAAAACCAACTTATGCTTGCTTAAGGGTAAAGGTGAGTTGGGGTGCTGCATAAAACCAGAGATTGAAATGAGCACAGATAAAGTTCCTTAAGCCAAATATGGAATAGACAAGAGCTACTCCTTGCTCAACGAAATGGACTCAACACCCCATATTAAACGCCTAAGAATGTACCTGACTAGTAAGTATCTTAAAACCTATGGATTGCTATGTCTCCAAAAGAGAATCAAGCGTGTGTACAGGGGCATAAACGCAGCAGTGATAGGATTGGAGAAGTTCGGTGAGCAAATGAAGACCCTTTGAAGTCATATTGCATGGTACCCATTCCACGGGTCTCAACTCTCCAGGTTTAAGGTATTCTTCCTTCAGCTAAAACATGCATGTGGAACCCAAGTATGATCAACCATGTGAACGGGAGACGTGTTCAAATATGTCTCAGTTTTCCTCCCCTGGTACTCGGGTGCAACATTCCAGACGCTTTACTAACACTCTCCCCACTTGGAGAGTCAGCGCCTTTAACCTCCTGTTTGGCCCAGTTTGCAATTTCTGCGGAAGATGAACAGGAATAGCGAGAACCAATGAGAGGCTAGCTGGAGGTGTCTGGACGGGCAAATTTAACTCTCATTTCCCACCAGGAAGAGGAAATAACCAAAGGCTCAGCGTGCCGTACCGGAACCAGATTAGGGCCTGAAGCCATCCTGCGGTGTTGCGGCCAGCTCAAAAGAAAGCGAGTTGAAGAAAGGAGCTCAGGGGCACTGTAATTCACAAACCTGCAGAGTTATAAATGACAGCTATCATCCAAAAATAGACTGAAGTAAGGCTGCCAAGAGGACTTGAAAGCGGGGCAGAATTGCAGGAAACCGATTTCAGGAGGTAGACTGGAATTGCATTGAAAGCATAGGAAAAGAGGCAGAACGTCCACAATGATGCACTTGGCCAAAAAGGGCGTATGCGTTTTTTCCTGAATATATTCAGGAAAAAACGCATACGCCCTTTTTGGCCAACCAAGCAAGCTTGCAAAGGAAATCTGCACTACAATGAAGTCTCACTTCCGCCCGGTCAAAAGGGCCATCTGAAAAAAGTGTAAAATCCAGAAAGGCAGGACAGACCATGGAGAACTGGGAGCCTTGTTATGCTGATGGGCGGGATGTAAATTGCCAACAACCACTCGGGAGAAGTGTATGGTGTTTCCTGAAACATCTAAAAAACAAAGCAACAGAACCTAGGGCACTTCCACCTATGGTCCTATAGCTTAGGGAAATTAAAATCAAAAAGACACAGCCACCCCAAAGTTTGGAATGGCTCTGTTTACAAGAACCTCGTTTACAGTACAAGTTCAACATCGCAGAAAGTGAAAAATGGATAAAGAAGTTGTGGTATTTACTTACAAAGCAATATCACTCAGCAATGAAATCTGTGTCATCAGGCCCTTAGCAGCACAATGAGTGGATTCAGGTATGATGATTCTAACTGAAATAAGTCACACAGAAAAAGAAACATCATAAGATATCAGTAATACACGGAATGTAAACTTGGCTACACAGGAACTGAATTACAGAACAGAACAGTGTCTCAAATTTAGAAAACCAACTTATGCTTGCTTAAGGGGAAAGGTGACTTGGGGTGCTGCATAAAACCGGAGATTGAAATGAGCACAGATAAAGTTCCTTAAGCCAAATATGGAATAGACAAGAGCTACTCCTTGCTCAACGAAATGGACTCAAAACCCCATATTAAACCCCTAAGAATGTACCTGACTAGTAAGTATCTTAAAACCTATGGATTGCTATGTCTCCAAAAGAGAATCAAGCGTGTGTACAGGGGAATAAACGCAGCAGTGATAGGATTGGAGAGGTTCGGTGAGCAAATGAAGACCCTTTGAAATCATATTGCATGGTACCCATTCCACGGGTTTCAACTACCCAGGTTTAAGGTATTCTTCCTTCAGCTAAAACATGCATGTGGAACCCAGAGTATGATCAACCATGTGAACGGGAGACGTCTTCAAATATGTCTCAGTTTTCCTCCCCTGGTACTCGGGTGCAACATTCCAGACGCTTTACTAACACTCTCCCGACTTGGAGAGTCAGTCCCTTTAACCTCCTGTTTGGCCCAGTTTGCAATTTCTGCGGAAGATGAACAGGAATAGCGAGAACCAATGAGAGGCTAGCTGGAGGTGTCTGGACGGGCAAATTTAACTCTCATTTCCCAACAGGAAGAGGAATTAACCAAAGGCTCAGCATGCCGGGACGGAACCAGATTAGGGCCTGAAGCCATTCTGCGGTGTTGCGGCCAGGTCACAAGAAAGCGAGTTGAAGAAAGGAGCTCAGGGGCACTGTAATTCACAAACCTGCAGAGTTATAAATGACAGCTATCGTCCAAAAATAGACTGAAGTAAGGCTGCCAAGAGGACTTGAAAGCGGGGCAGAATTGCAGGAAACCGATTTCAGGAGGTAGACTGGAATTGCATTGAAAGCATAGGAAAAGAGGCAGAACGTCCACAATGATGCACTTGGCCAAAAAGGGCGTATGCGTTTTTTCCTGAATATATTCAGGAAAAAACGCATACGCCCTTTTTGGCCAACCAAGCAAGCTTGCAAAGGAAATCTGCACTACAATGAAGTCTCACTTCCCCCCGGTCAAAAGGGCCATCTGAAAAAAGTGTAAAATCCAGAAAGGCAGGACAGGCCATGGAGAACTGGGAGCCTTGTTATGCTGATGGGCGGGATGTAAATTGCCAACAACCACTCGGGAGAAGTGTATGGTGTTTCCTGAAACATCTAAAAAACAAAGCAACAGAGCCTAGGGCACTTCCACTTATGGTCCTATAGCTTAGGGAAATTAAAATCAAAAAGACACAGCCACCCCAAAGTTTGGAACGGCTCTGTTTACAAGAACCTCGTTTACAGTACAAGTTCAACATCGCAGAAAGTGAAAAATGGATAAAGAAGTTGTGGTATTTACTTACAAAGCAATATCACTCAGCAATGAAATCTGTGTCATCAGGCCCTTAGCAGCACAATGAGTGGATTCAGGTATGATGATTCTAACTGAAGTAAGTCACACAGAAAAAGAAACATCATAAGATATCAGTAATACACGGAATGTAAACTTGGCTACAGAGGAACTGAATTACAGAACAGAACAGGGTCTCAAATTTAGAAAACCAACTTATGCTTGCTTAAGGGTAAAGGTGAGTTGGGGTGCTGCATAAAACCAGAGATTGAAATGAGCACAGATAAAGTTCCTTAAGCCAAATATGGAATAGACAAGAGCTACTCCTTGCTCAACGAAATGGACTCAACACCGCATATTAAACGCCTAAGAATGTACCTGACTAGTAAGTATCTTAAAACCTATGGATTGCTATGTCTCCGAAAGAGAATCAAGCATGTGTACAGGCGCATAAACGCAGCAGTGATAGGATTGGAGAGGTTCGGTGAGCAAATGAAGACCCTTTGAAGTCATATTGCATGGTACCCATTCCACGGGTTTCAACTACCCAGGTTTAAGGTATTCTTCCTTCAGCTAAAACATGCATGTGGAACCTAGAATATGATCAACCATGTGATTGGGAGACGTGTTCAAATATGTCTCAGTTTTCGTACCCTGGTACTCGGGTGCAACATTCCAGACGCTTTACTAACACTCTCCCCACTTGGAGAGTCAGTCCCTTTAACCTCCTGTTTGGCCCAGTTTGCAATTTCTGCGGAAGATGAACAGGAATAGCGAGAACCAATGAGAGACTAGCTGGAGGTGTCTGGACGGGCAAATTTAACTCTCATTTCCCACCAGGAAGAGGAAATAACCAAAGGCTCAGCGTGCCGTGCCGGAACCAGATTAGGGCCTGAAGCCATCCTGCGGTGTTGCGGCCAGGTCACAAGAAAGTGAGTTGAAGAAAGGAGCTCAGGGGCACTGTAATTCACAAACCTGCAGAGTTATAAATGACAGCTATCGTCCAAAAATAGACTGAAGTAAGGCTGCCAAGAGGACTTGAAAGCGGGGCAGAATTGCAGGAAACCGATTTCAGGAGGTAGACTGGAATTGCATTGAAAGCATAGGAAAAGAGGCAGAACGTCCACAATGATGCACTTGGCCAAAAAGGGCGTATGCGTTTTTTCCTGAATATATTCAGGAAAAAACGCATACGCCCTTTTTGGCCAACCAAGCAAGCTTGCAAAGGAAATCTGCACTACAATGAAGTCTCACTTCCCCCCGGTCAAAAGGGCCATCTGAAAAAAGTGTAAAATCCAGAAAGGCAGGACAGGCCATGGAGAACTGGGAGCCTTGTTATGCTGATGGGCGGGATGTAAATTGCCAACAACCACTCGGGAGAAGTGTATGGTGTTTCCTGAAACATCTAAAAAACAAAGCAACAGAGCCTAGGGCACTGCCACTTATGGTCCTATAGCTTAGGGAAATTAAAATCAAAAAGACACAGCCACCCCAAAGTTTGGAACGGCTCTGTTTACAAGAACCTCGTTTACAGTACAAGTTCAACATCGCAGAAAGTGAAAAATGGATAAAGAACTTGTGGTACTTACGTACAATGCAGTATCACTCAGCAATGAAATCTATGTCATCAGGCCCGTAGCAGCATAATGAGTAGATTCAGGTATGATGATTCTAACTGAAATAAGTCACACAGAAAAAGAAACATCATAAGATATCAGTAATACATGGAATGTAAACTTGGCTACACAGGAACAGAATTCCAAAACAGAACAGGGTCTCAAATTTAGAAAACCAACTTATGCTTGCTTAAGGGTAAAGGTGAGTTGGGGTGCTGCATAAAACCAGAGATTGAAATGAGCACAGATAAAGTTCCTTAAGCCAAATATGGAATAGACAAGAGCTACTCCTTGCTCAACGAAATGGACTCAACACCGCATATTAAACGCCTAAGAATGTACCTGACTAGTAAGTATCTTAAAACCTATGGATTGCTATGTCTCCGAAAGAGAATCAAGCATGTGTACAGGGGCATAAACGCAGCAGTGATAGGATTGGAGAGGTTCGGTGAGCAAATGAAGACCCTTTGAAGTCATATTGCATGGTACCCATTCCACGGGTTTCAACTACCCAGGTTTAAGGTATTCTTCCTTCAGCTAAAACATGCATGTGGAACCCAAGTATGATCAACCATGTGAACGGGAGACGTGTTCAAATATGTCTCAGTTTTCCTCCCCTGGTACTCGGGTGCAACATTCCAGACGCTTTACTAACACTCTCCCCACTTGGAGAGTCAGCGCCTTTAACCTCCTGTTTGGCCCAGTTTGCAATTTCTGCGGAAGATGAACAGGAATAGCGAGAACCAATGAGAGGCTAGCTGGAGGTGTCTGGACGGGCAAATTTAACTCTCATTTCCCACCAGGAAGAGGAAATAACCAAAGGCTCAGCGTGCCGTACCGGAACCAGATTAGGGCCTGAAGCCATCCTGCGGTGTTGCGGCCAGCTCAAAAGAAAGCGAGTTGAAGAAAGGAGCTCAGGGGCACTGTAATTCACAAACCTGCAGAGTTATAAATGACAGCTATCATCCAAAAATAGACTGAAGTAAGGCTGCCAAGAGGACTTGAAAGCGGGGCAGAATTGCAGGAAACCGATTTCAGGAGGTAGACTGGAATTGCATTGAAAGCATAGGAAAAGAGGCAGAACGTCCACAATGATGCACTTGGCCAAAAAGGGCGTATGCGTTTTTTCCTGAATATATTCAGGAAAAAACGCATACGCCCTTTTTGGCCAACCAAGCAAGCTTGCAAAGGAAATCTGCACTACAATGAAGTCTCACTTCCGCCCGGTCAAAAGGGCCATCTGAAAAAAGTGTAAAATCCAGAAAGGCAGGACAGACCATGGAGAACTGGGAGCCTTGTTATGCTGATGGGCGGGATGTAAATTGCCAACAACCACTCGGGAGAAGTGTATGGTGTTTCCTGAAACATCTAAAAAACAAAGCAACAGAACCTAGGGCACTTCCACCTATGGTCCTATAGCTTAGGGAAATTAAAATCAAAAAGACACAGCCACCCCAAAGTTTGGAATGGCTCTGTTTACAAGAACCTCGTTTACAGTACAAGTTCAACATCGCAGAAAGTGAAAAATGGATAAAGAAGTTGTGGTATTTACTTACAAAGCAATATCACTCAGCAATGAAATCTGTGTCATCAGGCCCTTAGCAGCACAATGAGTGGATTCAGGTATGATGATTCTAACTGAAATAAGTCACACAGAAAAAGAAACATCATAAGATATCAGTAATACACGGAATGTAAACTTGGCTACACAGGAACTGAATTACAGAACAGAACAGTGTCTCAAATTTAGAAAACCAACTTATGCTTGCTTAAGGGGAAAGGTGAGTTGGGGTGCTGCATAAAACCGGAGATTGAAATGAGCACAGATAAAGTTCCTTAAGCCAAATATGGAATAGACAAGAGCTACTCCTTGCTCAACGAAATGGACTCAAAACCCCATATTAAACCCCTAAGAATGTACCTGACTAGTAAGTATCTTAAAACCTATGGATTGCTATGTCTCCAAAAGAGAATCAAGCGTGTGTACAGGGGAATAAACGCAGCAGTGATAGGATTGGAGAGGTTCGGTGAGCAAATGAAGACACTTTGAAATCATATTGCATGGTACCCATTCCACGGGTTTCAACTACCCAGGTTTAAGGTATTCTTCCTTCAGCTAAAACATGCATGTGGAACCCAGAGTATGATCAACCATGTGAACGGGAGACGTCTTCAAATATGTCTCAGTTTTCCTCCCCTGGTACTCGGGTGCAACATTCCAGACGCTTTACTAACACTCTCCCGACTTGGAGAGCCAGTCCCTTTAACCTCCTGTTTGGCCCAGTTTGCAATTTCTGCGGAAGATGAACAGGAATAGCGAGAACCAATGAGAGGCTAGCTGGAGGTGTCTGGACGGGCAAATTTAACTCTCATTTCCCACCAGGAAGAGGAATTAACCAAAGGCTCAGCATGCCGGGACGGAACCAGATTAGGGCCTGAAGCCATTCTGCGGTGTTGCGGCCAGGTCACAAGAAAGCGAGTTGAAGAAAGGAGGTCAGGGGCACTGTAATTCACAAACCTGCAGAGTTATAAATGACAGCTATCGTCCAAAAATAGACTGAAGTAAGGCTGCCAAGAGGACTTGAAAGCGGGGCAGAATTGCAGGAAACCGATTTCAGGAGGTAGACTGGAATTGCATTGAAAGCATAGGAAAAGAGGCAGAACGTCCACAATGATGCACTTGGCCAAAAAGGGCGTATGCGTTTTTTCCTATTCAGGAAAAAACGCATACGCCCTTTTTGGCCAACCAAGCAAGCTTGCAAAGGAAATCTGCACTACAATGAAGTCTCACTTCCCCCCGGTCAAAAGGGCCATCTGAAAAAAGTGTAAAATCCAGAAAGGCAGGACAGGCCATGGAGAACTGGGAGCCTTGTTATGCTGATGGGCGGGATGTAAATTGCCAACAACCACTCGGGAGAAGTGTATGGTGTTTCCTGAAACATCTAAAAAACAAAGCAACAGAGCCTAGGGCACTTCCACTTATGGTCCTATAGCTTAGGGAAATTAAAATCAAAAAGACACAGCCACCCCAAAGTTTGGAACGGCTCTGTTTACAAGAACCTCGTTTACAGTACAAGTTCAACATCGCAGAAAGTGAAAAATGGATAAAGAAGTTGTGGTATTTACTTACAAAGCAATATCACTCAGCAATGAAATCTGTGTCATCAGGCCCTTAGCAGCACAATGAGTGGATTCAGGTATGATGATTCTAACTGAAGTAAGTCACACAGAAAAAGAAACATCATAAGATATCACTAATACACGGAATGTAAACTTGGCTACAGAGGAACTGAATTACAGAACAGAACAGGGTCTCAAATTTAGAAAACCAACTTATGCTTGCTTAAGGGTAAAGGTGAGTTGGGGTGCTGCATAAAACCAGAGATTGAAATGAGCACAGATAAAGTTCCTTAAGCCAAATATGGAATAGACAAGAGCTACTCCTTGCTCAACGAAATGGACTCAACACCGCATATTAAACGACTAAGAATGTACCTGACTAGTAAGTATCTTAAAACCTATGGATTGCTATGTCTCCGAAAGAGAATCAAGCATGTGTACAGGGGCATAAACGCAGCAGTGATAGGATTGGAGAGGTTCGGTGAGCAAATGAAGACCCTTTGAAGTCATATTGCATGGTACCCATTCCACGGGTTTCAACTACCCAGGTTTAAGGTATTCTTCCTTCAGCTAAAACATGCATGTGGAACCTAGAATATGATCAACCATGTGATTGGGAGACGTGTTCAAATATGTCTCAGTTTTCGTACCCTGGTACTCGGGTGCAACATTCCAGACGCTTTACTAACACTCTCCCCACTTGGAGAGTCAGTCCCTTTAACCTCCTGTTTGGCCCAGTTTGCAATTTCTGCGGAAGATGAACAGGAATAGCGAGAACCAATGAGAGACTAGCTGGAGGTGTCTGGACGGGCAAATTTAACTCTCATTTCCCACCAGGAAGAGTAAATAACCAAAGGCTCAGCGTGCCGTGCCGGAACCAGATTAGGGCCTGAAGCCATCCTGCGGTGTTGCGGCCAGGTCACAAGAAAGTGAGTTGAAGAAAGGAGCTCAGGGGCACTGTAATTCACAAACCTGCAGAGTTATAAATGACAGCTATCGTCCAAAAATAGACTGAAGTAAGGCTGCCAAGAGGACTTGAAAGCGGGGCAGAATTGCAGGAAACCGATTTCAGGAGGTAGACTGGAATTGCATTGAAAGCATAGGAAAAGAGGCAGAACGTCCACAATGATGCACTTGGCCAAAAAGGGCGTATGCGTTTTTTCCTGAATATATTCAGGAAAAAACGCATACGCCCTTTTTGGCCAACCAAGCAAGCTTGCAAAGGAAATCTGCACTACAATGAAGTCTCACTTCCCCCCGGTCAAAAGGGCCATCTGAAAAAAGTGTAAAATCCAGAAAGGCAGGACAGGCCATGGAGAACTGGGAGCCTTGTTATGCTGATGGGCGGGATGTAAATTGCCAACAACCACTCGGGAGAAGTGTATGGTGTTTCCTGAAACATCTAAAAAACAAAGCAACAGAGCCTAGGGCACTGCCACTTATGGTCCTATAGCTTAGGGAAATTAAAATCAAAAAGACACAGCCACCCCAAAGTTTGGAACGGCTCTGTTTACAAGAACCTCGTTTACAGTACAAGTTCAACATCGCAGAAAGTGAAAAATGGATAAAGAACTTGTGGTACTTACGTACAATGCAGTATCACTCAGCAATGAAATCTATGTCATCAGGCCCGTAGCAGCATAATGAGTAGATTCAGGTATGATGATTCTAACTGAAATAAGTCACACAGAAAAAGAAACATCATAAGATATCAGTAATACATGGAATGTAAACTTGGCTACACAGGAACAGAATTCCAAAACAGAACAGGGTCTCAAATTTAGAAAACCAACTTATGCTTGCTTAAGGGTAAAGGTGAGTTGGGGTGCTGCATAAAACCAGAGATTGAAATGAGCACAGATAAAGTTCCTTAAGCCAAATATGGAATAGACAAGAGCTACTCCTTGCTCAACGAAATGGACTCAACACCCCATATTAAACGCCTAAGAATGTACCTGACTAGTAAGTATCTTAAAACCTATGGATTGCTATGTCTCCAAAAGAGAATCAAGCGTGTGTACAGGGGCATAAACGCAGCAGTGATAGGATTGGAGAGGTTCGGTGAGCAAATGAAGACCCTTTGAAGTCATATTGCATGGTACCCATTCCACGGGTCTCAACTCTCCAGGTTTAAGGTATTCTTCCTTCAGCTAAAACATGCATGTGGAACCCAAGTATGATCAACCATGTGAACGGGAGACGTGTTCAAATATGTCTCAGTTTTCCTCCCCTGGTACTCGGGTGCAACATTCCAGACACTTTACTAACACTCTCCCCACTTGGAGAGTCAGCGCCTTTAACCTCCTGTTTGGCCCAGTTTGCAATTTCTGCGGAAGATGAACAGGAATAGCGAGAACCAATGACAGGCTAGCTGGAGGTGTCTGGACGGGCAAATTTAACTCTCATTTCCCACCAGGAAGAGGAAATAACCAAAGGCTCAGCGTGCCGTGCCGGAACCAGATTAGGGCCTGAAGCCATCCTGCGGTGTTGCGGCCAGCTCAAAAGAAAGCGAGTTGAAGAAAGGAGCTCAGGGGCACTGTAATTCACAAACCTGCAGAGTTATAAATGACAGCTATCGTCCAAAAATAGACTGAAGTAAGGCTGCCAAGAGGACTTGAAAGCGGGGCAGAATTGCAGGAAACCGATTTCAGGAGGTAGACTGGAATTGCATTGAAAGCATAGGAAAAGAGGCAGAACGTCCACAATGATGCACTTGGCCAAAAAGGGCGTATGCGTTTTTTCCTGAATATATTCAGGAAAAAACGCATACGCCCTTTTTGGCCAACCAAGCAAGCTTGCAAAGGAAATCTGCACTACAATGAAGTCTCACTTCCCCCCGGTCAAAAGGGCCATCTGAAAAAAGTGTAAAATCCAGAAAGGCAGGACAGGCCATGGAGAACTGGGAGCCTTGTTATGCTGATGGGCGGGATGTAAATTGCCAACAACCACTCGGGAGAAGTGTATGGTGTTTCCTGAAACATCTAAAAAACAAAGCAACAGAACCTAGGGCACTTCCACCTATGGTCCTATAGCTTAGGGAAATTAAAATCAAAAAGACACAGCCACCCCAAAGTTTGGAATGGCTCTGTTTACAAGAACCTCGTTTACAGTACAAGTTCAACATCGCAGAAAGTGAAAAATGGATAAAGAAGTTGTGGTATTTACTTACAAAGCAATATCACTCAGCAATGAAATCTGTGTCATCAGGCCCTTAGCAGCACAATGAGTGGATTCAGGTATGATGATTCTAACTGAAATAAGTCACACAGAAAAAGAAACATCATAAGATATCAGTAATACACGGAATGTAAACTTGGCTACACAGGAACTGAATTACAGAACAGAACAGGGTCTCAAATTTAGAAAACCAACTTATGCTTGCTTAAGGGGAAAGGTGAGTTGGGGTGCTGCATAAAACCGGAGATTGAAATGAGCACAGATAAAGTTCCTTAAGCCAAATATGGAATAGACAAGAGCTACTCCTTGCTCAACGAAATGGACTCAAAACCCCATATTAAACCCCTAAGAATGTACCTGACTAGTAAGTATCTTAAAACCTATGGATTGCTATGTCTCCAAAAGAGAATCAAGCGTGTGTACAGGGGAATAAACGCAGCAGTGATAGGATTGGAGAGGTTCGGTGAGCAAATGAAGACCCTTTGAAATCATATTGCATGGTACCCATTCCACGGGTTTCAACTACCCAGGTTTAAGGTATTCTTCCTTCAGCTAAAACATGCATGTGGAACCCAGAGTATGATCAACCATGTGAACGGGAGACGTGTTCAAATATGTCTCAGTTTTCCTCCCCTGGTACTCGGGTGCAACATTCCAGACGCTTTACTAACACTCTCCCGACTTGGAGAGTCAGTCCCTTTAACCTCCTGTTTGGCCCAGTTTGCAATTTCTGCGGAAGATGAACAGGAATAGCGAGAACCAATGAGAGGCTAGCTGGAGGTGTCTGGACGGGCAAATTTAACTCTCATTTCCCACCAGGAAGAGGAATTAACCAAAGGCTCAGCATGCCGGGACGGAACCAGATTAGGGCCTGAAGCCATTCTGCGGTGTTGCGGCCACGTCACAAGAAAGCGAGTTGAAGAAAGGAGCTCAGGGGCACTGTAATTCACAAACCTGCAGAGTTATAAATGACAGCTATCGTCCAAAAATAGACTGAAGTAAGGCTGCCAAGAGGACTTGAAAGCGGGGCAGAATTGCAGGAAACCGATTTCAGGAGGTAGACTGGAATTGCATTGAAAGCATAGGAAAAGAGGCAGAACGTCCACAATGATGCACTTGGCCAAAAAGGGCGTATGCGTTTTTTCCTGAATATATTCAGGAAAAAACGCATACGCCCTTTTTGGCCAACCAAGCAAGCTTGCAAAGGAAATCTGCACTACAATGAAGTCTCACTTCCCCCCGGTCAAAAGGGCCATCTGAAAAAGTGTAAAATCCAGAAAGGCAGGACAGGCCATGGAGAACTGGGAGCCTTGTTATGCTGATGGGCGGGATGTAAATTGCCAACAACCACTCGGGAGAAGTGTATGGTGTTTCCTGAAACATCTAAAAAACAAAGCAACAGAGCCTAGGGCACTGCCACTTATGGTCCTATAGCTTAGGGAAATTAAAATCAAAAAGACACAGCCACCCCAAAGTTTGGAACGGCTCTGTTTACAAGAACCTCGTTTACAGTACAAGTTCAACATCGCAGAAAGTGAAAAATGGATAAAGAACTTGTGGTACTTACGTACAATGCAGTATCACTCAGCAATGAAATCTATGTCATCAGGCCCGTAGCAGCATAATGAGTAGATTCAGGTATGATGATTCTAACTGAAATAAGTCACACAGAAAAAGAAACATCATAAGATATCAGTAATACACGGAATGTAAACTTGGCTACACAGGAACAGAATTCCAAAACAGAACAGGGTCTCAAATTTAGAAAACCAACTTATGCTTGCTTAAGGGGAAAGGTGAGTTGGGGTGCTGCATAAAACCAGAGATTGAAATGAGCACAGATAAAGTTCCTTAAGCCAAATATGGAATAGACAAGAGCTACTCCTTGCTCAACGAAATGGACTCAACACCCCATATTAAACGCCTAAGAATGTACCTGACTAGTAAGTATCTTAAAACCTATGGATTGCTATGTCTCCAAAAGAGAATCAAGCGTGTGTACAGGGGCATAAACGCAGCAGTGATAGGATTGGAGAGGTTCGGTGAGCAAATGAAGACCCTTTGAAGTCATATTGCATGGTACCCATTCCACGGGTCTCAACTCTCCAGGTTTAAGGTATTCTTCCTTCAGCTAAAACATGCATGTGGAACCCAAGTATGATCAACCATGTGAACGGGAGACGTGTTCAAATATGTCTCAGTTTTCCTCCCCTGGTACTCGGGTGCAACATTCCAGACACTTTACTAACACTCTCCCCACTTGGAGAGTCAGCGCCTTTAACCTCCTGTTTGGCCCAGTTTGCAATTTCTGCGGAAGATGAACAGGAATAGCGAGAACCAATGACAGGCTAGCTGGAGGTGTCTGGACGGGCAAATTTAACTCTCATTTCCCACCAGGAAGAGGAAATAACCAAAGGCTCAGCGTGCCGTACCGGAACCAGATTAGGGCCTGAAGCCATCCTGCGGTGTTGCGGCCAGCTCAAAAGAAAGCGAGTTGAAGAAAGGAGCTCAGGGGCACTGTAATTCACAAACCTGCAGAGTTATAAATGACAGCTATCGTCCAAAAATAGACTGAAGTAAGGCTGCCAAGAGGACTTGAAAGCGGGGCAGAATTGCAGGAAACCGATTTCAGGAGGTAGACTGGAATTGCATTGAAAGCATAGGAAAAGAGGCAGAACGTCCACAATGATGCACTTGGCCAAAAAGGGCGTATGCGTTTTTTCCTGAATATATTCAGGAAAAAACGCATACGCCCTTTTTGGCCAACCAAGCAAGCTTGCAAAGGAAATCTGCACTACAATGAAGTCTCACTTCCCCCCGGTCAAAAGGGCCATCTGAAAAAAGTGTAAAATCCAGAAAGGCAGGACAGGCCATGGAGAACTGGGAGCCTTGTTATGCTGATGGGCGGGATGTAAATTGCCAACAACCACTCGGGAGAAGTGTATGGTGTTTCCTGAAACATCTAAAAAACAAAGCAACAGAACCTAGGGCACTTCCACTTATGGTCCTATAGCTTAGGGAAATTAAAATCAAAAAGACACAGCCACCCCAAAGTTTGGAATGGCTCTGTTTACAAGAACCTCGTTTACAGTACAAGTTCAACATCGCAGAAAGTGAAAAATGGATAAAGAACTTGTGGTATTTACTTAAAAAGCAATATCACTCAGCAATGAAATCTGTGTCATCAGGCCCTTAGCAGCACAATGAGTGGATTCAGGTATGATGATTCTAACTGAAATAAGTCACACAGAAAAAGAAACATCATAAGATATCAGTAATACACGGAATGTAAACTTGGCTACAGAGGAACTGAATTACAGAACAGAACAGGGTCTCAAATTTAGGAAACCAACTTATGCTTGCTTAAGGGGAAAGGTGAGTTGGGGTGCTGCATAAAACCAGAGATTGAAATGAGCACAGATAAAGTTCCTTAAGCCAAATATGGAATAGACAAGAACTACTCCTTGCTCAACGAAATGGACTCAAAACCCCATATTAAACCCCTAAGAATGTACCTGACTAGTAAGTATCTTAAAACCTATGGATTGCTATGTCTCCAAAAGAGAATCAAGCGTGTGTACAGGGGCATAAACGCAGCAGTGATAGGATTGGAGAGGTTCGGTGAGCAAATGAAGACCCTTTGAAGTCATATTGCATGGTACCCATTCCACGGGTTTCAACTACCCAGGTTTAAGGTATTCTTCCTTCAGCTAAAACATGCATGTGGAACCCAGAGTATGATCAACCATGTGAACGGGAGACGTCTTCAAATATGTCTCAGTTTTCCTCCCCTGGTACTCGGGTGCAACATTCCAGACGCTTTACTAACACTCTCCCCACTTGGAGAGTCAGTCCCTTTAACCTCCTGTTTGGCCCAGTTTGCAATTTCTGCGGAAGATGAACAGGAATAGCGAGAACCAATGAGAGGCTAGCTGGAGGTGTCTGGACGGGCAAATTTAACTCTCATTTCCCACCAGGAAGAGGAATTAACCGAAGGCTCAGCATGCCGGGCCGGAACCAGATTAGGGCCTGAAGCCATTCTGCGGTGTTGCGGCCAGGCCACAAGAAAGCGAGTTGAAGAAAGGAGCTCAGGGGCACTGTAATTCACAAATCTGCAGAGTTATAAATGACAGCTATCGTCCAAAAATAGACTGAAGTAAGGCTGCCAAGAGGACTTGAAAGCGGGGCAGAATTGCAGGAAACCGATTTCAGGAGGTAGACTGGAATTGCATTGAAAGCATAGGAAAAGAGGCAGAACGTCCACAATGATGCACTTGGCCAAAAAGGGCGTATGCGTTTTTTCCTGAATATATTCAGGAAAAAACGCATACGCCCTTTTTGGCCAACCAAGCAAGCTTGCAAAGGAAATCTGCACTACAATGAAGTCTCACTTCCCCCCGGTCAAAAGGGCCATCTGAAAAAAGTGTAAAATCCAGAAAGGCAGGACAGGCCATGGAGAACTGGGAGCCTTGTTATGCTGATGGACGGGATGTAAATTGCCAACAACCACTCGGGAGAAGTGTATGGTGTTTCCTGAAACATCTAAAAAACAAAGCAACAGAACCTAGGGCACTTCCACTTATGGTCCTATAGCTTAGGGAAATTAAAATCAAAAAGACACAGCCACCCCAAAGTTTGGAACGGCTCTGTTTACAAGAACCTCGTTTACAGTACAAGTTCAACATCGCAGAAAGTGAAAAATGGATAAAGAAGTTGTGATATTTACTTACAAAGCAATATCACTCAGCAATGAAATCTGTGTCATCAGGCCCGTAGCAGCACAATGAGTGGATTCAGGTATGATGATTCTAACTGAAGTAAGTCACACAGAAAAAGAAACATCATAAGATATCAGTAATACATGGAATGTAAACTTGGCTACACAGGAACTGAATTACAGAACAGAACAGGGACTCAAATTTAGAAAACCAACTTATGCTTGCTTAAGGGTAAAGGTGAGTTGGGGTGCTGCATAAAACCAGAGATTGAAATGAGCACAGATAAAGTTCCTTAAGTCAAATATGGAATAGACAAGTGCTACTCCTTGCTCAACGAAATGGACTCAACACCGCATATTAAACGCCTAAGAATGTACCTGACTAGTAAGTATCTTAAAACCTATGGATTGCTATGTCTCCGAAAGAGAATCAAGCATGTGTACAGGGGCATAAACGCAGCAGTGATAGGATTGGAGAGGTTCGGTGAGCAAATGAAGACCCTTTGAAGTCATATTGCATGGTACCCATTCCACGGGTTTCAACTACCCAGGTTTAAGGTATTCTTCCATCAGCTAAAACATGCATGTGGAACCCAAGTATGATCAACCATGTGAACGGGAGACGTGTTCAAATATGTCTCAGTTTTCCTCCCCTGGTACTCGGGTGCAACATTCCAGACGCTTTACTAACACTCTCCCCACTTGGAGAGTCAGCGCCTTTAACCTCCTGTTTGGCCCAGTTTGCAATTTCTGTGGAAGATGAACAGGAATAGCGAGAACCAATGACAGGCTAGCTGGAGGTGTCTGGACGGGCAGATTTAACTCTCATTTCCCACCAGGAAGAGGAAATAACCAAAGGCTCAGCGTGCCGTACCGGAACCAGATTAGGGCCTGAAGCCATCCTGCGGTGTTGCGGCCAGCTCAAAAGAAAGCGAGTTGAACAAAGGAGCTCAGGGGCACTGTAATTCACAAACCTGCAGAGTTATAAATGACAGCTATCGTCCAAAAATAGACTGAAGTAAGGCTGCCAAGAGGACTTGAAAGCGGGGCAGAATTGCAGGAAACCGATTTCAGGAGGTAGACTGGAATTGCATTGAAAGCATAGGAAAAGAGGCAGAACGTCCACAATGATGCAGTTGGCCAAAAAGGGCGTATGCGTTTTTTCCTGAATATATTCAGGAAAAAACGCATACACCCTTTTTGGCCAACCAAGCAAGCTTGCAAAGGAAATCTGCACTACAATGAAGTCTCACTTCCCCCCGGTCAAAAGGGCCATCTGAAAAAAGTGTAAAATCCAGAAAGGCAGGACAGGCCATGGAGAACTGGGAGCCTTGTTATGCTGATGGGCGGGATGTAAATTGCCAACAACCACTCGGGAGAAGTGTATGGTGTTTCCTGAAACATCTAAAAAACAAAGCAACAGAACCTAGGGCACTTCCACTTATGGTCCTATAGCTTAGGGAAATTAAAATCAAAAAGACACAGCCACCCCAAAGTTTGGAATGGCTCTGTTTACAAGAACCTCGTTTACAGTACAAGTTCAACATCGCAGAAAGTGAAAAATGGATAAAGAACTTGTGGTATTTACTTAAAAAGCAATATCACTCAGCAATGAAATCTGTGTCATCAGGCCCTTAGCAGCACAATGAGTGGATTCAGGTATGATGATTCTAACTGAAATAAGTCACACAGAAAAAGAAACATCATAAGATATCAGTAATACACGGAATGTAAACTTGGCTACACAGGAACTGAATTACAGAACAGAACAGGGTCTCAAATTTAGAAAACCAACTTATGCTTGCTTAAGGGGAAAGGTGAGTTGGGGTGCTGCATAAAACCAGAGATTGAAATGAGCACAGATAAAGTTCCTTAAGCCAAATATGGAATAGACAAGAGCTACTCCTTGCTCAACGAAATGGACTCAAAACCCCATATTAAACCCCTAAGAATGTACCTGACTAGTAAGTATCTTAAAACCTATGGATTGCTATGTCTTCAAAAGAGAATCAAGCGTGTGTACAGGGGAATAAACACAGCAATGATAGGATTGGAGAGGTTCGGTGAGCAAATGAAGACCCTTTGAAGTTATATTGCATGGTACCCATTACACGGGTCTCAACTCTCCAGGTTTAAGGTATTCTTCCTTCAGCTAAAACATGCATGTGGAACCCAAGTATGATCAAACATGTGAACGGGAGATGTGTTCAAATATGTCTCAGTTTTCCTCCCCTGGTACTCGGGTGAAACATTCCAGACGCTTTACTAACACTCTCCCCACTTGGAGAGTCAGCGCCTTTAACCTCCTGTTTGGCCCAGTTTGCAATTTCTGCAGAAGATGAACAGGAATAGCGAGAACCAATGAGAGGCTAGCTGGAGGTGTCTGGACGGGCAAATTTAACTCTCATTTCCCACCAGGAAGAGGAAATAACCAAAGGCTCATCGTGCCGTACCGGAACCAGATTAGGGCCTGAAGCCATCCTGCGGTGTTGCGGCCAGCTCAAAAGAAAGCGAGTTGAACAAAGGAGCTCAGGGGCACTGTAATTCACAAACCTGCAGAGTTATAAATGACAGCTATCGTCCAAAAATATACTGAAGTAAGGCTGCCAAGAGGACTTGAAAGCGGGGCAGAATTGCAGGAAACCGATTTCAGGAGGTAGACTGGAATTGCATTGAAAGCATAGGAAAAGAGGCAGAACGTCCACAATGATGCACTTGGCCAAAAAGGGCATATGCGTTTTTTCCTGAATATATTCAGGAAAAAACGCATACGCCCTTTTTGGCCAACCAAGCAAGCTTGCAAAGGAAATCTGCACTACAATGAAGTCTCACTTCCCCCCGGTCAAAAGGGCCATCTGAAAAAAGTGTAAAATCCAGAAAGGCAGGACAGGCCATGGAGAACTGGGAGCCTTGTTATGCTGATGGGCGGGATGTAAATTGCCAACAACCACTCGGGAGAAGTGTATGGTGTTTCCTGAAACATCTAAAAAACAAAGCAACAGAACCTAGGGCACTTCCACTTATGGTCCTATAGCTTAGGGAAATTAAAATCAAAAAGACACAGCCACCCCAAAGTTTGGAACGGCTCTGTTTACAAGAACCTCGTTTACAGTACAAGTTCAACATCGCAGAAAGTGAAAAATGGATAAAGAAGTTGTGGTATTTACTTACAAAGCAATATCACTCAGCAATGAAATCTGTGTCATCAGGCCCTTAGCAGCACAATGAGTGGATTCAGGTATGATGATTCTAACTGAAGTAAGTCACACAGAAAAAGAAACATCATAAGATATCAGTAATACACGGAATGTAAACTTGGCTACACAGGAACTGAATTACAGAACAGAACAGGGTCTCAAATTTAGAAAACCAACTTATGCTTGCTTAAGGGTAAAGGTGAGTTGGGGTGCTGCATAAAACCAGAGATTGAAATGAGCACAGATAAAGTTCCTTAAGCCAAATATGGAATAGACAAGAGCTACTCCTTGCTCAACGAAATGGACTCAACACCCCATATTAAACGCCTAAGAATGTACCTGACTAGTAAGTATCTTAAAACCTATGGATTGCTATGTCTCCAAAAGAGAATCAAGCGTGTGTACAGGGGCATAAACGCAGCAGTGATAGGATTGGAGAGGTTCGGTGAGCAAATGAAGACCCTTTGAAGTCATATTGCATGGTACCCATTACACGGGTCTCAACTCTCCAGGTTTAAGGTATTCTTCCTTCAGCTAAAACATGCATGTGGAACCCAAGTATGATCAACCATGTGAACGGGAGACGTGTTCAAATATGTCTCAGTTTTCCTCCCCTGGTACTCGGGTGCAACATTCCAGACGCTTTACTAACACTCTCCCGACTTGGAGAGTCAGTCCCTTTAACCTCCTGTTTGGCCCAGTTTGCAATTTCTGCGGAAGATGAACAGGAATAGCGAGAACCAATGAGAGACTAGCTGGAGGTATCTGGACGGGCAAATTTAACTCTCATTTCCCACCAGGAAGAGGAAATAACCAAAGGCTCAGCGTGCCGTGCCGGAACCAGATTAGGGCCTGAAGCCATCCTGCGGTGTTGCGGCCAGGTCACAAGAAAGCGAGTTGAAGAAAGGAGCTCAGGGGCACTGTAATTCACAAACCTGCAGAGTTAAAAATGACAGCTATCGTCCAAAAATAGACTGAAGTAAGGCTGCCAAGAGGACTTGAAAGCGGGGCAGAATTGCAGGAAACCGATTTCAGGAGGTAGACTGGAATTGCATTGAAAGCATAGGAAAAGAGGCAGAACGTCCACAATGATGCACTTGGCCAAAAAGGGCGTATGCGTTTTTTCCTGAATATATTCAGGAAAAAACGCATACGCCCTTTTTGGCCAACCAAGCAAGCTTGCAAAGGAAATCTGCACTACAATGAAGTCTCACTTCCCCCCGGTCAAAAGGGCCATCTGAAAAAAGTGTAAAATCCAGAAAGGCAGGACAGGCCATGGAGAACTGGGAACCTTGTTATGCTGATGGGCGGGATGTAAATTGCCAACAACCACTCGGGAGAAGTGTATGGTGTTTCCTGAAACATCTAAAAAACAAAGCAACAGAGCCTAGGGCACTGCCACTTATGGTCCTATAGCTTAGGGAAATTAAAATCAAAAAGACACAGCCACCCCAAAGTTTGGAACGGCTCTGTTTACAAGAACCTCGTTTACAGTACAAGTTCAACATCGCAGAAAGTGAAAAATGGATAAAGAACTTGTGGTACTTACGTACAATGCAGTATCACTCAGCAATGAAATCTATGTCATCAGGCCCGTAGCAGCATAATGAGTAGATTCAGGTACGATGATTCTAACTGAAATAAGTCACACAGAAAAAGAAACATCATAAGATATCAGTAATACACGGAATGTAAACTTGGCTACACAGGAACTGAATTCCAAAACAGAACAGGGTCTCAAATTTAGAAAACCAACTTATGCTTGCTTAAGGGTAAAGGTGAGTTGGGTTGCTGCATAAAACCAGAGATTGAAATGAGCACAGATAAAGTTCCTTAAGCCAAATATGGAATAGACAAGAGCTACTCCTTGCTCAACGAAATGGACTCAGCACCGCATATTAAACGCCTAAGAATGTACCTGACTAGTAAGTATCTTAAAACCTATGGATTGCTATGTCTCCAAAAGAGAATCAAGCATGTGTACAGGGGCATAAACGCAGCAGTGATAGGATTGGAGAGGTTCGGTGAGCAAATGAATACCCTTTGAAGTCATATTGCATGGTACCCATTCCACGGGTTTCAACTACCCAGGTTTTAGGTATTCTTCCTTCAGCTAAAACATGCATGTGGAACCCAAGTATGATCAACCATGTGAACGGGAGACGTGTTCAAATATGTCTCAGTTTTCCTCCCCTGGTACTCGGGTGCAACATTCCAGACGCTTTACTAACACTCTCCCCACTTGGAGAGTCAGCGCCTTTAACCTCCTGTTTGGCCCAGTTTGCAATTTCTGCGGAAGATGAACAGGAATAGCGAGAACCAATGAGAGGCTAGCTGGAGGTGTCTGGACGGGCAAATTTAACTCTCATTTCCCACCAGGAAGAGGAAATAACCAAAGGCTCAGCGTGCCGTGCCGGAACCAGATTAGGGCCTGAAGCCATCCTGCGGTGTTGCGGCCAGGTCACAAGAAAGCGAGTTGAAGAAAGGAGCTCAGGGGCACTGTAATTCACAAACCTGCAGAGTTATAAATGACAGCTATCGTCCAAAAATAGACTGAAGTAAGGCTGCCAAGAGGACTTGAAAGCGGGGCAGAATTGCAGGAAACCGATTTCAGGAGGTAGACTGGAATTGCATTGAAAGCATAGGAAAAGAGGCAGAACGTCCACAATGATGCACTTGGCCAAAAAGGGCGTATGCGTTTTTTCCTGAATATATTCAGGAAAAAACGCATACGCCCTTTTTGGCCAACCAAGCAAGCTTGCAAAGGAAATCTGCACTACAATGAAGTCTCACTTCCCCCCGGTCAAAAGGGCCATCTGAAAAAAGTGTAAAATCCAGAAAGGCAGGACAGGCCATGGAGAACTGGGAGCCTTGTTATGCTGATGGGCGGGATGTAAATTGCCAACAACCACTCGGGAGAAGTGTATGGTGTTTCCTGAAACATCTAAAAAACAAAGCAACAGAGCCTAGGGCACTGCCACTTATGGTCCTATAGCTTAGGGAAATTAAAATCAAAAAGACACAGCCACCCCAAAGTTTGGAACGGCTCTGTTTACAAGAACCTCGTTTACAGTACAAGTTCAACATCGCAGAAAGTGAAAAATGGATAAAGAAGTTGTGGTATTTACTTACAAAGCAATATCACTCAGCAATGAAATCTGTGTCATCAGGCCCGTAGCAGCACAATGAGTGGATTCAGGTATGATGATTCTAACTGAAGTAAGTCACACAGAAAAAGAAACATCATAAGATATCAGTAATATACGGAGTGTAAACTTGGCTACACAGGAACTGAATTACAGAACAGAACAGGGACTCAAATTTAGAAAACCAACTTATGCTTGCTTAAGGGTAAAGGTGAGTTGGGGTGCTGCATAAAACCAGAGATTGAAATGAGCACAGAAAAAAGTTCCTTAAGTCAAATATGGAATAGACAAGAGCTACTCCTTGCTCAACGAAATGGACTCAACACCGCATATTAAACGCCTAAGAATGTACCTGACTAGTAAGTATCTTAAAACCTATGGATTGCTATGTCTCCAAAAGAGAATCAAGCATGTGTACAGGGGCATAAACGCAGCAGTGATAGGATTGGAGAGGTTCGGTGAGCAAATGAAGACCCTTTGAAGTCATATTGCATGGTACCCATTCCACGGGTTTCAACTACCCAGGTTTAAGGTATTCTTCCTTCAGCTAAAACATGCATGTGGAACCTAGAGTATGATCAACCATGTGATCGGGAGACGTGTTCAAATATGTCTCAGTTTTCGTACCCTGGTACTCGGGTGCAACATTCCAGACGCTTTACTAACACTCTCCTGACTTGGAGAGTCAGTCCCTTTAACCTCCTGTTTGGCCCAGTTTGCAATTTCTGCGGAAGATGAACAGGAATAGCGAGAACCAATGAGAGACTAGCTGGAGGTGTCTGGACGGGCAAATTTAACTCTCATTTCCCACCAGGAAGAGGAAATAACCAAAGGCTCAGCGTGTCGTGCCGGAACCAGATTAGGGCCTGAAGCCATCCTGCGGTGTTGCGGCCAGGTCACAAGAAAGCGAGTTGAAGAAAGGAGCTCAGGGGCACTGTAATTCACAAACCTGCAGAGTTATAAATGACAGCTATCGTCCAAAAATAGACTGAAGTAAGGCTGCCAAGAGGACTTGAAAGCGGGGCAGAATTGCAGGAAACCGATTTCAGGAGGTAGACTGGAATTGCATTGAAAGCATAGGAAAAGAGGCAGAACGTCCACAATGATGCACTTGGCCAAAAAGGGCGTATGCGTTTTTTCCTGAATATATTCAGGAAAAAACGCATACGCCCTTTTTGGCCAACCAAGCAAGCTTGCAAAGGAAATCTGCACTACAATGAAGTCTCACTTCCCCCCGGTCAAAAGGGCCATCTGAAAAAAGTGTAAAATCCAGAAAGGCAGGACAGGCCATGGAGAACTGGGAGCCTTGTTATGCTGATGGGCGGGATGTAAATTGCCAACAGACACTTGGGAGAAGTGTATGGTGTTTCCTGAAACATCTAAAAAACAAAGCAACAGAGCCTAGGGCACTGCCACTTATGGTCCTATAGCTTAGGGAAATTAAAATCAAAAAGACACAGCCACCCCAAAGTTTGGAACGGCTCTGTTTACAAGAACCTCGTTTACAGTACAAGTTCAACATCGCAGAAAGTGAAAAATGGATAAAGAAGTTGTGGTATTTACTTACAAAGCAATATCACTCAGCAATGAATTCTATGTCATCAGGCCCTTAGCATCACAATGAGGGGATTCAGGTATGATGATTCTAACTGAAATAAGTCACACAGAAAAAGAAACATCATAAGATATCAGTAATGCACGGAATGTAAACTTGGCTACACAGGAACTGAATTACAGAACAGAACAGGGTCTCAAATTTAGAAAACCAACTTATGCTTGCTTAAGGGGAAAGGTGAGTTGGGGTGCTGCATAAAACCAGAGATTGAAATGAGCACAGATAAAGTTCCTTAAGCCAAATATGGAATAGACAAGAGCTACTCCTTGCTCAACGAAATGGACTCAAAACCCCATATTAAACCCCTAAGAATGTACCTGACTAGTAAGTATCTTAAAACCTATGGATTGCTATGTCTTCAAAAGAGAATCAAGCGTGTGTACAGGGGAATAAACACAGCAATGATAGGATTGGAGAGGTTCGGTGAGCAAATGAAGACCCTTTGAAGTTATATTGCATGGTACCCATTACACGGGTCTCAACTCTCCAGGTTTAAGGTATTCTTCCTTCAGCTAAAACATGCATGTGGAACCCAGAGTATGATCAACCATGTGAACGGGAGACGTGTTCAAATATGTCTCAGTTTTCCTCCCCTGGTACTCGGGTGCAACATTCCAGACGCTTTACTAACACTCTCCCCACTTGGAGAGTCAGCGCCTTTAACCTCCTGTTTGGCCCAGTTTGCAATTTCTGCGGAAGATGAACAGGAATAGCGAGAACCAATGAGAGGCTAGCTGGAGGTGTCTGGACGGGCAAATTTAACTCTCATTTCCCACCAGGAAGAGGAATTAACCAAAGGCTCAGCGTGCCGTGCCGGAACCAGATTAGGTCCTGAAGCCATCCTGCGGTGTTGCGGCCAGGTCACAAGAAAGCGAGTTGAAGAAAGGAGCTCAGGGGCACTGTAATTCACAAACCTGCAGAGTTATAAATGACAGCTATCGTCCAAAAATAGACTGAAGTAAGGCTGCCAAGAGGACTTGAAAGCGGGGCAGAATTGCAGGAAACCGATTTCAGGAGGTAGACTGGAATTGCATTGAAAGCATAGGAAAAGAGGCAGAACGTCCACAATGATGCACTTGGCCAAAAAGGGCGTATGCGTTTTTTCCTGAATATATTCAGGAAAAAACGCATACGCCCTTTTTGGCCAACCAAGCAAGCTTGCAAAGGAAATCTGCACTACAATGAAGTCTCACTTCCCCCCGGTCAAAAGGGCCATCTGAAAAAAGTGTAAAATCCAGAAAGGCAGGACAGGCCATGGAGAACTGGGAGCCTTGTTATGCTGATGGGCGGGATGTAAATTGCCAACAACCACTCGGGAGAAGTGTATGGTGTTTCCTGAAACATCTAAAAAACAAAGCAACAGAGCCTAGGGCACTGCCACTTATGGTCCTATAGCTTAGGGAAATTAAAATCAAAAAGACACAGCCACCCCAAAGTTTGGAACGGCTCTGTTTACAAGAACCTCGTTTACAGTACAAGTTCAACATCGCAGAAAGTGAAAAATGGATAAAGAACTTGTGGTACTTACGTACAATGCAGTATCACTCAGCAATGAAATCTATGTCATCAGGCCCGT